>NC_141909.1:65639952-66264952 GCF_057802395.1 Ceratotherium simum simum | reverse complement strand
TAGTGCTGGAGATAGCTAAATCATTATTTAAACCAGGCTATCTAAACCATTAATTGAAATAAACATTCTCAAAAGGCCCAATCTATCCAACCTATTACCCACATCCTCTAAATTGTCTAAGCCAGATATTTGGAATTCATTAGATTTCTTTCCTTTCTCTTGCCATAGCAAATCAGTCACAAAATTCTATTTAATCTGTTCACAAAATATATATCAGTCACCTCCACTGTCTAATTAAAAACCTCATCTTCTTGTATATGCTACTATAAAAGCCTCTAGTCTCTCCATTTCCTCTTTCACACTCTTGTTGTAATGAGCTTTTTGACATGGAAATAATCACGTAGTTCCAGTAGTCAAAATCCAGAATAAAAAGGAATAAAAATCGGTACTTTTCATGACATATGAAGTCCTTCATGAATAGGTCTTTGTTCAGAGTCATCTGTTATCACGTCTCTCTTTTCTACAGTTTCCTTCTCCAGTTCACACTGCAGAACTACAAATATTTAGTATTTCTGATGTGACATCTTCTTATGCCGGCATGCCTTTACTTTCTCCATTTGTCTGCCTGGAAAACCTAGCACTCATTCTAGTTTAAAAGCCATCGAGCACTTCGTCACTCCTCCCAAGCAGAGTTAGGTGCTAGCTGTCTAAACAACCATTGCATTTGTACATTCCTCCATTATAGCAATTATTAAACATAGAATTCTAATATTTATCTCTGATTTTTTTTGTTAATCTTTTATTTTTATTGCAGTAACATTGGTATATAACATTGTATAAATTTCAGGTGTACATCATTGTACTTCTATTTCTGCATAGATTACATCATGTTTACCACCCAAATACTAATTACAACCCATCACCACACACATGTGCCGAATTATCCCTTTCCCCCTCCTCCCTGCCCCCTTCCCTTCTGGTAACCACCAATCCAATCTCTGTCTCTATGTGTTTGTTTATTGTTGTTATTATCTACTACTTAATGAAGGAAATCATACAGTATTTGACCTTCTCCCTCTGACTTATTTCACTTTGCATAATACCCTCAATGTCCATCCATGTTGTCACAAATGGCTGGATTTCATCGTTTCTTATGGCTGAGTAGTATTCCATTGTGTATATATACCACATCTTCTTTATCCATTCGTCCCTTGATGGGGACTTAGGTTGCTTCCAAGTCTTGGCTATTGTGAATAATGCTGCAGTGAACAGAGGGGTGCATGTAACTTACGCATTGGTGTTTTCGAGTTCTTCGGATAAATACCCAGCAGTGGAATAGCTGGATCATATGGTAGTTCTATCCTTAATTTTTTGAGGAATCTCCATACTGTT
This sequence comes from Ceratotherium simum simum, assembly GCF_057802395.1. Taxonomy (NCBI): domain Eukaryota; kingdom Metazoa; phylum Chordata; class Mammalia; order Perissodactyla; family Rhinocerotidae; genus Ceratotherium; species Ceratotherium simum. The sequence goes on along the minus strand of NC_141909.1, from coordinate 66,263,620 downwards.
TTCCATAGTGGTTGCACCAGTTTGCACTCCCACCAGGGGTGTATGAGTTCCCTTCTCTCCACATCTCTCCAACACATGTTGTTTCCTGTCTTGTTAATTGTAGACATTCTGACGGGGGTCAGGTGATATCTCATTGTAGTTTTGATTTGCATTTCCCTGATAGTTAATGATTTTGAACATCTTTTCATGTGTCTGTTGGCCATCTGTATATCTTCTTTGGAGAAATGTCTGTTCAGGTCTTTTGCCCATTTTTTAATTGGGTTGTTAGTTGTTTTGTTGTTGAGATGCATGCGTTTCTTTATATATTTTGGAGATTAAGCCCTTATCAGAAGTATGGTTTGCAAATATCTTCTCCCAATTGTTAGGTTGTCTTTTCGTTTTGTTGATGGTTTCCTTTGCTGTGCAGAAGCTTTTTAGTTTGATGTAGTCCCATTTGTTTATTTTTTCTATTGTTTCTCTTGCCCGGTCAGACACGGTGCTTGAAAATATGTTGCTAAGACCGATGTTGAAGAGTGTACTGCCTATGTTTTCTCCTAGAAGTTTCATAGTATTAGGTCTTACATTCAAGTCTTTAATCCATTTGGAGTTAATTTTTGTGTATGGTGTAAGGTAAGGGTCTACTTTCATTTTTTTGCGTGTGGCTATCCAGTTTTCCCAACACCATTTGTTGAAGAGACTTTCTTTTCTCCATTGTATGTTCTTGGCTCCTTTGTCAAAGATTAGCTGTCCATAGATGTGTGGGTTTATTTCTGGGCTTTCGATTCTATTCCATTGATCTGTGTGTCTGTTTTTGTGTGAGTACCATGCTGTTTTGGTTACTATAGCTTTGTAGTATATTTTGAAATCAGGGAGTGTGATACTGCCAGCTTTGTTCTTTTTTCTCAGGATTCCTTTAGCTATTCGGGGTCTTTTGTTGTTCCATATAAATTTTAGGATTCTTTGTTCTATTTCTGTAAATAATGTTGTTGGAACTTTGATAGGGATTGCATTCAATCTATAGATGGTTTTAGGAAGTATGGACATCTTAACTAAGTTAATTCTTCCAATCCAAGACCACGAAATATCTTTCCATTTCTTTGTGTCTTCTTCAATTTCTATCAGCAATGTTTTATAGTTTTCAGTGTACAGATCTTTCACCTCTTTGGTTAAGTTTATTCCTAGGTATTTTGTTCTTTTTGTTGCAATTGTAAATGGGATTGTATTCTTAATTTTTCTTTCTGCTACTTCATTGTTAGTGTATACAAATGCACCTGAGTTTTGTATGTTGATTTTGTATCCTGCAACTTTACCGTATTCGTTTATTACTTCTAAAAATTTTTTGGTGGATTCTTTAGGGTTTTCTATATATAAAATCATGTCATCTGCAAATAGTGAGAGTTTCACTTCTTCCTTTCCAATTTGGATCCCTTTTATTTCTTTTTCTTGCCTGATTTCTCTGGCTAGGACTTCCAGTACTATGTTAAATAGGAGTGGTGACAGTGGGCATCCTTGTCTAGTTCCTGTTCTTAGAGGGATAGGATTCAGTTTTTCACCATTGAGGGTGATATTAGCTGTGGGTTTGTCATATACGGTCTTTATTATGTTGAGGTACTTTCCTTCTATACCCATTTTATTCAGAGTTTTTATCATAAATGGATGCTGTATCTTGTCAAATACTTTTCTGCATCTATTGAGATGATCATGTGATTTTTATTCTTCATTTTATTAATGTGGTGTATTATGTTGATTGATTTGCAAATGTTGAACCATCCCTGCATACCTGGAATAAATCCCACTTGATCATGGTGTATAAGCTTTTTAACGTATTGTTGTATGCGATTTGCTAGTATTTTGTTGAGGATTTTTGCACGGACGTTCATCAGTGATATTGGCCTGTAATTTTCTTTTTTTTGTGTTGTCCTTGTCTGGTTTGGGTATCACGGTAATGTCAGCTTCGTAGAATGAGTTAGGGAGCTTCCCCCCTCCTCATTTTTTTGGAAGAGTTTGAGAAGGATAGGTATTAAGTCTTCTTTGAATGTTTGGTAGAATTCACCGGGGAAGCCGTCTGGTCCTGGACTTTTATTTTTGGGGAGGTTTGTGATTACTGTTTCGATCTCCTTACTGGTGATTGGTCTATTCAAATTCTCTATTTCTTCTTGATCCAGTTTTGGAAGGTTGTATGATTCTAAGAATTTATCCATTTCTTCCAGATTGTCAAATTGGTTGGCATATAGCTTTTCATGGTGTTCTCTTATAATCTTTTGTATTTCTGAGGTGTCTGTTGTAATTTCTCCTCTTTCATTTCTGATTTTACTTATTTGTGCCTTCTGTCTTTTTTTCTTGGTGAGTCTAGCTAAACGTTTGTCAATTGTGTTTATCTTTTCAAAGAACTAGCCCTTGGTTTTATTAATTTTTTCTATTTTTTTTTAGTCTCTATTTCATTTATTTTTGCTCTGATTTTTATTATTTCCCTTCTTCTACTAATTTGGGGCTTTGTTTGTTCTTCTTTTTCAAGTTCCTTTAGGTGCATTGTTAGATTGTTTATTTGAGATTTTTCTTGTTTGTTGAGATAGGCCTGTATTGCTATAAACTTCCCTCTTAGAACCGCTTTTGCTGTATCCCATAAATTCTGGCATGTCGTATTTTCATTTTCATTTGTCTCCAGGTATTTTTTTATTTCTTCTTGATTTCTTCGTTGACCCAGTCGTTGTTCAGTAGCATTTTGTTTAATCTCCACATATTTGTGGCTTTTCTGATTTTCTTCCTGTAGTTGATTTCTAGTTTCATACCATTGTGGTCAGAAAAGATGCTTGGTATTATTTCAATCTTCTTAAATTTATGGAGACTTGTTTTGTGGCCTAATATGTGATCAGTACTGGAGAATGTTCCATGTGCATTTGAAAAGAACGTGTATTCCTCCGTTTTTGGATGGAATGCTCTGTATATATCTACTAGGTCCATCTGTTCTAGTGTATCATTTAAGGCCAATGTTTCTTTATTGATCTTCTGTTTGGATGATCTATCCATTGGTGTAAGTGGAGTGTTAAAGTCCCCTACTATTATTGTGTTACCGTCTATTTCTCTTTTTATGTCTGTTAATAATTGCTTTATATATTTAGGTGCAGCTACATTGGGTGCGTAGATATTTACAAGTGTTATATCCTCTTGTTGGATTGTTCCCTTGATCATTATGTAATGCCCTTCTTTCTCTCTTTTTACAGTTTTTGTTTTAAAGTCTATTATGTCTGATATGAGTACTGCTACCCCAGCTCTCTTTTCATTGCCATTTGCGTGGAGTATCTTTTTCCATCCCTTTACTTTCAGTTTGTGAGTGTCTTTAGGACTGAAGTGTGTCTCTTGTATGCAGCATATATATGGGTCTTGTTGTTTTATCCAATGAGTCACCCTATGCCTTTTAATTAGAGCATTTAGTCCTTTAACATTTAACGTAGTTATTGATAAGTATGTACTTACTGCCATTTTTTAACTCTTTTTATCCTCAGGGTTTTATTAGTCCTTCTCTGTTCCTTTCTCCTTCTATACAGAATTGATGGTTTCTTTAGTTTGACCTCTGTCTGAAAGCTGTACTCTTTAACTCCCCTCCTCCCTCCTTTTATGTTTTTGATATCATATCTAACCTCTTTTTTGTGCATTTGTATCCATTACCCTCTTATCATGGAAATAGATAATTTTTCCTCTTTGTGGTCTTCTCTTTTCCCCTTATATCAGTCCCTTTACATTTCTTGTAGCACTGGTTTCTTGGTGACAAACTCCTTTAATTTTTGCTTGTCTGGGAAATTTTTGATCTCTCCTTCCATTTTGAATGATAACCTTGCTAGGTAGAGTATTCTTGGCTGTAAGTTTTTTCCTTTTAGCACTTTAAATATATCATGCCACTCTCTTTTAGCCTGTAAGGTTTCTGCTGAGAAGTGAGCTGATAGCCTTATGGGGTTTCCTTTATATGTAACTTGTCTTTCTCTTGCAGCTTTTGGGATTCTCTCTTTATCTTTAATTGTGGACATTTTGATTATGAGGTGTCTTGGTGTGGGCCTCTTTGGGTTTATCTTGTTGGGGGCTCTCTGTGATTCCTGTACCTGGATGTCTGTTTCCTTCCTTAGGTTAGGGAAGTTTGCATCTGTTATTTCTTCAAATAGATTCTCTGCCCCTTTGTCTCGCTCTTCTCCTTCTGGGACACCTATAACACAGATGTTAGTGTGCTTGATGTTGTCCCAGATGTCCCTTAGACTGTCCTCACTCTTTTTAATTCTTTTCTTTTTTACCTGTTCAGCTTGGGTAATTTCTTCTAGTCTTTCGTCCAGCTCGCAGATCCGTTCTTCTGTATCCTCTACTCTGCTTTTGAGTCCCTCTAGTGAATTCTTCATTTCCAGTATTGTATTCTTCATTTCTGATTGGTTCTTTTTTATATCTTCCATTTCTTTGTTGACATTCTCCCTCAGTTCATCTATTCTTCTCCCAAGATCAGTGAGCATCCTTAACACTCTTAGTTTGAACTCTCTGTCGGGTAGGTTGCCCATTTCTGTTTCACTTAGTTCCTTTTCTGGGGTTTTGTCCTGTTCCCTTACTTGGAATGTATTCCTTTGCCTCCTCATTTTGCCTCTTTCCCTGTGCTTGTGTCTATGTATTAGGTAGGTCAGCTACGTCTCCTGCTCTTGGATAGGTGACCTTATATAAGTGATGCCTTAGGAGGCTTTCAAGGTGCTTCCCTCAGTTCTCAATGTTCCAGGGTGACCTCTATGTGGGCTACGTGTGTCTTTCTGTTGTGGTCTGTTAGCTCTCCCTGTAGGCGCCCAGGGAGGCTGAGTTATGTTTCTGGCCAGCTGTTGTAATGCTCAGCTGCTTGTAGTTATTGTGGGCCCTTCAGTCTCTTTATCAGGTGTGGGGAGCCCCAGCACAGTTGGCTGCAAATTCTAATAGCACATTTGTGTTGCAGTATTTCTTTTAAGTGAGTAGGCCCCCAGCGTTGCAGGTTGTTGGGCTCAGGGGCTTACAATTGCTATAAGCCTCAAGCCTTTAGGTCTCTTGTCAGCTCTCTGAGGATTGCAGCTGGGTGGGGCTGGCCTCAGGCACGGGCGCTCCCACTTGCTTCAGGCTTTGGAAGGTGGGGCAAACCCCCTATGTGGGTCTTTGAGAAGCACAAGTCTTCTGCAGCTGACAAGCCCTGCCGCCCAGAGGTCCACACACACAGTCAACACAGTCCTGCCCCGTGTGCATGCCCTGACCTCCTGAAGTGGACCCAGTCTCTCCATGGCGGGAGCCCCACACACTCCACCTCTGCCCCACACTTTCCACCTGCTCCTTGTGCATGCCCTGCCCCACAGAAGTGGGCTCAGTTGCCAGGCTTCAGAGAATCCAGTCACCAATCTATGCAGGCCCACAAATTCCCAGAGGGCTAGTTGTTGGGTGGGGCCAGTCTCTAGGGTGGGCTGCCTTCCCTGGCTGAGCTGGATTAAATCGGTGCTCTAGTGGGTGGGGCAGACCTGGGCTAGCAGGCCCCAGGGAGAACTCCAATGGCTTCTGTGTCAGCACGCCAACATCAGGCCACAACCATGGCCGCCGCCAATGTCCCAGTCCCTGGAGAGGTCTCACCTCTCACCGAGATGCACTCAGAGCCTATTAGGTGAGTCTCTTTTCACCAAAGCACTATGCACCTTTCTTTCTGGTGATTTTAGGTTGCTTTCTGAAACAGGTGAGTTTGTGCGTGGGCCCTTTAAAAGCCAGTTTTAATTTCTTTGTGACCCAGCTTTTCTGGGGGTGTTCCCCAATGTTTTAGTAGCAGGCAACGTCAGATATTATGCCACTCGCCTCGATTGTGCTGGGCCCACAAAATGCCCACAGCGGGGGCGTTCCCCGGCTCAGGGCCCCGCTCCTCCAGGGAGGCTGTGGACCTCTGGGCTGCTCCCCAGTGGCCACGAAGCTGGTGGCGTGTGAAGGCGGGGTTTTTTCTCTCCAGAAGGGAGTTTCTGCCTCTTCCACCTCAATTAGGATTGTCCTTGGTTGCAGGAGTTCCTCTTATCCAGTTTTCAGTTCTGTCTCAGGGGTAATTTTTCCACGAGTAGTTGTAAATTGGCTGTGTCTGCGGGAGGAGGTGAGTTCCGAGTCTGCTTATGCCACCATCGTGACTTCTCTATTTATCTCGGATTTCAACTACAAATTTTATAAAAGCATAAGATCGTTACTGAAACTGGATTTCCAAATTGACTTGCTCATAATGGATACTCAGTAAGTGTTTTATAATCAAAAGGCTACATGAAAGAATGAAAACTTCTAAAATTGCAACTATTTGTGGCTCATACCTAATAACTTCTTTAGCCAGAATATTTGATTAACCAATATACTCAGATTCCTCACCATTTCTTGTAGCAGGGAATTTACTGTATCTCAGAAATGAATTCATCACTCTTTTAAAAGTGCAAAACATTCTCCCATTTTTTAATAAATATATATTAATTATTAGCTTTATCATGGACATCGCTAAATACTGGAGATGAAATGTGATTAAGACTCATTCCCTTTTCTTGGGATTCCGCAGATGTATACATTTCAAAAACAGCAAAATCTACTGAAGGAATAATTACATGAAGTGAAGCTGTGCATCAAATCCTTTTTTAATGTGCTGGGCACAGTGCTAGGCACTTTACACACATGATCTCTTTTAATACTTAACCTTTCTACAAAATGCCAGTGTTGTTTCTTCTCTTTGCTTTTAAGGAACCCGAGATTTAGGTTAATGTGTCCACAGTTAGAATGAGATTGCCTCCTAGGTCTATATGATTATAAAGTCTGCCCTGCAAATCGTTATATGTTTGCCGTCATTTTCCTAGAAATATATTCAAATATGTTTCTGAAATGAAAAAAGACACTTCTGGAGGGGGCCTCATAGCTTGCTATTGAACATTTCTGTGATCTCGCTTTGCTTGGAAACTTTAACATTCAATAATCTACATAAACACTTATAGGCTCTCTCTTCGTAAATATATATATATACATTTATAACAACAGAGAATTGTGAACATTTGAAAAGTAGGTTTATGGCTCTATTATCTGCTTTGCTATATAGAGGGCGTCATGGTAATTTTGTCACTGGATGCAAAACACTGGCCAAGGTTGGCAGACAAGTACAGAGAGCAGTTTTTGGCATAAATCTCTGATTTTCTGGCAAAACTCGTTAGCAGTGTAAAAGCTGTTATTGAGAGCATATTGTGATGATACATCACGTCAATATTTGTTTGGCTGAGTAACACTGTGGATTTAATAAGTTAATTCTTAAATGCAGAATTTACAACTGATGAGCTGTTTTAGAAATAAATTGTATGTGATATTTGTTGTCAGTGCCACAAACATTTTGACGTCTTAAGTGGAGATACTAGCTTCTCTGATTTTCTAGATAAACTTGTGGACGGATTAGGGCTTTCTGAGTGATCCTTAGGTGTGCAAATTATGTGGGAATGAAACTTAAGAGTCAATGAATAAATAAATGAGTGAGTCACAGAGGTCTTAATCCTTTTTGACTTCTGCCATAAATTCATATTATCTGCTAGATAGTTTTACTCAACATTAGCAGTTTTGCCATAGTGTTAGAAGATGCCGAAAAAAAAATTTGTTTAACTAATACATCATTTTGTTTGTTTGTTTTCTTGGGATGTGGGAGGGATACATCTGGGACTTTGAGCCTTAAATCTAAAGTCTCATAAAGGAATAATTACTATTAGCTTCTGTCTTCCTGAAAAAACGCACATGGACAACTATTGTTGTCTGATAGCAGACATTTGGTCTTGTCCAAAAGGTTCTTGAAATTTGGTCCTGTCCAAAACGCCCATGGAGATATTTCGTCCATGCCAAAATGTCCTTGATATTTGGTTCTGTCCAAAACACCCATGGAGACATTTGTTCCACACCAAAATGTCCTTGATATTTAGTTCTGTCCAAAACGCCCATGGAGACATTTGGTCCACACCGAAAGGTCTTTGATATTTGGTCCTGTTCAAGACCATTTGGCATGGACCAAATATGCTCGTGAACATTTTGGGCAGGACCAAATTTCAGGGACCTTTTGGCGTGGACCAAATGTCTTATGAATGTTTTGGCTAGGACCAAATGTCCTGCAAGGATCAGGCACTATGTTTTATGTTTTACATTCTTATGTAATCCTCATTATAGTCTATGAGGTCAATAAATTTTTTATCATACTTTAGATTAAGAAGTTGGAACTTTCAAAGAGATTTAGTAAATTTTCTGAGGTTACACAGCTAATATTCAGCAAAGCTAATAACTCAAACGCCCCCAGGGCCTGCCCTCTTAGCTGATACACTACACAGCCTCTCTGATAGGGGCCCTGGTAAGTTAGCCTAGTTCAAAACTCAGAAAGCTGGTATTTCCCACGGTGCCACCTCTTCTGCCTCTCTCTCTATGTCCTGCTTCCTTATTCATCCTGACCTACTCTCTACCCCTTCCGTATATCTTAAAGCCAATGAGAAAGGGGAGTGACATGAACAGAAACCTCTCCAGTTTCATCTTTATTTCTTCACACTGCTTCATAGCTATCTATTTGAAACTCTTTCATTACCAAGAGTGCAAAGAGGAATTAGACCCGCTCACTGCCCTTTGGAGTTAAAAGTTGATCCTCCTGAGGCTTGGGGAGCAGGGTGTGCTGGCGGCAGTTTCTAACTACTTCAGCCATCTTTTGTTGGTCTCATTGGCTGTTCTCAACCTTTGTTTAAGGCCTGACAAACCCCCATTACTGGTTCCTACTTACAAAACTTTGGCCTACATTGGATAATTCAAATGGTGTCTAGTAAAGAGCAGAGGATCCCTGAGGCCAAGGTCAATGAATCTGGAGAGAGTGAGAAACCAAGTAAAGCAAAAAACACAGGGCCAAGAAGCAAGGTAGTAACAAAGGAGAGGGACAAAAATCGGTAGAGCTTAGAATTGAGCAGTGAAGATGGAACTAAAAATTCTAAACTGAAAGGCTGGTCAAGAATCAGGAATCTCATCAGTAATAGAATGCTCAAGGCATAGTGGGTATTTTGGGGTATGAGGTGGCAAGAGAGACAGGTAAATTGGTGTATGTGTGTCTCAGAAGGTGTTCAGAAATCAGAAATTTGAGACAACTACTGTCCCAGCTAAAAAGCAGGAAGAAATCAAAACTCAAGGACCTATCTGTTCAATGCCTCCTCATGGGAACTAAAAAATCACATTAGGAAGATGCTTCAATAGGCTGAATATAATATAGTGTGGTGTCAGTCAGGATAGATACAGATGCTGGCAAACAATTATGCTTTTAGAAACTTCACTGAAAATGAGCTATCAGTAGAATAATAGTGTCTTCAAATTAATTTTCAACTGAAATTGTTCTTATAATAAATATCTAGAGTGACAAAATTAATATCAATGAAAAATACGATCTCTAAAGAAAGACATACCAGTTTTGAAGTGTAAGCCTATGTATTAGTTTGCTAGGGCTGCCATAACAAAGTACCAGAAACTGAGTGGCTTACACAACAGAAATTTATTATCTCACAACTCCGGAGCCTGGAAGTCTGAAATCAGGGCTTCAGCAGGATTTGTTCCTTCTGATGACTGTAAAGGAGAGATCTATTCCAGGCCTCTCTCACTGGCTTATAGATGGTGGTATTTTCCCTGTGTTTCTTCACATCTTCTTACCCCTGTATGCATCTGTCTCTTTGTTCCAATTTTCTCTTTTTATAAGGATACCAGTTATATTGGAATGGGGACCCACGCTGACTTCATCTTAACTAAACTGATTACATCTGCAAAGACCCAATTTCCTAGTAAGGTCACCTTCTGACATACCAGGGTTAGGATTCCAACATATCTTTTTTTTGCAGGGGGGATACAACTCAACTTATAACAGACGACCTTATGCTATTAATCAATGGCAGCTTTCTAGATAAGGCTATAAGGTGAAATATATGAATTACAAAATGTGTTCTAAAAAAAATCTTTGCATGTGTAATTATAATTCACAAATCCAATAAAAAAATTTATGAATAAAGCTCCATCATTTTTTAAAAACTCAGATGAATAAATTGGAATAAATAGAAGGGAAAATAGAAGAGAAAATGAAATGCATTATTAATACCCAAATTTCACTTTAACTTCTCCCAACAATCCATTGCCTAGTGCTGCTAAGCAGCAAATGACACTTAGTTTCTCTTTCCTTTAGGTCCTCCCCTGGAGACACAAAGTGCAGAGTAATTCTCTAAAGGTGGGCAGCTGAAAGGCACAGAAGTTCTGGCTAGTAATTCAGACACCTTAATAATTCATCCCCAAACAAAAGGTGTCACAGGATTGCTTCCTTCTGATGACTATGAAGGAAAGATCCATTCCAGGCCTCTCTCCTTGGCTTATAGATGATAGTGTTTTCCCTGTGTCTCTTCACATCTTCTTCCCTCTATAAGTATCAGCTCGAGTTTCTGACAGTGGCTTAAAGGTGGTGTTTGTGAGACTAGTTAGCCTTGGATGTTTTACTAGGTACAACCATATTGTTCAAACAAATGAAAAGTTGTTTTCTGTTTTTCTTTTCAGTAGCCAGACTGCTTTCCACTGCCTACACTGCTTACAAAGCTACAAACAACTCTACCCATCCTTCAACTACCCATTTGATACAAAAGTGTGGGCGCCCGAAGTATCCTCTAAAGGAACAAACTGTAAACAGGGAGAAGCAGTTAACGTGGAGGCTTCATATTAAACGGGAAATGGAAGCAGCAGAGCCAATTACAGGTACATTTCTGCTTGTTGAAGAGACTTCAAAATAGAACGTTTTTAAAAATTTGCCTCTACAGGCTTTCTTTCCAGTAAAATTGAAAAAATTATGATAGGCCATATATAAAAAAGAACATCCATCCTGCCTGCCAAAGTAATCCTTTTCTTCCTGTTACCAGATTCTGGGCACAGGATAATTGCCTCTCCACGATGCTTTGTTACAAGTGTTCTAAATAAACCACTCTCAGGTGGCCCCCTCAAGAGCAGCACCCCCTAGGAATCCTCCATTGAGCCTGGAAACTATAATTTGTTCCAGACACTCTGAGCAAAATACATTCTTTCCCAATCTCTAAACTTGATAATTAGGTGTGTTGAGTGAGAGTTAAAAATAACATGAAGTGGAAAGTTATCCAGGTGCAAGTCATTAACCTGGAAGGATGGCAGAACAGAGGAGGGCTTCAACAAGTGAACTCACATTTTGGGTGCATGTCATATGTTCTAGACGCTTTGCTGAGTGCTTTATCTAATGTCTCTCTTAATTCTTCACAATGGTCCATCTATGTACTTGTTTTGTGGATGATGGAGATGAAATGACTTACACACCAAGAAAATAGTAAAAGTAGGATTCAAAACCATGTTTGTTTGACTCCAAAGCTTATCTTCCTTCCATTCGGTTCCAGCAACTGAGGCATAGGAAGAGAATGTGCAGAGCCTGCCAGTCTAATTTCTTAACTTGTCATCAAGGTTCTTCACATTCTGGTCCCTGGTGTCTTTATCAGAATTATCACTGCTACGCCTCACCCTATACCCTGATCCATAAACCTATTATGGACGTTCTTATATCTATCCTTTGGTCATGCTATTCTTGCCTGGAATGTCCATTTCTACTCTTCTCCGTCTGCAAGGTTCTTAACCAGGTGCAGTACCACTCTCCTAGGAGAAGTTTGGAAGCGTGTACAGCATTTACGGTTGTCACAATGGGAGTGCTACTGGCAGTAAGTGCCCGGAGGCTAGGGCTGCTTAACAGTTTGCAAGGCCACACTGTGTGGATAGCTCCATACAACAGAGAATTACTCTGTGCCAAATGCTCACAGAGCCCCACTGAGAACGCTGACCCTTTATCTCACTCATCCCTCCAGCCCCGCCACCTCCATGATTTTTTTTTTTTGAGGAAGATTGGCCCTGCACTAACATCTGTTGCCAATCTTCCTCTTTTTCTTTTTTTCTCCCCAAAGCCCCAGTACATAGTTGTGTATCATAGTTGTAGAGTTGTGGCTCTTCTATGGGGACACCACCACAGCATGGCTTGATGAGCAGTGAATAGATCAGTGCCCAGGATCCAAACCAGCGAACTCCGGGCCACCAAAGCGGAACATGAGAACTTAACCGCCATGCCATCAGGCCGGCCATCTCCATGAATTTTTGATGTCCCCCACCCTTAGGCCTGAAATAGCCTGTCCCTTTTCAGAAATTCAGAAAGACTTCTTATCTATTAGCTTGTGTGTTTAGTGCCAATGTAGTTTGAATTCAATTATTAGTTATGTTTTTTGTTATATATATGCTTTGTCTTTCTAACAGTTCTTTTTATGCCCTTGGGGCAGGCACATATTTTATGTTCCTTTACTCACAAACATAATAGCAAATATTTATATAGCTGCTGTAACAAGTATTTGCCAGCCACTGTTTCAAGTGCTTTATGTAAATATTAACTCATTTAACTCTCCCGATAACCCTATAGAGTCTTATTATTCCCGTTTTATAGACAGAAAAACTGAAGAACAGCAAGGTTGAGTAACTTGCACAATATTGCACAGTTAACAAGTGTCAGGGCTGTGATTCAAACCCAGAGAGTCTGGCTCCACAGTCCGATGCTTTTAACTACCAAATTCAGTGGCCTGACTTAACAAATGCGTCCTGAGTGCCTATTACAGATCAAACACAAAAATAAGACTTTGATTCTTAGAAAATATTAATAAATCTGTTAAGTACAGTAATGGAGTAACAGATAGGCACTCCAAAAATGGATACTTAACCCAGCTAAGAGGGATACGGGAAGCCTCCTAAGAGGATGAACTAAACCTGGAGCCTCAAGTTCAAGGCAAGGGGCAACGGACAATGAGGCTGGAGAGGAGACAGGACAGGTCATAGAGGAGCCATGTCAATCAGCTTAAACTTAACCTTGTAGGTCGTAGGTTTTTAAGCAAAGGGTGACCCCAGTAAGAGATTTACAAAGATCACCTTGGCATCCATGTGAAGCTGATCTGAGGAGAATAAGATTTACAACAGTGACAGCTGTCAAGAGGCTGTGGTAGTGCAGAGCAAGAGAAGTGTTTGAGGAGGATGATAACCACGGTGATGATGACAGAGGCCTGCCTGAACCAGGACACCACCATCTCTGCCATGGTCTGTTGTGGAATATCCTCTCCAGTCCGCACTGAATCCCCTACCTTTCACTCCCCTCCTTCCAGCATCCACCTAATATCCCCCCACACGGCCCGTATACTTTGTCTTGGATAAGTAGATTGCAAATCAAGGCTATCTTTCTTATACACAAATGAGAAGGCAACATCATGTGCTGAGATGAGCTAGATGCCAGGATCTTAATATTTGGATTCAGTTCCAGTGTTGCTTTTGATTCCTGTGTCACTTAACCTCTATGAATATATTTCATGATCTGTATAAAGGAAAGCACTTTTGAAAAGGCCAGAAAATATCAGAAAAGAAGGTGTCCATAGCTTTTCCAGGGATAAATGTTGCTTATCCTCTGAACATAAATGCATATTTTATTATAAGCCTGAAAAGTATTTAAATGCTTTTCTTATTTTGACAGAGAGACCTCCATTTTACATTTTCCTGGAAACAAGCTTTATTACTTTATTTTTTAATCTGCAAACTAGCCAAGCTGTGCCCTTGTTTCACTTCTTTGGAAGTTCCATGGAAGTCAGTGGGATGTGGAATGATTACCTAACAGCTGAGCCTGGTTTGTGTTCCTGTGTGATTAGCACGGCAGGAAGCCAGATAGAACTTGGGAAGCAAGTGCTGTATTTGCATGAACAATGTCTCCGGAACATGAATTTCAAAGGGGCTGCATGAGGGAAATAATGTCTCTAACAGACCTGTCTGGTCCTCTGTTTTTCTCTTTGCCTGCCAAGCAAGCTTTTCTGTAAAAAATGGGCAGAAAGATCTCTGTAAAAAGGATATATGAGACAAGGGGGTGTGTGTGCGTGTGTGTGCGTGTGTGCATGTTCTGTGTGTGTCTGTGTAGTGTGTGTGCGTGTGTGCATGTTCTGTGTGTGTGTCTGTGTAGTGTGTGTGTGTGTGTGTGTGTGTGTGTCTATCTTCTGGGCAAAATAAAAATTGGAAGGGAATTCAGGAACAACACAAGCTCCCTTTACTTCCCCAGGGAAGCCACACAGCAGGTCAATGTCTCCAGCCTTAGTACATTTTTCATGGTTAGCTGGTTATGCACCTGTGTCCCCGTGTTGTGTGTGAGTGGAGCACAGGTCCATGTGTTGTCACCCTGTGCCCAGTGTGATGCTTGGCACACGGAAAGAGATAAAACTTTGTTGAATTAATTCTGGTCAAATCAACCCCAATTCTGATAATTAATTTGGAGCAGTTGCTTTTTTTTTTTTTTTTTGTGAGGAAGATCAGCCCTGAGTTAACATCCATGCTAATCCTCCTCTTTTTGCTGAGGAAGACCGGCTCTGAGCTAACATCTATTGCCAATCCTCCTCCTTTTTCTTTTTTTTTCCCCCCCCCAAAGCCCCAGTAGATAGTTGTATGTCATAGTTGCACATCCTTCTAGTTGCTGTACGTGGGACGCGGCCTCAGCATGGCCGGAGAAGTGGTGCGTCGGTGCGCGCCTGGGATCTGTACCCAGGCCGCCAGTAGCGGAGCGCGAGCACTTAACCACTAAGCCACGGGGCAGGCCCCTGCTTATTCTTATCTTAGTTACTTCTGCTCCAGGAATTTCTGTCAAACAGGAAAAAAAAAAGCTGTTTTAAATATATATGGTGTGGTATATATATATGGTGTTAATATGTAAGGGTCTTTGCAATTCAATAAGAAAAAAAAGCACTCACTGATGAATAAAAATTCATAAAAATGGAATTCAAATGACTTATAAGTATACTTAAACATTTTCAAACTCACCAGAAATCAGAGATGCAAAATAATACAGATGCTATTTCATCCATCAAAATGCCAAAGATTAAAATTAAAGGATGAGGGGCCAGCCTCGTGGCTTAGCGGTGAAGTGTGCACGCTCCGCTACTGGTGGCCTTGGTTCAGATCCCGGGCACGCACAGACGCACCACTTCTCCGGCCATGCTGAGGCCACATCCCACGTACAGCAACTAGAAGGATGTGCAGCTATGACATACAACTATCTACTGGGACTTTGGGGAAAAAATGGAGGAGGATTGGCAATAGACGTTAGCTCAGAGCCGTGTTCCTCTGCAAAAAGAGGAGGATTGGCATGGATGTTAGCTCAGGGCTGATCTTCCTCACAAAAAAAAAAAAAAAAAGAATCGGAGCCCTGATTAAAAAGAAAAATTAAAGGATGATACTCGGAGCTGACAAAGATGTGAGAAATAGACACTCTTACACAGGGCTCATGTAAATGTAAAGTGATTCGATCTTTCTGGAGGGCCACTGGTAATATTATCAAAAGTTTTAAATATCCCCTTTTACCTTGTATCTCTATTTCTAGGAATTTATTCAGTGAAAGTAATCAGAGATGTACTCAAAGGTTTCTATACGAGGATATTCATCATAGCATTATCTATAAAAGCAAAAGCAGAACAAAAGGAAATAACTTACATGTTCAACAATAGAGATTCAGGTATGAAAGTGTTTTATACCAAAAAATAGAGTAATGCCGTTGGAAGATATTCATGATATAACATTAAATTAAATAAAAATAGGGTATAAGGTTGTATATATAATATGCTAAATATTATATATATATATGTACTTAAATTTTAACAGTGGTTGGATAATTTTAATTTTTATATCATCCAAATTTCCTATAAAGAGCATGTGTTCCCTTGTGTGTTTGTGTGTGTTTAATCTCCAAGTTTTAAAAATTACTGTTATCAAATGTTCAATACCAAAGGAATAAAGGTTGTCGAGAATATCTTAAGATTTTAGAGACAAAAAATGTTTAATATATGACCCCTAAGTATTTATTCACGAGGAAAATGCCAGAGGTTCTCTCTTTTCTTGTACTTCCTTACACAGTTCCCAATGCTTCAGTTGTTTGCTGAGTATCTAATCAGCTAATATTTTTCACTAGGTCAGAAGCTCCTTCTAGATGCATTTTTTTGTCTTTTTTTAATTGTTTCTAGGTATTTTTATTCTTTTTGATGCAATTGTAAATGGGGTTGTTTTCTTAATTTCTTTTTCTGATGGTTCGTTATTAGTGTTTAGAAATGCAACTGATTTTTGTCTATTAATTTTTTATCCTGCAACTTTACTGAATTTGTTTATTAGTTCTAACAGATTCTTGGTGGAGTCTTTATGGTTTTCTATATATAATATCATGTTATCTGCAAATAGAGACAGTTTTATTTCCTCCTTTCTAATTTGGATACTTCTTTTTCTTGACTAATTGCTCTGGTTAGGACTTCCAGTACTATGTAGAATAAAAGTGGTGAGAGTAGGCATCCTTGTCTTGCTTCTGATCTTAGAAGAAACGCTTTCAGTGTTTCACTGTTGAGTATGATGTTAGCTGTGGGCTTGTCATATATGGCCTTTATTATGTTGAGGTGTGTTTCCTCTATACTCACTATTTAAAGAGTTTTTATCATAAAAGGATGTTGAATTTTGCCAAATGATTTTTCTGCGTCTACTGAGATGATCATATGATTTTTATCCTTTATTTTGTTAATGTGGTGTATCATGCTGACTGATCTGTGAATGTTGATCTATCCTTGCTTCCCTGGAATAAATCCCACTTGATCATTATTTTTGTCATTAATCAAGTGATTTTTTTTTACTATAATGTAATACATGCTCATGGAAATTTTTTTAAATTTTGAAATATGTAAAGAACAAAGTTGAAATTTCCTGTAAACTAATTTTCAAGTTGTTTTGCTATTGGTGTTTTGTTTCTTTTCAAACTTTTCTGTGTGTGTGCGTGAAATTGACAATTGTCATTTTTTTAAACAAATATTTATTGAACATGTGTATATTCTAATTCCTGCTCTAGGCACTGAGGAGACATTGGCAATAAGCATATCCCTGACCCTTACAGACTTTTGATTTTAGTGGAGTAACAAATAAAAATAACAAAAAAATACATAAAATAATCTTAAGAAGTAATAAGTACTAAAAACAAACAGTGAAGCAAGATAGGAGCATAATAAGTGATGGGAAGAGTGCTATTAATTAAGGGGGTCAGAGATGGCTTCCTTGAGAAGAAGTCATACAGCAGAAACATGAATGAGGTAAAGGAATGACCACGTTCATGATGGAGAGACAAGCATGCCAGGCAGAGAGAAAAGCAGGTCCAAAGTCCGTGAGGAAGATACAAACTGACATGCTAGAGGAACAGCAAAAGGGCCAGTGCAATTGGAGTAGAGGGCATGAGGACAAGAGTAGGAGAAAATGAGGTCAGAGGAGTGTCCAGATGGTAGAGGGTTTGCTGAGTTCTTTGGATTTGTTCTAGTGTTATGGAAGTCATTGGAAGAATTTAGTAGGAGAACAATATGATCTGATTTGCATTTTTAAAGAATATGTTGGTTGCTATGTGGAGGTTAAATTGTAGAAGAAGAAGAGTGCAAGGAAAGAAGAATGCCAGTTTAGAGGCTCTTGTGTCAGTGCAGGCAAAATAAGACGGCTCGGATCAGAAATGAAGGTGATGAGAAGTAATCTTATTCTAAATATATTTTAAATGTAGAACCAGCAGAATCTGTTGAGAAAAAGAGATGAATCGTTGATGACTTATATGTTAAATGTGAAACTTATGTAAGAGAAAGCACATTTGGGATTCTACATTGACAGTCTCAGACGTCTCCACGGAAAGAACGCTTACCTAGTCTTGATATTGCCTCTCTCTTTTAAATTATCAGTAAAATTGGTACTGGTTGAGATTTACCATTTGTTGTGAGTCTGATTTGACTATCTAATTCATCTGGTTTGCACACTGGATATTATATTCATCCGTGGTTTACAGATGAAGAAATTAAGGAACAGAAAGTTAAACAGTTTGCTAAAGGTCTCACCACAAGTTAGTTGCGAGTCAAGCTTTGCACCCATGAAATCTGACAACAGAGCTTACATTCTTTGCTCCTACATTGCCCCTCTCTGGTCTCTGCAACTCTGGTCTGAAATCTTCCTAGAAAGACAATTTAATGGTCTGCTGGCAGACCAATGGTGTGCCGTCCTCACTTACTCATCTGGCAAGATCAGTTGGTGCACTACTCACGCCTTCGTCTGGGATGGAATGGGAACCAATCCTCATCTGGGATGGGAACAATCCTGACAATGTTTTTAAAGGCTACCAGAAATGTGTCTATTAGACTGGTGATTCCACAGAACATCTTACATCTGCAGTTATGGCACTACAGATGGGACTCTTCTGTGTAATTTCCAAGGGAAATATTTCTTCTGCTAGTTGCTCAAAGAATGCCAACAGCAGTAAAAATTCACTTTGGTCTGGGCCAAAGTTTAAGAGAATTGTTTGAGAATGTATGGTGTTAGAAAGGCTATGTCCCTAGAGAACATTTTTTTAGTGCTAAATAAAGAATCAAGCTCTATATCTTTGACCTTTGAAATGGGTTCATGCTGCCAAGAATGTTATTTAGTACTTCTGACAGGAGACAACTTGGAGTCCACTAAGTCCTTGATCAGGAAATGTTATCAGATACATATCAAATACACATACATGTGTGTACATATACATTCATACTAGGAACATATTTCTGCCTATAAAGATACTGGAAATCTTTGAATAGTTTTAGCTATATATTCTCTTTTTATATTGCATTTCCAAATAAATTCACCAAGTTAAAGTCCATATCCTGGGATTAATAAGCACAGTTATTAAGACAAGGGAGAAGTAAAAAGTTATCTGAGTTGACCTGTCTATACAGAGATTTATCATAAAAGAAGAGAACATCTGATTTCAGTCTCAGTTTTTGAGGTAAGGCACATTTTTATTAAGTTGTATTTGACAGAAGCAGTTACTATTTGTCACTACTGTAAATCTTTTCTTCCTCTTACACATTTTATTGTAACAGATTGGGATGGATTTATCTTTCTACTAAAGGGGGATTATCAGAGCATTTATGGGCTTTTGTGTGTATTTGTGAATTTCTTTACATTGATTTTCCATTATTTGCCCATGCATTTTATATATAAAAATCCAACTTCTTTTGTAAAGATTAGCCTTCATTTCCAAACATTGATTCTCCTTTATAATTTTATTGAGTACAGTTGATTCAAGATGTCTATACTTTGATTGAATCCTTGATTTTTGGCCAACTATGACACAGCTGTATCCAAAACTTGGAGAACAATCCTTGTCATCAGATCAGTCTCACTTTTCAGGCTGGAGCTGTCCCCCTATGTTACTTATATGGAGAAGGAATGTTGCATAATTGAAAGGCAGGCAAATTTGGATTCAAATTCTGGGTTATTTTTGTTTCTTTCTCAGTAATATTAATTAAAAAAATAACAACACCAAGCATGAACCAGTACATATGGAATTACCTGGAAAGGTGCTCAGTAAAAGTTAGCTTAATTTTTTTGCCCTACCATTATCTCTCTCTGCCCTACCTTCCTCCCAACAAAATGAACAAGGGCTCTATTTTTATTCTCTTACAAAAATGATACAACAACGGACATTTGTATTCTCATTTCAAAACATACAAACCTCTTCCATTCCCTCACCATCTGTACTCCCATAAAACCTCTGAATCACATGTTAAATTTTGTGGGATGCTATTTTTTATCTTCCTGGCCAAATAAATTTTTATTTTATCTCTTCTTATTTTTCCTATTTGATTTTTTTGAAATGTTGTCCCCTATTCTTATGATCCAAGAAAATATACATTATCAGTTATGGTGGAAATATGATTATCTACAAAATAGTTGTTCTATAGTAAACTAGGGTTGATTAGAGTAAGGCCTTCTCACAACTCCATATACTTTCTTCCAAAGACTCCTAGTAAATCGTTATGAACATCATTCTCAATGGGCAAGCATTTCTAATTTATCAGTAATGTGAGTCCTCCCTGTTTTGGCGTATAGGAGACTACACTACCAGTCTGTTATGTGGGTCCATGTGATTTAGTTACTGTCTAGTGGAATATAAGCAAAAATGATATGTTTCGTTGTCACTTCCAAACTGAGGCGTAGAAAAATCCTTCTTTGATTCCCATTCTTTCTCTGGAAGAGGACTGCGTTAGATGGAGGAATCATAAACTGTAAGCAGCAGAGATTTCTAATCACTCCATGGAGGATGGCTGACTTTGAGTCATTGGATGAGCAGAAAACTCTGCGTGAAAAAGAAATACACTTATATTGGGTTAACTCTTCAGAGTTTTGGGGTCATATCACACCACAACAAGACCTAATCTATCTTGACTTAAGCTCCAGATGGAGAAATTCATTTTACTTGTAAAGGTCATTAATTCACTCAGGCAATTTTCACTGATTATTTACATTGGGCCAGGCATTGTGCTTGATGCTGTGGAGGATAAAAGAAAAACTGAACAAAACATAGACCCTGGCTCTTAGGAGCTGAAGTTCTAATAGCAGCACCATCTTAAATTTCATTGGTTTGTTTATAGTCTTTCCAAGTATCTTTACACGCTTAATTTCACTTGATCTTCACAACAACCCTATTACTATTTCCATTTCACAAATGAGTAAACCAGGACCCAAATCTACAGAGCAATTAAGTGAGAAAACCAGAACTTACGTGAGGCCTACTGATTTCTGCCTGTTCAAATGTGTCAACCAAGCTCTAGACTTCTGTAGGAGTGTGCTGTCCTTGCAGAGGCTGTCATGGAACCCTAGAGGAAGGCGCACGGGAGGGAGAAGCAGTGTGTGTTGGGTAGAATCTATTGGGCAGAGCAAGTATGCGTAACCTCAGAGATCCTGCCACTTGGGGACTGTAGCTTTGAGGGTGAACTCAATACAATGAGAAAGCTTTGCTTATAACAATTCAGATATTTTTTTCATTAATAGGGGTATGGAGGAACAAGGAAGACATCTAAGAACTAAGGTTTCAACTTCATTTCTTATTACACATAGAACTCCTACATGGGAAATTTGCCAAATAAATTTCTAAAGAAATTTATATAATTCTATATTTTACTTTTAATTAAGTGATTATTCTATACTTTGAACTCATTGATGAAGAATTCTTCTAATTATTACGTAATTCATTCATTATTTCACCAACTACCTTACTAATCCCTGCTAATATGCAACACTTTTCTATTTGCTAAGTCATTTTGTGACGCTATGACATAAATGTATTCTTCTTTTTAAATTAAAAGTAAATGCTCTTCATATTAATTAAATATTTTCTAAGATATAAAGCCTATAAAATTATGAACTTGTGAGCATGGAAAATGTTCATTGTTATCATTTATATTTTAAATGCCTAACAAGTGCTTAGTAAATGTTTATTAAATCAGTGCATGATAAATGATAAATGAATATATAAAACAGGGGCCTTTTCTTTAGAGCCTTTTAATTACATTATGGCATCAGAACTAACTTTACGATACATTTGGAGGGTTATTAGATGCTGAACACTGTAGACTGGATTTTAAGGGAAACAAGCATAACAAAGAGAGAGAGAGAGAAGGGTATGAGTTGGAGCAACTGGGGAAAATATAATGAGGAGGTTGACTTAAATATGAATCTTTACATCTCCATTTAAAACATTCAACCCAAAGGTTTGAAATGAATTCTATTATAGTCAGTATTTTGGGGGGCGGGGGGGAGGGGTTGTGAGTTTATTTTATCCTTTTTCGCCTTTCTGCTCTGTAAAAAATAATATAAATGAATTACATATTAAGAGTGCATTTTCCACCCTATAGACAAAGACAGAATTGTTATGCAACTGTTGTAAAAGGACTACAGGTCAACCTTTCAGGAGAAAAAACAAAAAAATTTATTAATCCAGGCTGACTAGTAATTGTTCGTAGTGTGCAATCTTGGACAATCAAATTAATTAACTGTTATTTCCAAGGAATGATCAAACTAGAGAATAACTATACCTAATTATCTTTTTTTTCCCTATGTGAAAAATTCTTTTTCATCATTACATGAGCAAAGGCAATGAACAGCAATTATCCAAAATACTGGTGAGCGAGAAAGCAGCTTTCTCTGTACACTTCGTTACGAGAAAATTAGGTCTTTCCAGGAATTAACATTTGCTCTGGTTGGATCCATATGTGAGAGTGCTGTTATATCATAGAGTTTTAGAATTTTGTTGTACGATGGGGTTAGAGGAGTTTGTTGAATTATGAAATTGTAGAAGTTTGTTGTGTCATGGAGTTACAGAAATGTGTAGTGTCATAGAGTTGGAGAATTTTGGTGGTGGAGAAATCAGAAATCATATTGTCCAAACTCTTCATTTTGGAGCTGAGGAACTAGGACCCCAATGGGTTAGCTAGCTTCCCCAGGGTCACCCAATTAGTTGAAAATATGTCAGGATTTGTCAGTTCTTTTTTTCTCCACCAAGATAAGAATCTTATGTTTTATTTGAACTTTTTTTTCTTTTTTTTTGCTTGAGGAAGATTAGCGCTGGGCTAACATCTGTGCCAATCTTCCTCCACTCTATATGTGGGATGCCTCCACAGCATGGCTGACAAGTGGAGCAGGTCTGCACCGGGCTGTCAAAGCAGAGTGCGTGGACCTTTAACACTCGGCCACGGGGCCAGCCCTATTTGAAGCTTTATCTGTGTAAAACCAAAACAATCTTATGTGTTTCTATATTAGGAACTTAATTCTGTTTTTTAAGATTTGTATTCCTTTCAATCTCAGACAAAGCTAAATCCCAATGATCTCTGCCTTTTTCTTATAAATATGTTTTTTTTTTTAGGTCAATAATCAGCATATGACATCTTTATCCAATCCACTTCACTCATTTAAATAATTTTTAATCAACATTCTGTCTATATCTAGAAGGCATTTAAAGTGTATATTAAATTAATTAAGGTACAAAACAATACCATAATGATAAAAAATAGTAAATTTAAAGGAACAGCGAATTAGATGTTATTCAGAACCCGAAATGAGTTATTTGTCAGTTTAGCATTAAACCTAAATTCTGAGTTTCCTGGCTTCTAAGAATAAAGAAAAAACAGAATAGCTGAATTTTATTTTTCTAATGAAACTATATATTTGACCAATATTTAACATAAAATATATTTGGATACATACATATATCTTCATCTCGAAAAAAACACTTTTCATAGCATTTAATTCAATAATAAATTTCTCTTATGAGTCCTTGATAAAACAATAAGCAGTATCTTCAAAAATGGTGTGGCCAAAACAAAACACAATTATCAAATAAAAACTTCCCCTCATAAAACAGAGAGTGTAATCTTGGATCATAATTCAGTGAAAGTCTTCCTCCTCTTCCCACACAGCTACACTAAGCTCCCCTGTTCTCACTGAATGCAGCAATGCCAGTCACCAAATGCGAATGTCAAGTATTTTATATATTCAATGAATGGGACAAATTTTTTGCAATCAAATCAAAGTTGGTTTCTCTGATGAATGCCATAAGTGCCTATGTGCTATTTTATTGATTTCTAAGAGCTTCGTATGTTTCACAAGCAGCTTTGCAGGCCACAAAATTTCGTTTCATGAAAACTGGAGTCCAACTACAGAAGCATTGCTTCGGTAGAGTTAGGGTCACAGGAGTACCTCTGATTAAGTCCAGGGATTTCCTCACACATGAACTTGGGCTCTTCTCAAGCACTTGGAACAGTGTGTAATCAAAACCTCTGAGTTTTAGCATAACATAAACATTCTTGCCCAAAAATGCTTAAGGGCATTTATTGTGAGTCAAAAGCCTTGACATACAAGATTATCTGACTTGCATCCATGATATTCCTGGATAACTTATCTGGAAAATGAAGCTCGTAAAGTTTTCAGAACCTACATTTAGATAATAGTTGATGAAAACTGTTCATAGAGATACTAGAAAATATTAAATGCAAAGACTTTTGTTCAAATGTATTTTGTGTCCAACTATGCTAACAATTATTGACCAAGAATCTTCTTGTATATGTTTCTACTTAGGAGAAAAGGTTATTAATATATATTTTTTTAAAAGCATTAGTGCTTCTGATTTCTACTGCAATCAAATTGCTACTATAAAATATTATGCAATTCACTGTAAGAGCTTACCTTTGTATATTGCTTTAGAGTACTTTTACGTAAATTATCTTGATAAATCCCCAAAATCACTCTGTGAATAAGATATTATTTGCATTTTACAAGTAAGGCTGCTGAGGCTCAAAGCAATTAAATATCATGTCTAGTTGAGATTAGGATCTACTGAAAGAGAAACACAACACACTTTGGCTTAAACAAAATGAAATGTCTTTCTTTCTTAAACCATTATGTTTATATTTCTCTCTCAAGCCCAGGGCTGCTGGTCAGGCATACAAAATGCTTTTATCTTATTGTTCTACAGGGTAAGGCTTTCATTCCCAAGGTCATCTCATCATCAAAGGGGGCTGCTACAGCTCCAGCAATTATGATCACATCCCAGTTAGAAGGAAAAACAAAGAAAGGGAAGAGTAGTTTCTGGAAATCATAAACTCCTTTTGCTGACAAGATCACACACGGCCAAATCTGTCTGAAAAATGGCCTGGAAAATCTTTTTGTTCTGAGCTCCATGTGTCTAGCTGAAAATGGGGGATTTCATTACCATGAAAACAAGAGTGAATCTCTATAGAGGATCAACTTCCAGTCTCTGCTACACTTAGTACCTCGTATCTAGTAAGTAATTAAATCAAGGAACTCAGGCTTCCGTACATCTTATCTCATGGTCTAACTGCAGTGTGTTGTCATATAAGTAAGCAGAAAAGGGGTTGAGACACAGCCTTGCTTGTAACCATTTAGAGCTGGAATGGTATCATGGGAAGATTTCTGCTTGTCATCATTTTGCCTGAATTGTTTAAATATAATCTTTGAAGAAACACTAATAACAGTTCTGCTATTGTGAAAGATTAGTCTGTACAAAGAGCCTGTCTATGGAGTTAAAATCCACAGTTATTTTTCTGAGTGCTATGTAAAGTCTTAGTGTTCTTAATTGTTTTCTTGTTAAGAAAAAACTGAGGGCCGGCCCCGTGGCTTAGAGGTTATGTGCGCGTGCTCCACTACTGGTGGCCAGGGTTCGGATCCCGGGCGTGCACCGACGCACCACTTCTCCGGCCATGCTGAGGCCGCGTCCCACATACAGCAACTAGAAGGATGTGCAACTATGACATACAACTATCTACTGGGGCTTTGGGGGAAAAAAAAAAAAGAGGAGGATTGGCAATAGATGTTAGCTCTGAGCCGGTCTTCCTCAGCAAAAAGAGGAGGATTGGCATGGATGTTAGCTCAGGGCTGATCTTCCTCACAAAAAAAAAAAAAGAAAGAAAGAAAGAACTGAGTACATCAGTAATCAGTTGTGAAATGCATGTATCTTCTACCCCATGCAAGATTTTAGATTAAGGTTCATTTATTTTCAATGACTGAATAAATACCGTTTGGAACGACTACCAAGGAGGAATAAGTCTATAATTCTAGAGCAACAGAAGAATTTACATCTTGCAGGTGGTGTGGCCATCCTTTGAGGCCAACTTTAGAAATTATAAATAATTTAGCCAAGATTGGAGCACATAATTCAGCATTAGAACTCTCAACTTTCTCTGAGGGAGAGATATTTCTTGAGCATTTTTACATTAAGATAGACCAAATATTGATGTTAAACTTGGTTTAAAAGTTTGCTCAGTGATTGGCTGAAAATAGAACTATGTTTGGCAGAATTTCAGCACTTTCATATGGAAATGGCCTACATTTGGAATTATGCTTTCAGTCCTGGATTCCCCAAATGTCCAGAAGATGTGAGAAAACAAAAAATAATGAAGGAAATGAAATGCTTGATGAATGGAAAGGGAAAAAAAATGCTTTATTACATTGCTGTTAGCAGGGCATAGAGGTTTAAAATGGGTAAAAAGCCTAAAAGTCTGTACCTAGAGACATAAAAGAGAAAATAAAAAATAAGTTATTTCTCTTGGTTCAAAGAGTTACAAGTGCAATTAATCTAAAGATGAGAAGCAGATCTGGAAGTTTAGACTTTATTACAGAGATGGTCCTCATATTTTTGGGTGCATCAGAATCACCTGGAGAGCTTGTGAAAACACAGATGACTGATCCCCAATCCCCAGTTTCTGATTCAGTAGATATTGGACGAGGCTTGAAATTTGAATTTCTTACAAGTTCCCAGGTGTTGTAGATGCTATTGGTCCAAGGACTGCACTTTAAGACCTCTGCAATACAAAATAATTGTTGAAGGGAAACAATTGATATTGCACTGAGGAATAGATAGAATAAAATTCTATGTAATGTTTTCAGTTTTATAGAAGACAGGCTGGCTTTTGTTGACAGTCAGTAGTTGTTTTCATTACCAATAAACACGATATTCTGAGATATGACCGTTCGAGTGAGATTCCCTTCAGCTCTGTGACCAGATAGTGCACATTCTAGCTTATCTGAAAGGAAAACAAGAGAGAGACATGTTGTGATTGTTCACCATCTGGGAGAAAGATGATGTTTATGGCACTCCCACATCTCTGGCAGGACACCAAATAACTTGGGTGAAAGACAGGGCACCCTTTATCCAAATGTTTAGTCTGTAACTTTACATAAGGCCAAACATGCAGAAATTGCGAATTCAAGTAAATTAAACATCTGGATGTTTGATTGATTTTTTACATTCTAATCTAATCTAATATTTTGGGTCATATCAACTCAATCTTGCCCTTAGAGCAATTGTCAGACTAAGAAGTTGTCCCCCTCCCATTTGTCTATCTGCTGCAGGTTTTTTTCCAACATACAACAGCTACGCCACATTGATCTCTGATGCACTTCTGTCTCTTGAAGTTGGTTATCTACTAGCTAGTAATTCATTTGTCATCTTACTACTCCTTAGTTGTTTGAATTTTCACAGCAAGAAATCCATGAAGCCACTTAAGAAGTTTTACCTGTAATGATCCTGTCATGGTTACAACTCTAAAAAAGGGAACTTCATGAATATGTACAACACTAGATGACCGCACTCTATTTGCATAGAACCATAGAACATCCACTATATCTAATTTACCATGATTTATCTAAACAGTCACATTTTAGGCAGCATTTTCACCATTCAAGCCATAATAAGAAAGCTTAATAAAAATAAGATAGAAAAAATGTTTTAAATATGTGTTTAAATATAGTCACATTAATATAAAATTAATTAATATAAAACAAAATATAGTCAGAGTAATTTTATATGCTTCTATCTAATATCTGTCTAGTCTTTTACCCGAAAGAAAATACAAAAATTCTAGTTTTGGTGAATGGTACATATTTTTCAAGTGGTATTAGAAGCAACATACTTTGAGTACGAAAAATGGATTTGTTCAGTGCACTTAGGTTTGTTTGAGATTTGAGATGTGACTTATTTAAAGTCAATATCAAATGAAACACACACACACCACACACACACACACAAAGAGGGTATCTACCTTTATTTTCACAGTGGTATACAACAACTTTTTTTGCATTATGCATTTTGGATTAAATAATTTAATTTTAAAGCCTCTAATTATTTTTCATCTAGAAGACTGATATTGTGGTGCTTCAAAGACAAATAGTTTCTTAGGTGGTGTCACAAATGGATAGGAACTATTAGCTTTAAAAAGATCATTGAGATATAAGCATCATTCTGTATTACGCATGATGCTGCAGTAAAGAAAACCTTCAAAGGCAGTAGGGATAAGAACTGACCCTAAAATCTAGTTTGGTTCATGTAAAAGAATGCTCATTCAGAGAAACAAGAGAAAATAGGCAAGTTTTTCTGTGCTAGACACCAAACTGTACAATAATGTAGTGAAATAACAATAAATTGTGAGAATCTGTGATTGACCATATGAGGTGCAGGATCGGAGGAAGCTAAAGTATGCTGTGGTCTTGTAAAGATGTAAGTTAAATACCCAAGAAGCTGTCGGATCATAAATACGTACAGCAGTGGTCACGTTAACTATTAACAATAATTCCCCAAATCTCAATGCGCTGAAACCCAAGTCTGTGATTAACAGAAAATCCTATCACTTCCAGAAATGCCCAAGATGACTAACTGTGTGTGAGATCCATGTAGCGAGTACAAATCCCAGTCCACAAGTCAGCCTGGGCTTGCAAATCAAGTTTGTCAGGAAGCTGAGGAAAGATCCAGCTGGCCAGAGTGGTTGACACAGAATGCGTGACAGGCGTATAGTCGTAGATGAGAAAAAGAGGTAAGGCAGGGAATTGAGGGCAGCTCATGTAGTTGGACATTTCAGTATTTGCCTGAATATTCAATATTTGTCTGAACTCTACATTCTGACAGGATTCACATTCTTTCTCATGAGGCCCCTGGGTCCTGTGACAATCAGAGAATATGGCACAATATTTGTTTTAAGGGTTCCTGAATATTCTGTGACAATTAGAAGCTGCTACAGGGATTCGTGACAATTAGGAAGCGGGTCTACCAAGAGCCCAGCACACAGAATCTTTCTAAAGAGAGGTCCCCTAACTCCACAGGCTGGCATACTAGAGTGCCTACTCTACTTCTCTGGAACAGTGCAGTCCATACATTAAAAAATAATAATTTATTTTAAATTTTAGAATAGCTTTATATTTACAGAAAAATTGAAAAAATAGTTCTCGGAGCTTCTGTACACCCATTCCAATTTCCCCTATTATTAACATCTTAAATTAATGCGGTACATATGCCACAATCAATGAACCAGTATTGATACATTATTATTAACTAAAGTATATAGTTTATTTAGATTTCCTTGGTTTTTACCTGATGTCCTTTTTCTGTTCCAGGATCCCACATTACATTTACTTGTCATGTCTCCTTAGATTCCTCTTGGCTGTGACAATTTCTCAGACTTCCTTGTTTTTCATGTCCTTGACACTTTTGAGGAGTACTGGTCAGATGTTTTGTGGAACGTCTCTTAATTGATGTTTTTATCATGATGGCATTGGGGTTATGTGTTTTGTTGGGAGAGACTAGAGAGAGAAATTACCATTGTCATCACATCATTTACAGGGTACATAATATATCAGCATGACTTATCACTGTTAATGTTAACTTTGATCACCTGGCTGAAATAATGTGTGTCAAGTTTTTCCACTACAAAGTTACTCTTTATTCACCTCTCCATTCTGTGATCTTTGCAAGGAAATCGCTATGTGCAGCCCACACATAAGGAGTAGGGCAACCCTTAAATGTTGATAGAAATAATTACCATTTTGATCATTTATGAAATTGGAAAGTAGAATTTTTATTTTCTCTTTCTTCAAATAATTATTTGAAAGTGTGACCTCAGGGTCAGCATCTCCTAATACTTATTAATTAAGATTCAAATCAAATTAACTTGAATCTCCGTTCCCCAAGCACCATAGGAAATCTATTATTTCTCCTAGTATCTGTGGTTTTCTGGTGGTGCTTATGGTTCTTTTAGTTCTCTGTTGTTCTGATTTCCTGCTTCCTTGGAATGCATAATCCCTTTCACATTATGCCTCTATGAGAATGGTCTTTTTTCTCTAGCTATCAATCCAAATGTGGAAAATAGCACTGATTCCTTGTTTTTCCCAAAGCACTAGGTAGTTATGGATAATAGATTTACTTGAAAATGTGGTGGGAATGGTGGAAGGATCATGTAACAGATCTGGGGGAATGATGTTACATTACTGCACAGCAAGAAAGAATTTAACATTGAATGTTTGGCATATGTAATATTGGGGACACTGAACTGTTTTTGCCTTTTGTCACTTGTCACTTTTGTCCATTTGCCATTCTCAGCATGAAGAACTTCTTAGTTGGTTGCTTTCCTTCTTGGGTCTTGTATTTCCACCATTTTTCCAGAATTTTCTTGCTCAAGTAGCTCTTCTCCAATTTCTTTTTTTTTTTTTTTTTGTGAGGAAGATCGGCCCTAAGCTAACATCTGCCAATCCTCTTCTTTTTGCTGAGGAAGACTGGCTCTGGGCTAACATCCATGCCCATCTTCCTCCACTTTATATGGGACGCCTGCCACAGCATTGCAAGACAAGCGGTGCGTCGGTGCGCGCCCAGGATCCGAACCGGCGAACCCCGGGGCGCCGCAGCAGAGCACGCGCACTTAACCACTTGCGCCACCGGGCCAGCCCCTCCAATTTCTTGACTTCCTCTCAGCCTCCATCTCTGGATATTGGCAAAATACCAAAATACTTTTATTCATTACTGTGCTCTAGAATTTATTTATTATGGTCGCACTCTTAGCCCACCCTGCTGTGTGCCCAGGGCTATCATTACATAACCAGATGGCTCATCAAGATATCTTGCTGCAGAAAGAAAGTTTGCTCTTCTGAAGAATTCTGCTATAGGCTCTTTAACTTGTTTCTTTCCCTTCTGCAATCCCACCCTCCCTACCCATCACCATCCCCAGTCCTCTCTTGTGGTTGGAAACTGTAAGTATCAATCAATGTTCAGTCAGGAAGACAGAATTCACTCTAGATACTTCAGGGATTAATTCTGGGAACTGGCAGCAAAGGTGCTTGAAAATAAGTAAAGGAGAAAGAGACGAAACATAGAAATCAGAAAGTTATATGTAGGAAAGACTGAAAGTTCTAAAGGGAGAAGGTATCACCCAGAGATCAGGAAGTTGCTCTCCCCCCTGTGCTGGAACTCAGGAGCCCACGCCTCCTACTGAGCTGCTGCAGGTTCTGCTACTGATGCAGAGCAGGAGCCACCTGCAGCTGCTGCTGCCGCTGCTGCTGCTGAAATTATTGAAACTGTAGCTGCTGCTGCTGCTGCTGACACAATTTCTGCATTTGCACAGGAGCTATGATGGTACTTATTGAAGTTGAAGTTTTCTGGTGCCCTCAGTCACCTTCAGATGCCTGCTGCTTCTCCCTATAGAACAGGATAACATCTTACTTCTCCTCGTATTTTAAAACTTGAGCTGTGGCCTCCATTGGTGGAACCGCGTCATAATCCAGCTGCCTAGGGAGGCTTGAAATTGTTGTTTTCAGGCTTCCAGCTCCTTGCAATACAAAAGAAAACAGGAAAAATGGAGCTGAGTAACCAAGGACCATATGTGGAACAGTCCACTCTGTTGTCTCAGCATCCATAAACAAACTTCTATCCATATTTAACTGCCAAACAGCAGAAATAGCAATGACATCATGATGCAACTAGTCCTGATAAAATTAAAGAAAATTGCATCCTTTCCCAAAAAAGGGATGACAGAAAGTCCTACCAGTCACAGTATCCTTATCTAAGTAATACCTCCTTTTTTTAGTTCTGTCAATTGCCTTGATATCCTTAATAAAGATTAAATTCTAATATTAATCACCACCAATACTCCTTTCTATTACTTGGTAGGAGAAAGAAAGGCAGGAAATATCAGTTAACATATACCAATGTAGGCATAACAAGTGAGGAAATATGCACAAGGGCTAAATCTTCATGTCTCTAACCGGTCGCAAGGTCATGATTGATATTACTAATGTCTTCTTTCTTCTCATTCCATTTTGCCTCTTCTCTCAAGCGTCCCTCAGCTGGTCAGAATTCTTTCCCTGATGGCTTGAGCCAAATCTTTGTTCTCGAAGTGCCCAAGTCTTTAAAAAGGAAATGTTTTTTTTTGTGCTTGTGCTATAATCTTCCAATAATTTTACTACTAGACACTTAAGTGCTACAAGATACTCTTGACATAGTCCTCACTTCTCCCATTTTGTAATAGAAAACCCACATCCTATTGAAGTTTGAAATCAATCACTGCATCCTATATGGTAGTGATCTTTTTTATTTTTATTTTTTTGCCTGTTAGGTCACTGGCATTAAAATCTCAAAATATCCAACTTCCAATGCTCTGAAATCATTATTTTGTCTTCAAGTGGAAGCATTTCTCCCTTGAGAACTAAGAGCTCTTTACTAGCCAAACATAAAGTTGAGGGGACAAGAATCAAACTTTTTTAAGAAATTGAGACGTTAGGATTAATGAGAGGAACCACTCTACCTCTATACCTTGATTCCTCGGCTCATGTATTCTGGATATGAGAGAAGTGGTACCATATATTGTTGCTGGTTTCGAACACATAGACACTGTATAGGATATGATCTCAGCCCTGGAACATGTTATCAGCTGGTCAAGTAGAGTTTGCAGTAGGCCATTCCACTATTCTAACAGGCTAGAAGTTTTTGCATGATGGAGCACATAGTAAGACCAATGAACACCTTGGGAATGAACTTATTTTCTTTATTTGCTACAAAATGAAGTCAAAAGCAATATTATGTGGGATAACATGAAAATAAACAAAGAATTTAGTTAGGCTATAAATAAGAGGGCTGGAGGCATGATTTTGGATAGAATCTAGAGTATCTATTAAAGTGAAGATGAATTATGTCCCACTCAAAGATATTAGGGATTCAGGGCACTCAACCTGCTGGCAGCTAGTTGGCTAGCCACCCCCCACCCCCTCCCAGGTAGTGGTGCCATGTTGAGGGCTCAGTGTGCTGTCTGGCTAGGCATTCAGAAGTGGCAATAGCAAAATCAGCCTTGGTGAGGAGAAGGCATTTTGAGAACATTTAGATCTACTGGATCATGAGACCCAACTAGCAGAACAGCTTGCATTGAATCCTGAACTTGTTGCAAAGCCTTCTTTCATTTTGGCATCTGCTCAAAAGCAGCAGCCTTCTAATTGGCAAAGGGGTCATGGAAGCACATTCAAGTGTTGTTGCCTCCAGGATCCAAGGAGGCTCACCAAGCATTGTGTTTCTTTCTTGGTGGCAGGTTGTACAAGGTGTAATCACTTGACCTTCACTTAGAGGGACTATTGGACTGGATGAACTGGGCCCTAGACTCAATGCACTGGGCCACTAGACCCCAAGACTACCAGACATGTATGCCCTGGACTACAGACCATACAAATCTCACCGAGGTGGCAGGCTGTGAATTTAATGGGATTTACCACCTACCTTTTGATATTTGTATGTCTTACCAAGTCATCTAGGGTGTTTGCTACAACCTTCTCATCAGGTGCAATCAGCATGCCATCAGTGACTAGCAGACCACCATGATGTTCTGTCAGATGTCATAACTGATAAAAAATTTCTGTGGACTATATTATGGCAGGGAGAAGAGCTGATATAGCTCTGAGTAACGTAGTGAAAATGGACTGATGTTTCTGTCAGATGAAAACAAATTACTTTTGGTTTCGTTTTTCTAATTACTATAGAGAAAAAGTGATTTGTCAAAGTAATAGCTGCATACCAGATTGCAGGAGCTGTGAAGATTTACTCCAGTAAAGAAACTCAGTTGATGCTAGCGGAGTAGCCACCTGATTAAATTTACAGTTCTCTACCATCATTATCTAAGATCCATTTGTCTTTTGCGTAAGCCAAATAGGCAAGTTAAATGAGAATCTGAGAAGAATCATCACTCCTGCATCTTTCAATACTTTGCAGTCCCCCCCAGGTATTCAGCTGTTTTTGATTTACTTTTTTTAATAGGGCGAAGTTACTCCAGAAGCTCCTGCTTGGCTTTTCCTACAAAATGGCCCTCACTGCATGTATCAGAGAACTATTTGGAGATTCTGCCGGCTACTGAGTATGTATATTCCAACTATATATTCAGAGTGGGTTTAAGGACCCAGTTGATTCACTATGACAAAGACATAGACCAAAACTGACTTCCATAAGCTATCATTCTGATGAAATTCAGTGGCATTTTAGGACCTCAGGAATCAGTGTCAGTTTAGAGCCAGTGTCTAGTAATTCCCACAAATCTGTATGTTTTCCTTTTCCCAGTTTCCCACCAGTTACCATGATAGGTGGCTACAGGAAGAAGGTTCAGTTACACACCTATGGCATTGTCTCAATGTTCTTTCTCAAGAAAACTCATCCCATCTTCCCCTTATTCATGGGGTTCTGGGTGTGTGTATTGAATCCATTCTGGGAATTCTAGGATTCTTCAACCCCTTGAGATTGCTTCAAGTCAAGTATCTTCACCTAACAGAAAGCTTTTTTCTTTTACATATAAAATGAAACTTTAGTCGTCTACTCATCTATTTTAAGTCTATAGGATACCAACACCAAGATTTTTGTGGGTCATATTATTCGGATACTACTCTGGAGCTGCTGCCCATTTATGTAAATGTCCACCTTTTCTTTGGTGGTTAATTTCTGCTCTCCAGCCTGTATCACTCTGGGACCCCATCATCCCCACTGAAATCAGAGAACTGCCTCCTCATCATGCAGAGCACAACTACTACAGAGCTTTCCAATTAGAATTGTTAGTACTTTTTATGTCATCGTATTTCTCAGTGCCTCAGTGAAAGAAGCCTCCCTTGGGCTTTTCCAATTAGAAAACTGATAAGCAGTTTACTCCAATATTTCTACATCCCTAAGCCTTAAGATTCCTTTCTCTACTGGCATCTCAACTTCATTTAATAGAGTCCTCAGTTCAGGCCAGGTTCTAGTCAATCGTCTGCTCAAATTGTTGGTGCCACTCCTGGCTCCTTGAACTAGCCTGTTGAATTTAGAATCTCTGATCAGTTCATCGATATCAACAAAATCAGTCAGATTCAACATTATATCCTTTCCCTCTTGGCCTAGAACCCTTAAAATCCTTTTCCCACATAAAATGACCAAGTATCTACAAATCTTTTAGAGTAAATGTGCTTCCTGACAAGCTGCTAAAAGCGTTACCTCTGAGAAAAAGCCTCCCTGTCTGCTGTTGCTGGGAATTATAACATTGCTGGAGGCTTCAGTCACCTGCAGGCACTAACTTGTTGTTTAATTGTGTAATATGTAGGAGAATATGACTTCTATAATTCCTGCTTCCCTGAATATAATGCAGTTTTCCTTATAGTGTAACATAAAGATGGCTCTTGAAAATGATTCAAGGATGCTTGAAAAGAAAATTCATTCTCCATAGGATACAAAGTTAAAATGTTAGGCTTCATGAAGTATATTATTCAAATCATTTGTCTATACATATTTTTTGTTATTGTTTATTTCTGTGCCAGGAGCTAAAATAATTGTGCTAAAGTTTCTCACGGTGGTTGCTTCTGCTAATTTCCCTTTGCATTTACAGGTTTTTTTTCTTTACGTGTTTTTATGCTATGTTATTAAATCTGCATGGCGTATTATTATATTCTGTCAGTGTAAAATGGCTCCCTTTGCCCCAATTTAATTTTTCTTTTGAATATTTTTTTTGCTTCAAATGACTCTTGCTACAGCTGCCTTATTTTGCTTGAAGCTTATAATAATTCTTCCCATTATTTTATTTTTACTATTTCAACACAGTTATTGTGTAAGAAATATAGAATTGAATTTGGTTTCTAAAAACAATATGACAGTATTGGCTTCTTAAGAAGGAAGTTTTCCCTATTTCCATTTACTGTAATAACTAATATATTTCAGTAGCTACTTTTATTTTATTTAATTTAAAGGAGTAAATCACATAGTGATATATTAAAAATGATTCAAAATAAAAATGAAATGAGAAATCTATTATACAAGAAATATTACATTATAATTAAAAGTCTGAACAATAGTGATGCCTGAATAAAATTGGAGAAAATATAGAAAAATAAGAAATAGAGAATAAAATTATCAATAATTCTACCACCAAGCAATAAACACTATTAACATTCTGGTGTATTTTTTGCCTTCTGTACATATTGTTTTGCATCTCTGAGATCAAACTGTGTAAACCATCTTACTTTTTTCTAATCATCATTACATTATAAGAATTTTCTCACATCATTAAACATCCCTTGTAAACAATATTTTTAATGACTGCATTTCATTGTCATATGATCATAACATTCATTACTAATCATAACTTTATTATGAAAATGTGAGTTCCTTCTTGTCATTTACTATTATTAATAAATCTTTCAATGCATTTTAATTAGTTTCTTAAACTCAAAAAAAGCATTGCTCAGTCAAAAATATATTTTTTAAAAAGGATCCTTGATACATAATGCATGACTCCTTTACAAAATTGTGTATCAATTTATGTTCCTACCATATTGAATTTAAGATTAAAAGTTAAATTTAGTTCCATGCTGAAGGAAAATATCAGGATTTTGTTCACTGTTTTATTTCTAGTGCCTACACAGTGCTTGGCACATGTAGTAGGCATTCAGAAAATATTTTTGAATGAATAATTGAATTATTCCTATGCAGGCAATGGTTCTAGAGCAGAAAAGTTATAATCCTTTAGAGTACAAGAAGATATATTTATTTGAAAAATGGATTAAGTGATTTCCCAAAATCATGCAGCTATTTTTTTGAAAAATCCAGAAGTAAAACACAATTTATTGACTCCAATCTTTATGCTCTTTCTGCAACACATAAAGTTATAATAATCAATTTTATTTTTTTCTAGTTGATGGTATCTCTATATATCAATAACCTAAAATAGAATGTAATTTTAAATACATATATTTTATTTGGTATAAAGTTAAAGTCAAATTTACCATATTCACAACATTCAACATGCTCACTCACACATACATACAAATCAGATTGGTCAATGATCGACCACAAAATGAAAAGAAGAACTGACAACATGAACCATTTATCTCTGTTTATGTGAGTGATATCTCTTTTATATGGAATTCCCCTTGAGGAAATTTTCCAGACCTGATGTGTGGGAAAGCTATAGCTTAAGCAGAAATCAAGTCAGGGGATGGAATTTGGGACTGACAGAACATCTAGAAGTTAAGACGAGAAATCCCAGTGAGAAGGAACCTAGAAGAGGAGCAGCCCTCCAACATGCACATAAGCAGTCATCAAATTTTTGGTGGATCTCGGAACTGTGCTTACATGGATGGTACTCCAAGGATCCCAGTGGGGGAAAATAAAGGTAGAAGACTGAGAGAGATGAGCAGAGACTTCAGCTGCTGCCCATTGCAGGGGAAACAGAGTTTGGAATTCAAGTCCTGGAGTATTTGTAACATGTTGGGATTTCACTTGAAACTCTATGCCGTAGAAATACAGACTAGATCCAAAGAAGAAGATATTCACTTAAGGGAAAAGCCAAAATAGACTCATCCAAACAAATACAACAAAACTTCTACACATTTAAGGTGATTCAATAATTTAATTGCCTTCTAGAATGAAACAAAACACTCTCTAGAAGAGGATAAATTAATCTAGAGTTGCTACAATGTGTCATATGTAATGTAGAGTATACAATAAGAAATTAATAGACATGCAAAACAAATATGAAAATATGACCTATAATCAAGAGAAAAATTAATCAGTAAAAAGAGACCTACAAATAGCTAAGACATTGAAGTTAGCAGACAAGGACTATAAATAACTATTACAAATATGTCAAAGAGTCTTCAGGAAAAGATAGATATAATGGAAGAAAAGTGGGATGATATAGAAAGTTTAAAAAAGATGAAAAAAGAAAGCCTAGAAGTGAAAATACACTACCTCAACTACAAAATTCATTAATGGGATTAATAGCAGAATAAATAAAACAATAGAAAGGATTGTTAAACTTGAAGACAGGTTAGCAAAACTTATACAAATTGGAAGAGAGAAAGAGGAAGGATTTAAAACATTAATCAAAGTCTTAATAATTTGTGTGACAATATCAAATGATCTAATATACCTGTAACAGAAGTCCCAACAGGAAAGAAGAGAGAGACTGGGTCAGAAAAATACATGAAGAAATATTGGCCAAAAAAAATAATATTCCATATTTGTTTAAAAACAATAATCCATAGATCCAAGAAATTCAGCAAAGACCAAGCAAGACAAATAAAAAGCCATATCTAGATACATCTTTGTCAATTACAGAAAACAAATGATAAAGAAAAATATCTATTAAGGAGCAGAGGAAAGAGACACATTACATACAGGAGAACTCCAATAAAAATGAGAGCTGTCTTCTCATCATAAAAGTTGTAGACCAGACTGGAATGACATCTTTAAAGTGCTAAGAAAAAAAAAAGAAAAGAAAAGAAGAAAAAGAGTGTCAACATAGAAGTCCATATCCAAAAAAAATCATCCAAAATTAAGGCAAAATGAAGACATTTCAGATAATCAAGTGTTGGTACAAAGTTCTGCCTTCACCATGGTAAGAAATGTCTGCTATGTTGTCTCTCTCCCATGATTACAATTACGAACTCTATATAAAATGTAATTATTAACCACCCGGAGATTCTGAATGTGAATAAAAGTAGATGGCTTAGAGAAGGAAAAACTTGAAAAAGCAGCCCAGATGAGGTGTCGGGTGTGTATGTGTGTGTGTGTGTGTGTTCTATTATTTTTTATACAACTGCATAGCGGAATAGTGACGTGGTAAGCCAAAACTTCTATAGAACTCCCACATATCTGACCCGTAGGAATCTGGAAAAGGAGCAGATTGTGGCAGAATGCGGGGGTGAGGGAGATTCCAGAAAGAAGAGAGCTGAAGAGGGGCATTCCCTAGCTTTAGCTATGAACTCGCACAAGAGTCAGGCACACTCCTTAGCTGTGCATGAATGAGACAGACCCCAAACAGCATAACAAAGATGTGGAGAACTGAACTAAGGTCTAAACATTGGCCCAAGTCTCAGACTAACCCCTGGTTGTTGCATGTGTGTGACAGAACCAAGCGGCATAGCGAAAGCTTTGAAAACTAAACTGAGATGAGAACCACCACATGCAGAAGGCAAGACAGAATTTGTGGTCTGAGTCGATTACCTAATAAGACAACAACAGCAACAACAAGAGCAACATTCTTCAGAAGATTTTTACAGGACCCACAGTTTACAAAAAATAATATTCAAAATGTCAAGGATCTAATCCAAAGTTTCTTGAAGTAAAAAGACCCAGAAAATGTGACCAATTTTCAAGGGAAGCAACAATCTGAGAAAAGAGTCAGATGTTGGAATTTTTCTATGAAAGAGTTTAAAGCAACTAATATAACTGTGTTCCATGAAGTAAAGCTGAAAACACATGAAATTAATAAAAGATAAAAATTCTCAGCAGGGAAACAGAAACAGTTTTTAAAAATTGGACATTTTAGAACTACAAATGCAGTACCTGAAATAAAAAAATTCATTGGATGGGCTCAATAGAAAAATATCACAAAGGGAAGAGACAGTGAAGTTGAAGATAGATCAGTAGAAATTCATATTAACATCACAATAGATGCAGAAAAAGCATTTGGAAAATTTTTTTTTTTTTTTTTTTTTGCTAAGGAAGACTCACCCTAAGCCAACATCTGTCGCCAATCTTCCTCTTTGTTTTTTGCTTGAGGAAGATTAGCCCTGAGCTAATGTCTCTGCCAATCTTCCTCTACTTTATTTATGGGTCACCACCACAGCATGGCTGACAAGCAGTGTAGGTTTGCACCCGGGATCTGAACCCGTGAACCTGGGCTCCCAAAGCGGAGCCCACGGAACTCTATAACCACTTGGCCACAGGGCCAGCTCCACATTTGGAAAAATTTAATATCCATTTAAACTCTGAGCAACAAAAACTAGAAGAGATCTTTCTCAATCTAATAAACGACATCTGTTAAAGCAACAACACCTCCTAAAGCTAGCATCATTCTTAATGGCTAATGTTGAACTTGCACCTCCCAAAGATCAGGAAAAGTACAAAAATGCCCACTCTCATCATTATTATTCAACATTGCGCTGGATATCTTAGTGAATCCAAAAGGCAAAACATATCAATCATACATCTGTACTTACATACATAAAATAAACATTGGAAAGAAAGTAAACCTGTCCACATTCTCTGATAATATGATTGTTAAAAAGAAAATTCTAAGGCATCTACAAAAAATCTACCAGAACTTATAAGGAAATTTAGGAAAGTCATATGATTTATGGTCAAAATTTTATAAATCAATTGTATTTCTAAATACTAGCAACAAGCAATTGGGAAATGAAGTTAAAATAAAAAGAGCAGGGCCGGCCCCGTGGCTTAGCAGTTAAGTGCGTGCGCTCCGCTGCTGGCGGCCCGGGTTCGGATCCTGGGCGCGCACCGACAAACCACTTCTCAGGCCATGCTGAGGCCACGTCCCACATACAGCAACTAGAAGGATGTGCAGCTATGACATACAACTATCTACTGGGGCTTTGGGGGGAAAAAATAAAAATAAATAAAATCTTTAAAAAAAAATAAAATAAAAAGAGCATTTAAAATAGTATCAAAGTTCAACTTCAAAAAGTCATACAAGAATTTCCCGTGGTGATGGTAATTTTATATATTATATATATATATATACATGTAATATATTTTGTGTATATAAGTAATAGTTGAGATTACACAGGAGTATATTTTTATGAAAACCCATTGAACTCTATACTTAAAATGGGTACATTAAAATGTATATGTCATACCTCAACAAATATTAATTATATGCAAACCAGCATTATAATTATTATTAATAGCAAGGTATTTACAATATACCTCTCAACCAATGGAGTGGTTAAGGTGTGGGGTTCAGTCTCTGCGCTGCCACACACTCATTTCTGGAAATTGACGTTCTTGCTCTGAGGTACTACCTTATGCCTTGTGGTTGTGGAAAGACTAGATGAGATAATGTACATAAAAGATCTACATTAAAGGGCTTAGCTCAGTGAATGACAGCTCTTTTGAAAGAAATGCCTGAAAAACAGCAGTGAAGACTGTGAGTATACACACATTAGTACACTGTTGTGCAATCCGTAACTTTGACCCTAGACATGTGATTTGGAGGTGGCCTTAGTGCATTCATGAACTATAAGACTAGAATTTTCATGATCCCCATCTCCACTCCTGTACATGGAGTCTGTCCTCATTCCCATAGGGAACACGGACAAGGCCATTACACTGGTCCATCTCTCGTAGCTGTGCTTCACAGCAGGGGAACCTGCAAGACTGTGACACAATTCCCAGAGAATCAGAAGATACTGCTTCAGTTTACTTCTGATGGGGAGTTTAGAGACAGAACTGTGGGCTTCCATTCTGCCAATTGACTCTAATTTTTTTTTATTGATTTCTTAATAGTTTATAACATTGTGAAATTTTGGTTGTACATTATTGTTTGTCAGTCACCATATAAATGCCTCCCTTCACCCATTGTGCCCACCCCCCAACCTTGCCCCTGGTAACCACCATATAGTTCTCTCTGTCTGTGTGTTGGTTTATGTTCCACGTATGAGTGAAATTATGCAGTGTATGTCTTTCTCTCTCTGGCTTATTTTGCTTAACATAATACCCTCCAGGTCCATCCATGTTGTTGCAAATGGGATGATTTTTTCTTTTTTTATGGCTGCATAGTATTCCATTGTATATATATACCACATCTTCTTATCCAATCATCAGTCGAGGGACACTTGGGTTGCTTCCACTTCTTGGCTATGGTGAATAATGCTGCAATGAACATAGAGGTGCATAAGCCTCTTTGGTTTGTTGATTTCAGGTTCATTGGGTAGATTCCCAGTAGTGGGAGTAGGGTATTTCTATTTTTAATTTTTGAGGAATCCCCATACTGTTTTCCATAGAAGCTGCACCAGTTTACATTCCCACCAGCAGTGAATAAGGGTTCCTGTTTCTCCACAACCTCTCCTACATTTGTTGTTTTTTGTCTTGGTGATTATAGCCATTCTAACGGGTGTAAGGTGATATCTTAGTGTAGTTTTGATTTGCATTTCCCTGATGATTAGTGATGTTGAACATCTTTTCATGTGCCTATTGGCCATCTCTATATCTTCTTTGGAGAAGTGTCTGTTCATATCCTCTGCCCATTTTTTGATCAGGTTGTTTGTTTTTTTGTTGTTCAGTTGTGTGAGTCCTTTATATATTATAGAGATTAACCCCTTGTCAAATATATGATTTGCAAATATTTTCTCCCAGCTGGTGAGTTATCTACTCATTTTGATCGTGGCTTCACTTGCCTTGTAGAAGCTCTTTTATCTGATGAAGTCCCACTTGTTTATTTATTCTTTAGTTTCCCTTGTACAAGTAGACATGGTATCCAAAAAGATTCCTTTATGGCCAATGTCAAATAGTGTGTTGCCTATATTTTCTTCTAGGAGTTTTATAGTTTCAGGTCTCACCTTCAGGTCTTTGATCCAATTTAAGTTAATTTTTGTGAGTGGCAAAAGCAAATGGTCTATTTTCATTCTTTTGCATGTGGCTGTCCAGTTTTCCCAGCACGATTTACTGAAAAGACCTTCCTTTCTCCATTGTATGTTCTCAGCTCCTTTATCGAAGATTAGCTGTCCATAGATGTGTGGTTTTATTTCTGGGCTTTC
This sequence comes from Ceratotherium simum simum, assembly GCF_057802395.1. Taxonomy (NCBI): domain Eukaryota; kingdom Metazoa; phylum Chordata; class Mammalia; order Perissodactyla; family Rhinocerotidae; genus Ceratotherium; species Ceratotherium simum. The sequence continues at coordinate 66,221,368 of NC_141909.1, read as the reverse complement.
AATTCTGTTCCATTGATCTGTGTGTCTGTTTTTGTACCAGTACCATGCTGTTTTTATTACTATAGCTTTATAGTATATTTTGAAGTCAGGGATTATGCTGCCTCCAGCTTTGTTCTTTTTTCTCTGGATTGCTTTAGGTGTTCGGGGTCTTTTGTTGCCCCACAAGAATTTTAGTATTCTTTGTTCTGTTTCCATGAAGAAAGATGTATTTTCTCTCTTAGATCTTAAATTAACCCAGACCACCAGTTTTGCCTGGCTAAAGCTGCACCTTACTAAAGGGTTTGAATCCATCATTAAGTATTCACTTTGTGATCCAATTTAATAGAAATAATTCTATAATCTTTCATCTAAAATTATGTTGTATAAAGTATCATTAGAGAGAGATTATGGAAAATTTCCATTTACTTCTTTTCATTATTCAGGGAAAAAAATTTTTTTTTAATTTTTCACACTATTTTCACAACACAATAATTTATCCAAAGGTAGAGTTTCCAATAAAGATAACCAAAACAACATGGCCATCAGGGAAAAAGGGGATTTTCAGTTAGTCTTTTTCCTAAGGTTTTCTGGTCATTTTGCCCAGGGGCAGTGTCAGCACTGGATTTAAAGTGCTTAACATGTTATACTAAAGAAAATGAAGAAAGGATTTACTACTCTTCATGGGTCTAGAGTAATCACCCTGATTCTAGTGAATTTATTTAAATTGAGAATGACCTTAGCCATCTATTCTTTTTCATAAAGACAGAAAAAGTTCTTCAGTTTACCCCAAGTGAAATGAGAGTTTTATCCTATCATAAAACTGCCAATTAGCCTGTGCTCACTGAGTTAATTTCATATTATGAAGTGAAAGTAGTCCAACAATTCACTAACTGATGAGTTGAGAGGTCTTGGTATCGGAGATTAGCAGTCAAAACACCTCGGAAATGAAATTCTGCCTTTGCCAATGAGACTGACATTTTGTAATTGTTGTGTTTTAAAGTCTAATTCCTGGAAATAATATAGTCTGTAATTACTGAATCTCTAAGGTACAGTGTGCTCCTCCTTCCATCTGTGACAAACTGTTCAATTCTCATCTTCTGAACTTAATACAATCCCTCTAACTTTATTCCATTTGATCTTTTAATCTTCATGTCACCTTAATTTTTAGCCTATGTATGTGACTTTGCGTTGCAAATTAATAGCTTTTTTTTTCTTTCTATCATGTTAAATTATAAATTCTGGGAAAATTGTCATGTGAATCTCATCGGAATACTGCAAGAATTAAAAGAGATAATGCCAATAAAGTGCTTAGCACATTGACTGGCACATATTAAATATGCAATTAATGTAAACTATTATGTGTGATAAACTCCTTGCAGGGAGGATCTTTGTCTTTAGAACTTTATGTATGGTAATTAGTACAGATCCAGTCACTAAATTAATTTTGTCCAATAATTTCATAGGAATGATTTAAATTGTGAACATATATAATGATTTTTACCTCCTTTCCTGAAGTTACCATTTTTTTCACCTAAGAAGGCTCTCAGCAATTAAGTGACACTTCTTGAAACCTTTATCCTCATTGGTGGGAGGAGGGGCAACAAGTGAGCAAATGCAGAATTGGGGAAAGAACAAACATAACAGCAAACTCAGCAATGAGTCAGATGGATAAAGAGTAACGCCTTTAATTCTGTAAACTGGCTTTATTCACAATCATATATTATCTTTCTACTCTGTGAAAACTATTCAATGAACAATAATAGACAACTGAAGTTAAATTTTAAATGCTTTTAGACTTTATATTAAAATAACACTGAAAATTTTTGTTTATTTTTGGTTAGATATTCTTCACCTAATCTCAGCCTGGTCAGCATTTTCCCTTTCTTCTAACATGTAGAAATGTCAAATAAATAAAACTGACAGAACAAAATTTTGATAGCGTGCACACATTACTCTTTTTCATCACACTTGCTCTGTGTTAGAATGCAAAATATTTGAGGAAGGTCATGTCTTCTTTCAGTCGTCTATCCTCATTGCAGAAACCCATCACCTTAACAGGAATCTTCAAAAATTGCTCGGGCCATAGATTCTTTTTTGGCTCACTGGCAGTATTTCATAGTATTGCACTATACTAGATTTCCTAAGTCATTCTTTTTTTCCATCTAGAAGCTATTTTTCTTTTCTCTAACTTCAGGGTGGCCAAGTTACTCCTTTGATGGTGACTAAGAGACCCACTTCAACATACTCTATTTTACCCACACAAACAATTTCCTCCTTGAAGCAGCATCAATCACCCTAGTTATGAGAAGTTCTTTGGTAAAAACAACTAAAGAACTTGACAAGAGATTTTTTTTTAACCTCTCTATAGAAGTAGTACCTAACAGATCCCTAGCTAGTGTTTCTGAATGTTTCCAAATATAAATATAAGACTTTCTTAGAGATGAATGGCCTCAAACACTCACTGATAGAAATTACATGGAAGATTATCTAATCTTCCTCAACTCCACTTCCCTTACATGCAAATGTAGGATCCCAAAAAGGGAACCCCAACTCCAGCCTCGGGAAGGCGCGGACCCACAGACACAGAAGACCGAGCTTGATGCAAACGCAAGAGGTAAGAGGTTTATTAAGCGGAGCTCCGGGTCGACACGTATCTCTCACAGGAGACAGAGGAGTCGACCCCGGACCTTAAAGGGCAAACTCTTATATAGGGCTTGGAAGCACAAAGCGGGAAAAGGTTGGCGTGGTCTTACATGATTGGCTAATTTAAAACATTTAAACAGTTACATTTTATGGCGCGAACTGCTATGGCGCGAAGCGATTATCAGGTTACACACACGCGTCCCCATCTGGACCCCCTCCACCCCGACCCTCCCAAACTTATCTCTGGAGCACTCTCTTGTTCTCAATTCTTCCCCGAACAGTTTAGGGTAAGTCTTCCATGAATAGAGTCAGTCAGGATCGATAAACGTTCCCCCTTATACCAGGAATCCTTAGGGTGTGGAGGTGCCTGTCTCTAAGGTATTAACTTTTTAATTTTTAATACAATTTTACTTCCTTCACAAAACGTGGATGAAAACACCAAACTATTGTGAAGATTGTATGAAAGAATGCAGATAAACTTCTTTGCATAGTGCCAGCCAATACAAGTTATCTATCTTTATAATAATTACTGTGATAATGAGTAAATGCATTTCTATCACACCATGAATAGTCCACCTTATAAAAAGAGTGGTGTCAAGAAATAAGGCCATATGATATAGTGAGAAGAATCAGTATTTCACAATACAGGCATGTGACTCACACTCTTGTGAAGATACAGACCGTCTCCATGATTCCAGGTTTCCTCCTGTCTCTTTGTAGTCAAACTCCTTCTGCCAATCCTGGCCTCTGGAAACCACTGATCTACTTTCTGTCACTATAAGTTTGGCTTTTTTTTTTAATTTAATATATATAGATTCACAGAATCTTTTGTGTCTGGCTTCTTTCATTAAACATAACTATTTAGATATTCATCTTTGTTAATTTGTTTTTATTTCTGAGGTATGCTAGTTCCACCTCAGTTTTTTTGCATTGAAAAATGGATATTATTAGTGTTATATATACAGTCAGTATATGCTTAGATTTTCCTAAATGTTTGTTAATTTTATTGCTGTTCACCAGTCTTTTTTTGCATCACAGATCTTCCATCTGAAATAATTTTCTTTCCTACTAAAGTACATTTTGCAGAAGTCCCTCTCATTTGGTTTGGGGATAAACTCAGTGTTTGTTTGCCTGAAAACAATCTTTATTTACCCTCATTCGTTAACATTAATTTAATTAGGTATAAAATTAGAGGCTGACGCATAGGGCAGAGATAGTCAGCTGTCCATGAGAGATGCGTGCCCCACTTCTATGGTACAGAATTGTGGCAGGGAAGTAGCTGGCCACACAGGGATTATGTTTATCAGTCTCCTTTGCATCTAGGTGGGCTCATATTTTTAGTTCTTTCCAGTGCATTGTGAGAAGTGAAGCCTTTCACTTCAGGTCCAAAGTGTTTAAGAAGGGATTTTCCTTCTACATCCATTTTTGCCCCTGTCTGCTGACTGAAAGTCTGAGGCCCGGACTGATGAAGGAGCCCAAAATAGAAGGAGCCTGATTGAATCACTGTGTAGAAAGTCATGAGTCAAATATCCACTTGAACTTTACAGGAGCAAGAAATAATTTCTATTACGGTAACTCACTGATATTTCTGATTTTAGCTGTTATAGCAGCTACATTATCTTAATTAATACAACTCTTATTTCTTCTTTGCATGTAGAAATCATTATTCAACTGAATACTGGCTTCTTGAATTGCTGTTGAAAAATCTGATGTTAGTGTTATTATATGGTTTTTTAATTGCTTGTCTGTCTTTTCTCTCTGAATAGTTTTATAATCTCTTTGTGTTCTGCAATTTTGCTACACTGCATCTAGTGGTTGATATGTATTTATCTTGTTTTGCACTTATTGTTCTCACTAAACAGGAGTATTTCTTTTTTCAATTCTGTATACCTCTCAGATTTTAACTTTTCAAATGTTACTTCTACTTTATTCTTTTTATTCTCTCCATCTGCAATTCCAATTATAAATATCTAAAAATTTTGCATTCTTTCCCCCATGTCTCTACATTTATTTTTGGTATTTTCAGTCTCTGGTAATTTATTTAGCTCTATCTTTCAATTCACCTATGTTTAATCTGGTGTTTAACCCATTTATTAAAAAATTATTTCATTGATTATATTTTTTTTCATTTCTAATAGCATTTTTTGGTTCTTTATCAACTCTGTCTACTCTATTTGAATAATACCTTCTTCCTTGCTTATAATTTTGATTCCATCTAACATTTCATATATACTTACTTATATAATCTATGTGATAAATTCATTATTTGAAGATCTTGCCGTTTTAATTCTGCTGTTTATTGTTCCTGCTGACTTTAATGGGGGGCTTGTTGCCTATGTGTTTTGTAATTTTGGACTGTGGGCTCATGTTGACAAAGTTTTATCAGTAGATTCATGTGAAACTTGAGATGAGGGTGCTTCTGTCCAGAATGGAACTTATTTTGTTTCTGTAGGGTATGCTGAGAAACTAATAACCCAGGACAATTTTAAAATAAATTTCTCAGTTTGGGTTCCCTTGGCCTCATAAGTAGTGTAAATTCATATCCCAAACCTGTATGAAGGGATACCTAATTTCACTTCAATATTTGTTTATTCTAAGTTCCTGTAATATGAAATTGACTTATTAATAAATTTAAAATAACATGTATAGTGTATCGTCTGCATCTCTTAAGTCTTTTGTGTGGAAAGATGTCTAAAATCATATTCACTAAATGTTCACACTGGTTATATCTAGATAACTCAATTCTGATTGATATGTTTTGTTTTTCTCTCTGCTTTTTTCCCATTTCTTAAATAGTTTATAGTGAATATGGTATAAAATACTAAAGATTTAAAAAACAGTGGATTATTAACAAAAATAAAGCTCAAAGAAAACAAACATATTGTAGGGGGTGTATAATATAGTACTACTTATATAAAAATAGGGAGTACTTAATATATTACAAGAGTGGGCATAAGAAGGATTTTCTTTTTTCAGAGTCCCAAAGATCTATGAATATCACAGGAGAAAAGTGTCTTTTTTTTACCTTATGATTGTGGCTACCCAATTAGATGTTCAAAGCTGGCAGGTAATTTGAATGATTTTTGTGCTTGTTGCAGGAGTGCTGTATAGTGCTAGGGAAGCACTTTTACTGCAATGAACTGGCATTGGGTTGAAGAATTAATTTAGTGGAGACAGTTTTTCAAAAATTCTAAACAAATATGTGTACTGCTATGTTTTATCAAAATGTTGCACTTTCAACTATACACTAGCGTATAGTTTTATGTATTACTTAAAATAAATGTCTGAACATGCATTCTGTTGTTTATATTTAATGACATTTAAATTATGGAACATAAGATTTTTTTTTTTTTTTTTTTTTTACAGTTCACAACAAAGTGGAAATGCAGCTTTAAGGACTTGAAAATAACTTTGTTACCACAACATTGATGCTTATAAGAACCCTGAACTGATTAGAAAAAAAAAACCTTCCTCTATCCTATTGTTTTTTGCATAATCAATCAAAAGCATTCTCAATATAAATTAGTCATTCGAAAAACCTGAAAAATCAAATAAAGCACTTTTCAGTCAAGAACATTTTTATTTTATGACCTCAGCCTTATAAAAAAATGCCAGGTTGAGAATCCATGATGCCTGTGTATGGAGCTTTTAAAACAGAACCTCATATTGTAGAAAATGCAATAACTCAATATAAAGCCTTAGTTTGTCCTAAGACAGAAATTATTGCTACTTCCTGAGGACTTCACATTGTTGAAAATACAATTAAAATAATGATTAGACATCTACTTGCATTCACTTAACAAATTTTTATTGTTGGCTGCCAGACATTTGAAAGTCTCTGTTCAAGACTGTAGAGAGGTTCAAATATGAACATAATCTTCTCCTTCTCCTTTAATTTTACCCATGGTAAATCAAAACACCGTTAATCCTTGACATTCATCTATATACAGACTTACCACCCTTTGGTTCCAGTCACTTGGAAATTATCATTTTCCTCTTATAATCCACACATTTTAGGTAATATTAACATTAAATAAATTCTATATGTAGTTCCAACCACTAGAATCAGAAGTACTGGCTGTATCCTAAATAATACTTTTTGTCCCTATCTCTAACATCCTCTTTATGATGCTATGTCAAAAAAACTCATGATATATTTTTGTTATAGCTTTAAAAAAAAAAAATCTCATTTACATTCCAGTCTCATTTTTCTGAGGATGTGACTTATTTCCAAAATAGATACATGGGAAGTATTTTAGTTTCATCATCTAAATATGTACAAATCAACATTTAGCTTTGGTTACTATGCTGATGATGACTAAACTCTTGCAGCTCATGTGAATAGCACGGGATTTAGATTCGAATCCCAACCCCATCACTTACTAGCCTTGTATCCCTAGGTAAGTCAATTAACTTCTCTGAGCGTTTCATTGTTTGAAAAATGGAGATAGAAAAAATCTTTTATGCGATTATATGAATAACATATTTGAATGTTCAACAAATTTGAGTTTCTTTTCCTTCATTTCTGGTTTCAGTTTCAGTGGGTGATATTTCTAGACATAGTCTCCCCATCCCAGGGGTACAATCTATTGAGTCTTGTAGCTCCTATGACTTTCAATACAAAAGATAGTAATTGTGTGAGTATAATAGCTACTAACACTGGTGACATAAATTTAATTCAACAGTAATTGTTCTTGACTATTCCTCAGTGCCTACGATCTCATTGCTCACTCTCATCACTGGTTTTTTTATGGGTATTATTTGAGCTGGAATGGTTTCTTCCAGGTTCCAACTCTGTAGCCAGTTTGAATGACAGGTGATTTAATCAGAGGGGTGTCTCACCAGTAAAGCACGCCCCAACAGCTTTTTTTTTTCCTTTAATGAACTAAAAGGAATATCTAACTGTTATGATAGTTATTTAGTTCGCTACAGGTTTGGAGATTACTAGTTCAGCAAAACCTGAATGCTGCTTTGAACTTCTGTATAATAAAGATTAAACAATGGATTTAGGCACAGACAGATCAAGCGGAAGATTTCTGCGGCTTTCAGGCCCTGCTGGTCTGAGCTTTAGCCTGGCTCTTGGTTGTTGATGCACTCTTCTGTCCTAGCATAGCAGCCTCTTCTTGACTTGGGCTAATATCTTCTGAAGGAATTCTGTCTCTGTTAGTGCTTATTGAGAATTTTTACTGATTTGCTCCACATTTCAAGGATTTCATGCCCTAACTACTATATCTATTAAGGTTCTCTTGGGTGCAAACTATAGAAATCAATTCAAGCAATCTTAAGGGAGGAGGAGGAGGTGAAGGAGGAAAGGAAGGAGGAGGAGAGGAAGGGAAAAAGGAATTTCTTTGAAGGATACTGAAGTATCTCGAAACAGAAACGTCTGAATAACCAAGACTTGGGAAGAGAAAGAATCAGGACTGCTATAAGGACTTAAGCACAGGAATAGCAGACATTTTTTGTTTCTAAAACATCATCATTCGCTAGACTGGTTTCAATGACTAATAGTTCCATTCTCTGGTCCATGTTTCAATCTAAGAAGAAAGCATCTGCTTGACCCACTCTGGACCAGGTATCTTTCCCCAGACTGAACAATCAGAAAGCACAGACAATTATAAGAGAATAAGGAATTATTGAATAGCTGCCCTGAGAGGTATCTATTCTACTTATATATGTTTTCAACTCTAAATTCTTTCTTTTCCTGCTGCTACTATATGTTTTTGTCTCTTTTTCTCTTTCTGCCTTTGAACAACTCAGGCATTGCCCTGCTGAGTGAAACATCTTTATCCTGAGCAAAAACAGTGTATAATTACTTTTTTTGTGTGGATAGAAAGGGTTAGTTAATTTCTCCTTTGTGCAACGTTCCAGTGGAATATGTCTGGAGATGATATTTGGAGGATTGTTTATTGCAGGAATCTCTTGTTTTCCACTTTAAACATTTCCAGTTGTGGGGCAGAATGGAATACATCCTCTGGGGGCGGCACTTAAAGCCTGTTACATGGAATAAAAGCCTTTTCCTAATTCCCACGCTTTGCTGGGTTTACACTGACATACCCATTTAACTTAAAGTAAAATTAGTTCTAAAATAGACGATGATGATAATTCAAACAGATGCTTCAATTTCTGTGGTTGAAAATAAGAGATATAGTTTCTACAATTGTCTCATAGTCTTAACTCCTAGGGTTCTTTCTGTGGTTCTTGGGCCTTGAGGTTGGAGATGAGTGGGATAGAAATAGTTAATGTTTTAAGCATTAATTAGAATAAAAGAAAATGCCATTAGTATTTATAGGAAATCACAGTTTATGGAAACTAAGGCTCTAATCTTAATATTTCAAATATATCCATACCATATAAAATTCTCATGAGTTCTGATTTTATACACTGGTGAGTTCAAATAGCTCATATTTACAGCAATACCCCATACTTCAATGCTCTGAGCCCCCACAATTAATTAGAATATGATCAAGCTTTTCTCGGTTCTTATACGTAATTTGAGCCGTAACCGTCAGCTCTCCAATTCCTGCATCATGGAGTCCGTTGCTCTTGACATTCTTGATCACGATTGCTCTGCTGCCCTTGGGACCTACATAATATCGCTGCCTGGGCTGCTTTCCATTCCTGATGCCTCTGGCCACTGACACCAACATGGACCTACTTCATACCATCAGGCCATTGACGTTTGCTGCTCATCTCCTTCTCCTTTCAGTAGAACTCCCCTCACTTTTCCTGATCAGTTCATTTAGGTTGGTTCTCACAGAGAGCTATTGATCCTCTTGTGACACTTGCTTTTCTTCCTTTATACCACAGCCCTCTACTTCTCAAGCCACGAAGATACCTTGGGAAAGGAAAGAGATGGCGAAGCACAGTATTCCACTGTACCTGCAGACATGCTCCTGCCAGCACTGAGGCCTCTTCTCAGTCTGACCTGTCCTGCTAGGACTCATGATGCTGTTGTTCCAGCAGCTCTATTGTCTTTTCTGCATCTTATTCCTATAAAAAAATTTGTATCCCAATTATAGACAAGGAACAAGTTTTTTCTCATGAGCTCCTTGAGCCACATGTAAATTCAGGAGTGTCCCAGGCCATGTGTCTCAGTCTCCCAAACTTTCTGGGGCCAACAGGAGGCAAGTTTTCCTAGAATGAGTGGACGACCCCCAAGAGGGTGATGCTCTCTAGCTTCCATTCTGACTTTACCCAGCCCAAAATTTTCTAACACACTTATGTCTATATCACCTGGAGACTCTGTGTGTGTGTGTGTGTGTAACATGATATAATACAGTTATTTTTTATTGTGGTAAAATATACATAATACAAAATTCACCATTTTAAACATTTTTAAGTATACAGTTCAGTGGCATTAAGTACATTCATATTGTTGTGCAACCATCATCACTATCCATCTTCAGAACTTTTTCATCATCCCAAACTGAAACTCTGTACCCATTAAACCATAACTCCCCAGTCTTCCCTCTCCCTGGTCCCTGGTAACCACTATTCTACCTTCTGTCTCTGTGAATTTGACCATTCCAGATATAAATGGAAACATATAGTATGTGTCCTTTTGTGTCTGGCTTATTTCACTTACATAATGTTTTCAAGGTTTATCCATGGTGTATCATATATCAGAATTTCATTCTTTTTAAAGGCTGAATCATATTCCGGTATGTCTGTGTGCATATATATATATCACATTTACCTTGTCCGTTCATCCATTGATGGGGATTTGGGTTGTTTCTACCTTTTGGCTATTGCGAATAATGCTGCCGTGAACATGGATGTACAAATGTCTGCTTCTATCCTATTTCAACTGAAAAACACCTAAGTATATCAATATACATGTTTGATCCATTAAAATTAGGCAGATGTTATTCAGCTATTTTGTTTAAAAATGGGTTCTAGCTGGGTTATTTAGATTAATGAATTGAATCATTTATTAATATAGATTCATTCATTCACTTAGATTCATTAATTAAATCATTCATTCAAATTATTGAGAAGGCAGGAATATGTATATGAATGAGATAATGTTTTTGCACTTAAGGTTTTTACAATGCAGTTGGGGAGGCAGACAAGGAAGCAAGTACTGAAAACAATTTGATAATTATTAAAATGGTAATCTACACAGCGTGCTATGGAACACAGAGCAGGGCACATAAGAGATTCAGAAAGACTTCCTCAGAGAGATGACACTGGAGCTGAATCTGGAAACATTAGTTGGATAGTCTCTTGCGAGACTTGGAGAACTGGGGAGGGAGTTGTCCTGGCTAAGAAGAAAAATGCTAAAAATCATGAAGCCTGGGGAAGCAGAGTCAAGGCATGGTGAGGAGTTAACACAGCTACAGCACTGTGTGAAAATCAGGCAACAGTGGGGCTGAGACTGAAGGTGTACAAATGCGAGATCATAAAAAGCTTTATACCTGCATGGGCTAAGGAGTTTGATTTTTACCCTAAAAGCAAGTCTGGCAATGCAGCTAATTCTCCTGAAACTTTAAATACATTTTGATAAAGAAAATGCTTCCTGCATTAGTTTAGATCTAGTCTTGTTTCCTGAAGCATCGGGCACAGCACTGCCACCTACTCAGGAACAAATTGTGCCAATACTTAATAACAGTCCACCCACATGGACTTTTAAAATCAGTATAATTATGAGAGATTATAGCTCTTTCATGTTAGCAATTAATTTGTTCACTGTTTTTATCATTGATAAATGAAGAGCTAATACTAGATTACCTAGAAGTGCCCCAATTTCTAAATAGAATTTTTAAATTAAAATGGTTGAAAATCCTGTTTTGTCCTGAGTCAGACCAGAGCTATTTTGTAAAAAATCGAGAGTTGCACGTCTGCGGCTTATTTTCTTTTTAACAGACTCCACCTTCCTGACTTTTCTTTACATTCAGTGTAATCATAAGGTACAATGTTGATGGACTGACAAAATGAATGGATTATGTGGGAAAAGGTGTTCAACAGTGCTTCTATATTGTCGGCCCTACTTTGTAAATTCAGGACCACTATATTCCAGTGAGATTCCTATGACCCCAATATCAGCTGGAGGTATGACTTGGAAATGAAGTAACAAAATTCTCCAGAAAGAAATCTACTTTCCAATATATAAGGGGGTGGGTGGAGAGGATCTTCGGGTTACTAATTACATTTTTCCCCACTAACCTATCTTGGTTAAAGAGCCCTCTTCTGAAACTGTAGATAACATTATTGTTCCATATTTAAAACAAAATATTTATCCTCAAACAAAATTATATAGAGAAATATAGCAATGTCACCATGCTACTGAAAAGTCACTGGCAAAAGGGACTGCCTGTCTAACATGGAACATTCAGGAGGAGACATCTGGCTAAATCCTGTTCTCTCTCTAAAGCAATAGTCCTACTTCATACTCCTAAGTCTCTCATACAATTTGAAGGAAACTACAATGAAAATTATAACATCTAAGAACAGTAAATGTGAAAAAAAAATTAACCCATATCTAAAAGGCTGCAGGGTTTGGATGCTTAAGATGACTGAATCATAAATATTTTGATGCTTAGATGATGAAAATCTTAGAGAATTTACCAGAAAATCTCTTTCTAAACAGCAAAAGCAACGATACAGTGCTGTGGATAAAAATAGGCACATTGCCACATACACATATAGATACTTTCTTTAATGTATATCTGACTTATAACTTCTCTTTACAGCTATGTGTATGCTGTAGGATAATCTCTTTCCAGTGTACATTTCTTGGTTAGGAAAGCCTAGGAACAGAGCTACACAGAGAAAATTACACAAAACAAGTATCCTGAAAAAACAACTTGTTACATTAAATGAATTTTCCTCCATACTTTGAGGAAGCATTTAATCTCTCTAAAATATAACTGTCAAACCCAATATAATGTAAACACCATAAGAACTAGACCTTTTTCATATTCGCTGCAGAATCCTTACTACCTAGAATTAAGCTTGACACAGTAAATACTCAAAAAATTTAATTGAATGTGTAATTGTTACAGCCCAACATAGGGCCTTCTGCTCACCGCAAGACATGCCAACAGTCAAGAGGCAAGGTGGTAGGAGAAAAAGGACTTTTTTTATTACAGCTTGCTAGCAAGAGGGAAGATGGCCGACTAATGTCTGAAAAAAACCATTTTAAGGGGGCACAAATCTTATACCAGTTATAGAGGCCGGTGGGTTATAGGGGAGGGGGTTAGGAATGTTGACCTTCTGGTCTTATATACTGGGAGTTGCCACACCAGATCTTTCAGTTTTCATTGATGATGGCTATCAGCACAGACTCTCTGTTCGGGGGTCATCACATTCCTAAGGAACTCAAAAGAACAAAATTATCATCTTATTGCTGCTGGGAGGTACTTGTGCAAGCAGGGGTCGTAAAATCTACATAGCAGTTAGATCTCCTGGAGGGTGCATATCCAGCTGGGTTAGTTTGTCAGAGGTCATTCAAAGTTACAACAGAGTTTTTCTTTTCTACAATATGGCTTCCATTATGTCAACCTTGTCTTGAGCCAGTATCATAAATAGCATACAAAATTTGAACAAACAGGTTTTATGATCTATTTGAAGTTCTTTTCTGAAATGTCAGTGCTCCCTGGCCAAAGTCCACCAGAAACACTCATGTAGTTGAATGAGTTGGGTTGACTGCTAATCACAATGACCGAGAATACACACCATGGTGAAATATGGCACATTTCTATAAGAGGGTATTAAGAAGGACTTAGTGTAGGATCTGGGCTTTGGTTAGGTGACGTTATGGAGGATTCAAGGAAGCAGATCTTGGCTCTGAATCAGGCCTTGTCAGGAAGCAGGGATAATTCTGTAAGTGGGTATCCCAATAAATCTTACCTAGAATGAGGGTGGACGAGAATGAAGATAAAGCTGTATCTAGTAAACAAGCAGTGGTCACTCATATTAGCCAAGATGGGGGAATTTTGTGGCTTGGAAAAATTTTTTGTTATATGTTTAGACATAATTATGGTGTGGTCTTATCTTTGTCTTGATCCATCATGGTCATAGATTGGCCTTCTCTGATGTGCGTGTTCCGAAAATTGTTTACATTTAGCAGGAGAACACCAGAGGCCAGCTAGAGGTGCCAGGCCAGCTCCTCATAACACCAGGGCATGGCTGACAGAGCCTGGCAAGGTCCTAGCTGCTGAGGGCCAATTTAGTCTTTCTCAAAATTAATCTAGTATTAAGTCTTTCAATTTTGACTTTCATCCTTAGAGTGTTTTCCAAAGCTAACTAAATGCAATAATTTCAAATTACATGCCAATCTCAAGGCACACTTTCAAGATAATTGACTAAAATTTTGAAATGAGAAGCAAGTCTGAAAGGGTGAGCACAAAAATTTTTAAAGTGCTTACTTACATAATTTAAGATAATGTAGTGGGATTATGAGATTTTACCTTCTTTTTCTGTTTTTCTCTATTTTTCTAATGAAAAATATTTTTTAAAGTGTATGAAATGCTTTGAATAAGGTGTTAAACGCCTGGAGCGCTCAGAATTATTTTTATTATGAATAATTCTATGGCAGTGATTAGTAAACAGAGTGAGATTTTTCAGTATATGAATAATTTTAGATGAATAACAGCTAAAATGAATAAAAGGCCAATTTTCACAATCCCACGACCTGTGAGACAAGTGTTTCAATGTAACTGTAGGAGGGAGGGGCCCCTGCAGATACATGATTATAAGTAATAATAACTGAAAACCATTAAGTTGGAGCTGAGCAGTTTGGTTGAGAAAAGAAAAAGAAAACGTCAAGATTTATAACTCCAAATTAGAGCCCTCAGGTTATCTGCTCAAGCTTTCTGCAGGTTTTCGCAGGCTTTTGTTTCATACTATATTTTCAGGGCTTATGTTCTGGGACCCATTCATTCTTATAGACTTTTAAAATGGCAATTGGAGTGATTTAAAACAGCTGAACTTTGTCATCATATATAGGAATAAGAAAAGAAAGGCAGCAGGGAAGTGAACTTCTAATGCATATTCTAACAATAGACTTCAGAATATGATTACAAAGATTAAGCTCCCAAATCAGCTGCTCCAGTTTGTCTGTCAATGGGAGCGCTGTCAGTTCCAAACTGTGAGGCCATAAAAAAATCATGTAGTAGAAAAAAATAAACTTGGATTGAACAACTAAGGGTAAATCTGGAATAGTCTCTCATTCATTTATTGATTCAACAAATATTTACCAAGTGACTCCTAGGCACCAGGCACACGATAGATGCTAGAGGTACAAAGTTGGGGATAAATTCTGGTCGGAAATAACTATGCACTCAGGGTGGGTGAAGGCCATGAAGGTAGAGATTATATAAAGAGGCAATTTCACAGACGGTTTGTATTAATTTCCTATCACTGCTACAACTAATTTCCACAAATTTAGTGGCTGAAAACAATGCAAATTTATTCCTTAGCAGTTCCAGAGAAGTCCAAAATGGGACCAACCAAGGTGTAAGCAGGGCTGCAATCCTGGAGGGTCTAGGAGTGAAGCAGTTTCATTGTCTTTTCCAGCTTCTAAAGACTGCCCATATTCCCGGCCATCAATGGCCAGTCCAGTCTGCTCCACATTCATTATTCAGATACATTCTTCTGCCTCTCTCTTCCACCTTTAATGACCCTTGTTAGATTACATTGGGCCCACCTGATAATCCAGGCTACTTTCCTTATTTTAAGGTCAGCTAATTAGCAATCTTAATTTCTTCTGCAACTTAATTAGCTCTTGCCATGTAACATAACGTATTCACAGGTTCCAAAGATTAGGATATCTTTGGGGAGCCATCATTCTGCCTACCACACCCTCCAGAGGCACGGTATGAACAATGTGCTATCAGAACAAATCTTCCTAGGATAATTGGGCACGGTGTTCAGACCTCCATGTCTTTTTGTTCAAGATGCTAGTCATGATGCCTAAAATCTGTGGCTGAGATAGCTAAGGCTAGGAAATCTTTTTTTAAAAAAATTAATTCCTGGGCCGGCCCTGTGGCTTAGCGGTTAAGTGCGTGCTCTCCGCTGCCGGCGGCCCGGGTTCGGATCCCGGGTGCGCACCGAGGCACCACTCCTCCAGCCATGCTGAGGCCGTGTCCCACATACAGCAACTAGCGAAGGATGTGCAGCTATGACAGACAACTATGTACTGGGGCTTTGGGGGAAAAATAAATAAATAAAATCTTTAAAAAAAAAAAAAAAAAAAAAAAATTAATTCCTAAATCTTTTCCTTTTCTAAATTTTTTAGATTCTTTTTCAAAATCCTTCCTTTGTTTACGAAGTATTTTTCTAGATTCAGGGGAGAAACTCTTGCTGAAGAGTTTCATTTAAGCAGTAATATTTTTCTCCTATGATCACTTTATTTAAAAAATGACTCGTTTCAAGTGATTTTTTTTTTTTTTGGCCACCCTCCTACCCTACTGCAAACTATAATCTTATATAGATATCAAATACCAAGCCAAGGATGAATTTTGCCGAGAAGTAAACTGGGAGACTTATTTTCCACATTGAATATATGCCATTTAATGTTTATTCATGGTTTAACTCTGAGCTTCTCAAAGGCAGGGACTGAGTTTTTTGATTATTCTTCTCATTCTTTACGCACAGCACAATGCCAGGCATATGTTATAATGCTGACTGTATAAATGATGGGACAATACAACCTGATTTCCTAGACTGTTGAGTACAGAGAGATGTGATTTCAAAATTTAAGGTTTTAAGGTTCTTAATTAAAAATGCAGTAGCCTGAGGAAGAGTTAGGAAGCAGAAAAATAGTAAACCTCAGGGCCACAGCAGGTTCTATGGAACTGTAACCTCTGTCAAACCAGTGTCCTGTGCTTCCTGGAAAGAATGTGTTTGTGGGTGGGTGTGGGGTAGTTGGGCATTATTCCTGAGATGTGTCAGCAACTCTTTTCATTCTATATGATCCACGTGCACTCGTTTTCCCAGACTGGTGACTAGGTGACTAAATGTTCACATGGAAACTAGGTGTCGAGAGTCCCTGCCATTTCTTGGCCATCACCTGCCCCATTACCCTGTCTTTGCCTCTCGGAGCCTCTGCACATCCGGAAGTTCTGTGCATTCCCAGCACACTGGAGCCACGCCACCTGTGCGTGCTGTCTCTTGGCTTGCTTCCTGCTGCAGTAGTCTGAAACTGAGCTGTGGGAATGACACCCGGATCCTGTTTGCTGCCTGGCACTGACCTTTCTTGTTCTTTCCATCTCTCTTCATATCCGGAATCCATATAAATCGGATTCTGGATATATCATAATCATGGATATATAAATCTGCAATCTGTCCCCGCCTCACCATGCCTTAGCTATCACTTTAGTCAAAGCCTCACCACTTCTCACTTAGATAACTGTAATAGCCCCCTTGTTTTACATCTGCTCCTCTGCAGTGTGTTCTCAGTTGAGCAGCCAGAGCTATCCCTTGCGCACGAAAGACAGATAATGTTACTTCTCTGCTTAAAACGCTGCAATGGCTCATTTGCCTCAGAATAAATCCTTACAGGAACCTACGAGAACCCACCTGACTTAGTCCTGTTACTGCTCTGACCTCTCTTTGAAATAGTCTAAGAGCTCCTAGAAGTCATGACTACTTTATATTGCCAGCATTTTGCACAATGCCTGGTTCACGGTGCTCAACAATGTTTCTTTAAATGTCGAATGTGTACCCAGATTTCCAGTGGAGAGGTAAAGCCGCCAATGGTCTTCCTCCATCATTCCCTCTCTCTGAGTCTGACAGCAGACATTCTGAGCTGGAGAGGATAGGGCTCAAGACAATGTCGTAACCTCATGCAGTAGCCACCCAAGCCCAAGAACCAAGGCCTGAATCTGGCAGTGACAGTGTAAATAACTGCCAGTCGTTTGACTTCACAGTATACTTATTTAACATTCCAATTTCAGCTGAAATTATCTTTCAAATATGAATTCCTTTCAGTTGAGTCAAATTCTTCTTTTTTGACTCTACAATATCAGTGACTAATTAAAACATTTCTAGCTAAAAATATTAGTTTTCCACTTGGTACTCAGTTGAAAACATTAATGTAATATTAATGTCACATTTCTTGTTGTTCCTCAAACCTCAGAAATGTAATAGTCTCTCAGAGCAATTGGATGTATTTTAATTATGTAAACACCATAAGCTCAGTGGAATGGAAATTCACATTTTGCTAGAAATTATCATAGCAGAAACACTTTTCAGAGATTATTCTCTGAAGCAGTTACTTGAGACTGTATTGTGAAAGATTTACATGATAGCAATTCTCTAAAGAGTTTAAAGTGTTTCCACATATTGATTCAACTCTCCTGCATTTTAAAGTGTGTAAATATTTGAAAATTAAATTATGCAGGGTAAAGGTATTGTCATAGTGAATGTACTGATCATATTTTACATTTCTAGCACACATTTTAAATTCTTGGCATCTTTAAGTTTGGAAAATCAGACTCTTTTTTCCTTTGTTTTTAAAAGGTCCCTTTTTCCTTAAAATTCATATTAAAAAAGCATAAAAGATTTAGCACAAGCTCCCCAAAACATTTTAACAGCTTTGTTGTGAAATAATTTGTATACCATACAATTTACCCATTTAAAGTGTACAACTTAATGGCTTTGAGTATAGTCATAGAGTTGTACAATCATCACCACTATTAATTTTAGAACGTTTTCCTCACCCCAAAAAGAAACCTTGAAATCCATTAGCAGTTATTCCCCGTTTGCCCTCACTGCCCCAAGCCCTAGGCAACCACTAGTCTGCTATCCCTCTCTACAGATTTGCCTATTCGGGACATTTCATATAAATGGAACCAGGCAATATGTAATCTTTTGTGAATGGCTTCTTTTACTTAACACAATATTTTCAAGGTTCATCAATGTTCTTACATGTATCAGTACTTTATCTATTTTATTTGAATAATATCCCATTGTATAGAGACACCACATTTTGTTGTTCTGTGCATCAGTTGATGGACATTTGGGTAGTTTCCATATTTTACCTATTATGAAAAATGCTGCTGTGAACATTTGTGTAAAAGTTTTTGTGTGATATGTTTCCATTCTCTTAGGTGTATTACCTAAGAGTGGAATTGCTGTGCCACGTGATAACTCTGTGTTTAACCTTTTAAGGAACTTCCATACTGTCTTCCAAAATGGTGACACAATTTTGCGTTGCCACCAGCAATGTATCAGATGTATCAATGTATCATCTTCTTTGTTGCATGTGCTTTTGTTGTCATATCTAGGAAGCCTTTGCCTAACCCAAGGTCACACAGATTTGCTCTCATATTTTCTTGTATGACTTTTGTAGTTTTAGGTCTCACTTTTAGGTCTATAATTCATTTTGAGTTAATTTTTTGTAGGATGTAAAGGAGGTGATGAACTTCATTCTTTTGCATGTGGAGATCCAGTTGTCTCGGCAATGTTTGGTGAAAAGACTATTCTTTCTCCAATGAACTGTGTTGGTACCTTTGTCAAAAATCAATTGACCATAAATGTAAAGGACTCTGTCTGGGCTCTTATTTTATTTCACTGATCTATATGTCTATCCTCATGCCACACTGTACCACACTGTTTTTATTACTGTAGCTTTGCAGGAAGTTTTGAAATCTAGACGTGTGAGTCCTCCAAATTTGTTCTCTTTTTCAGGATTGTTGTGGCTATCCTAGGTCCCTTGCATTTCCCTGTGGTTTTCTCCAAACAACTTAAATTCATTTCATATACAACAGATATTGTTTTTGAATATCTGTCATTCAACAAAAGGGTCTTAGTAGTACCTGGTTCGATGCCTGTCTTCAAGAGAAAACACAGTGAGTCAGCCCTGCTGGGATTTACATTAGAGTTTCCAAGGAATCAAGATTGATTTTTGGACAACTAATCTATCCCCTATTACTTATATTAAATATCTTTTATACTTTATTGTTCCCCACTAAGCTCTTACTTCATCAAACAGAAAATGTGCCTGCCAGACATGCTGTCCTTTTTAAGAGTCCAAGTTCTCTTCAAAGATACTCCAGATTAGTTCCTTATGCCACTTTATTGTTTTCCTGTAGTTTATATTTAACTAGCCAGTGATTTGCTAAACCCAGTTTCATGTTCTAAAAAGACTGGGCACTACATGATTCTTTTGAATGTTTCTCATATTGGCTAACTCTCAAAAATGTCAAATTTTAAACCTATATCTGTTGGTTCTAAAATTATTTCTAGAGGAAATGGAAATATAGCTTATAACTGGGGAAATCGAGGACACCCTTACTCATATAATGAAAATAACTTTACTTCCTTTGATTAGCATGATAATTATTTACCATCTCTAAATATTTATTGCTGATACAGCTGAAAATAATAATTTACTCTTTACTATGCAAATAGATCATTGAAATTCATGATTCTGGATATTTCAAAAGAAAGGAAAATAGAACATAGTGTGTTTATATTTTATGCTGGTTCAATTAATTGGAGATAAAATACTCTCCAGAAAAGACTTATCTAAAAAATAAATAAATAAAGCAATTATTTTTAAATGGCCTGTTCCTTTTCAAAGCATCAACATGAAAGATGGAATAACTGTGTACAGGCGAGAAAATATAGTAACGGGTTGAAATACATAATCAAAGAAGGAGCTTGGTTCTTTTTTTTAACACTCTCTGCTGATGACTCTGGATTTTCTTTGGTTTGTATGAACTCTTAAAAGGGTTGTTTTCTTTCTGGCTTTCTCAAAAAAAAATTCTACCTTACTCTCAGTCAAACAAATATGAACTGATTACTTAAAGCAGTGCTTCACAAGTTTTAATGTTCATATCAGTAATCAAGCAGTTTTATTAAGATGGAGATTCTGATTCAGTATGTCTGGGGCGAGGCCTGAGATTCTGCATTTCTAACAAGCTCACAGGTGATGCCAGCATCACAGGTAGCAAGGACTTCAAGGATCAACGACTCCAAATCGTACCTTTCATGATAAGACATGCATATCTTGAGAAGACACTACAAGTTCTATAATATATTATCTCTATCAAACAGTTCCTGTGTATTCTTCCAGAGATAAATTATGCATCAAAATAATATTTATAAAATTTTAAACACAAAGAGTATCTTATAGTGTTCTGCTCCTTGTTGTTGCTGGTTTTTTTCCATTTAATAGATCTTGGAGAATGTTCAATATAATTTTTTTTCCTTTCAATCTCCTTTCTAAATCATTGTTGCTTATATAAGAAAACTATAAATTTTGTGTATGAATAATGTACCTAGATAACCTGCTGGATTCTGCCACTCTTCATAATTTTTGACAGTTAATTCTCTAGAATTTTTTAGTTGTATTATATCAACTTCAAATAAAAATAATTTTATTTCCTCCTTCCAATATTTGTACTTTTTTTCCTCTTGTTTAATAATTCCAGGAAAGTGTTAAATTATAGTAATAGAAGCATCTTTTGTCCCGTATCTGACTTTTGTTCTGTTTTGTTTTGTTTTGAGATTATCACCTCTTTTTTTTTTTATTGCAGTAACATTGGTTTATAACATTATATAAATTTCACGTGTACATCATTATATTTCTATTTCTGCATAGGTTACATCATATTCACCACCCAAAGACTAATTACAATCCATCACCACACACATGTGCCTAATTATCCCTTTCGCCCTCCTCCCCTCTCCTTTCCCCTCTCATAACCACCAATCCAATCTCTGTCACTATGTGATTGTTTGTTGTTGTTTTTTTCTACTACTTGTGAGATCATATGGTATTTGAGTTTCTCCCTCTGACTTGTTTCGCTTAGCATAATAGCCCCAATGTCCATCCATGTTGTCACAAATGGCTGGTTTCATCTTTTCTTATGGCTGAGTAGTATTCCATTGTGTATATATACCACATCTTCTTTATCCATTCGTCCCTTGATGGGCGCCTAGATTGCTTTCAAGTCTTGACTATTGTGAATAATGCTGCAATGAACACAGGGGTGCATGTAGCTTTACGCATTCATGTTTTCATGTTCTTTGGATAAATACCCAGCAGCGGAATAGCTGGATTGTATGGTAGTTCTAGTCTTAATTTTTTGAGGAATGGCCATCCTATTTTCCACAGTGGCTGCTATGTTTGCAGTTTGCACTCCCGCCAGCAGTGTATGAGAATTCCCTTCTCTCCACATCCTCTCCAACAATTGTTGTTTCCTGTCTTGCTAATTATAGCCATTCTGAAGGAGTGAAGCGATATCTCATTGTAGTTTTGATTTGCATTTCCCTGATAGTTAATGACGTTGAACATCTTTTCATGTGCCACTTGGCCATCTGTATATCTTCTTTGGAGAAATGTCTGTTCAGATCTTTTGCCCACTTTTTTAATTGGGTTGTTAGTTTTTTTGTTGTTGAGATGTATGTGTTCTTTATATATTTTGGAGATTAACCCCTTATCAGATATATGGTTTGCAAATACCTTCTCTCAATTGTTAGGTTGTCTTTTCGTTTTGTTAATGGTTTCCTTTGCTGTGCAGAAGCTTTTTAGTTTGATGTAGTCCCATTTGTTTATTTTTTCTATTGTTTCCCTTGCCCAGTCAGGTACTTGAAAATATGTTGCTAAGACTAATGTTGAAGAGTGTACTGCCTATGTTTTCTTGTATAAGTTTCATGGTTTTGGTATATCTGACTTAAATGGGAATGTGTCTGCTTTTCATTTTAGGCATGATGCTACTTTAGGAGTTCTCCCAATAAATATATGTCTCGATGTCTCTGTTCTCTTTCTCTCTCTCTGTCTCAGTCTCATATGTCTTTATGTGTGTATGTATAAACAGGTTTATATAGCAATATTAGGTATGCATCTATTCCTTTATATTATGAATGTTGAAAACTGTGATTGAACATTTCATTTTATTAAATGACTTTCCAGCATATGGAAATAATTTCCCTTTACATATAGTATTATGTTGAAGGATATATTTCAAAATATTGTAACATTTTCTTCATCCTTAGTATGTACTCTACTTGGTCATGGGATAGTGTTCTTTTGTTAATAACTTTATTGAAGTAAAATTCACAAGCAAAAAACTGCGTATATTTAAAGTATTCAATTTGATGAGTCTTGAAAGATGTACACACCTGTGAATACCACCACCACAATCAAGGTATAAAACATTTACGTCGTGTTGAAAAGTTTCCCTATGACTCTTCACAATTCATTGCCTCCTTCATTCCTGATTCCAGATGAACACAGATCTGTTTTCTGTCATTATACATTAGTTATCATTTTTAGAATTTTATGTTATTTATAAATGGAACCATACAGTATATATACTTTTGTGTGTGGTTTCTTTCACTCAACATAATGCTTTTGAGATTAATATATTTTGTTGCATGTATGACTAGTTCATTCCTTTTTATTGCTTAGCAGTACCCACTATATGAATATACCATATTTTGTTTATCTACTTATCAGTTGATAGACATTTTCCCCAAGTTTTGTTAATTACAAGTAAAGCTGTTATGAGCTTTCATGTACAAGTCTTTGTGTAAACATATGTTTTTCCATCTCTTGAGTAATTACCTATGAGTGAAATGACTGATTCATATTATAAGTGTATATGTGCATATTTAAAAACTTTCCCAAAGAAGTTGTACCATTTTATTTTTACCAGTAAAGTATGAGTGTTGCTCAACATTCTTGCCAACTCTTGGTAACCTCTATCTTTTTTATTTTAGAATTTCAGATAGGTGTGTAGTAGTGTCTCATTGTGGATATAGTTTACATTTCCCTAATGACACTGAGCATCTTCTCATGTGCACATTTTGGCCACTTGTATATTATGTCTTGTGAAATGTCTATTCAAGTCTTTTGTCCACTTTTGTATTAGGTCGTTTTTCTTATTATTATTGAGATTTAAGAGTTATTTAAATGAGTTATTTAAATATTCTGGATACAGTTCCTCTGTATGGTATATAATTTGCAAGAATTTTCTTCCAGTTTACAGTTTGCCTTTTCATTTTCTTTTTTTTTCCCAGTAACTTTATTGAGATAATAATGGTTTATAACATTGTGAAAATTCCGGTGTACATTATCGTTTATCATTTTCTGAGTAGACTTCATCATGGTCATCCCAAGTAGTCTAACTATTGTCTGTCACCACACATATATGTCCCTTTACCACTCCCTCACTCCCTCCCCACTTCCCCTCTGGTAACCACTAATCTGTTCTCTTTATCCGTGTATTTGTTATATTCCACGTATGAGTGAAATCATGCAGTATTTGTCTTTCTCTGTCTGGCTTATTTCACTTAACATCATACCCTCAAAGTCCATCCATGTTGATGAAAATGGGACGATTTTGTCTTTTTTTATGGCTGAGTAGTATTGCATTGTGTGTATATATATCTATATATATACACCACATCTTCTTTATCCAATCATCAGTTGATGAGCACTTGGGTTGCTTCCATGTCTTGGCTATTGTGAATAATGCTGCAATGAACAGAGGGGTGAATAATCTCTTTAGATCATTGATTTCAAGTTCTTTGGATAAATGCCCAGTAGTGGGATAGCTGGATCATATTTTTAATTTTTAATTTTTAATTTTTTGAGAAAATCAACTGTGTCTTTCAAAGACCTAATATTTAAAATTTTTTAGAAAATTAAATTTGTCAATTTTTAATTTTTTTTCTTCTATGGAGTTTCTATCTATTACATTTTGCCTACCAGAAAGTCTCAAAGATGTTCTCTTACATTTTTTCTTATAAATCTTTTATAGTTTTAGCTTTTGCATTTAGGTCTATCATCCATTTATAGTTAACTTTTGTGCCTGGTATGAGGTAAAAGATGGTGTTTGTTTTTTTCCATACAAATATCTAATTGTTCCAGCACTAACTGTGAAAGAGACTTTCTTTTTCCCGTGGAATTCTTCCACCATGATTGTTGACTATGTGTGGAATTATATCTGAACTCTCTATTCTGTCTCATTAATCTATATGTATCTTTTCCCACCATTACCAAATTATTTTCCTCACTAGAGCACTACAGTATATCTTAAAATCAGGTAGTCTCAGTCCTCTAACATTATACTTTCTTTTAAAATTGCTTTGTCTCTTCTAGATGGTTTACATTTCCATATAAATTTTAGTATCATTTTTGTCCCTTTATACCTAAAAACCTTCAAGGATTTTGAATTAGACTGCACGAAATCTAAAGGTTGATTTGGGGAGAATTTATATCTCAACAACATTAAGTCTCCCAACTAGTGAACATGCTGTATCTCCACATTTACTTATGTCCTCTTAAATTTCACTTGGCAAAGTTAGTATTCTTACATATATTTTGTTAGATTTACACTTACTTTTTAAAAATTATCTTTTAGCATTACTGTAAATTGAATTGTTTTTCTTTATTTCATTACTTGAGGATTCCATTTTATCTCCACTAAGGGCATATTTAATATACTTCTTTGCTTTATGGTTTTTGCTGGTTGCTCTAGGGTTTACAATATACCTCTTAAACTTATCACAGTATAACTCCAAATAATGACATATCACTTCAGGTATAGGTTAATAATCATACATCTGTACACCTATAATTTCCCTCCATTTCCTTTGTGTTATTATCATTTTATTCTGCATATGATATAACCTCCACAATAAATGTTATTTTTGCTTAAAACAGTCAATTATCTTCCTTTAATACTTTATCTCTTAGAGTATTAAGTTCACAGCAAAATTGAGAGGAAAGTACAGAAATTGTCTATATAACTCCTGCCTTCATACATGAATAGCCTCTCCCATTATCAACATCCTCCACCAGGATGGTACCTTTGTTACAATTGATGAACCTCTACTGACACATCATAATCACTCAGAATCCATAATTTACGTTAGTGTTAACTCTGGGTATTGTAAATTCCATGGGTTTAGGCTAATGTATAATGACATGTATCCATCATTATAGTATCATACAGAGTATTTTTGCTTCCCTAAAAGTTCTCTGTGCTTTGTCTTTTCATCTCATCCCTCCCCAACCCCAGGCAACCACTGATCTTTTTATTGTCTCCATAGTTTTGCCTTTTCCGGAATGTCATATAGTTGGAATCATTTCGTATGTGGGCTTTTCAGATTGGCTTCTTTCACTTACTATTATGCTTTTAAGGTTCCACCAAGTCTTTTCATGCCTTGCTCGCTCACTTAGTTTTAGTGCTAAGTGATAATCCATTGTCTGGATTTATTTATACAGTTTATTTATACATTCACCTACTGGAGGACACCTTGGTTACTTCCAAGTTTTGGCAATTATGAATAAAGCTGCTACCAACATCCACATGCAGGTTTTTGTGTGGAAATAAGTTTACAACTCCTTTGAGTAAATACCAAGGAGTGTTATTTCTGGATCATATGTTAAGAGAACATTTAGTTTTGTAAGAAACTTTCAAATTGTCTTCCAAAGTGGCTGTACCATTTTGCATTCCCACCAGCAACATATGAAGATTTCTATTGACTTTTGTATATCAACTTTGTATCCTGCAACCTTGCTATCATTATTTATTAGTTCCAGGAGTTTTGTTGATTCTTTTGGATTTTCTACATGGACAATCATGTCATCTGTGAACAAAGCCAGTTTTACTTCTTCCCTCCCAATCTATATGCCTTTTATTTGCTTTTCTTGCCTTATTGCATTAGCTAGTACTTCTAGTATGATGTTAAAAAGGAGTGGTGAAAAGGGACATCCTTGTCCTTTCTGATCTTAGTGGGAAAGCTTCTAGTTTCTCACCATTAGATATGATGTTAGCTGTAGGGTTTTTGTGTATATTCTTTATCAATTTGAGAAAGTTTCCCTCTACTCTTAGTTTACTAAGAGTTTTTATCATGAATTGATGTAAGATTTCATCAAATTCTTTTTCTGCAACTATTGATATGATCAGTTGATTTTTCTTCTTTACCCTGTTGATGTGATGAATTATATTAATTGAGTTTCAAATGTTGAACCAGCCCTGCATATATGGTGGTGGTGTATAATTCTTTTGTATACTTGGTCATGGTGTATAATTCTTTTTTACGTTGTTGAATTCAATTTGCTAATATTTTGTTGAGGATTTTCCCATCTATGTTCATAAGAGATATTGGTCTGTAGTTTTCTTTTCTTTTATTGTTTTTGTCTGGTTTTGAAATTAGGGAAATGCTGGCCTCATAGGATTTGTTAGGAAGTATTTGCTCTGTTTCTATCCTCTGAAAAAGATTGTGGAGAATTGGTATAGTCTCTTCCTTAAATGCTTGGTAGAATTCACCAGTGAACCTACCTGGACCTGATGCTTTCTGTTTTCAAAGGCTATTAATTATTGATTCAATTTCTTTAGTAAGTAGAGGCCTATTCAGATTGTCTATTTCTTCTTGTGTGAGTTTTGGTAGATTGTGTCTTTCAAGGAGTTGGTCCATTTTATCTAGGTTATCGAATTTGTGGGCATAGATTTGTTCATAGTATTTTTTTATTGACATTCCTTTTAATGTCAGTGGGATCTGTAATGATGTCCTCTCTTTTATTTCTGATATTAGTAATTTGTATCTTCTCTCTATTTTTCTTAGCCTAGCTAGAGGCTTATAAATTTTACTGATCTTCTAAAAAACAGCTTTTGGTTTTGTTGATTTTTTTCTATTGATTTCCTGTTTTCAATGTCATTTATTTGCTCTAATTTTTATTATCTCTTCTCATCTGCTTACTTTGGGTTTAAATTGCTCTTCTTTTGCTAGATTCTTAAGGGGATGCTTAGATGATTTATTTTAGATTGTGGTCTGAGAGAAGACATTATGTGATTTCTATTCTTTGAATTCATTAAGCTGTGTTTTATGGCCCAGAATGTGGTCTACCTTGGTGACTGTTCCATGTGAGCTTGAGAAGAATATGTATTCTTTTATTATTGGATGAAGTACTCTATATGGGTCAACTATATTCAATTGATTAATGGTGTTGAGTTCAACTATGTCCTTACTGATTTTCTGCCTGCTGGATCTATTTCTGATAGAGGAGTGTTGAAATCTCAAACTATGACTGTGAATTCATCTATTTCTCCCGGCAGTTCCTTCAGTTTTTGCATCATATAGTTTGATGATCTGTTATTAGGCACAAATAGGTTAAGAATTATTATGTCTTCTTGGAGAATTGACCTCTTTATCATTATACAATGCCCTTCTTTATCCATGATGACTTTCCTTGCTTTGAAGTCTGCTCTGTCTGAAATTAATGTAGCTACTCCTGCTTTCTTTCGATTAGTATTTAATGATGTATTTTTCTCCATCCATTTACTTTTAATTTATATTGTCTTCATATGTTAAGTGGTTTTCTTGTAGACATCATATATTTGGATTTGTTTTCTCATCCAGTCTGACAATCTCTGTTTTTCAATTGGTGCTTTTAGACCATTGATGTTCAAAGTGATTATTGATATAGTTGCATTAATATCTACCATATTTGTTACCATTTTCTATTTGTTGCCCTAGTTCTTTTTTTCTGTTTATGTCTTTGTAAACACTGGCTTACAGCAGTTTCCTCTCATGAGTTTCTGTTCCGCTTAGCCATGACTCCCTGTATTTTTCTATCTCTTCAATGTTGGGGGCAATTGTTTACCCTGTGTCCTCCCCTCTCTTGTGGATTCAAGAAGAGTTGTTGATTTTTCAGTCTTTTCCATTCTAAATAGAACTTGAAAAGCCCAGATATTAAATTATACATAACTATGCCTATAAATGGTTTTCTTTTGCTTAATAAATATGGATATGGAAGACTCTATGGTGTTTATTCTTTTTCCCTCAACAATTTCAGATTAGGAGAAAAGAAATAGTGGAGGATTCAACATTTTCAAAGTAACCCTTCATATCAAAAGATGAATTAATTTCTATATACACATGTACTGAACAAGTACTGAAAATTTTGCTTTTAGTTTGCAATAACTAATTTCACTGAATCATCAGCTGTGTCTCAAGGCACAAAATCTAAACATTTAATGATCTTATTCTTATCTGATGATGATTGGCCTCACCGCAGGTCAATTTTCTGATGATGTTATGTAGAATAGCAATCTTATATTAACGAAACTGTTTATGTATCTCAGGAGTCCTGCAAGTTCATGCTGTAGTAAAATTATTTTTGCCTATAGGAATGAATAAAGCCCTCAATGCCAGAAACTAAACTCGTGATTTGGGGTAAATCATGTAGTTTCTCTGGGCCTTGGTTTGCTCATTTGTAAAAGGAGGCATTTAATCTTTAACACACTATATAGTTCCAAATTTTAACTACGTGATATTTTTTCTAACCAAGTAAACACAGCAGTCAATATTTCAGAAATGTGTCTTTTTATTAGGGAGGTGCAACCCCAAGGAAAAGAGAGAGGAGAAGGAGAAATGGGACTGGGAAGAATAGGAGGCAATACAGGGTGGTGTGTTCCTGTGCTGGTCACTGCTTCTTCACAATCAACTGTAGAAAGACACAGCCATTCAACAGCAGGGGCACCTGCTCTTAGCTCTTAGCTAAGAGCTCAGTTATGTGGGACATCTCCACAGGGACTGCCTCAGAACAAACCATTGGAATGAGGAAAGACAAGGAATTCATCTGCCTGGTCCTCTCTCAGCTCCTCTCTGCCATTTGTCAGTTTGCCCTAAAGGAAAATAATTCCCCAGCACCTCTGAGTTTGCATCATCCAACCCTTCACAAGCTGCTCAGGAAGCCAGATCCTGCACCCTGTGATGTGGCATTTCATCCAAGTCAGAATAGATGGGAGTAGCCAGGGGCTCTGGGTGTGACAGCATCCCATGGCTCCACGTAGACTGAATCTGCCACAGTGGTGGCTGAAGTGCCGTAAGAAGCTGAGGTTCTTGCAAATACACAAAACCAAGAGACTCTGAGGATCCTTGTACGATGGACCAATACCAAAGGCCCTCAATTTATACTCATTTATTGATGATTGGCTATTAAGGAAATGTAGGCAATGTAAAGGCTGAATTTCACATTGATTATTTTCTAAACATATGCAAAGTTATACTATATTTTGATTATGCTACAAGTATCTTAGCAAAAGTCAGTTTTGAACAAGTAAAATTGGAGACATCTTTTCGATATCAAAGGGTAATGTTGGGGATGAAGTTATATATATGAATTTAGAGCTTAAGGAAGAAGTTTAAATTGCAGATATAAATTTAGGTGCCATTAGTATATAGATACTATTTAAAACCGTGGGGCTAGATAAATATATTATACCTTTAAGGTACTATATAATTTAACACATTTATTGTTTATTTTTTCTGTGAGATATAAGATCTGTGAAGAAGGAAAATACCTATTTTGTTCACCTATGTGTTCCAGGAGTTTAGAACAGTGCCTAGCATCAAAAAATATTTCTGAATTTTGTTGAATGACAGATGATTATAACTTGAGAATAGAGGAGGGGAGAAGAAATGTTGGAGATTTGAGGAGAGAGAACTTATGGAATAACGTTCTGTCAAGTTGGAGAGTAAGTCGACTAGGGAAGTGTCAAATTGCTAGAAAAGGCTAAGACCTAAGATTTGTGATCATAATTTAATGTGAGTCCATTCGCTGTGGTTATCTTTTCTCCAACCACATTGGGATTTAGCATTAGAGAAGCAAAGAATACAAAGAGCTCCGTTCAACTAAGGTAGGAGTTTCGAAGTGATTAAAACATGTTGGTGAGAGGGCACTGGGATAAATTTAGAGACGATTCATGAAATCTGAACTACCTGGAGAGCAAAGAAACCCTCTGCTTGAGGGGGTCAAAGACAATGAAAAACTCATAGAATAAATAGATTGGATATCCTGATAGATGATAAATTGTTTAAGTGTGGGTTTGAGGGGCCTAGAGTTCATGAGTTGGAAATCCAGAAATTAGTGGTCTGAGAGTGGGGTGGTTGAAACTATAATTCTGGGT
The DNA here is from genome assembly GCF_057802395.1 of Ceratotherium simum simum. Taxonomy (NCBI): domain Eukaryota; kingdom Metazoa; phylum Chordata; class Mammalia; order Perissodactyla; family Rhinocerotidae; genus Ceratotherium; species Ceratotherium simum. Next base: position 66,190,868 of record NC_141909.1, on the reverse strand, counting down.
GTGATGTAGTTGTTGAAGTGTTGAGGTGGGGTGCAGGAGGAGATGTTTGAAAGCAAGGTAAGTGAGTTAGAATATTTACCCAGAGCTCAAATTCCAGACAATACATAATTGCTACTAAGAAGAATGCTCTGTTGTCCTATGATGTTCAACAAAACGGTATAAATCTTATTCCAGACAGCTGATCAAACATGTGCACTCTCACATACAGGCCAGCTTGACCCCAAAGTACATAGTAATTACAAATTAGAATGCCGGTGAGTTCTATGTTTGCAGAGTCCCAAGACAAGACTCTCTTTTAGACTCCGGGAGGAAGAAAAATAAACTCATCGTTCTATTATAGTTAGAATTTATGTCTAATTAAATTAAAGAACAGATTGAATAGTTTAACATATCTCACTGTTCATATGGAGTTGAAAATCCTTGGTTGGCAGCTGTGTAAATCAGCAGGAAATCAGGGAAAGGCAGGAATAAAATGAATATTTACAAATGGAAATAACAGGCAGTGCTATTTCTAAAACACTCCTGACTGCTTACATATCAGTAATTGAGATATGATTTTAGTAAGTTATTAATATACTATCAAAACATAATAGTAATTAAAACATCTTGAGTTTTAGTATCTACGTACTTAAACTTTTATTTATCACATTTTCAATTCTGAGGAGCTGAACACATAGAATAGGGAAGCATGTATCTTGAATTCTACATCTCTTCCCTCATTCTTTTTTTTTTTTTTTTAAAGATTTAACAATATGCCTTAATTTTATTTATTTTTTCCCCCAAAGCCCCAGTAGATAGTTGTATGTCCTAGCTGCACATCCTTCTAGTTGCTGTATGTGGGACGCGGCCTCAGCATGGCCAGAGAAGTGGTGCGCGCCCGGGATCCGAACCCGGGCCGCCAGCAGCGGAGCGCAAACACTTAACCACTAAGCCACAGGGCCGGCCCTCTTCCCTCATTCTTAAATTCCAAAAATATAAACAACCATTGTTATGATCTCCATGCCCATACCACAGCCAAATATGGTTTGAGACGTTTAGCACAAAAATGACTTTGACATTAAGCACCATAACTGATACACAGACACATATTTACATGAATCCCAGGAATTTGAATTGAGCTGAATCCTCCATACTTTACTATTTACCATTTTTTGTGAAAATTCTCATACATGCTCAGAAGCAGAAAGAATTGTATGGTGAACCCCCATACACTCATAATTCAGATTTTATAATTATCAAGATTTTACTACATTTTAATTTTTTTATTCTGTGCTTTTTTACTGAAGTTTTTTGAAGAAAAAATGTCAAATACATTATAATTTCATCTCTGCATATTTAACAATTATATAAGCTTGAGATTCTAGCATTATTAAATTTATTTAACAGTTTTTCAAATCTTTGCCATGAAAAAAAGCTTATTGATGCTTCTCAATGCATGTCTCTCTAGCAAGAGTAGAGTAAAAAAATAATAATAATTTGAAAAACTTTAGGACACAGATCTATTGCATAGAGCAGGTAATATGTCACTTTTTTCATTAAGCTTAAAAAAAATTGTAGATTTATATGCAGTTGTAGGAAAATATTACAGAACAATCTCATGTACCCTTTGCCCAATATCTCCCAAAGATCTCATCTTGCAAAACTGTAATCTAACACTGTAATGTAACAATATCACAGCCAGGATATTGACAGTGATACAGCCAAGACACAGAACATTTCCGTCACCACAGAGATCCTTCATGTTGCCGTTTTATGACCACACTCACTTCTCTCCTATCCCCATCCCCTCGTTAATCCATAGTAACCACTAATCTGTTTCTATAATTTTGTGGTTTCAAGAATGTAATATCAGTAGAATCATATAGTATACAATCTTTTGGAATTGGCTTTTTTTAATCCAGCATAATTCTTTGGAGATTTAGCCAAGTTGTTGGGTTGATCAGTAGTCTGTTCCTTTTTATTGCTAAATAGAACTCCATGGTGTGGATGTACTACAGTTTGTTACTGTATGGTTATTCACACACTGAAGGAAATATAGGTTGTTTACAGCTATGCTTTTGGTGTCAAGTCTAAGAGTTCTTTGCCTAGACTTAGATCTTGAGCTCTATGTTAAATCAGAGTGGTGAGAACAGACATTCTTGCCTTGTTCCCAATACTAGGGGGAAAGCATCCAGTATTAACCATTAAACATTATTTTGTCTATAGGTTTTCATATATGTTCTCTATCAAGTTGAGGAAGTTCTCCGCTATTCCTATTTTTTTGAGAATTTTTATCATGAATAGGTGTTGAATTTCATCAGATGCTTTTTCTACATTGATTGATATGATCATACAACTTTTACTCTTTAGCCTGCTAATATGGTGGATTACATTGATTGATTTTCTAATACTGAGTCAGCCTTGCATCCCTGGAATAAACTCCACTTGGTTTTGATGGATAATTCTTTTTATATGTCACTTAAGTCTATTTGCTAATATTTTGCTAAGGAATTTTGTGCCTATATTCATGATCTGTAGTTTTGTTTGTTTGGGGAATTTTTTTTTTAGTACTGTCTTTGCCTGATTTTTGTATCAGAAGAATACTAGCTTCACATAATGATTTAGAAAGTGTTCCTTCCTCTTCTATTTTCTGAGATTGTATGGAATTGGCATTAATTCTTTTGTAAACATTTGGTAGAAATTTCCAGTGAAAGTATGTGTTCCTGCATATTTCCTTTTAAGGTTTTTAAATTATGAAATCCTTAATAGTTATAGTGCTCAATTTATTAATCGTCTCTACTGTGGTACCATTTTGGATTTCATTGGATTTTGCTCTTTCATGTATTATTTTCTTCTGTTGCTTGCTTTGGATTTGTTTTGCTCTTATTTTTCTCGATTCTTGAGGTGCAAGTTTAGTTTATTGATTTGAGGCTTTCCTCTTTTCTACTGTAAGTGCTTAGTGCTATAAATTTCCCTTTCAGCACTTCAGCTGTTTCCCCAAATTTTTATATATGTGGTATTTTCATTTTCTTTCAGTTCAATGTATTTTTTATTTCCTTGGGGATTCCTTTTGACCCATGGATTATGTAGAAGTGTTTTATCTATCTTCCAATGTCTTGCCAGATATTATATATATTTCCAATATGTTTCCATATATTTTCCTGGTGTCTTTCCATTGATTTCTGGTTTGATTCCACTGTGGTCAAAAAACACATTCTATGATTGCAAATATTTTAAATTTATTTACATTTGTTTTATGACCCAGAGATGGGCTATCTTGTTGAATGCCCCATAGGCACTTGAAAAAAATTTATATTCCACTGCTGAATGAAGTATTCTATAAGATGTCAATTAAACCCTGGCGGGTCGATGGTGTTGTTGAGTTCTTCTACATTCTTACAAAATTTTGTCCAGTTGTCCTATCAGTTGTTGAGAGAGGGGTGTTTCAGTCCCCACCTGTAACTATGGATTTGTTTATCTCTCCTTCCAGTTCTACTGTTTTTTGCAGTTTATTGTTAGGTGCATACAGATTTAGGATTGTTATATCTTTTTGGTGGACTGACTCTTTTATCATTACATAATATCCTTCTCTGGTAATTTTCTTTCAGATATTTTCTCTGGTATCCGTCTCTGGTAATTTTCTTTCCTCTGAAGTTTATCTTGTATTAATAGTCATTCCTTCTGTCCTTTGATTAAAATTTGCCTGGTATGTCTTTTCCATTCTTTTGCTTTCAACCTATCTATACAGTCCTCCTTCAGTATCCCTGGATTGGTTCCAGGATTCCCCACAGATATCGAAATGCATGGATGCTCAAGTCCCTTAGTCAGCCCTCTGTATCCACAGTTCCACATTTGTAGATTCAAGCAACCTCATATATTACACATAATACATGATCTAGGGTTGGTTGAATCCATGGATGCGGAACTCGGTGGATAGGAGGGCCAACTGTACTGTTATAGTTGAAATTACTTTCTTATAGACAGCATGTACCTGGGTCGTGTTTTTTAATCCACTCTGAAATCTCTGTCTTTTATTGGTGTAGATAGACCACTTAATTTAATGTAATTTTTGATATATCAGGCTTAAGTCTGCCATTTTGTTTTTTGTTTTCTATTTCATTTCTCTTTCTTTTTCCTACTTCCTGTGGGTTACTTGAACATTTTCTAGAATTCCGTTTTGATTTACCTATAGTGTTTTTCAATGTATAGTTTTGTGTTTACACTAGGTGTTATATTATATATGTATACATTATCAGAGTCTACAGTTGTATTTTTACCAGTTTGAATGAAGTATAGAAACCTTGCCTACACATATGTCCTTTTGCCAGCCCTTGTTTATAATATAATTGTCTTTAATATTTCCTCTACAACATTTAGAACCACACAGGCAGTATTATAATTTTTGCTTCAACCATCAAACAATTTAGAATTCAAGAGGAGAAGGAAAGTCTTTTGTATTTACTCGTATTTTTCCTTATCATGTTCTTGCATCCTTCCTGATATTCCAAGGTTTCTTCTTTTTATCACTTCCTCTTTCTTTAGAGACCTCCCTTTAGTAATTCTTTTAGGGAAGTTCTGTTGGCAACAAGTTCTCTTAGTTTTCCTCTATCTTACAATATTTTGATTTCCCTTTCATTTTTCAAGGATATTTTCACTAGGTATAGGATTCTGGGTTGACATTTCTTTTTCAGCACTTAAAAAATATTGTGCCGCTTCCTTCAGGCCTCCAAAGTTTCTGATGAGAAATTTACTGTCATTTGAATTGTTTTTCTTTTATACATAAGATGTGATTTTTCTCTGGCTGCTTTCAAGATTTTTGTTTGTTTTTGGTTTTATGAAGTTTAATTATGATATGTCTTGGCATGGATTTCATTGAGTTTATCCTATTCCAGTTTTACTCGGCCTCTTAAATCTGTAGGTTTATGTCTCTTGAAAAATTTGGGAACTTTTTTCTTCAAGAACTTTTCAGCCTTGCCCTCTTTCTCCTTTCCTTCTTGGACTCTGACGACATGACTATCACATCTTTTGCTGTAGTCCCAGAGTTCAGTGCTATTTTTAGTTTATTTTCTGTATGTTGTTTAGGTTGAGCTATTTCTATTGTTCTACCTTCCAGTTGACTGATTCTTTCCTCCATCTTATCAGTCTGTGTAGAGCTGATCCACTGAGAGGTGTTTTTTCCTTTACTTATTGTATTTTTCACATAAAATTTCCATTTGATTCTTCTTTATATCTTCTCTTTCTTTGCTAAGGCTTTCTATTTCTTTGATGAGGCTTTCTATTTTTTAATTTGTTTCAAGCACATTTGTAGTTGCTCATAGAAGCAACTTTATCATGATGTCTTTAAATTCTTTGTCAGGTAATTCTAAGATCTCTGTCATCTCTGTGTTGGAATCTGTTGTCTTTTTTTAATTTAGTTTGAGATCTTTTGGTTCTTGGTATGATGAGTGACATTTTATTGAAACTTAGACTTCTTTAAAAAATTTTGTTACAATACTCTGGATCTTATTTAAACCTTCTGATATGGCTAGGTTTCCCTGAGACCATTCCTACAGGAGAAGAAGAGAGAGGTAAAACTCCAATTTCCCTACTTAGCCTCCATTGACGTCAAGGGGGATGGCTCCTCATTACTTCAGAGCAGAGGTGGCTTTTACAGGTTCCTGCATGATCTGGAACACTGCAGTGGGGGTAGCCTTGTTACCTACTGCTGGGTGAGAGTCCTGACTCTCCACTAGGTCTCCTCTGACATCCTCTTGTCAGGGAGGGATCGCCTCTTTACAGCCAAGCGAAGGTGGAAGCCCAGGCTTTCCATGTGGTCATCACTGTCTCTGCCAGGATGAGGACTTCATTACTGGCCAGTGAGGATAAAAGTTTTGGCTCCCTACTTGGCCTTCTCTGACACTACCCAAGCAGAGGTATTGGAGCACCACTTTACAGCCTGGTGAGGGTGCAAATCTAGACTCCTCACTTCCCCTTTGCTGGTATAGGTAGCGGGTGGACCACAGTTTTACCTGTGTTCTCTGCCTGGAGTAGAGCTGTTGTCTAAAAGTGTTCTGTCTTGCTAACCTGTCCCTTTCCTAGTCCTTGCTCAACAGAGTTCAGGAGTTTCCTGGAGTTCTTTTTATCTGTACCCTTTGGTATTTCCAGGTTACTGACTTCTTCAGCTACAGGTCTGGGATATCTGAGGCAAAAAGAAATCCAGAAACTCAGCAATCTGTGGCTTCTCACATCTCAAATTCCCTAGCAGGTTTGCCTTCTTCTCTCTACCCTGCAGAGAATTTGTATGCTTGTTTTATATATAATATGCAGAGTTTTTTATTGTACTTAGTGGAGGGAATAGAGAAATGTATGTCTATTTCCTGTTACTAGAATCGTAAAATGTCATTTTAATAAATGAAAATAATTAATAATAATGTGTTTTATTTGGGACATGTAGCAACCAAACATTCTGTCACATTTTTAAATGACAAGATGCAGCAAATTAACAAGCATTTACAAAGATTATCCTGGTGAAATCCTCAGTTATAATACTTTTAGGAAAAAAATGGGAAGTACTATTTATTCTAAAGGTACATCTGTCATCAAGCTTGCTAATATGTTTCACTTTTTAAAAAATTAATCAGTGTGACAAAAAAATTGGCCAATTTTAAAGGTGTAAATTATACTATTCATGGATTTACTCCAATTTTTAGATCTCTTGTAATAAACACTCAAGTTATTTCTTTCTTAGGTTATTTTGTTGCTTTATAGCACTGACAAAGTTATCTGCTTTTAAACCAACTAATTCTCAGCAATCTTGACAGTAAATATGATTTTCTATGTCATTAGACAGACACAGTTATAAAGATGACCAAAAGCACTGAAATTGATAATTTTCTTATCAGCTATTTCTCACAGGCAAAGCCAAGATCCTGAACTCTATGAGAAGGAATTGAAATAGAAAATTTCTTTGAATTTATCAGTAAAATATACCCACCAACAATACTTTACTCAGCATTTCAGTATTTTTTGATTTGCAAAATTGAATGATTCTATTTTCAAGTTCACGTTCTATCTTACTATAACTATATTCCCAAAATATGGTGGCTGAAGGGCTACAACTTTTAGATCTGTCTGCTTTCCACCTAATTTTTAGACAATCTTCCAAGAAATATTAAAAGCAGAGATAATATGATCTTTTCTCTTTCCTGAATCTAGGATTCTTGGAAACTGAAGTATTTGCTTTCTCCCCAGCAGATGATACTTTTGGATACTCTTCATTCACTTTCCACTGACAATTTCTTCTGTCTCTTGATTTGGTATTACTTTTATCATAGTAGCCACTTAAAACTTGGTTTTATACTCCTTAGAGTTATTGGTGAGTTGAAAAGTATTTCTAAAGAAAGCCTTTTCATTCATCTCAATAACCAGAAGATCACATTAACAGTAGTTCAGAGGAAAAGTTACAAAATGTTAGGTGTGTTAGTCAGGGTTCTCCAGAGAAACAGAACCAATCGCATATGGATACATAGATAGATAGATAGATAGATAGATAGATAGATAGATAGATAGATACGTACATACATACATACATTCATACATAAGATTTATTATGGGAATTGGTTCACACAATTATGCAGGCTGAGATACACCACAATATGCTATCTGTAAGCTGGAGAACCAGGAAAGTCAGTGGTATAATTCAGTACAAGTCCAAAGGCCTGAGAACCAGGAGGGCCACTGGTGTAAGCCCTGGAGTCCATTGGTCCTCCAAGGGCCACAGAAGATGGATGTCCGAGCTCAAGAAGAGAGAGAAGGTATTAGCCCTTCCTCTGCCTTTTTGTTCTATTTGGGCCCTCAATGGATTGGATGTTGACCACCCACATTGGTGAGGCCAGATCTCTTTATTCAGTTTACTCATTCAAATGCTAATCTCTTCCTGAAACACCCTCACAGATACACCCAGAAATAAGGTTTTACCAGCTATCTGGGCACCCCTTAGCCCAGTTGACACGTAAAACTAATCATCACATTAGGAAATTCAGGTTGCAAATCTTTCTTTAAAAATATTTTAAATCATAACTATATCATTAAACAAAAATAATACAAATGATACTCAGTCATTGATTCTGATGAAATACCAGAAGGAAATATTATAAAGTCTATTGCCTTATAATATCTAAAGAGGGAACATTCATCTTTCTAGCTGTAGTTTCGATGAAAACTTGTCAAGAAAGTCAGTAAGTTAGACAATGTCTGATAGATTCTTTGAGGGCTCTTTTACTTTAGTTAATTAGAGAACCAGCAAAAAGATATATTTCTGATTTTGTAGCCCAAAGTTTGGCTGCTCCAGCCATGTCAACGCAAGCACACAAGAGAAGCAATCTTTCTAGTATTCTAGTATTTGGTTGTTTCTCAGTGAGTTTTTAACTCCTTCGATTTCCAATCCAATTTTGGATCACTTATATAATTCATTAAGAGGCCAGTTTATTTCCACTTTATCTAACTGGATTTACTTTTTTCCCTTTAGTTCTTGACAATTTAGTGAATGTTGACTCTGAAGTCTGTAAATATTAGCAGCACTTTGCTCTAAACCAGGTGCTAAAATTTACGGTGAGAGTGGAATTCCTGAACCCTGATTTTCTTTAGTCTCCTATTCCCAAGTCAAAACACTGAAGAATATTTTTTGAAGTGAGATTCTTTAGCTTAAAAGAGTAGCCTTGACAATAGAAGGCCACGGTGAAGAACTCTCTGACTTGCCCGACGCACTCTCACTTTGGACTGGGCTGAGAGTGTGGACTTTGGAATAGCAGAAGCTCTGTCACTATTTACAGCCCCCACTCTGTCAGCCCATTGTCTACAGGATCATTTCTCAGCACTACTCTCATGCTTCTGTTTATTTTCTCATCTAGCTCATCCTTTCTATCATCAATTACCTCCACATGAATGAATCACAAGCTTATAATTTCCTTTTGCTTGGTCCTTAAAGGCACCTTAGGAATTCTTCCTCTCTACACCTGTACTTTTCATAGAATATAAATGGACTTTAGAATCTATAAATAACCCAATCAACACTGAACACTGCCTTCAATTGCTGACAAGCTGCTGTTCACTAGGTGCTCATACTGAGTCTTCATGCTGTTTGCATCAGCAAATCTTTCCCTTTTAAGTTATTCAGTACACATTCTTTGTGCTATTTAATTTGAAGTTTTGAAAAAGGAAAAAAAATAAAAGATTCTGCCCACTAATCTTTTCAAAGAAGCATTAGGTAATAACATTTTACCTAGTTAATGGAGAGAATTGAGATAACTATGTAGTCACAATGAAGATATTGTTTTTAATCATAGTCATTTAAGTAAGAAACTTGTTTATATATGCTTGGTGTATGCTTTCTTAAAATTCTTGTGACCCATAAGAACTTTTAATATTATTGTATGAAACACTGGAACTCTGCTTAATTTAGCTTAATTGGAAAATCAGATGAAAGATGGAAAGGTTTAACGGGAAACCATTATTGAGAATCAAAGGTCTCCTTCATTTTTAACTCCTTTATGAGGAGACCCTAAATATTCCTGATTGGAAAACTTCTAATTCCTAGAAGAGATAGACCAAAATTTTTAAAGAGAAACAAAAAATAGGGAAACAAATGCATCATTCATGAAACCAGGGAAGTGGTCCTCTGACTACTTTCAATTTCAACAAATATTTGGTAGATATTTTATGGATGAAACAAAATTAAAGGAAATTGTTAGTGATCAACTTATAAGTCTCTTTTAGAAAAAAGCAGAGTAACATTGTAATTAAATAGAAGTTGGGGTAGAAACTCAGTCACACCTCCTAATTTGAAGAAGGACCAAAAGTGAGGGTAGATTTGGGGAGCAAGAATAAACATAACTCTGGTGCAGTAGAGATGTAATTCCTGCATATGTCAGCAAAAACAGTAACCACAAAGAGTGAATAGCAATGTTAAGAATTTGAGATTAAGATTTGCCTTACATAATTCCCAATCCAGATCATCATCCCAAGAATATTTAGGTTACCTAAAAGTAACATTGATGTAAAGGAGAATTTAGTATAACTGCAAGAGAATATATCAGAATTTGGGGGCTGGCCTGGTGGCGTAGTGGTTAAGTTAGCACAATCTGCTTCAGCGGCCTGGCATTCACAGGTTCAGATCCCCGGTGCAGACCTACACACTGCTCATCAAGCATCCCATATACAAAGCAGAGGAACATTGGCACAGATGTTAGCTCAGGGACAGTTTTCATATTCCTCAAACAAAAAGAGGAATATTGGCAACAGACGTTAGCTCAGGGCCAATCTTCCTCACCAAAACAAAAAAGAAGAATATATCAGAATTTTAACATTTTCTTTTAACTTGTATTTTATTCTTTTTTTAGTAGATATATTGATCTTTATTTAATAATCTGATTTTCCCTGTAAGAATATAAACAAAAATAAAAATTATGTGTAAGTGGCTAAGAAAGGATTACTAAAGGTTCAATTTCATACTAAATATATTTTCTTTTTAGTCACAAATAATATTCAATAAAGTGAAAATTCACTATAAGTACTTTGGAAAGTACCGCATCCACAAGGGAAACAATTACTGAAATCTCTTTCTAACGTAGGGAATATGATCTAAGATTGGCCTTATGTTTCCCCATTCTATTCTAATAGCTGTGTGGCTCAGAGTAGTGAGGCAAAGACAGTAGTGCTTCCTCTCATTACGAGAAGAATGGATGACTATAAGTTGTCAATAGCAATGATTTTTAAGGAAAAATAAACAAACAACACGATTTTTGTATATATATAATAAACTCTCACCTGGAAAATATATATGTTATGCACTGGACAAATATTTTGAAATATTTTACTGAGCCAGTGAAAATATGAAACTCATTCCCCCAGTAAGAAGTAATACATATTTTTGTCTTATTTCACAGAAATGTCTATGTGACAGAAGATGTGAAGTATTATTGTCTAGGTATTAGTGTCAATCTGCTATTCTTCCAATGAGTGGGTAATATCTCTCAAAGGAATTACCTAAATACTTTCTGCTTTAAAGTTTTTTCATCCTAGAAAATTTAGTTTCTAGGTATATTGCAATTAGTAATGTGCAACGGTAATAATGATAGTGTTCCAATTATGATTGCTGTATAACATATTACCCTAAAACTTAGTAGCATAAAATAAAACCACTTTATTATATCTCACAGGTTCTGTAAACAGGAATTTGGACAGGACTGGGCTGGGTGATGTTTCTGCTCCTTGCTCTGTTGACTGAGGTCACTTATTTTTGCTCCGCTGATGGATGGGTTGGTTTGGAGATTCCAAGGCAACTCCTTTCACATTCCTGGGGATGAAAGACTGCGTTCAGTTGGGATTGTCAACCAGAGTGCCTAAACAGGGTCTCTCCATCATGGCAGTCTCAGGGTGCTTGGATTTCTTACATGGGAGCTGGATTTCCCCGGAGCGACCATCCCAAGACAACCAGGCAGAGCTGCATCACTTCCACCAAATTTTCTTGGACACAAGTGTGTCACCAGGCCAGCCTAGGTTTCAAGGAGAGGAGAATTAGTCTCCATATCTTGTTGGGGAGCAGCAAGGTCATATTGTGGAAGAATTTATAGAATTGGAGATAATGTTGTAGTCATTTTTAGAACATACTCTCTGGAAAATACAATTTGGAAGTTTATTTACTGCCCAAGGTCACTTGAGTACTACGTGGCAGGTCTGGCACTTTAACCTAAGCCAAGTGTGACTCTAAACACTTTTCCATAGAATTCTGTAATGGATCTGAGAGAAAGAGACAGAGAGAGAGAGAAGCAGAGACAGAGACAGAGAGAATACTGTGTTTTGAAAGCTCATTTTAGATTACAAATTAGATTTTGAAAATACCAAATAGTTTGCCATTTATCTCTTTTTTAAAGATATTTATCCTATCAATGTATCATTTGAATCAAAGATCCGTTAAGGTGAGACATTTATTCTTCACTTTTACGTCTTATTCTTTTTTGTAGCATAGTGCCTGATATAAAGTAAGTGATCAACAAAGATTTGTTGAATAAATGAATAAATGAATAAGTGAATGCTGTGTACAAATGCTGGCAAAGGGAAGATAATTCGCATTTTGAAAAAAGTCACAGTTGAATATTTTCTAAGAACTATAAGCATTTTATCTTTCCTTTGAACTGCCTATTGAAGTCTATTACCTATGTGATTATTTTTCCTATGTTCGAGATTTAAAAAGCTTAAAGATGTATATTCCCTTCCCCCTTCTTGACACTAACTTCATGTTAAAAATTATTTGGATAGAAAGATTAAAAAAATAGTTTGTGTGTAACAGTGTTTTGGTTATTTCACATATAAATCCAATTAAATAAAATGCCTATAGTATATTATAATACTGCAATTAAAAGTATAAGCAAATAATTTACTATACTTGTACACTTAAAACTTGAGAAATTGGGGGCCAGCCCAGCAGCATAGTGGTTAAGTTCACACACTCTGCTTCGGTGGCCCGGGGTTTGTATGTTCAGCTCCTGGGCACGGACCTACACACCGCTTATCAAGCGATGCTGTGGCAGGCAGCCCACATATAAAAAAAAAAGAGGAAGACTGGCACAGATGTTAACTCAGGGCTAATCTTCCTCACCAAAAAAAAAAAAAAAAAAAAAAACAAGAAATTGCATGATTTTCACCTTTGACTTGCTCTTTAAGACATTACAACATTTTAAGGTGTATTTAATTAAAATGTATATAAATATATGTCATGTATAGAAACATGTTTATCCAACTGCTATAAACTTTCTAAAAGTAACAATTCATTTGATTCTGTACTCTTATAAATGTTTCGTCTCCTAAAACATGAGAAATAGATGAATAGTTTTTGTTTCTAAATTCTATCAGAATTTCCCAAGGCAGTAGGGAGAGTTTTTCCATTGCTTAGGAAAGAAGCATTTGGTATAATTTGTTTGCTCAGAGGAAATGTTTCTATATAACAAAACATAATGTTGCCACAATGACACATCAAAAAAATCATTTAAAAAATGCAGCATGACATAAAACCGATCCTATTCTGTTTTTGAAAATAGTTTAGATTTTTTAAATATATGCAGAAATTTTATTTTTGAAAAGTCTTTATAAAGAAACAGTTTAATAAATAAATATTTGATTTTATTACATTTCAAACTTATCATGAAAAGAAAACTTGTTAGATCTCAAATCAGTCTCTTTATTTCCTTTTATTACATTTGTTAACATTGGAAAATATCCAGTATTATGTGGGTAGTATGAAGGGATTGCCTTTTACTGGTCTGTGGAGAAAGGTAAGAGAATACATAAAGATACTATAAAATCCATTCAATCCAGGTATTGGTGGATTTTTTTCAGTGTTCGCTTTATCTAAAATTAGCATTATATAGCTGACTGCATTATTTTCTTAAGGTCTTAGTTGGTAAGGTGAAAGGTAACTATTCAACTGGTGAATAAGCGGGAGGAAAATGGCATTTGTTACTAATCAGAACTGGAATTTGAGGAGAGAAGTCAAGATGGCGGCGTAGGCAGACTCTGAACTCACCTCCTCCCGCGGACACAGCCAATTTACAACTACTCGTGGAAAAATTACCCCTGAGACAGAACTGAAAACTGGATAAGAGGAACTCCTGCAACAACGGACAATCCTAACTGAGGTGGAAGAGGCAGAAACTCCCTTCTGGAGAGAAAAACGCTGCCTTCACAAGCCGCCAGCTTCACGGCCGCTGGGAGCAGCTCACAGGTACGCAGCCTCCCTGGAGGCGCGGGGCACTGAGTCGGGGAGCGCCCCCGCAGTGGGCATTTTGTGGACCCAGCACAATCGAGACCAGCGGCAGAATATCTGACTTTGCCTGCTACTAAAACAGTGGGGAGCACCCCCAGAAAACCCAGTTCACAAAGAAACTAAAACTGGCTCTTAAAGGGCCCACGCGCAAACTCACCCATTTCAGAAAGCATCCTAAAATCACCAGAAAGAAAGGTTCACAGTGCTTTGGTGAAAAGAGACTCGCCTGACAGGCCCTGAGTGCATCTCAGTGAGGGGTGGGACCTCTTCAGGGACTGGGACATTGGCAGCGGCCATTGTTGTGGCCTAGTGTGGGCATGCTGACACAGACGCCATTGGAGTTCTCCCTGGGGCCTGCTAGCCCAGGTCTGCCCCACCCGCTAGAGCACACATTTAATGCAGCTCAGCCAGGGCAGGCAGCCCACCCTAGAGACGGGCCCCACCAAACAACTATCCCTCAGGCAATTTGTGGGCCTGCATAGATTGGTGACTGGATTCTCTGCAGCCTGGCAACTGAGCCCACTTCAGTGGGGCAGGGCATGCACAAGGAGCAGGTGGAGAGTGTGGGGTGGTGGTGGAGTGTGTGGGGCTCCCACCGTGGAGAGACTGGGTCCACTTCAGGAGGTCGGGGCGTGCACAAGGGGCAGGACTGTGTTGACTGTGTGTGTGGACCTGTGGGCAGCAGGGCTTGTCAGCTGCAGAAGACTTGTGCTTCTCAAGACCCACATAGGGGGTTTGCCCCACCTTCCAAAGCCTGAAACAAGTGGGTGCTCCCATGCCTGAGGCCAGCCCCACCCAGCTGCCATCCTCAGAGAGCTGACAAGAGACCTAAAGGCTGGAGGCTTATAGCAATTGTAAGCCCCTGAGCCCAACAACCTGCCACGCTGGGGGCCTACTCACTTAAAAGAAATACTGCAACACAAATGTGGTATTATAACTTGCAGCCAACTGTGCTCGGGATCCCCACACCTGATAAAGAGAGTGAAGGGCCCAAAACAACTACAAGCAGCTGAGCATTACAACAGCTGGCCAGGAGCATAACTCAGCCTCCCTGGGCGCCTACAGGGAGAGCAAACAGGCCACAACAGAAGGACACACGTAGCCCACATAGGGGTGACCCCTGGAACATTGAGAACTGAGGGAAGCACCTTGAAGGCCTTCTAAGGCATCACTTATATAAGGTCACCTATGCAAGAGCAGAAGACATAGCTGACCTACCTAATACGTAGACACAAGCACAGGGAGAGAGGCAAAATGAGGAGGCAAAGGAATACATTCCAAGTAAGGGAACAGGACAAAACCCCAGAAAAGGAACTAAGTGAAACAGAAATGAGCAACCTACCCAACAGAGAGTTCAAACTAAGAGTGTGAAGGATGCTCACTGATCTGGGGAGAAGAATAGAAGAACTCAGGGAGAATGTCAACAAAGAAATGGAAGATATAATAAAGAACCAATCAGAAATGAAGAATACAATACTGCAAATGAAAAATTCACTAGAGGGACTCAAAAGCAGAGTAGAGGATACAGAAGAACGGATCTGTGAGCTGGACAAAGACTAGAAGAAATTACCCAAGCTGAACAGAGAAAAGAATTAAAAAGAGTGAGGACAGTCTAAGGGACCTCTGGGACAACATCAAGTGCACTAACATCCGTGTTATAGGTGTCCCGGAAGGAGAAGAGCGAGACAAAGGGGCAGAGAATCTCTTTCAAGAAATAATAGATGAAAACTTCCCTACCAAAGGAAGGAAACAGACATCCAGGTACAGGAAGCACAGAGAGCCCCAAACAAGATAAACCCAAGGAGGCCCACACCAAGACACCTCATAATCAAGATGTCCACAATTAAAGATAAAGAGAGACTCCTAAAAGACACAAGAGAAAGACAAGTTACATGCAAAGGAAACCACATAAGGCTATCATCAGCTGACTTCTCAGCAGAAACCTTACAGGCTAGAAGAGAGTGGCACGATATATTTAAGTGCTAAAGGGAAAAAACTTACAGCCAAGAATACTCTACCAAGCAAGTTTATCGTTCAAAATGGAAGGAGAGATCAAAAATTTCCCAGACAAGCAAAAATTAAAGGAGTTTGACACCAAGAAACCAGTGTTACAAGAAATGTTAAAGGGACTGATTTAAGGGGAAAAGAGAAGACCACAAAGAGGAAAAATTATCTATTTCCATGATAAGAGGGTAATGGATAGAAATGCACAAAAAAGAGGTTAGATATGATATCAAAAACATAAAAGGAGGGAGGAGGGGAGTTAACGAGTAGAGCTTTCAGACAGAGGTCAAACTAAAGAGACCATCAATTCTGTATAGAAGGAGAAAGGAACAGAGAAGGACTACTAAAACACTGAGAAAAAAAAAGTTAAAAAATGGCAGTAAGTACATACTTATCAATAGCTACTTTAAATGTCAATGGACTAAATGCTCCAATTAAAAGGCATAGGGTGGCTGATTGGATAAAACAACAAGACCCACATATACGATGCATACAACAGACACACTTCAGACCTAAAGACACTCACAAACTGAAAGTAAAGGGATGGAAAAAGATACTCCACGCAAATGGCAGTGAAAAGAAAGCTGGGGTAGCAGTACTCATATCAGACACAATAGACTTTAAAACAAAAACTGTAAAAAGAGACAAAGAAGGGCATTACATAATGATCAAGGGACCAATCCAACAAGAGGATATAACACTTGTAAATATCTACGCACCCAATGTAGGTGCACCTAAATATATAAAGCAATTATTAACAGATATAAAAAGAGAAATAGACAGTCACACAATAATAGTAGGGGACTTTAACACTCCACTTACACCAATGGATAGATCATCCAAACAGAAGATCAATAAGGAAACATTGGCCTTAAATGACACACTAGAACAGATGGACCTAGTACATATATTCAGAGCATTCCATCCAAAACCTGAAGAATACACATTCTTTTCAAATGCACATGGAACATTCTCCAGGATTGATCACATATTAGGCCACAAAACGAGTCCCCATAAATTTAAGAAGATTGAAATAATACCAACCATCTTTTCTGACCACTACGGTATGAGACTAGAAATCAACTATAGGAAGAAAATCAGAAAAGCCACAAACACGTGGAGATTAAACAAAATGCTACTGAACAACGATTGGGTCAAGGAAGAAATCAAAGAAGAAATAAAAAAATACCTGGAGACAAATGAAAATGAAAATACGACATGCCAGAATTTATGGGATACAGCAAAAGCGGTTGTAAGAGGGAAGTTTATAGCAATACAGGCCTATCTCAACAAACAAGAAAAATCTCAAATAAACAATCTAACAATGCACCTAAAGTAACTGTAAAAAGAAGAACAAACAAAGCCCCAAATCAGTAGAAGAAGGGAAATCATAAAAATCAGAGCAGAAATAAATGAAATAGAGACTAAAAAAAATAGAAAAAATTAATAAAACCAAGAGCTAGCTCGTTGAAAAGGTAAACAAAATTGACAAACCTTTAGCTAGACTCACCGAGAAAAAAAGACAGAAGGCACAAATAAGTAAAATCAGAAATGAAAGAGGAGAAATTACAACAGACACCTCAGAAATACAAAAGATTATAAGAGAATACCATGAAAAGCTATATGCCAACCAATTCGATGATCTGGAAGAAATGGATAAATTCTTAGAATCATACAACCTTCCAAAACTGGATCAAAAAGAAATAGAGAATTTGAATAGACCAATCACCTGTAAGGAGATCGAAACAGTAATCAAAAACCTCCCCAAAAATAAAAGTCCAGGACCAGACGGCTTCCCCGGTGAATTCTACCCAAGATTCAAAGAAGACTTAATACCTATCCTTCTCAAACTCTTCCAAAAAATTGAGGAGGGGGGGAAGCTCCCTAACTCATTCTGCGAAGCCAACATTACCCTGATACCCAAACCAGACAGGGACAACACAAAAAAACAAAATTACAGGCCAATATCACTGATGAACATCCATGCAAAAATCCTCAACAAAATACTAGCAAATCGCATACAACAATACGTTAAAAAGATTATACACCATGATCAAGTGGGATTTGTTCCAGGTATGCAGGGATGGTTCAACATTCGCAAATCAATCAACATAATACACCACATTAATAAAATGAAGAATAAAAATCACATGATCATCTCAATAGATGCAGAGAAAGCATTTGACAAGATACAGCACCCATTTGTGACAAAAACTCTGAATAAAATGGGTATAGAAGGAAAGTACCTGAACATAATAAAGACCATATATGACAAACACACAGCTAATATCATCCTCAATGGTGAAAAACTGAAAGCTATCCCTCTAAGAACAGGAACCAGACAAGGATGCCCACTGTCACCACTCCTATTTAACATAGTACTGGAAGTCCTAGCCAGAGCAATCAGGCAAGAAAAAGAAAGAAAAGGGATCCAAGTTGGAAAGGAAGTAGTGAAACTGTCACTATTTGCAGATGACATGATTTTATATATGGAAAACCCTAAAGAATCCACCAGAAAACTTTTAGAGTAATAAACAAATTGGGTAAAGTTGCAGGATACAAAATCAACATACAAAAATCAGTTGCATTTCTATACACTAACAATGAAGTAGCAGAAAGAGAAACTAAGAATACAATCCCATTTACAATTGCAACAAAAAGAACAAAATACCTAGGAATAAACTTAACCAGAGAGGTGAAAGATCTGTACACTGAAAACTATAAAATATTGCTGAAAGAAATTGAAGAAGACACAAAGAAATGGAAAGATATTCCGTGATCTTGGATTGGAAGAATTAACATAGTTAAGATGTCCATACTTCCTAAAGCCATCTATAGATTGAATGCAATCCCTATCAAAGTTCCAACAACAGTTTTCACAGAAATAGAACAAAGAATCCTAAAATTTATATGGAACAACAAAAGACCCCGAATAGCTAAAGGAATCCTGAGAAAAAAGAACAAAGCTGGAGGTATCACACTCCCTGATTTCAAAATATACTACAAACCTATAGTAACCAAAACAGCATGGTACTGGCACAAAAACAGATGCACAGATCAATGGAATAGAATCGAAAGCCCAGAAATAAACTCACAGATCTATGGACAGCTAATCTTTGACAAAGGAGCCAAGAACATACAATGGAGAAAAGAAAGTCTCTTCAACAAATGGTGTTGGGAAAACTGGATAGCCACATGCAAAAAAATGAAAGTAGACCCTTACCTTACACCATACACAAAAATTAACTCCAAATGGATTAAAGACTTGAATGTAAGACCTGAAACTATGAAACTTTTAGAAGAAAACATAGGCAGTACGCTCTTCGACATCGGTCTTAGCAACATATTTTCAAGAACCATGTCGGACCGGGCACGAGAAAGAATAGAAAAAATAAACAAATGGGACTACATCAAACTAAAAAGCTTCTGCACAGCAAAGGAAACCATCAACAAAACGAAAAGACAACCTAAAAAGTGGGAGAAGATATTTGCAAACCATACATCTGATAAGGAGTTAATCTCCAAAATAAAGAACTCATGCATCTCAACAACAAAAAAACTAACAACCCAATTAAAAAATGGGCAAAAAACCTGAACAGACATTTCTCCAAAGAAGATATACAGATGGCCAACAGACACATGAAAAGATGTTCAAAATCATTAACTATCAGGGAAATGCAAATCAAAACTACAATGAGATATCACCTCACGCCCGTCAGAATGGCTATAATTAACAAGACAGGAAACAACATGTGTTGGAGAGGATGTGGAGAGAAGGGAACTCTCATACACTGCTGGTGGGAGCGCAAACTGGTGCAGCCACTATGGAAAACAGTATGGAGATTCCTCAAAAAATCAAGGATAGAACTACCATATGATCCAGCTATTCCACTGCTGGGTATTTATCCAAAGAACTTGAAAACACCAGTGCGTAAAGATACATGCACCCCTGTGTTCATTGCAGCGTTATTCACAATAGCCAAGACTTGGAAGCAACCTAAGTGCCCATCAAGGGACGAATGGATAAAGAAGATGTGGTATATATACACAATGGAATACTACTCAGCCATAAGAAACGATGAAATCCAGCCATTTGTGACAACATGGATGGACATTGAGGGTATAATGCAAAGTGAAATAAGTCAGAGGGAGAAGGTGAAATACTGTATGATTTCCTTCATTAAGTAATAGATAATAACAACAATAAACAAACACATAGAGACAGAGATTGGATTGGTGTTTACCAGAGGGGAAGGGGGGACGGAGGAGGGCGAAAGGCATAATTCGGCACATGTGTGTGATGATGGGTTGTAATTAGTATTTGGGTGGTGAACATGATGTATTCTATGCAGAAATAGAAGTATAATGATGTACACCTGAAATTTATACAATGTTATAAACCAATGTTACCACAATAAACAAAAAATTTAAAAAAAAAAACTGGAATTTGTTATAACATTTTTTAACATAGCACTTACCTAAGTAGAAAAAGAAGAGAGAGAGAAAGATAACGTCAGTACATTCAAAAGCAAAAATTGTCCTCCACTTTGACTGTTCTGTTAGTAGAATAAACCAATCTATAATAAAAATCACTTTGTTAGTCTCTTGGACTTGGACGCCCTATTTGGTTCTTCTGTATCAGTCTTCATAGTCTCAGACACTCATATATCAGGCCAGCTCTCACAAGTTCAGCTGGCTTGTCTAGTTTCAGCAATGCTGGCTCTCAACTGCCTAACACTAGGGTCAGGCACACTTGTAGCCAAAGGCATTATCCCCTAGATCTCACCAGAAGTTAGCGCATGGTTGGATGACAACTCATCCACAGGTCTCATTGATCTTCTTTGTGTTTGCTATGCAAAGTGACTCCCCATGCAATCACCAGGCTTTACATATCTCTCTCCCAGGGTCCAAAAGCAAACATGCGTCACCTTCTCATTTCCAAAAAGATCTAAATGTAACCTTGGGATTGGCACAACATTTTTTACCTTAAAATTGCATCTGTCCAAAAAGAATCTACTAAAAAATAAACATAGCCCCTCAACCTCTTTAGGTCTTTCTTTCTTTCCTCTACTGAATTGGCAATTATTACATATATACAGTAACTCTGGAGGAGTAGAATAATGTCTCAAAGATATAAGGAAATAATTATGAACCCTTTGTTCATACTGAAAGTACTTCCTCCTAAAAATTATCGAAAATCACACTTCCTTTAAAACACATGAATAACAATTTTAATGCTTTATTCCTGTGATAGATGAATCATTTGATGACGCTGCTGCCAGTTCCCTATAAAATGGCATTTGAAATAGCAGTATATTAGGATGAACACCTTCCTTCCAGAAGGAGAGGAGAAATTAAGGAAATCACCTCCAACAATACTTGACTCAAATTTTTATTTGAATCTTCAATGCTTCATTAGCAACTATGTGTTTACAAGTGCGATTCCTCTGCTTGAAAGCTGGGACTCTATTTTATGCTCACGTCCCCAGTAATAGCAGAACGATTTTCATATAGAAGGTGCTCAATAAATGTTTATTTCATAAATAATGTTACTAAGTCATAGGAGTAGGTGTTGATAAATGGATCTGGAAAGATCTTGATCCCAAATTGAATGTGGGGCATAATGAGCTCAGGCAGAAAATGTCTTAGGATGAATTTATTCTGCTGCGTGAGAGTTTACCCAAAGATCACAGACCAGAAAGAATCTTCAATAATTTTATTCTAATTTAATTAACAACACAGAAAGGATACTCCAGTTATAGACAAATTTCATTAGGTGATAATGTGAATGAGTGTAGCAGATATTATCGGTGCCCCGTCCATTGCTCTCAGCACTCTCTTTTCCCTTACTTTCTAGGACTTCCTACTGCAAGCACCTGTGAGTCAGTTTGAGAGCTTCCTCTGGCCACGAAGGCCTGTGCCACCATATGACCCATGTGCAGAGCAGGCTGGAAGTGACAGGGAGTTCACGACCCTGGGAGCAGGTAATGTGGAAGGGAGTTGGTAGATAAATACTCCAGGGTCTTCATCCCTCTGGTATAAACACAGTCTCCTAGAATTCCCCAACAGAACTGAGCCCCAGTTGTCCAACCTACTCATTGGTTTGCTTCCTTCCTAGTCTCACATTCCTACTTGCATGTGGGGATCACTACTTGAGGGGGTCACTACTCAAATAAACTAACTGCACTTATATCTTTGTCTCAGGGTCTCAGGATTGTGCTCACTTGTTTAATCACCCAAAACTGCTACTTTTTCTTCTTTTAGTTGAATTCTAAATCATTTATCTATATTTAGTTGTTCTTTTATTCAATAAGCAAATAATGTCACCTGCCACGTACAAGGAATTCTTATGGACACTAGGATATTCTTTTAAATAAGCTATTTCAAACAATATTTCTATCTATAACAAAGATTCATGAAATAATTATTTAAAGTCAATTTCAATAGATTAAGTAATTCCTGCTTGTTTTTAGGCCAGAGGGACAAGGAAGCTCTGAGCTCAAAGTACTTTTCATACAAAAACCTCCAGTATTTTGTAAAGATGAATATACTAAGTCACCTAATACCTATGTGATTCATAATACCTTGGATTCATAAGCTGCATGTTCTCAGTTCTATCACTCTTAGAAAAACCAGAAATACTGAAAAATGGTGGTGCTTTATACACAGGAGAATCTAAAATCCCAGTGACAAAAATTGAGGCCATATGATCAACCTTTAGAGAAACTATAGAGGCCACAACATATTGCACAAGCAAAACTCTCACAGGACACCTCCCAGCCAAGACGTTTCTAATTTCTCAGCATCCTCCAGCAACAAATACAGTCACAGAGGTATTTTTTCAAATCACTACCTGCTTACTTTCCATCAAGACATGTATTTTGTTATTTTTCTTGGAAAGAAAATGTCAGAAGAATCTTAGAATTATTTCCTCCTCTGGCCCAAGTGATACTGTCGTAATTATGCTTATATCATTAATATTTTCATAGGACATCTATTTGCAGACAGATTTCAAACATATTATTTCACGTAAATCAGTTAGGTAGGTCCAGAGGTATTATTGTCGTTATTTTCATTTTGGGGTAGGAAAGCCGGTACTCCTAGAGGTTAAGTGACTTGACTGAAATGACGTGGAATCAGGAATAGCCCCCAAATGAACTCCACTACATCCCAGTTCCATCGACCTCACTAACATGGGTGGACTGGATACCACCTCTGACTCTTGGAAAAATGTTTGTCCATTGTTAATTCTGTATTATCAGAGAACCCTTGCATTGCCTGAAAAGAATAAACATTTTCAGAGGAAAGTGCATATCCCTAGGACCACATTCATATCTCCAAAGAAAAGGCAGTGCTTATTTCATTTCTTTGTGTTGAATTAAATTCAATTCTTGGATGAAAGAATCTATCAAAATAGTCATTATGTGGAAAATTTTAAAAGCATAAATTCTGTGCAAATGATTGGGTCTTAAGGGAACAAGTGAAGTCATTGGTTTTCTTTTGCTAAAGCTAACATCTGGTAAATTTATAGCTCGTTGTACTGTAGTTTAATGGCAATAACAAAAACACTGTCATCACATCAGTGGTCGACCAACATAAGGAGTGAATGTTATTATCCAGAAAATAATTCCCTAAGAAAATGTATTTCTAACCGATTAGCAAAGCTGGAACATGAGGACCCTACATAATGAGACAACTTTGTTTCTTAGCAACAGGAGAATAAAACAGATTGAAATATGATGGGTTTGACAGTGACAATGAATGGAGGGAAATCGGTGTGACTTGAAAAAATGAGCGTGAGAGAAGTTGATAGGTATAGGGGAAAGCTGCAGAATACTTTTAGTTTTGAAAGATTTTGAGCATAAATCCAGCACAGAGAGGAGCATGATATTTGTAGCTAAACAAAAATCTGGAGGAAGAAAAATTTTTTATATGAGAAAATGCTTCACTATCTTTCATTATATTAGGAACTATTATAATCTAATAATCAGTGTGTTAAGGAATGAGAGTAAAGGAATAAATCACACTTATATGCTTTTAAAATGCTATACTGGTGAACTAACCATAAAAGGAAACATGTTTTACAGATTAACTGGAATTTTAATGTGCTAGGAGGGAATTTTCACTAAATATTATGATATATCAAATTTTTAAATGCATTTCCTTAAAATCATTTGAACTTTCAATGAGATAGGGAAATTTCAATATACAACATAAATATTTAATTCAATTGAATGAACACTGTTGATTAATAATAATAATTTACTTGGTGCTTACTATGAACCAAGCTCTTTCTACTCAATTTGTATCGTAATTTTATTTGATCTTTACAACACTAATAAAAATGGCACTTATTTTCCTCATTTCACAAAAAAAAGCAGACACCTAGAGAACTTTGTGGTAGGCAGAATTCTAATATGACCCCTAAGAATCCTACTCTCTTATGTGCACACTTTCTGCCTCTCGTGGTGTGCATAATTCCTCTCCCTTAAATATAGGCAGAATCTGTGAAAATGAATGGTAAATCACTTCCGTGGTTAGGTTACCAACTAGTGGATTTTTTGAGTTAAGCAAAAGGAAGATTATCTGGGTGAACTTGATCTAATTAGGTGACTCCTTAAAAGTAACCATTTCTTGAAGGTAGAGAGATTAGAAGTGTGAGAAAGCCTATGGAGGGGGCCATGTCACAAGAACCTGAGAGGTGCCTCTAGCAAATTAGAGCAGTCCCTGGCTGACAGGGACCTTAGCCATACAGCTGCAAGGAAGTGAATTCTGCCCATAACCACGGAGCTTAGAAAAGGGCCTTCAGCTGGGAATTGTAGCCCTAGAAGGCAACTTGATTTCACCCTTATGAGACCTTAAGAAGAGGACTCAGCTAACCAGTACCCAGAAAAGTGGCATCCATAAATCGTGAGATAATAAATGAGTGTTGTTTTAATCTGCTAAATATGTGATAATTTGTTATGCTGCAATAGAAAAATAATATAGTGCGTGAAGTCCTATTGCCAGCGAGTGAGATGAAAATGCAGGGCAGTCTGGTTCTGATGGTCTTGCTTTCAAACATTTTCGTATCAATTTCCATATAAATTAGCGTTTTTTGTTTGTAACCTATAGAAACCGACTTCTGGCTAACTGAAACGGAAGTAAAAATAAAAAGATTTCATTTCACATGAAATACTGGCTATCTCACAGAATAAAAAAAAAAGTTAAAAAAAAAGCCTCAGGAAGAACAAGACGGAAAGCAGTTTCCAGAATCCCAATTGAAAGATCAACAGTCTTTTGCAGGTAGCTGCTATTGCAAAATGGTTGTTTCCACTGCTTCAGTCCTAAAGCTCAAGATTCAGATTCCCTGGAAAGAAAGCCTGACTGACTGCCACACTGAGGGCACAGGCCCACATCTGTGGTCAGAGGGCTGGAAGTGTGATTGACAAGACTTCTAGAATCACAAGGAGTAGGAGAAAAGGAAGTAATGCTGGATTGCTTTTCATTTCTATTTTATGAGAGTTGGAGGGTATACTAGGGTTTTCCAGAGAAACAGAACCGATAGGATGTATATCTAGAAAGAAATTTCTTTTAAGGAATCAGCTCAACGATTGAGGGGGAGGGGGTTGGCAAATCCAAAATCTGTACAGCAAGCTGGCAGGCTAGAAATTCTGACAAGAGTTAATGCGGTCTTGAGTCCAAAGGTAGTCTGGAAGGCAGAATTCCTTCCTCTGGGGATTCTCAGTCTTTTCTCCTAAGGCCTTCAGTTAATTGGATGGGGCCCACACACGTTATGGAGGGTCATCTGCTTTACTCAGTCTACTGATTTAATTGTTAATCACATCTACAAAATACCTTCACAGCACCATCTAGATTAGTGTTTGACCAAACAACTGGGAACCATAGTCTAGCCAAATTGACACATAAAATTAACCATCACAGGGGGTCTTGTAAAAGTTGACATGGCGGGGGCTTCCAGTGTTTCCACATGGGCTTCTCCGCATGCTAGCTCTTTATTCTGGGCCGGGAAACCAAGGAAACAATCTGAAAGTTAGTGAGGGTTTTTTCTATAATGAATGTCACAATATTATCAACATTTGCATTGAAAATTACGTAAACACAATAAATATTTAACTTTAGCAAATTTACATTGATAGGAAAAATAGACTACTTAACTGAATTTTCAAACTGGATGTGGAAAAATGTCATAATCATGATGAAACATTCACCTGAAAATTCCTTCCACCATATATCCATTTTACTACTAATGTTAATTGAGTTAGCATCATGCCTGAACAAGCATTATAGTAGATTAACTGCATTTGATCAAAACATCCTTGGGAAGTGACTTTCATAGGTTTCAGAATTATAGTGAAGAATTGAAATATGCTATCTTTGAGAAAAGAATTATATTTTGAATTCCTATGGATTTTAAATTCATTTATCCATTTATTCATTTATTTAACAAACACTTGTTGAGTGATTCAACATAATTTTCTGAAGAAAATTATGAAGGGGATCCTGAGATCCCCTTAGTCTCTCTATATGATAATGTTCCTCTCTTCGAGAAAGCAGATGTAGTATAAACCGTGACTCTCTAACTCTTGAGTAAAGGACTTCAGAATCTTCTACAACTGCTCAGATTTAGGCTGTGTATTTTTTAATGAGGAGAGCCAAGTAGTGACTGAGGATTCCCTGCTAAAAGTCAGTTTGAGAATTATGCTTACCTGGTTATTTACATTGGTATTTCTATAAATAGATCTAGGGGAATTTGTTTATTAATATTCCAAATAAGGGTAATGAAGGTTGTGTTTGAATGGTTCTGTAGGCCCTGGATTTCACCTTAATCAGGACAGTGAGTGTTTGAGGCATTCTCTCCCTGAGACCGTTATGAATGGGTATTACTAAGGCTTGGTTGCAAACAGAGAGCTGCTCTGCTCTGTTGATGCTCTCGGTTTCAGAATGGGGACAATTCTTTCAAATTCGGGTACCCAAGGCAAGCTGGATGGCTGAAGACTACTCCCTTATTCAGTGTGAGTAACGTCAAGCAATATACTGAAGACAAATAGGAAATAAAAC
The DNA here is from genome assembly GCF_057802395.1 of Ceratotherium simum simum. Taxonomy (NCBI): domain Eukaryota; kingdom Metazoa; phylum Chordata; class Mammalia; order Perissodactyla; family Rhinocerotidae; genus Ceratotherium; species Ceratotherium simum. The sequence goes on along the minus strand of NC_141909.1, from coordinate 66,164,026 downwards.
TTCTCCCATCTCTAATCTTATGGGCATTTGTAGTGTGAACTCTAAAGTTAGAATGCCTGGGTTGGAATCCTGGCTCTGCTACTTAATAAGTGTGTGACCCTGGTTAACCTTCTCAACTTCTCTGTGTCTCACTTTCCTTTCAAAATGTAGATAATAACAATAGGTTTGCAGTAAGGACTATATGAAATAATATATGTAGAATGCTCAGAACTAGAGGATACTGATAAAATTTTAATAACTGACATTTAGGGGAAAAAAACTCCCAATTATAGAATTTGCCAATTTCCATGGTGGAAGTTTTCCCACTCTGACCAATTTCAAGCTGCCAATGTGACGTCACTGAACCTGGAGGTGGGGACGTGTGCCGAGTGATGCTCGGGAGACAGTAGGAGCCAGCTCCAGCACACCACTGATTTGAAAAGTACCAGAACATAGTAAATATTCAAGGAAAATAAGCTATTAGCATTCCTATTTGTTGAAAATTTACAACTAACTATGGTCTCATCCAAGAGGTAGCTAAATTGGGCAGACCCTGAAACACTCCTCAAGGTTCTGCCACCTGTTTTATGACATCTCTTGGTCAACAAAAGAAAGAGGCTTCTGTTCTGTAAACCTACTCTTTCCATACTTCAGTTAGTATTTTCCTACTTGAGCTGCTGTTACCAAGGTCAGGGCAATCAATAGCAAAACCACCCACTCCTCAACCTGCCACGGTGCTATCCATGGTTCTGACAATTCTCCAGCTGCCCTGCTTGCGTGTAAGCAACTATGCAGGGGCAGAGGTTTTGTTTGTTTGCTTGTGTTTATTTTTCAAATTACAGCTTGGGACTTAAGCAAGTATTTTCAGAAGCTGCTCTATTTAGTTCCAAAACCAAAGGTGCCAAGATTTGTTTGATGAGTTCTGGATTTCTATTGAGTGGGCTGTTTCCAGGCAGCTGCATGGGGGATGGAAACTTCGTCTTTTTCATAGCAAAGGAATTTTGGAACAGAATCTGCCTGCAGTGGGTGCTATTCTCTCAAATGGAGGAATCCCTAATTTTAATCAATATCACAAATAAATATTTATTTATTTGATTTTAGGTTGTACTATTTTGATATGAGAAAACCCTTTTCTTTCCAGAAAAAAAGAGGTATAATATTATTTTGCTTTTAAGTTATCCCAAAAGTGAAAAGTAAACCCACACAATCTGGAGACTATGATTCAATCACATAGAAGACTTCTCCCCTCACTCCCCATCTCTCTCACTCTGGAACCAGTTTACATGATTCTTGAGACCTGAATTTTATAGTTGAGAGAGAATAGGCTTTTGAGTCAGAGAGGTCATTGTTCAACTCCTGACCCACTGTATACTGCTAACTGACTTTGGACAAATTATTTAGCCTATCAAATTTATTTATTCAACAAATATTTTTGAGTGCCTTCTCTGTATCAGGCACAGTTTGAGGCCTGTTCTAGGATAAAATTTGGATATAAAGGATACAAAGTCCCCATCCTCATGGAGCTTACATTTTGGTGCATGAATATAGAAATTAATATATAATACTAAGTAGCAATAAGGACTAAGAAGAAAATGAAAGCTGAAGAAGAGGGATAGAAAGTGACTTAAGTATTATTTTACATAAAGTGGTCAAGTGGGATTTCTCTAAGAAGGTGAGGCAGAGGGAAGAGCAAGTACAAAGTCCCTGAAGTGGGATCACGTTGGTGTGTGTTCAAGCATCAACAAGAAAGCCAGTGTGGCTGCAGCAAACAGTGATGGAAACTGATAATGTGGACAAGAGCATGGTAACATGTGTAGGCCAAGTGCCTTAGTGTCTATTACTGTGTAACAAATCACTACAGACTTAGTGGCTTAAAACAACAGAAACCTATCTCACACTTTACAGGGATCAGAAGTTCAGGCACAGCTTAATGGTGTCCTCTGCTCAGGGTCTGATGAGGCTGCAGTCAAGGTGTCAGCCGGGCTGCATTCTCATCTGAAGGCTTGACTGGCTAAGAATCTGCTGCCAGGTTCATTCAGGTTGTTGGCAGAATTCACCTCCTTGCTGGTGTATTACTGAGTTTTTCATTGTTTTGCTAGTTCTTAACTCCTAGAGGCCACCCTCAGGTCCTTTCCATGTCAACCCCTCAATAAGCAATTAACAAAATGGCTGTTGGTTTCTTCAAGGCTAGAGTAAGAATCTGTCTTCAAGAGGGGCCCAGTCCCTCTTCCAACAGATTTTACCTGGTTAAGTCAGGTACTCTAGGATAATTTCTCTTTTAATTGACTCAAAATCAACTGATCTGGGATCTTAACTATATTTGCAAAATCCCTTTACCTTTGTGTAAAACATAACCTCATCAAAAGAGTGATGGTCCATCGTATCATGTTCGTGAGTCCCACCCACTCTTAAGAGGAGGGGATTATATAAGACATGAACACCAGCAGTGGTTATCTTGACAACCATCCTAGTATTCTGCCTACCACATTAGGGTACAGACCTCAGATTTTATTTTAAAGGGATGGGAAGTCATTAGAATATTTTGAGCAGGAGAGTGACATAATTAATTTTTTAAAGGATTATTCTTGGTGCTCTGTGGAGAATTTACTATAGGGCCACAAGAATGGAGGCAGTGAGAAAATTAAGAGGTTTGAGCAGTAGTGCAGGAGATAGATGATGATAACTCAGACCGGTGTGATAGTGATAAGGAGTCGCATATTTTTATATATTTTGAAAAATAAAGATGGCAGGATCTGATGATGAATAAGATGTGGAACATAATTATATTGCAGGATTGTTGTGGGAATTAACTGAGATAATGTATGCATATAGCATATCATAGATGGTAAAAAAAAAAGTTAGTTATCTTTCACTAATAATATATAGAATTATAATTATTGTACACATTTTTTTCTCTGAAGAATCTCATAGCAAAAGGTCTAGCATTCTGATAAAATTTAGATGTTTACAGAATTTTTTAAAAATCGAAACTGAGGTAATTGAAGACTAAGAAAGAACCAGTACAAATTAGGACATAAAAAAAGTTTATTTTGGGGGGCTGGCCTGGTGGCGCAAGCAGTTAAGTGCGCGTGCTCCACTGCAGTGGCCCAGGGTTCGCCGGTTCGGATCCCGGGCGCGCACTAAGGCATGGCTTGTCAAGCCATGCTGTGGCGGCATTCCACATAAAGTGGAGGAAGATGGACACGGATGTTAGCCCAGGGCCAGTCTTCCTCAGCAAAAAGAGAGGAGGATTGGCAGATGTTAGCTCAGGGCCTATCTTCCTCAAAAAAAAAAAAAGTTTATTTTTTTCTATCTCACTGTGAAAATTCAGTGTACATTATTATTTCCTTTGCTTTATACTCAACCAAGAAAAAGGGAAGAGTGGTGTTTGGATGTAAGACTCAACTGCATTTAATTACACTCTTTAATTCATTCTGGCTTGTGTCCGGAAGCAATGGGTTACACCACAGGAAAATAACTCCTTTCACCTGTAAGAGAAACTGTGTGAGAGGAAAAAAATTATGGCTTCAAATCTCCATCTCTGGAGCACCACTAAAGTAAAAGGGTTTGTCAAAACAGCCATATCCATGGGTCTCCACGTTCCAGCCCAGAACAGTATTTCAGAATCTTTATTATGTTTGTATGCAGGAAACCGAAGGAAATGAGCCAGCTCTTTCTCTGGAGAATGGCTTAAGTTTAATGAGTACGTAGCTGTAGAAGCTTTTAGTTCCTGTGTATACAGGTTTTTAGAAGACACTACTGTATTATGAGTGCAATATATACATGACCTACCTTTATTCTTTCAGAAACAAAGATAATTATACTTTTTACTTGCTTTCCACCAGAGATACTCACATTCAGCAATCAGAAACACTGACTGATGACTTCGAATGTCTATTGTCTGTTTGGAGACTGTACTACCAAAACTAGCTTTGCAATTGGAGAGAGGGAAAATACAGAAAATATTTGGATGATTAGCTCCACTGCTAGTTCCCATGAGAATGACACCCCTGCTGGCTTCCAAAATAGATTCTCAACTCTTTGTGCATATCAGAATTTTCTGGGTAATTTAAAATATTACCAATGTCTAGGTCTCACTCCAATAGATGATGATCTAATTAATCTAGGATAGATTCTGGGCATGTATTTTTTAAAAAATAAACATGATAGGCAAAATATTACTCCCAAATATGCCCATGTCCTTATCTCCAGAATCTATCAATATGTTACGAGATTTTGCAGATGTGATTAACGTTACAGACCTTAAGATGGAGAGGTTATCCTAGATTATCTGGCTAGGACCAATCTAATTACAGGAGGCCTTAAAATCAAAGAGCGCTTCCTTACTAAAGTCAGAGATGGGACAGAAGAAAGATGAAATTTGAAACATGAGAGTAACTTGACTTACAATTATTGGCTTGGAAGATGGGAGAAGGGGGCCATGAACCAAGGAATGTGGGAAGCCTCTAGAAGCTGGGTATAGCCCTCAGCTGACATCCACCGAGGGAAAAGGAACGTCATTCCTACAACCCAAAGGAACTGAATTCTGCCAATAACCCAACTGAGAAAGGACAAAACTTCTCTCCTGAGTCTATAGAAAGGAACACAGTCCTGCTGATTCCTTGATTTTAGCCCAGTGAGACCCTTGTCAAATTTCTGACCTACAGAACTGTAAGATATTAAATTTATATTGTTTAAGTTTCTAACCTTTTGGCAATTTGTTTACAGCAGCAATAGAAATAATTGTAACAAAATTTTGTGTATGTTATATGTAAAATAATCATAACAGAATATTATACATAAAGAAATAATAATAGAATACATTTTGCATTTAAAGTAGTTTTAGATTTACAAAAAAGTTGCAAAGATAGTACAAAGAGTTCCCATATACCCCACCCCCAGTTTCCTCGACTGTTAACATCTTGTATTAGTATGGTACACTGGTCACAAATAAGGAACCAATATTGATACATTATTATTAACTAAAGTCTACATTTTATCCAGGTTTGCTCGGTTTTTACCTAACGTTATTTTGCTGTTCCAGGATCTCATCAGAACACCTCAATATATTTAATCATCATGTCTCTTTAGGCTCCTGAAGGTTGTGACAGGTTCTCAGACTTGCCTTGTTTTTGTTAACCTTGACAGTTTTCAGGAGTACTAGTCAGGTATTTTGTAGAATGTCCTTCAGTTTGGATTTGTCTGATATTTTTCAGGGGTTATGGGTTTTTGAGAGGAAGATCACAAGGTAAAGTGCCATTCTCATCACATCATATCGAGGATACTTTCTGTCAATATGACATATAAACAGTGATATTAACCTTGATTATCTGGCGTTTGACAGGTTTCTCCACTGTAAAGTTACTCTTTCCCTTTCTTTTCCGTGCTCTTTGAAAGGAAGTCGCTATATATATCACAAAGAAGTGGGGAGGTATGCTCCACCTCCTTAAAGGAAGAATATCGATATAAATTATTTGGAATTCTCTGCCCGGGAAATTTATCTATTCTATTCCATCATTTATTTATTCTATCATGTATTTATATCAGTGTGGATTCATGGATATTTATCTTATACGTTGGGTTATAATTCAATGCTCCTTTATGTATTTTGTTGCTCAATATGTTCCAGCTCTAGCCATTGAGAACTCTTTCAGATGGCTCCTGTGCCCCTTGACATATTCCCATCACCAAGTATTTTTTGAACACTTTCTTATTTTCTCTTGCTACAAGATGCTCCAGACTTATCTTGTATATTCCCTACCCCAACCCTAGAATCAGCTATTTCTCCAAGCAGCCCTAGTTCCTTTTATTGGAGAATGGTATTAAAAAATAAGATCTGTGTGCTGGGTATACTCATTGCTGTTAGGTCTATTTCTAGACTTTCTTAGCTGAAAGAACAAGGAAATATATGTGCACATACTAACCCATGTATATATAGATATTTATAAATATTTCTATATATATTCTTCTGTATTTCCATTAAGCTAAACATGAGCTCATACTGATGTCTCCAACGATAATCCAATACCACATGGATTATTCTGACCTTCCCCCATGCTTGTTTAAAACCTTCCATTCCAGCAGGATGGTGAGAAACCTAGTTCCCACCATCCTCCACCCATTCACTTACCTGTGCCATTCCGCTATACACATATAGTGGTTTGAGAATTGTTATCCTAGGAAACATCTTTACCGACTAGAGTGCAGAGCTTATGTTTAGTTCCTTTTGCTTTCGATTTTATAGTCACCATTCATTTCCAAGGTAAGCATCTTTTCCCCCCACAGCGTTCAATGAGGTTGTTTCATACATTTGTAATGTAGTTAAATTCTTTTGTGCAAGTCTGCTTTCCATCCCGGGATTCCTGACCTCCTAAATGTTGTTCTTTTGTTTTGTTTTTAATATATGTTAAGGCTCACTCTTTGTGCTGTCAAGTTCTATTTTTTAAGGGATTCTTAGCTTTATATTTTTTTGGTTTGTTTTTATTGTAATAAGAACACTTAGCATGAGATCTTCCCTCATAACAAACGTTTAAGTGTACAATACAGTATGTTGACTATAGGTATAATGTTGTACCACAGATCACTGGAACATACTCATCTTGGTTCACTAAAACTTTATGTCTTTAATTAATAACTTCCCATTTCCCCCTTCTCCCAGCCCCTGGCCACCGCCATTCCACTCTTTGATTCTATGAATTTGACTGTTTTAGATACCTCATACAAGTGGAATCATGCAGTATTTGTCTTTCTGTGACTGGTTTATTTCACTTATAATAATGTCTGCAAGGTTCATCCGCATCGTTGCATATTGCAGAATTTCATTATTTTTTAAGGCTGAATCATATAACATTGTGTGTGTATACCTTATTTCCTTTATCCACTCTTCCATCAATGGACACTTGGATTGAGGGGGAGATTTCTTTTTTTCTCTTTGCATGTCAGTTTGGGAAGATTCTTTTGGATTATCTTCAAGTTCACTGATTCTCTCCTCAACTACGTCAAGCTTATATACCCATCGAAGGCATTCTTTTTTACTACTTTAAAAATTTTTTCTAGCATTTCATTCTGATTCTTTCCAATAATTTTCATCTCTTGGCTTACATTAGCTATCTGTTCTAGGATGTTGGTTACTTTTCTCATTAGTGCCCTTAACATTTTAATCAGAGTTATTATTAATTTAATGCTATCTGATATTCCAACAGCTGTCGCATTTGAGTGTAGGTCTGCTGATTGCTTTGTCTCTTCAGACTGTGTTTTTTCTTGCCTTTTGTCACTGATTGCAATTTTTTGTTGAGAGCTGACTTGTATTGGATAATAGGAAGTGGGGTGATAGGTCTCTAGTACAAGAACTAATGTTAATCTGGCTGTGAGTTGGGCTGGGTTTAAAGTTTGTTGTAGCCGTAAGTATTGGAGGCTTCAAATTCCTCTGGTGTCCTAATTTTTGTCTCCCTCTTGTGTCACAGAGAGTCTCGCTATCTTTCAGCTCTTTCATCTGCAATCCACTGTTCCTATAGTGGATTCCTGTTGGTGTTTTGGTAGAGTGTGGGAAAGGAGAAGCATTCTCTAACCTTCCTTTATACTCTCAGGCTGTTCGTGGGCCTCTATCTCGAGGCTGCAGTGTTTCTGCCCTTCCTCCCCTGGTATGGACTTTTCTCCCCACTGACCCCTGCTTCTTTTCCTGGCTGTAGAATTTCCAATCTGACCCTATGAACTTTGTTTTGTTTGTTTGAGTGAGTGTTTCTATCTCAATCACCCCCGTAAGTGAGATAGAAGGGCTAGAGGGAGGTAGGAGCGGGGGAGAATTCCTCTCCTCCAGCTGGGATAAAGTTTCAGAATTGAAACCCTGGCAAAGTCCTTTCCCCTGGAGAGTAGGCCTTTTTCACGGAGAAATCTCTGAGTATTTCATAATGGCTACTCTTGCTGCTCCTCCTGCCAGAGACACTTGAGTGTCTCTCTGAGATCCTCGCTGTGAGAATCTAGCAGGATTCCCAGAGAGAAAGCTCATGAAAGTGTGAAGGGGCCCCACTAAAACTGTGTCCCCAGGGATTTTTCACTCTCAGGCTAGTCCACACCCAGCCTCCAGCAATTCATCAAAATTACCGTTTAAGTATTCCTACCAGTTTATGACCCCAGTGGCTTTTGGGCAATCAGACCTGGGTTGCTGTAGCTCTCTGGATGTACCCCTCTCTCCAGATTTTGGGGTGGCAGTTTATGCAGCAACCTCAGTTCTCTGATGGGTCCAAGAGGAGTCACTGATTTACAGTTTTTCTTGTTTTAAGTATGGCAGTCTGACTTCTAAATTCTTCACATGTCGAGCTGAAGCAAGAAGTCCATAAGCAGGTTTTACATGCTCCCAGTGATTCTTATACGCACACAAGATGAGCACTGCCTCTAGGGAACTGGAATTGGGGTTTATGAGAAGGGGCTGCCAGTAATGGCACAAACTTTAGCCAGAGCTTAGCAATCAAATGGAGGTGGGTTATCTAGAGAAGAGGCCCAGGAACTCTGCAGATCGTGATAAAGGGAGCCAATCTCTGGGTCAGGACAGGGAACCTAGGAAATTAGCAGTATATCCAGGGTCACTTTGTGGCTGGTAACATTTAGGCACTACTATGCCTATAAGCCCAGTGTGTTAGCCTGTAATATTTGTTGGTATGCTCTTCCCTTCTTCAATCTAATAATTTCTCTCTTGGGTGTTATATGTATGCCTCCTTTCCTTAAGGAGCTAAATGCATTACTATGGTATTGAACGTGTATGGTATTATAATTCAGCATCAAAATCACCTGGGATTAAAAAAATAAATAATATATCTGGTCCTGCCCCAGACTTACTGAATCAGAATTTCTGGAAGTGGGGCTATACTATTTAAATTTTTCACTAAAAATTCCTATTGTCAGCCAGGTTTGGAAATCACTGTTATTTATCACACAGTCCCTTTCATTTAACACCATGAGCATTTTCTTCAGCTTTCCCAACTGCTTGTTCTGGTGGGGACTCCTCAATATCTACTCCACTCCAAATGAGTCTCAGCTGTCCTGCCAATTCTATTTCCCTGCCAGGGGTTGGTTTAGGAGTAGAATTATGATGACTGGCCAATGAGCAATGGGAGTAGAGGTGGCTTCAGGAAGGGGTTGCTTGTAGCTAAGAAGGGGTTGCTTGTAGCTAAGAAAGAAACACAAGAACATTTAGCCCATTCTTCCTCTGGACATGGTTATGTCTGCATGCCACCCCTGAGCCTGCTGCAGCCACCTTGCTGCCAACTTAGGGACGAAGCCAGCACACAGAAGGCTGAGTGAAGCAGAGCCGGAGCCCTGGCACCATGCCTGGTTCATCTTGGCCTCTTCTTTCACGAGATAATGAACATGTTTTTGGTAAGCCAATTTGAATAATGACTTTGTTACTGTAGTCAAAAGTATCCTATCTGATATAATTGCAAACTTCCTGAGAACAGGGAATGGGTATATAAATAATGTCTATGATTTACCCTACATGCTCTAGGTGGAATAAAAATAATAAATTATTATAACAAATTTAATAGTGGTTACATGTGCCAGGTGCTTTTATAAATGATTTTATAGATTTTAATCTTTTTGGGGCCGGCCCAGTGGCACAAGCGGTTGAGTGCGCGTGCTCTGCTGCGGCAGCCTGGGGTTGGCCAATTCAGATCCCGGGCACGCACCGACACACCACTTGTCAAGCCATGCTGTGGCAGCGTCCCATATAAAGTGGAGGAAGATGGGCACGGATGTTAGCCCAGGGCCAATCTTCCTCAGCAAAAAAAGAAGCGGATTGGCAGATGTTAGCACAGGGCTGATCTTCCTCACCAAAAAAAAAAAAAAAAAAAAAATGGGGTTTGCCAGTTTAGATTTTAATCTTTTTTAGATTGTAAACATTTGTATAAATTAACTATTTTGATCATTACAAGAATCCTATGAGGTAAGTTATATTATTATCTCCACTTTCAAATGAGGAAACTGAGTCCCAGACAATATAAAGTAACTTGACATGAGTCAGAGGGTTATGGGAGTCAAAGGCAGGATTGCAAACCAGGCACCCTGACTTCAGAACGCATGCTTCGAATGACTACAATAGCACCCCCAATTAATTACACAAATCCCCTAACATCTTATGAACTGGAAATGCAGCATCTCCCATTTGAGCCCCCCCCCTTTGAATATTGTCGTGTGTAAAGGGACACTAACCACTGAACAGAGTGGCTGGGTCTGGAGGACCTGCCAGCATCAGCAGCAGGCAATAACCAAGCCAGCTCTCCTCAGAAACTTCTAAAACTTTATTTGGATCCTGGTGTCCAAATCCTGTGTCCCTCCCCCACCTGAGTTCTGCTTTTAGGAAAGACTCTCAAAAATATAAATTGGTAAATTCCCTACCCAGTATATTTTCCAGAACTTGCACTTTTAGATCCCAGAAAGAAGGTTCTGGAACAATGGATGCCAGCTGACTCTGCAATTATGTAAAACAGGGGGGACTACCAAGTGATTTTACTTCCACAAAAGTGAAAAAAAAAGAACACATAACATGGGCTCGATAAACGTATAAATGAATGGTATTTCTGGGTGCAGATTTACCAGTGCAATTAAGGAAAGGAGCTTATCCTTGAGGTTATGGGTTTCAATTTGTAGGAGAGGCCAGTAAAATAGAGAAAGAGCAGAACACGGACTGAGAGGGAAGGTCCCGCAATAATAACAGCAGGAAATATGGCAGGTGCCTTTCACGACGGAATGGACCAGTGTGGAGAGGGATGAGTTACACAAGCCTGCCCCACATGGGGAAATGTTTGACTCCCTCTATCAAATTAGTAAGTCAGAAAATCATCAATGAAAATCTAACTCTACGGTGCAAAGAATTATGCTGAGAGGAAGCTTACCTCCTGTGGAAAGTCACGTGGAAAACCCTGTAGAGATATTATGTCTGGGAAAAAGGTTACTACTAAAAGCAGTTGCCACAGGCCCAGGCTGACAGAAAAGCTACACAAGAGAACTCAGCTTCGTTCAACAAACACAAATAAGGGAGAAGACGCCTAATAGGAGACCGATAAACGTCCCTCTAAGTCTTGAATAAGACACAAAAATCTAAAAGGAGGTCTTTTGTCAGGAACCTGCCTTTGACAGCTCTTTTCAGTTAGGATCACCTGCAAGCCTTCACAGCCAGTCTGTCAGAACCAATTCTTGACAGGCTTAGAGGGGAATAAAGGCGGCTATTGCCGGAATAGCCTACAACCTCAGTGATCCGTTTCCTTATCACCAGCACTGTGTAACTGCTCTGTCTGCCTTAGTTCCTCCAAGATGTTTGCTTATTGATCACTGTATCACCTTTTGACCACCTTTCGTTCTCTCCCTTGAACTTCTATGGAATTTTCTGGTTGCTAACTCTCTGTAGGCTTGAATTTACCTTATACTCATTTTGTAGCTTCTAAGCCTTTCTGACGTCTGCTTGACTCCCTTGCCTGTGACCCCTGGCTAAGCATGCATTGCATGGCACTTTTTTGTTTGTTTTTGGCCAGCACCTGCCCCCTCATCCTGTGTTCTCAATCTGTTTTCACCCACAGTCTGGATTCTAAGGCCTAGAAGGATATGCCTGGGTCACTATACAATACACTCAAGTGCTTTCCTTAGCTCCTTAAATAGAGGGATCATAATGTATATAACTCAACAAGTTGAATCCACTTAAATTTTTGTGATTATATTCATATTTATATTTTTATAAATAGTTAATATAAAATAGACCATCCCATTAGAATCTCAGAGCTCTTGCAATTTCTATTCAATCAAAGTTTTTTGGGTTTTTTTTTTTGTGAGGAAGATCAGCCCTGAGCTAACATCTGTCACCAATCCTCCTCTTTTTGCTGAGAAAGACTGGCCCTGGGCTAACATCTGTGCCCATCTTCCTCCACTTTATACGGGACACCGCCACAGCGTGGCTTGACAAGTGGTGCGTCGGTGCGCACCTGGCATCTGAACCCCGGGCCACAGCAGCGAAGCGCGCACAGTTAACTGCTATGCCACTGGGCTGGCCCCTCAATGATTTTTTTTTTTAATGTGAATGTGTGCTCATGCACCGTGCCAGACACCAAAAAAGAAAATAGGAAGACTATTCAGAGTATTTTCTGCAAAGTCAAAAAGTGATGCTCCAGAAGGGCACAAATTATCATGGGCTAGCTTATCCCAGAGAAGGGAGAAAAGTCTTCATTAAAGTGCAAAGATGAAGCTATCTTGGTTAAGTAACACGTCGTAGAACTGAGGTAGGACTGAGAATAGAAATGAATTCAATACATCAAATTTGATATCTTGTCATTCATGTTGGGAATCTAGATTAAAATGTTGTGCGTCGGAAGTGCCATGAATTATCCCAAACCAATCTTCAATAGTTTGGCAGCTTTTTAATTTGAATTTTTTTCTCTGAAACACTCTACTCATTGACTTAAACATTTTTTAAAAAGACAACACTATCACATGACATTAACACCTAATTCAAATGTGATGTGATTGAAATAACAGGAAATACTACTGTTATCTTGATTCAAGAAGATGCTTAGATGACTACGTATTTCTGTTTGCTTTTTCTTCACTCTGAAATCGATCTACATAAACAAATTTGTCAACTATTATCTTTTGTTTTTTTTTTTTGTGAGGAAGACGGGCCCTGAGCTAACATCTGCCAATCCTCCTCTTTTTGCTGAGGAAGACTGGCCCTGGACTAACATCCATGCCCATCTTCCTCCACTTTATATGGGACGCTGCCACAGCATGGCTTGACAAGCGATGTGTCAGTGCGCACCCGGGATCCAAACCAGCGAACCCTGGGCCACCGCAGCAGAGCGCGTGCACTTAACCGCTTGCACCACCGGGCTGGCCCCAATCAACTATTATCTTTTTGAGAGTAACATGCACAATAAGGCAAGGCTTTCTTTGATTTAAAATTTTTTCTATTTAATGTTTATATGTATAACAAAATCATGTAATGCCCTGAAAGAATATAAATAGAAAATCTTGCAAAAGAAGAAATTAAAATGTACATTAATACAGAAAATTATATTAAATCAACCAGAACCCATTTCATCTACTAAATTGGTAAATAGCTTTCTTTAAAAATAATAATACCTAGAGTTGATAAGAGTGTAAGAAAATAGGCACTTTTATACATACCTCATGAGAGTATAAGCTGGCACAACTTTATCAAGAATATTTAGGGAAAATATCAAACACATGAAATATTTTGTAAGCACTGACCCAACAAATCCATTTGTGTAATTTATCATAACAAAATAATAACATGTATACAAAAATTTAGCTACAAGTATACCCATCAGAGCATTGCCTTCATCCTTCTTATACCCTGCCCCCACCATTCTTATTTTCTGACTTTGGCATAGCATGTGGAAATTAGGGGGAAATTACTTTCCCCCAAATGTCTCTATTGTAGTAATCCACTGTTACTGATAAGAGTGTTTTGATAGCTTTAGGGGTTTTGAAACAGAAAAAAAATTGAGAACCACTGAGCTCAAAAGAATAACTAATAACCAGGAAAGATATTCACAAGGTACAAGAAAGCAACTTACAAAGCAATATCTAGAATATTTTAAAATGGCAGTTTTATTTTTAAATATGAATATAAATAATAAAAGGACTAGAAAAATATGTGAAGAAATGTTAATTATGTTTGTATCAGAGGGAGTGAGTAAAGTGATTTTCTTCCTTTTGCTGATCTGTATTTCTAAAATGAATAGGCATTTTTTGAAATAAAAATAAACAAAATATCATTTAATACATACATTTGTCTCTCCTTCATTCACAGTTATTATTGATTTGAAAGCTTAGATGGAGTTTGTAACATAATTGACTAATTTTTTAAAAGGTAAAAATAATAAGCTTGAGGAAACCTAAAGATTATGCCTCATCAAGTCCTAGTAGAATGATCTGCATGGAGTGTCTGGAAAAACACAACCAGGACTCAGCTCAACACACAAGGATTGACTCAGGTGTCAACTCTCTACTGTGGCAGTGTTTTTGTTTTCATCTTTTTATTTTTTAATTTTTATTATTATCACTTTTTACATTACTCCAAAACTTCATTGTTTTTCCTGCAGTTCTAAGTGTTCATTCTGTACTTCACCAAGGCCCCCAACATTTCCTTCCTTGACGGAAATGGAGCCCCAAAGAGCTGCCCTGGTATGTGGAAGGGACAGAATGGAAAGTCATTCTTTGTTTGATGAAGTTTCTTGGACGTGAGGAGGAAAAGATGAAAAAAGGAGCTGTGTTTATGGCTTGATGTTTACCAGCCTCAGAACTTCTTGGTATAGCTAACTAAATAGGTCCTCTTTTTCCCTCTGCTCCCTTCCAAACCCCTTGGACACTGACCCTAGGGTACTCATCCTCAGGAGGCTGAATGGTGAACTAAGATGTGCAGAAGTTCAGCACGCTCAGTCAGAGCAGAGCTTCCCACCTGTGTGCCCTGGTAAACCGGGTACAGGTGTGTAGGGACAATGACTACCCCCTTGCAGTCCCCCAGGCCAGTTACCTCCAAAAACAGCCTTTTATCTATACCTCAAGGCATTCCACAAATATTATCATTTTCTTTGTATGCCGAGATGTGAGAAAGGTTGGAAAGAGCTTCTTGGAGAACACTGAATTTGGAAGCATTCCAAAAGGATACCTGTTCTCTGCTAGGGCATGGCTGGTGTCACAGTAGTTTAATGCAGTGGGAAATAGCGAAAGTTTCTCATTTCTGCCACTGACTCACTGTAATTTTGAGTAAGTGACTTAAACATTGTTAAATCTGTGAGACTGTAAACGAGAAGGCAGGAGTAGCCGATCTCTGAGATTCTAATGTTCTTTGAGCTTGTGGACAGTGGACAATGAATGCAAGAACAGATATAAAATTGAGGTATGGGACTAGAGGCCAACAAACACAGGTCTATGGCATATTTTGTACAAAGTGGCTTCCTTTAGATTTATGACTCTCACCCAAATGATGCTTTTTATATCATAGCTTTCAGCTTTTGCTTGTCTAATTAAAGCAAATGTCAGGAGACTTATTTCAGACCACATCGCACCCTACAATGTGCTCATCAGTAGCAAAATCTCTCTGAAAGTCAATTTGAAAGAGAAGGCAAATTGAAAATTTTAAATAAGAGTTGCTAAAGTAGATATGAGTAATTAAGACAATCTAAGAATGAGTTAAGTAGATTTATTTTTAAAAGAAGGCAAGCTGGAATATTCTACCAATGCTTTTAATCAAATTTTTATTGAATGGCTGTATCCATTTAATAAAAAAGAAGAGAGGACGTTTCATCTCATGAAGATGATTAGGATGTTTTATTATCAGCCCTTAGATTGTAGACAGTTCAATCATCTTTAGACACGAATTCAACCAAAAAACCCTTGAGAAAATGTTCAGCATTTGTCATACACTTCACAAGTTCTAGGAGAAAATGCACAGAGTTATAGCGAAAAAGTTGAGGAGAGATTCTTAGTATTTCTCTTGCATGGGTCTTGTCAGGGGTTTCTAAATGTTTTGAATGCATCTCTATCTTCAGAATAATTGCATTCTCAATGGGATAAATGCTGACAACAGAGAATATTTCTTGTAAGTGAGCCAATAACAGAGAGGCATTGATTATTTGAGCAAAATGATGTTAATTCTGAATAGATTTTTCTCACTACAGTATTTTCTGAAATATGGGATGCACATCACTGATTCCGAGATAATTTTAGGTGGTGAATAGACAGCATTAAATAGTTTTGAATCATATAGTGAGAAAAAAGTTACTAAGTGTTCAGTTCTTTTTCATTCCTTACTTATTAGGTCAATAGTCTTATTTTTTTTTTTTAAAGATTTTATTTATTTATTTTTCCCCCCAAAGCCCCAGTAGATAGTTGTGTGTCATAGCTGCACATCCTTCTAGTTGCTGCATGTGGGACGCGGCCTCAGCATGGCCGGAGAAGCAGCGCGTTGGTGCGAGCCCGGGATCCGAACACGGGTCGCCAGCAGCGGAGCGCGCTCACCCAACCACCAAGCCACGGGGCCGGCCCAATAGTCTTATTTTGATGAGAGTTTCTTTCTCCTATTTTTAATTTAATGTAATTCTGAAGATATATTACATATATATTGTTCATAAATTGAAACTTCAATGAAAAGTCTTAATCTGCGCTTGTCCCCTTGCCCATCTTCTGTCCATGGATGCAACCATTATTACTAGTTTTGTATATAATTTTTCCATTAACTATTCATTCAAATATATATTAATTTTCTTATCTAATAGTGTTATATCGTATGTACTTATGTGCTTTGTTTTTTTTTTGTAATGTTATTTTCAGGTTTAAACACTTGCTAATATGCCTTTTCAACAGAAAGATGTCAGTGTTTCACAAGTTAATAGAACCAAGCTAAAATTTAAAGCAACTTTACTTTCATTATATTAGTTTTAAAGTTAACATCTTTTTCTGTTAAAGAAGAATGATGTGATACAATGCTTTGTTTTTAAATATCATCTTCCCCATGAGAGAAGAACCTTCCAGATGAGTCCAACTCCAAGCCACTTGAGACACCCCAGTCATGCAAGTCTTCCCAGTCTAGGCCCCAGATGTAATAGAACAGAGAGAAGCCATATTCCTAATCTCACGGAATCAATAGGCATGATAAAGTAGTTCTTATTTTATGCCCAAAAGTTTTGAAGTAGTTTGTTACACAGTAAGAACAGATGGCACAACAAAATAGTTAAGACCATTTTGGAATTTTATTTAAATGGATTTATAATCTATGTATTCTTTTGTGTTTTACTTCTTCTCCCAATATTGCATATTTAAAATTCAGCCATTTGGTTGGGAGTAGCTATAGTTCACATATTTTTATTACTGTAGAGTAGTCTATTATAGGAATATGCAAAAATTTACTTATGAATTCTGCCATTGATGGTTATTTGGTTTGTTTCCAGTTTAGGGGCTGCTAAGAACAATGCTGCTTCTTATACTTGACTGTTCTCATGCATTTTTCCTGGTGCACATATCCACAGTTTAATACTTAGGACTGGAACGCAGAATTTCAAGTTGGTTGCCAAAATAGTTGTAGCAATTTACACTCCAAAAAGCAGTTTTTGAAAAGTCTTGTTTCTCTCCAAACTTTAGTATTACCAGACTTTAAAATTTTTCAACCTGATGGGGAATAGTGTGTCATTATGGTGTTAATTTGCATTTTCTTGATTATTATTAAGGTTGAAGAACTGTCCATATGTTTAATGGCTATTTGGATTTCCTCTTTTGTAAAGTGTGTACTCTTGTATTATATTGCCTTTTTCATATTAATTTTGAAGAGGTATTTCATATACTTTCTGGATATTGGTCTTCATCAGTTATAGGTGTTTCAAATATCTCAGTCGTTGGCTTGTTATTTCACTCTCTTCATTCTGTCTTTTGAAGAATAGAAATTCTTAATCCTAGTATGGTAAAAATTGTCCACTTTTTCTTTATTCCAGACAATTTCAGAGAAAAATATTGCCAAGCCTTAAAGGAACAAAAATTTCTACTCTTTACAATCCACTTCCCAGTGTTAAAAAAATAATGAATCAAACTAAACCATTTTATGAAACATGATACATGCATGCTTATTTTATGAACCATTATGAAGTATGCACCTGATATGAAAATTAAGTAAGGACAATACAAGAAAAGATGACCATAGTCAACATAAGTACGGATATATTAACTAAAATTTTAGAAAATAAAATACAACAGTGTATTAAAAATATGCATCATAGAGGCATCCCTGATGGCCTAGTGGTTAAAGTTCAGTGCACTCTGCTTCCGTGGCCCAGGTTTAGTTCCTAGGAGCGGAACCACACCACTCGTCTGTCAGTGGCTCACATAGAAGAACTAGAATATACAACTATGTACTGGGGCTTTGGGAAAGAAAAAAAAAAAGAGGAAGATTGGCAACAGATGTTAGCTCAAGGCGAATCTTTCCCAGCCACAAAAATCCTTGGTCAAAAGAAAAAGGAGAGAATTCAAAAGAAAAAAAATATATGCATCACAACCAAGTAGATGTATCCTAGGAATATAAGGATGGCTCATTATCAGAAAAAGAAAGCGATGTAATTCACCATAAACACCAATGAAAAGAATGTTATGGACCGAATGTTTGCGTCCCCTTAAAATTCCTATGCTGAAATCCTAACCTTCACTGTGATGGTGTTAGGAGGAGGGGCCTTTGGGAGACAATTAGGTCATGAAGGTGGAGCCCTAATGAATGGAATTAGTATCTCTATAAAAAGAGACACCAGAGCTTGCTCTCTCTGCTCTGCTGGCCAGCATGTGAGGATACAGTGAGAAGATGGCTGTCAGCAAACCAGGAAGCCGACGCTCACGGGATCTGCCAGCGCCTTGACCTTGGACGTCCAGCCTCCAGAACTGTGACAAATAAATGTTTGTTCTTTAAGCCACCTAGTCTATGATGTATTTGTTATGGCAGCCCGAAGCAAGACAGAAGAAAACATATGAACACATCAGAAGGTGTACAAACAGTATTGGAAGAAATTCCACATTTGCTTATGATAGTTTTATTAAATTAGGACTATAGAGCCTCCTTAATCTAAAAAAGGATATTATCAAAAACTTGCAACAAACTGCATAATTATCAGTGAAACTTTAATGTATCACATTTGAGTCAAGATCAAGAGAGGACCTAGGTAATGCAAAGACAAAATACAACCACCAACAAAAACAACAACAAATTCCTACTCCTACAAAATAAAAAGTAAAAGCAAAAGAAAGGAAGTACTTACGACACTAAGTCTTTGTTAACATTATTTCCAATAGCTATGATGGTCTACTTGAAAAAACCAAGAAAAATTCTAGAAACTATTAGAACTAATAGAGTGAGGTAGTCTTGGGGGTTACAATGTTAACATTTTTAAAAACCTTAAGGGCATTTTCATACAACAGCAATAACAAAATAGAAAACATACAGTAAACAAATATCTTGTTTATAAGCACAATATGTAACAGCAGTTGTAGGAGAACATTTTGGAATTTTTAAAAAATCGTTATTGAAGGGCATAAAATGAGACCATCTTTTCTTGCCTGGATGGTTGCACTAGTTTCACAGCTGATCTCTTTCCTTCTGCAATATATTCTCATCACCAGCAGCCAGAGGGATCTTTTTCCAACACAAGCTAGATCCATGCAAAACGCACCAATGCCTTCCTTTCTCATTTGGAATTAAGCCAAAGTCCATAACAGAGTTCTACAGGATCCCAGATCTGGCCCCCACCGTCCCTGATCCTGTGCCACCCTTCACTCACTCTGCTCCAATCTTTCTGCTTTTCCTTGAACACACCAGGTGAATTTACACTTTAGAATCTTGACACGTTGTTCCCTCTATTTAAAACGCCCTTCCCACAGAGATTGGATTGGTGGTTACCAGAGGGGAAGGGGGGAGGGAGGAGGGTGAAAGGGATAATTCGGTACATCTATGTGGTGATGGGTTGTAATTAGTATTTGGGTGGTGAACATGATGTAGTCCATGCAGAAATAGAAGTACAATGATGTACACCTGAAACTTTTACGATGTTATAAACCAATGTTACTGCAATAAACAAAAAATTTAAAAAATAAATAAATAAAAATAAAACGCCCTTCCCCAAACCATTCCTGACTTCTTGGGTCTCTGTTCAAATGTCCCATTATCATTACTTTCTTACACAAAATGGTGCTCTCTTCTGCCCTGGCACATTCTATCCCCCTTATTCAGCTTTCTATTTCTCCATAGCACTGTTTACCATCCAGCGTTCTAGATGTTTACTTGTTTACTTGTTTGTTGATGGTGTCCTCCCTTTAGGTCACAAATTTCATCAGGACGGTGACTTTCTCTTCCTTTCTTCATCGCTGAGTTCCATTCCCAGTACCTAGATGAGTTCATGGCTGGGAAGATGCAGTAACGTTTTTTAAATGTTGCTTCTCACCAAAATTATCTATATCCTTAAACCCCACCAGTGTATTAGTATATAGCTATAATAATTAGTATAGTATTTTATCAGTGTAGTTTTAATTAAAAATGGAAAGGATTAGAGAGCCCAGAAAGAGCTGACAGCATATAAGGGACTTGATGTATGACAGACAGAACATTTTAATTATTTCAGAGGATAAGCCATCCAATATATGTTGATAAGGTGACTGGCTTTCTTTTAAAAAAAATAAGTAGAACCTTATTTCACACCAAAAAGTTTTTAAAATTATACTGGATCAAAGACCTAAATGTGAAAATAAACTTTAAACTGTTGCAATAAAATAAGAAATACATTTATAATCTTGTAGTAGTGAAAGATTCTTTAGATAAGAACCCAAAAATACAAGTCACAAAAGAAAAAGAGGTAAACCTGACTATATCAAAATATATATACTTCTTTTGCCAAAAATAAAAAGGCATAAACCAAGTAAAAAGACAAGTCACATTCTGGGAAAAGATATCTGCAACATGTAGTATAGACAAGAATCAATTAAGAATCAAGAAAAAAAATGACCTAATACATATAAAAACAGTTAAAGAATTTGGAAAGGCAATTCAGAAAAAAAAGGAAATTCAATGGCTAATATGTAAATGAAAAGATATTTGCATCACTAGTAGTTGAAGAAATAAAAATCTAAAAAACAGTGAAATGCCATATCATAATAATCAGATTGGCACACACAGAAAAACATTTTTAAGACTTTGGTAACTCTACATTTTCATGAGGTTATGGAGAAAAAGGAAATCTAATACATTGCAGGTGGGAGGGCATCAGGTACAACCGCTTTGGAACAATTTGTCAATGTTTAGTCTGTTTGAAAATGGCGGCCCACGTGTAACAGAAGACATTTGTGGAACTACTCGTCGCAGCAGTTCTTGAAATAAAAAAGTGAGAACAAACTGTGTCTACACATAGGAGAGTGAATAAAATGAACAACCTATGTCTATATGTGTCAATATGAGTGTCTCAAAGGGTACTACATTCACAGGAGGGGCTGCTTTCAGATAATGTGAAGGAACTGGGACTGAGAGGACAAAAGTGACACCTGTGCCACCTATACGGTGTTTAATTTCTTTCATAGAAAAAATAAACAGCAAAATTACAAAACGTAAATGTTCATAATTCCTGACAGTGGCGCATATACATGGACGTACATTTCAATAAGAACAATGTGCAGATGCATCACTCAAATGACTGACTTTTAGGAAGTAGCATTTTTTGCTTTTATTTTTGATGAAGAAGATTGGCCCTGAGCTAACATCCCTTGCCAACCTTCCTATTTTTGCTGAGGAAGATTAGCCCTGAGCTAACATCTGTGCCTATCTTCTTCTATTTTGTATGTGGGATGCCGCCAACAGCATGGCTTGATGAGTGGTACGTCGGTCCACGCCTGGGATTCAAACCTGCGAACCCCGGGCCGCTGAAGCAGAGCCCGCGAACTTAACCACTACGCCACCAGGCCCACCCCTGGAAATAGCATGTTATTCTTCTAGGTCCCTGATGGCCTGAATGTATTAATGCATCTCTAAAATGACTATCTTTTTCTCCTAGAATAAATTTATATCTGATTTGATATAGCCACATACATGACCTTGGTCTTTTGGCTAACTCTGTTAATTCTATTAATTTAGCATATTCCTGCCTCTGTCAAATGACTGGGTATATTGTGTTCATTGATTCATAATTGAGCTGCAAATTACCTTAAAATAATGAAGGACCATATGCAAATCTCCTATCATTATTACAGCTGAACAGCTGTTAACTCACAGATGCAAACTATGCATATGGTGTCTTTCGCATCACATACAAACTAGTGTTGGTTTTGATTGTTTTGTTAATTATTTTGTAAACAAAATTGCCAACTGTTCATATTCATTTTGGTACAATATCTGAATCTAGAACTGTGCTATTCCTGAAACTTTTTCTTGTCACAAAAGGAAATCAGACCAAAGCTCACCTCTGTGCATGTTGAGTTTTCCCTCCAAGTAGGACGTATATTGCCATCTTTTATCTCTGTTATCTTGGTGATTCCTTGATAGGAGGGCTCAATTAATTAAAACACATTTATTGAGCACTACGTATGACATGCACTGTACAAAGTCTCTGGGAATATAATAATGAATGAAATTCGAATCTGCCCTGAAGGAGTTAATAATAGGTTATGGTTACCATATCTGCCCAACTACCTTCTGAGAGGAAAACAACACGATTAGTCTAAAACATTGTATTCCTTTTCTTTTCTGAAACTATGTCCTACGCATTTCATTAAAGGTTAAAGAGAATTTGAGTAAATATTAACCAAGTGACTAGAAAGATATGATAAAATAAAATAAACATACATGAATTCCTCTGAGATTGTATATTAAATTGGGCTAAATAGAATAAATAAAATTTAAAAAGGATTAGATGTAAGTATAAGATCAGCAGATAATGTTCCTGTGAAGAAACAAACCAAGACTCTAGACAGAGGCACTTAAGGATTGGAACTCTCTTAAAGAATTTCAGGAGGGTTGTCATCCCCAGCAGCTGGTGGACAGTTCTAAGATGTCTATTGAAAACTTGTGAGCTTCCTTGATTTTGAAAGAAAAATTTAACTCTGATTACGCAGAACCCTATGAAGACAACATCGCTACAGACGGTTCCAGGCATTCTCCACCCAAATAGACAGATGGCCTCCCAAGACAGTACATCCACAAACTTTAGCCCAGAACTTAGAGACAGAGAGAAAGAAAAACAAATTCACTTGCAACCAAATGTACTAATGTCATTAAAATCTCATTTTATAATGCCTGTTAAAAGGATTGGCTTAGCTTATCATGCTTAAATTCAAATAAATTTGATATGAAAGAGTCATTGTGATTTCTATTCTTTCTCTTAAGAAAGAATTAAATTAAATTAAAATAAATTTAGTCTGAAATAGACATGATTTTTATTCTTTCCACCAAGATATTTTTTCCTCAAACCATTTAAGTGTGTTCAAATGTATTTTATCATTAATAGAAAAAAGAAAATATACATTTTAATATTTCATTCACAAATGAAAGCACATTTTGAAGACGTAGTTATAAAATGACACAAGGCAATCAAAATATCTAATAAAAACCAAAAGTGACTATTGAGTTTAGTTTTCCAAAAACGTATTCTTTATTCTAAAGCTGCCTTAATACAGGAAGGTGAAGACATTAGGCACTCCCAATGAACTGGCTGCTCTGATGAAGGCAAATATATCATCTAAGATACAAGTGTCCTAAAAGCAGACATTGCCTCTCTGACATTTTGCTGAGTAAATAGACAAGATAGCTAGGAAAAAACTGATAATTTGCTCCTTTAAGTTATGTGGGGTTGACAAGGTCAGCATGATGCCTCTTTGCATCATAGCTTCAGATGCAACTTTCAGCAATTAAAGAAAAGATTGAAGAAGAAAGAAAAGACGTGAGTTACGAATTTATCTGCACCAAGTAGTTTGAGTTAAGCAGAGGGCAACTGAAAGAGCCAGCAATCAGGAAAGCGTGTCATTGTTTGCCAATATTTTATTGCATTTCTGGGAACAGTCCATTTTAACAATCCTTAAACTGTTAACCATTTTTGCAAACGAACTGCATTATGATAACACCTACTCTGTTTTTGGGACACTCAAAACAATTAAATGGATTGAGCGCAAAGAGGCAGATGGATTACTTATTACAATCTGCTACTTTGAGACAAATAGGTTTGATATATGCAGCCTAAAAATATGTATTTTATAATTAGTATTACCAATTCTCAGTCTATAGAGTGAATTTGTCCAATTTGTGTATCATTCTTTTCTTTAGCTTTTTCTATAACTTGCTTTGGATTTTAGATTTCACAGCATTTCAACTTCTCATCAAGTTATCTACTGGAGGTTAGTAAGTAAAATCAGAGTGGTTGAACTTCACCTACTCACGAACCACATAAATAACATTGTGGAATATTAAATATATGTGAGGGCCTTGAATTCTCTGCTGTAAATAGTGTACAATATGTTGGCATATATGATTAAAATTGCTGAATACAAGGAGATTTTAATTTTTCTTGTGAATTAGAATATTAACATTAGGCTGGTCTTTTTACTATAGATAACTGAGGTATGTCACAGGTATTGATAATTTAATTTTATGTAATCTGTATGATGCATTTTATATGCCAATATTTTGTTGAGATATTTTACATGAATGTTGACAAGATATGTTGATATTTCTTTTTTTGTAATGTCTTTATCTGATTTTTATATTAGGGTAATACTGGACTCCCTGAATGAGTTAGGAAGAAAGTCTTCTTTTCTGGAAGACACTGTAGTGAATTCCTATCATTTCTTCTTTAAATTGTTGGGAGAATTCACCAGTGAAATCATTTGGGGTGTGTCCACTATTTTTGCCTTAAGTATCTTTGCCCAAGCAGTTTCAACGCAGGCAATTTCATTGCAAACATTTTCACCACACAACTAATTGGCCATAAGGCAATTTTGCAATAAAAGATAAAGTAACTGGTTGAAAGTTTGGGTTTTGTTTGGTTACAAATGGTTTTCATAACGAAACGTGAAAAATTAATAACAAAATTAAAAAGACTGTACTGCAAAAAATAAAAATACAAAATATTCAAATACAAATACTTGAATATCTAAATCTGTGTAGATTCGTGGCAATACTGCACAAAGAACTGATTTTATTTTGTAGATTGTTATCTAAGCACTTGTCTTCCAAGTCTTTCATTCAAAGCATTATACTTTTTTTGTTTTATTCTTTTTTTTTTTAGTTTTTTTTCTGGTTGATTCGTCTTCTTGTCTGGCATTGCACTTTTTTTTTTTCGCTAAAATGTCTTCCTTCATTAAGAGAGGTATCATTTTCACCCAAATACAAGGATGCATGTTTGTAGCCAAATGAAAACCATATGAACCAAATAAACCAAATGAAAACCATTTGTAAACAAACGAAACCAAAACTGTCAGTCAACCAGTTATTTTATCTTGTAACGCAAAATTGCCTTTACGGCCAATTAGTTGTGTGGTGAAACCGCTTGTAAGGAAACCGTGGCAAAGATTCTTTTGGCGAAAATGCCTAGAACCTATCTGGGGTTGGTGCTTTCCTTTTTGTAAGATTATTAATTATTGATCAATTTATTTAATGGATGCAAGCCTACTCACTCTCCCGTGTGTGAGGTTTGGTAGTTTGTATTTTCAAGGAATTGGCCTATCTCAAATTATCAATTTTGTTATCATAGAGTTGTTCACAATATTCCTTTATTATTCTTTTAATGTCCAAGAAATCAGTATTGATGACTCCTCTTTAGTTTTCAACACTAGTATTTGTGTCTTCTCTCTTTTTGGCTTGGTTAGCCTGGCTAGCAGTTTATCAATTTTATTGATATTTTCACCTGTTTACTTTGTTAATTTTCTTTATTGATTGTCTGCTTTAAATTTCGTTGATCTATGCTCTAATTTTTTTTCCTTTTACTTTAGGATTAAATTGTTCTTATTTCTCTAGTTTCCTAGGTGGAAGCTTAAATTACTGATTAGATCTTTCTACTTTTCTAGTATATGCATTTAATTCTATAAATTTCCCTCTAAGCAGTGTTTTTGCTACATCCCACAAAATTTGGTTGTCATATATTCATTGTCGTTTAGCTCAAAATATTTTTTAAATTTCTCTTGAGACTTTCGTATTGACCAATGTGTTCTTTAGAAGTGTGCTGTTTAATCTTTAAATATTGAAGGATTTTCCAGCAATTTTTCTGTTACTATTTTCTAATTTAATTCATTGTGATCTAAGAACATACTTTGTATGGTTTCTATTCTCTTTGCTCAAGTGTGTTATGGCTGAGAATATGTTCTATCATGGTGATAGAACAGTATATGTCAGCCTGAAAGAATGTATTTTCTAGGGGCCAGCCCAGTCGCGTAGTGGTTAAGTCAGTGCACTCTGCTTCAGCGGCCCAAGGTTCGCAGGCCTGGATCCTGGGCACAGACCAACGCACTGCTTGTCAAGCCTTGCTGTGGCAGAGTCCCACATAAAGTAGAGGAAGATGGGCAGGATGTTAGCCCAGGGTCAATCTTCCTCAGCAAAAAGAGGAGGATTGGCAACGGATGTTAGCTCAGGGCTAATCTTCCTCACACACAAAAAAAGGTGTTTTCTACTGCTGTTGGATGAAGTATTCTATAAATGTTAATTAGGTCCAGTTAGTTGATGGTAGTGTTCATTTCAACTATATTCTTACTGATTTTCCACCTGTTGGATATATCAATTACTAGCAGTCATGCTGAAGTCTCCAACTATAACTCAGGGTTTAACTATTTCTACTTGCAGTTCTATCAGTTTTGCCTCATGTATTTTATGCTCTATAGTTAGGTGTATACATGTTAAGGATTTTTTGTCTTCTGAGAGAATTGACTCTTTTACCATTATGTAATGCCCTTCTTTATCCCTGATTATTCTCCTTGCTCTGAATTCTGTTTGGGCTGAAATTATTATAGCTACCCCAGCTTTCTTTTGATTAGTGTTAACATGATACAGCTTCCTTCATGCATTGATTTTTAACCTGTGTCTTTATATTTAAAGTGAATTTCTTGCAGACAACATATTGTTGGGTCTTGTTTTTTATCTACTCTCACAATTTCTGCCTTTGAATTGGTTTATTTAACCATTCACATTTAGGATGATTATTGATGTGGTTGGATTAATATCTACAATGTTTGTGACTGTTGTCTATTTGTTGCACTTTTTATTTCCTTCTTTTTATCATCACTAGTTTTTCTACTTTCTCTGGTTTAATTAAACATTGTATATGATGCCATTTTCTCTCCTTAGCATATCAGTTACATTTCCTTTTTAAAAAGTTTAGTGGTTTTTCTAGAGTTTGTAATATGTATTTGCAAATAATCTACATCCACTTTCAGATAACACTATACCACTTCACAGGTAGTGCCAGTGACTTGTAAAAGAGTATTCCCAATTCCCTCCTCCTGTCCCTTATAACATTGCTGCCATTCATTTCGCTTACTCATAAGCTACAATCACCCAATATATTTTTACTATTATTTATTTGGACAAACAGTTGTTTATTAGATTAAGAATAAGAAATATAAAAGAATTAACTTATCCTCATTGATTTCTTTTGGACACTCTTTCTTTCTTTACATAGGTATTAGTTTTTGACCTATATAACTTCTATTCCTCCTAAAAAACTTTTAACTTTTCTTGCAGGGCAGGTCTACTGCAACAAATTCCTTCAGTTTTTTATTTGTCAGAGAAACTTTTCAGAGATAATTTCACTGCATATAGAATTCTAAGTTGTTGCTGGGTTTTCTCTTTTCTTTCACTACTTTAAGTATTTCACTCTAGTCTCTTCCTGTTTACATGGTTTCTGATGAGAAGTCTGCTATCATTCATATTCGTTTCCTCTATAAGTAAGGTGGCTTTTTTCTCTGGCTGCTTTCAAGATTTTCTCTTTGTCTTTGGTGTTCTGCAATTTGAATGTGATTTGTCTATGTGTAATTGTTTTGGTGTTCATCCTGTTTTCTTATCTGTGCCTTCTGGATTTACAGTTTGATGTCTGTAATTAATTCTGGAAGATTCTCAGCTATTATTACTTCAAATATTTCTTCTGTCCCTTTCTTTCTCTATTACTCATATTATGCATATCTTACACTCTGCAGAATTGTCCCATAATTCTTGGATGTTTTGTTCTGATTTTCTTACAATTTTTTTTTCTTTGCATTTCATTTTGGGAAGTTTCTATTGATATATGTTCAAGCTCACATATTCTTTCCTCAACCTTGTCTGGTCTTTGAACCCATCAAAGACATTCTTTTTTATCCCCATCAAAGGCATTCTTCATTTCTATTATAGTGTAATTTGATTATTAGCATTTCATTTGATTATTTATTAAAGTATCCATCTCTCTGCTTACTTTATCCATCTGTGCTTGCATTTGCCTACTTTTCATTAGAGCCCTTAACTTATTAATAATAATATTTTAAATTCCCTATCTATTAATTCCAAAATTTGTGTCATATCTGACACTGGCATTGAGTCTTGCTTTTTCTCTTCAGGCTCATTTTTTTACTTATCTTTTTTCATGCTTTGTAATTTTTGTTGAAAGCTAGAAATGATGCATTACATAATAGGAAATGAGGTAAAAAGGCCTTTATTCTCAGGTTTTATGTTAATTCGGCTAGGAGTTGAGCTGTATTTAATGATTACTCTAACTGTAGGGTAGTTCAGACTGTAGAAACTTCAGTCTCCCCTATGTCCTTCTTTTTGACAACCCCATGATCTTTTGGTTTCTTAAGAACTCATTCTTAAGTAGAGTCTGTATCTTGCAGCTCTTTCCATTGTAGTCTACTGCTGTTATGCTGGAGCCCTGTTGATGTGTTGTAAAGTATGAGGGAAGGAAGCCTTGTATAATGTAATGATTAAGTTGTTACAGTCTTTTAGTGGTCCCGTGTGCCCAGACTGTGACCTTCTCAAATGTTTCTTAACCCTTTTTTTCTCTTCTCAAGTGAGACGGAAGGCCAGAGGATACTAAAGTGGACAGTTGCCCTTCCCTCAGGTTGGATAAGAATCTGGTAGTCTTTTGCCTTGAAGAATAAGCCTTTGTTATAGAAAATACTCTGTATATTTTGAAATACTTTTTTCTTCCCCCTGCCAGAAACATGAGGGTATTGTCCTTGGATCTTCACTATGAGAGTCTGGGTGGGTTCCTTGAGGTACCCCCAAGACTGTATCAACAGGAGTTCTCCTTCTTAGTCCACACTCAGTCTTCAGCGGTTCAACAAAATTGCTCTTTAAGTGTTCCTATCAGTTTATGGCTTCAGCAACATCTGCTTTATGTAACTCAATCTCAGCTGTGATTCTCTGTATTCAGCTTTGACTCTGTATTTTTCTATCTTTCCAGATTTTGGAGTGGCAGTTTGCCCTGTGAACTCAAGTCTCTGATGGGTCCAAAAAAAGTCATTGATTTTCAATTTGTTCAATTTTTTTCTTGTTATAATGACAAGGAGATACCTTTCAAGCTCTTTATATGTCAGAGCTGAAAAAAGCTAGTTATTTCTTTTGAATTTAATAAAAAACGTGATCCCTGGTATCATTCTAAAACAGATAATAGTGAAACTAATGCCATATAATAAAACAAAGATTTTCTGCACAATTTGAAAAAGATAATAAAAGAGAAAAATAAGTCAGGCTTAATTTCCTAATTAAATAACATACACTGATCACTGGAACTTTAATGATGAATAAGACACTGACCCAGCCTTCAAGTAAAATACTAGCCAGTAGAGAAGGTTAACATATTAATAGGCAATTAACATTCAGTTCCACAACAGAGTGGTATGGGAGCACACAAAAATTATCATTTGTTTTTACTTGAATATTTTACATAAATATGTATTATATGGAAATATATTATTTAATGCTAGTCAGGAAGTTGGATCCAGCAGTGCAAAAAAGGGAGAGAGAAAGGAAGAAAGAAAGAAGGAAGGAAAAAATCAAGCAAGCAAGAAAGGTGATCCATTATTACACAGTATGAATTTTTTGAAACTATTAAACTCATGATGTGTTACCAGAAAAAAGATAGTTAGAATAACATGGATACTCAAAACAGGATTTCTTGGAGGTGATACCTAACTGGGTCACAATATAGGATCAAGAATTAAAACATAAAAGGAACTGAGGAAATGAACTCCTGGAAAAGTGGACAGTATAAATTGAAACTAAAACTCAGAGTAGAGCTGAGTTGGATTTTGGAACTATCACAAAATAATAAGAACTGATGGATAATTATAGAAGAGCACTCAGCAGATTTTAAATGGTTGTTGATGAATTGCTTTGAGACAACAATGAAAGCAATGGTCTTTCTCCCCAGAAATCATGCACTACAAATTGTATGCAAAATTATGCATTACAATTTTATGGTGTATGTTAACTCACTGAAGCCAATCTAGATCTTAAGGTGATGTATGGGTACAGTGAACAGGACCAAGGAGAAAGGCCCATTTAAGGAGAAGACAGTAAAGGACGAGCCTATAAAAAGACTGAGAAGAAGTGATCAGAGTAAAAGAAGGAAACCAGAAAAGATTTTGTCATTTACAAGAGTAGAGTGTTACAGTATAGCCAGTTGAATGTGTCAAATATAACAAAGAGATCCAGAAAGACAGTGATTGAAAACCGTTCATTGGATCTGAGATTATTGAAGTCAAGTGTGACCTTTACCAATGCAGTTACACTGGAATATTGAATATTCATAGTAGTTTTCTATGGATTATAGTGAGCGGGAAATGAGTAAGTGGGGACTGTGAGCAGGAGAATTCAGGCTTAGCTGAGAAGAGAAGGAGAGAATGAATATGATGTATATGAGGTCATAAGATCTAAGGAGGGATTGTTATTTTAAAATGGAAAAACTTGACCTTGTTTATAAGATGAGGGGGAGGCAAATGGAAAGGAAAATGCTGCAATGGAGGAAAATGGGGAAATGGGGAAAAAAGTGTGTAATTGATGGAGTGAAGTCCCAAAGAAGGCAGGAAAGGAGTGGATCAAGGCTGCAGATTCACTAGATAAACGTGAGTGGGAAAAGTGACAATTCAGAGGCTAATCTGACAGCTCTAAGGGAAAGGGGATTCTGTCTCATTTATTTGCCATTATCTTTTTACCTGAGGAAATTTTTGTTCCTTTCAATCAAAAAATCACTGAACAAGGCATTAAGGAATCATCAGAAAGAAAAAGAAAAGATTTACAGGTGAAGTTGTTCCTTAGAGTTGTATTTATAATAGAGGATAAATGAAAAGTCTCTAAATGTCTAAAAATAAAAAAATGATTAAGTAAATAATACTATAACTAAATTATTTGGCCATTAAAATTATGTTTTCCATTTCCATTATCTTTATGCCTGGGACATACAAAATGTTCAATAAATATTAGTTGAATAAGTAGATAATCAACTGAATAGAGCAGCTTAATACAAGCCCATTTGTACATGCTCTTATCTTATCAAGGGATGGATTCCCAACCATGTGAAATTCCGTATTAAACCGTAAAACTTCTGGTTTGTTCCTGAGAGCTTGGGTTAAGAAGACATTTCAGGGCAACTCTTTCCCACTATGTGTCTTCTTTCTGTCTTGCTATAAAATAGGCATTGCTATTACCTAGCATGCCCTAGTTCAATGAACAACTCTGAAACACTATCATATACAATGCACTCAAAGATCATGGTTACTCACCGGTCTGATTTTGGAGGGTAGCTATGTATAGATCATTTTTTTAAACCACCACTCAACTCGTGCCCCTTTATGCTCTCTCCAACATTGCAGGGACTGGAGCCTGGGAACACCACTTACATTGCTCTTAGCAAGCACCTGCATGAGCTGAGGAAGGCAGAAGAAAAGCAGAAACCATCATCTCTTTCAGTAATGATGGACTAATGCTTGCACCTGGCTGACCTGAGTTTTTTCAGCAGCTTCCAGGCCACACAAACCCACTGACCGGTGGTGTACACAGCTGTGACCACTCAGCATTTCATTCAGCTCCTTAGCTGGCAGCACAGTAACTTCCTGATTCCTTGAAAGCTAGTCGCAAAACTAGGACTTACTGTTGGCCTTGCCTAAGTGCTACAACTCCAGTTCTTTCAAAGGCTTTGAAACCACCTGTAATAAATCTCTTATTGCTTGAAACGCCCAGAGTGGATTCCGTTTTCCAGACCAAACACTGACTGATAAAATCGCCCTCAAGTTGGAGGTAAGAGGCTGAAATATAAACTCTGTGCTTTAGTTGGCCCGTGCTCTCTCCTACCGTTCTTAGATTGTTTACCTCCACTGCTGGATATCTTCTGTAATCTGTGTTCTACATACCCTCATTTTCTGCATGTAGTGCTATTGCAACTATGCTGAATGATATGATAGGGTTTAAAACAGATGACCCGTCATTTGGAAATTATAAGAACCTAAGCAAATCATATCTAAAAGTTTTTTTTCTGAAAACCCATATGTTCCATTTAGGGAGCCACTGGATTGTCTGAATGTTATCCTATCACTAATTTAGTGTTCTAACCCAAGTCTTTCATTCTGAGTTTATATTATGCTGCATTTGCTGAACAAGATGATAAGCCTTCTGGTAAAGCTGTCCCTTCAAAATGATGCCTCTTGTGATGGTTTAGTAGGAAAATAGTGGTAAATTTCAAAGTAATAACAGGTTTTGAAAATTAAAGAAACGATTAATAAATACACATGTGCTCCATATCGCCCTCTCTTCCAATTCATCCTATATACTGCTGTCAGAATATTTCTTTTTTGTGTGTGTGTGGATCTATTTCTTTTTATTAAATAGTTTTCTTATGATATAACTTACATAATATACAATTCACCAATTAAAAGTATACACTTCAGGGCCGACCTGGTGGCGTAGTGGTTAAATTCATGTGCTCTGCTTTGGCAACCGGGGGCTGGCAGGTTCAGATCCTGGGCATGGACCCACACTACTCATCAAACCATGCTGTGGCAGTGTCCCACATATAAAATAGAGGAAGATGGGCACAGATGTTAGCTCAGGGACAAATTTCCTCACCAAAAAAAAAAAATATACAGTTCAATGGCTTTTTGTATATTCACATAGTTGTGCATCCATCGCCAAAATCAATTTTAGAACATTTTCATTATGCCGAAAAGAAACCTTGCACCCCTTAGCTTAGACTTAGGGGAATGTCACCCACACATTCCCCTCCTCTCCCCCATTCCTAGGCAAGCACTAATCTACTTTCTGTCTCTATTGATTTGTTCATTCTGGACATTTCATGTAAATGGAATCATACGATATGTGATCCTATGTGACCAATTCAGTTAGCATGTTTTCAAGGTTCGTCCATGTTGTAATAGGTATTAGTACTTCATTTCTTTTTAATGTCAAATAATATTTCATTGTATGTATATATTACATTTTATCTCTATAAATGTCAAAAGAAGAAATATAGTTTCTATAAGTATAATTGTGTCTCTCTAGAAATTTATTTCATCTAATTTGTCAAATTTATTGGCATAAAGAAGTTCATAATCTCCCCTTATTATCCTTTTGCTATCTGTAGTGTGATGTCCTTTTTTTTTATTCCTCATGTTTGTGTAATTTTTTTTATTTTTTATTCTTAACCAGTAGGAGTTAATCAACTTTATTAATAATTTCATTAGAAAGTTGATTTTGTTAATTTTTCTCTTTCATTGGTTCATATTCTTATTTTCATTGTTACTTGGTCTTTATTTTTGGGAGCTTAATTTGCTCTTCTTTTGCTAGCTTAGTAAGATGGAAGCTTAGATCGCTGATTTTATACCTTTTCAACATTTAAAGCTACAAATTTTCATCTGAGCACTTCTTTCAGTGCATCTCACAAATTTTTATATATTGTGCTGTGACAATCACTTAAAATTTATTCTAATTTATCTTATGATATCTTCTTTGAACTCTGGGTTATTTAGAAATGTACTTTTTAATTTCCAAATATTTGGACATTTTCTAGATATCTTATTATTATCGATTTCAAATTTAATATACTTTGGTCAGAGAATATATTTTGCACAACTTAAATTCATTAAGATTTGTTTTAAAGTCCAGCATTATAAAAATGTTACTGATGATGGCCTCACTATGCTCAAATCTATGAATACAGAAGAAATATGGACTCAAAACCACAGCACATAAGTTATTCCATGATGTATGCCTTCTGCAGGTCTTCCTCGACTTATGATGGGGGTACATCCCAATAAACCCGTTGTAAGTTGAAAATACCGTGAGTTGAAAATGCATTTAGTACACCTGACCTACCGAACATCATAGCTTATCCTAGCCCACCTTAAATGTGCTCAGAACACTTACATTTGCCTTCAGTTGGGCAAAATGATCTAACACAAAGCCTATTTTATAATAAAGTGTTTAATATTTCATGTAATTATTGAATACTGTACTGAAAGTAAAAAACAGAATGGTTGTAGGGGTACAGAATGGTTGTAAGTGTATAAGTTGTTTACCCTTGTGATCATGTGGTTGACTAGGAGCTGTGGCTCGCTGCCACTACCCAGCATCAGGAAAGAGGATCGACACACATATCGCTAGCCTGGAAAAGATCAAAATTCAAAATTTGAAGTACGGTTTCTACTGAATGCCTATCTCTTTCACACCATTGTAAAGCAGAAAAATCATTAATTCAAACCATCGTAAGTCGGAGACCTTCTGTATTTGTTTTTCCAAGCATTGATTTCCTTTTAACACACTTAACCATCCAAGATGACTGGACCAATGGCCATATACAAGACCATGGCAAAGCTTAGTTGCTAGCTTATGTTCCTCCCTTTCATCTGTCCTTGGCAAACTCTCACCAGGCTTTAAGTCTCAGACCAAACATCATTTCTCCATAAATAGCTCTTCATTACGTCAGCTCTCTTTAAATTCTTGTTGGACTTTTTCTATACTACTCTTATAGGTGTGAAGCAATGCAGACTAGTGAGAAAGGCAGTTGAAAACCACAGACTAGCATCTAGCAGGATGATCAAGATTGACGATATAGATTTTGCAACTTACTACATAGAAGTGATAAATGAAAAGTGCTAAATAGAAGTGATTATGGTTTGGTAAACAAGCATTTTAACTGGCATATTTAAATAAATGTCATCCGGGTCTATATTTGGGACTGCAAAATAGAAGATACCAGGCTTTAAATATATAATTTTAAAAACCCCAATCACTCAGTAAAAGTGGTTGAGATCACTAAAGTTTGATCTTGTTACCTTTTGTGATAATTATCCATTTAAAAGACTGCCCGTTCCATGCTTGGTAAACTCTGTTTTCAAGTTGGGTTAACTTACTTTACTTTTTTTTAGAGATAATTTAAGCATGCTAAAAAAGATTCTCTTCAGATCTTCGGAGAATTTTCTTACTAATGCTGAACTAAAGCGTGGTTCTGATTATTTATTCATCCATGCATTTATTCCCTCGGCTTTTGAGCACATATAACACTCAGACTCAGTGGCAGGAATTGGGAGTGGGAAAAGACTGGTGAGTTTGAAGAACAACAACTGCTCTGGTTGGCTGGACCCTGGGTTTGCTGAAGAGAAATAGTGGGAGAAAGAATTTCCAAGGCCAAATGGGGTCAGATCATAGAACTTTTTAGATAATTATGCAAAAGATTCTGATTTATTCAGTGAGGACAGGGAAACTAATAAACTTTGGGTCAGGGAAATAAGATGATCAGGGATATGATTTAGAAAAAAGTGTGACTGATAGAAGCAAAAGATTGGAATCTAGGGAAATATTTAGGCAACTATCACAATCATCTGTGCGATGGAGTGATAATACAGTGGAAAGAAAAAGAGACGGAGAGAGACTTTTAGAGCTAGGTATTCTAGAAGTGTAATTTGGAAACTGCTTAGATTCATGGGGCACAAGCAAGGTTGGCTGCAAAATTTGCCAAGTCCCAGTGCAAATGAATGGTGTTTAAAATGTGGAGGCCCTTGTTCAAAAGGCAGGAAGAAAGTACTACTAAAAGTACTAAAATATAAAGCTTTTCCCTTTAAAATATTTCATTGCTTATAAAATATAACAGGAGTAATAGAGACACATAAGTAAAAACATAAACTTCCAAATTGTAAAACATTAATATTTTGGTCTCATAATTTTATAATATAATAAATAATAATATTTTATTAATGTGATATATTGATCAAACATAAGATTTTTCTGACTCACTTTTTTACAGTCATTGATTAGATCATCAAACTTTATACTTTTAGTATAAAATACACTTTATTTTCAGTTTATACAAAATGTACTGTGACACATAGAAGCCGTGTAATTTCTGCCTGCTCATCTTGGAACACTCATTGTCCAGATGTCTGCTCGACACTACCTTTGGGAACAGAGCTCCCTGCTGTAAGAAGCCCCAGGCACATGGAGAGTGGAAGTGTAGGGGCTCCAGGCTGTGCCCCATCTAAGCCCAGCCTTTTGGCCGTCTCAGCCAGGTATACTACCTGTGAGAGAAGGGGCCTACAGTGATTTCAGCCTCTAGCCTTTAGTTGTCACTCTCAGCCTTCAAGCTTTTCCACCTGAGGCCCCAGGCATCCTAGAACAGAGACACTTAAGCCATCCTCGCTGTGCCTTGTTTAAATTCTTAACCCCCCAAATCCATAAGCATAATAAAATGTTTGTCTTCCACCACTAAGTTTTGAATTGGTGTGTAACACAGAAATGGTAACCGGGGCAACCTATGTCTTCCACACAAGTTGGGACTCAAACAAAATTTCTTTTCTCTTTTCCTCTCAGCTCACTGAGATAGGCTGATATATTTTGAATGCATTTACCAAAAAGCTAAGAATAATAAAAATAAAATAATATAGGAGATATAGAAAGCAGATAAAAAATCTTGAAGCTTACAAGGGTCTGATACTAGTACATCTAACTTTACAGGCACGAATTCATTTCATTGGATGAGAACCCACAGAAGCCTATTTTAAAATTCTTTTCTACCACTCTTTTCTATGTAGCTCTTCTTCCTTAGGAAGACATTTTCAAGTAATGGGCCTTCAAGGGAACGCGATGAAGGAACGTGTTCCTAGATGAACGTTGCAGTGCAGACGTTTCTCCAGATTGCCTGACAACTGCCGATCCAGGCACAGAAGGTCTAGTTTCCGCTCCTCCTTCCACACTCCCCCATCCTTTTTTGGGTCGGTCAGGTAAAACTTTACCAAGAGAGTGACAATTTGGCCAGATCTTAAAGGACACCTTGTTCCTGGTGAACAGTTAACAGTCAACAAATAATTTGAAGAAAGAATGGACAGGCAAAGGGCCAAAAAAAAAAATTTTTTTTAAACCAGAGGCCGGGAGAGGCGACGTCATGTCGTGTAGCCCAGTGGTGAGATGTTGGGGTCTGTGCTTCTAAAAGCAATGACAGTATTATGAAAGCAATGGGCTCAAAAAGAGGGACTTCTATAATTCCTCAGCCAAATCAGAGAATGTGAGCAGTGTCTGCCAAACACATGAACCAGGATATTTATTTGAACCTGAAATGTACTTTTACAAACTTTAATGGCATTTAAGTCATAGAAATATGCCTTTAGTCAAATAGCTGTTTAACACTTTTCCATTTCAATATTTGATTATATAAGCCATTTTTAAGCATTAATCATTTCAATTGAGTATTAAGAGTACCTATAAAGGGGCCAGCCCCGTGGCTTAGCGGTTAAGTGTGCGTGCTCCGCTGCTGGCGGCCTGGGTTCGGATCCTGGGCACGCACCGACGCACCACTTCTCCGGCCACGCTGAGGCCGCGTCCCACATACAGCAACTAGAAGGATGTGCAACTATGACATACAACTATCTACTGGGGCTTTGGGGGAAAAAAAGGAGGAGGATTGGCAATAGATGTTAGCTCAGGGCCAGTCTTCCTCAGCAAAAAGAGGAGGATTAGCATGGATGTTAGCTCAGGGCTGATCTTCCTCACAAAAAAATAAAAATTTAAAAATTAAAAAAAAAAAAGAGTACCTATAAAAAGGACTTTTGAAACTTGAAGTAAATTTCACCAAATTCTCCTTCATTTATTCTTTTCTGTATATAATTTGAAAAATCAAAGCCATTTTTTAAACTTGAAAGGCTATTTTACTTAATAAGTGTTAATAGGGTTTAACATCAGCAGCCATAAAAAGCTTCTCAACAACTCAAAGGAGAAACAGTAATTAAAAAGGTTTGATTTTGGAAAGATTAACAATATTACTTCAAATTACAAATACGTTCCATCTGGCTGTCGTGGGTCTGGGTGTCTCTGTGCACGTATGATGGAGCAAGGATGGAAAGGAACTGGGATTTGTGGTGACATGAAAAGCCAGTGTAATTTTAAAAATTAAATGCAGAATTTTTGGCTTTGTAAAACTGTTTTTATCTAAGTCAAAAATGTAGATTCCCTCTTGCCCCAAACATCTGAACATGGATTCATTCTATATTCTCCTTGAAAATGTCTATTGATGTGAGGAAAATGGTCCCCTCTGTGTTCTAAATGGTAGAGGATGAGGACTCATCAGTCAAACAAGGAGCTCTTTCCCTCTACTCAAACCGCCCTGTGGCTTTTCACCAGAAGTTAACGCCAAACGTTGCAACGCCAGGGACAGAATACGAATGTTTTATGCTTGAATTTTGCTTTGAATTCATGAGAAACTTATCTACAAAATAGGCTTAAACATGCATTTGTAGTCTGTGAACCTATTCTAAAACGACAACTGGCAAACATATTTTTATCCAACTCTAATTATCTTTTTATTGAATGTAGAAAAACATTACCATTATCAAAATTTCTCTTTCCCTTTCCCTCCCCACTCTCCGCCTGTTTTTAACATTTGGGAACTATTCTACACTTATGCTTTCACGTAGTAAGTATAATATACACAACATTTGCCTATAATTAAAAGTTTAGCATCTTTATGATTTTTAAATGTTTTATAATTTTCATTAGAAACAAAATAACATACTACATTACCAAGGCAAATAATATACCCTTAGGAAGGGGATTATTTTGAACTACTGTTCAGTCATTTATACCTTCATTCAAGTAATTTGGGATCTGGTCATAAAATCAAAATATAGCCAATAGCATGTTGCTGAGGAAAAAAGAGAAGTTCCTTTCACATATTAGTTAATTTAACTTAATTCTTCTTTTAGCACCTGCCATATTAAGCCCCATCCTAGACAACTGGAATGTAGACACAAACAGATTATATGACTTTTGCCTCAAGGAGCTTACATTTTGATGTATATTGAAGAAAAATGGAAGTTCAGAAATCAACCTGACTGACAACAGTTTTTCTAAGGAAAAGTCATTTAAAAACTTGCCAAATTTCGAGATATTTAACTTCTTGGGGGCTGTACCTTACTTTGGTTCATTTAAACACAATGAGATAGAAATGTCAAAACTCTAAATGCTAGAAATTGATCAATGGACTTTGTTATTTTTTGCTGTTGCTATTTTTTATTTTATTTTTTAATTCCTTCATTCTCTGTCAAAGGTAATGCTAAATGTCATCCAGATATTACCTTTCCTGAATTCAGCCCTGTGCTAAGTATGGAGTTGTTTCGAATACTCTAGTTATCCTGCACACTTGAGCTGGCAAAGATTGTTGGGACTAAGAAATGGCCCTAGTGGTCTTTGAGACACATGACTAGTCCCGTTGCACTGTCACTTGACTGCCTCAAAAGACGTAGGTGCTCTGACCCTTTTAATTTCCTCATCTCATGAAAGAAAAAAGACAAGTTTGATCGTGATAGCCAATCACATCTTAGTTCCATCATGTGGACAAATCTAATGATAACATCTGTGGTAGATTGCTAATTATTCCCCTCCCTGTATTCATGCCTCTTTGCAAAGTGACTGTGTAGCTCCTCTCATCAAGAGGTGGAATGTAATTCTCTCACTGAATCTGAATCAGGGATAACATTGTGACCTGCTTTGACTAATGAAATGCAGAGTAGGCAATGTGCCAAGTTCCAATCCTAGGACTCAAGAGGCTTTGCGTGCTTCCACTCTCTCTTCGAGCTCTGCACTGCCATTTGAACAAGCCCAGGCTAGCAAGCTGGAGGATGAGAGACCATGTGGAGAAAGGGTCCAATATTCCCAGTCATCCCTGCTGAGCCCATCATAGACTCACCAGTCTTCAGTAACCCACAAGTTGACTGCAGAAACATGAGTAAGCCTGAACGATATCAGACCAAGCCATCCCAGACCAGAACAACTGCCCAGCTGAGTTCAAGTCTGCAAAATCTGAGCTAAATAAATTGTTGTTATGTCAAGTCACTAGGTTTTGGAGTGGTTTTTAATACAGCAAAAGCTAACTAATATAAAATTTGATCATAACTTTATTACCTCATTTAAGACAACTTCCCTATTCTCTCATAGAAATATTGAACAACCAGTAAGAATAATTCTTACTAAGAAAGACCTCTCTCAGGATTTTCTAAACATAACTTTCTCTTTCCTTGTTGTAATATGTGGAATATATCTTTCGGCAAAGATCGAAAAATGGAAATCTTAGTATAACTTTTTTTTTTAATAATTTTATTTATTTTTTCCCCCAAAGCCACAGTAGATAGTTGTATATCATAGCTGCACATCCTTCTAGTTGCTTAGTATAACTTATTTAAAAGGCAATTTGATACAAAAACTGACTCAACCATTTGATTATATAATTTCTCTACCTTTTAAAATTCAGCCAAATGAGTAGTAGTATCACTTAGGATTTATTCTAGGTAATGCAGATAAATTAAATAGTTTTTACTATTTCAAATTTTGTGCTGATAGGATGTTTTTCCAGGACACTATAAAACAGAAAACAAATTTTTACTGTAGGCACACAAAATGACACTTTTTCTTCTGAATTTTATTGAAAGCCAAATTCAATAATTTCATATCAAATAGGAACAGCTTGTAGACGGAATTCGCCTCAAATAGATACTAGATGAAATATCTTTGAATTATTGAGTTATCAAAATCTGTTTATTTTGAAAGACATGTATCTCATCTGAAGCTGCTAGATATAAAAGGCCAATATATAAAATTATAAACATTTCCCAGAATTTGTGTATATATAAATATAAAAGTAAAATGAATCCACATATGTTTTTAAATATAACTTTTTTTTATATTTGGTGAGGAAGATTGGCCCTAAGCTAACACCTATTGCCAATCTTCCTCTTTTTGTTTGAGGAAGATTTGCCCTGAGCTGACATCCATGCCAATCCTCCTCTGCTTTTTGTATGTGGGATGCCACCACAGCATGGCACAATGAGTGGTATGTAGGTCCGCGCCTAGGATCCGAACCTGTGAACCCCAGGATGCCGAAGCAGAGCACACAAACCCAACCATTACGCCACTGGGCTAGCCCCTATAATTATTTTTATAAGAATATACTGGCATACTTCCTTTTATTGTGCTTTGCTTTATTGTGCTTTGCAGATATTGCGTTTTTTTTACAAGACCCTCCACCAGCAAAACGATTACAAGTTGCTGAAGGCTCAGATGATGGTTAGCATTTTTTAGCAATAAAGTAACTTTTAAATTAAGGTATGTACATTTTTTTTAGACATAATGTTATTGCACACTTAATTGACTACAGTATAGTGTAAACATAACTTTTATATGCACTGGGAAACAAAAATTCATGTGACTTGCTTTATTGTGATATTTGCTTTATTATGGTGATCTGGAACGAAACCCACAATATCCCCAAGGTATGCCTGTAAAAATATTTAACAGAAAAAAAGCTGAAAAGCTAGAATTTAAGCCAAATCTATCTGACTCCAAATTCCATGATCTTTTCACTCTATCAGTGATGGCAATTATACATAACCTATGCCTGAACCCATCCCCACCCGCTCCCATGGTGGACATCGCTAATCAACTGTGGCTGTTTTCCACTGTAGGGAAGGAAAACTTTTCCCTTCTTCTCTTCTAGGTCCTCTGGCTGGTCTAATAATTAAATTCACATAAGACAGATTAACAAGAGAAAAACAAATTTAATTTTGTACATATGGGAGCCCCATAAAAATGAGGCTCAAAAAAGTGACCAAAGCAGGCAGTTTTTATACCTTTTAGACAAAGAAACAATAAATTTTTGAAGAATTGACAAGACAAAGAAGTTTGGGCTTGGAGTATTAAATTACTGAGGAACTAACAAGGTTTGTTTATACATCCTTCTTGGCCCTAAATTCCTTATCTCTGGCTATAAGGATGTCTTTCTTCCTTCTGATACAGGGAGAGTACCTTTCACGTGGGAGATTTATTTCCTGCTTTCAGGGGGACAAAGGAGGGTCAGAGTGTTCTTCTTGCACTGCTGTTTCTCAAATAACTTTAATTCAAAATAATCAACATGCCATGGGGCCGGCCCGGTGGCGCAAGTGGTTAAGTGCGTGCGCTCCACTGCGGCGGCCAGGGGTTCGCCAGTTCAGATCGCAGGCACGCACTGAGCACCGCTTGGCAAGCCATGCTGTGGCAGCATCCCATATAAAGTGGAGGGAGATGGGCATGGATGTTAGCCCAGGGCCAGTCTTCCTCAGCAAAAAAAGAGGAGGATTGGCAGATGTTAGCTCAGGGCTAATCTTCCTCACAAAAAAAATAGTAATAATAATCAATATGCCAAAGTGGCATATTTTAGGGTGGCATAGTCTGCTCCCCTTCACTGCCAAGCCTGGATGTAGTCT
Organism: Ceratotherium simum simum; assembly: GCF_057802395.1. Lineage (NCBI taxonomy): Eukaryota > Metazoa > Chordata > Mammalia > Perissodactyla > Rhinocerotidae > Ceratotherium > Ceratotherium simum. The sequence continues at coordinate 66,121,810 of NC_141909.1, read as the reverse complement.
CCAAAGATTTCTCAACACAGAAATTGAGAAAGTCAATCATAAGCAGGCATGAAACCTGAAACCTCTTTGCAATGCCTCTCCTATATCTGCAGCCTTTGTATACTTCACCTAGTTTTCTCTAATAGGGATAATATTTTTTAAAGATTCCCCAGTGTAATCTTCCTCTTGGTAATATATTTTTGTTTTTCCTTCCCCTTAGTCTTTCTACTCCATTAAACAAAGTTCATGGAACTTATTTTGCCAGGGACAGTTGGAGGCCAGTAAGCTTCTAGAACAAAAAAAAAAACATAGAATAGGGAAAAAAAGGATGATATGACACAAGGAAGGTTCCAGACAGGGGGACATGCAGCAGAGGGAGAAATTTTCCTATTGGAGAGAAGGGGGAAATTTGTAGGGACACTTAACCATGGTAAAGATGCTACCTGAGTCCATGAGAAAAATCTAATGCCTCCATTCATATGCTTGGTCCATAAGGATAAAGGGTAGGGAGAAGGATGATTGAGAGAGACAGACAGAAAGAGAGAGAGAGAGATGAAGAGAGAGGGAGAATAAATAAACTAGAGGAGAATCCAAGAATATCTGGGCTTGTGTTCTAATTTCTTCATGTTTTCAGCATGTTATGTGAAGCTGCAAAAACAGATAAAAAGTCTAGATAGGTGGGCTTGAGACTGTGCCCCAGCACACACACTCCTTCCCACAATCTATAGATGGCATGCAGGAAGTCTGTGTATCCTGGAGAGAAGACACGAAGACGTAAGAGTCTGTGGACCCCAGAAGTCAGGGATCTGGCCAGGGGAGCCTCATGGTTCAGTATTGACACCAAAGGCAAAGAAGAGCAAACACAGAATTCAGCAGTGGATGCCACTGCAGTGGATGGAAAGGTGCGACTATTCACTACTCATTCAGGTTTCCAGCCCTGACCAATCACGTATCACCTATTATAGCTGAGGGCAGACACAGCAGAGGAAAGCAGAAGTTCTGGAGCCCTCATCTTGATCCCAGTCTCCTCCTTGAAGGCACCCAGATGCCCTTTTAGGAAGTTGGATGAGAAGGGGAGAATATTTTGCAGGAGATACCCTATGTGAGCTGATGACTGTGTCAACTAACTTGATGGGGGAATCCTTTCACAATGTCCACATACATCAAATCATCACAAGTATACTTTAAATATATTACAATTTTATTTTTCAATTATTTCTCAATAAAGCTGAGAAAAAAATAGAAAGCTATAAGAGGGAATTTAAATTTAGTTTTTTAAAACGTGTCTGCCTTCCCCATTAGAATTTGTAGGAGATCTAAGTTTTGTAGGGATTGAAGCTTCTACATTTTGAGGGAGATTGGCTCTTTAAGGAAAAAATTACAAAATTGTGAAGAAAATTCAGGTGTAAAATTAAATATTTCTTTGGCATTAGAAAAGCAATCCTAGCAGGTTACATATTTTTACAAGCTGAAAAGTCCAAAAGAAAGAAATATCTTACTGATTGCCTGACACGCTTCTGTAATCCCTTTTCCTAGTTTTTGACTCTATATCTTTTTTTTACTGTGATATAATTGACATATAACATTATACCAGTTTCGGGTGTACAACATAATGATTTGATATTTGCATATATTGTGAAATGATCACCACAATAAGTCTAGTTAACATCCATCACCATACATTGTTACAAATTTTTTTTCTCTCAGTGCCTATCAGGGCACTGGGGTCTTGTTCTCATCACTCCTTCCTAGTTCTGCTGTTTATGCTTCCAAAATAACCAGGACTTGATCACACACACACCCATGCAGACACACACGCAGAAGTATAAATTCTTTAGATTGACTTAATAGTCACCTGTAAGGAGATAGCTTTAAATCAGAGGAAATTGCTACATTCTACTGGTACATTTGAGGGTTTTTTCCTGCCACCACAGAGAAATGGGAGCTCCAGGGCAAGATGAAATTAGTTAATAGAAAAATAAAGAAATCTCCATACTGCTTTCCATAGTGGCTGCACCAGTTTGCATTCCCACCAGCAGTGTATCAGGGTTCCCTTTGAGCCACATCGTCTCCAACACTTATTATTTCTTGAGTTGTTAGTTATAGCCATTCTCATGGATGTGAGGTGATATCTTGTTGTAGTTTTGATTTGCATTTTCCTAATAATTGGGGATATTGAACATCTTTTCATGTGCCTGTTGGCCATCTGTATATCTTCTTTTGAAAAATGTCTGTTCGTTTCCTCTGCCCATTTTTTGTTTGAGTTGTTCATTTTGTTGTTGTTGAGTTGTATGAGTTCTTTATATATTTTGGAAATTAACCCCTTGTTGGATACATGATTTGCAAATATTTTCTTCTAGTCAGTGGGTTGTCTTTTGTTTTGTGGATGGTTTCCTTCGCTGTGCAGAAGCTTTTTAGTCTGATGTAGTCCCATTTGTTTATTTTTTCTTTTCTTTCCCTTGCCTGGGTAGACATGGTATTAAAATTTAAAAATAGAAACACCATATGATCCAGCTATTGCATTACTGGGTATTTATCCAAAAAACATGAAATCAGTAATTCAAAAAGATGTATGTACCCCTATGTTCACTGCAGCATTATTCACAATAGCCAAGATGTGGAAACACCCCAAGTTACATCAATGGATGAATAGATAAAGAAGATGTGGTATATACATGCAATGAAATACTACTTAGCTATAAAAAAGACAAAATTGTGACATTTGTGACAACATGGATGGACCTTGAGGGTATTATGCTAAGCGAAATAAATCAGAAAGAGAAAGACAAATACCGTATGATTTCACTCATCTGTGAAAGATAAACAAACAAACATGTAGATAAGTAGAACAGATTGGCAGTTACCTGAGGGGAAGGGGGTGGTGGGAGGGCAAAAGGGGTAAAGGGGCACATGTGTATGGTGACGGATAAAATCTAGACTATTGGTGGTGAACATGATGCAATCTACACAGAAACAGAAACATAATAATGTACACCTGAAATTTACACAATGTTATAAGCCAATATGACCTCAATAAAATAATTTTTAAAAAGAAACTACGTTTATTGGATACTCCCAAGGGAGTAGAACTCTATCTCATTTTTCCATTTTTCCAGGGCAGGAACTTTCATGACAAAGGCTGGCAGGCCACAAAGGATCCTGCTATCACTTATCAGAAAAGGAAAACACCCATTGTCTATATAACTAGTCTTCAGCCACCAAAGAATGAACTTAGCAGGGAGAAGAAAAAGTGAGTATTTACCTGCTGGTGTTATTCCCATTCTTCACCAGGAGAACCAAATCTCACATTTTAAGTTATACAGTCAGGATCCTGCAGCTAAAGAGTGGCAGAGCCAAGATTTGAATGCCAGTCTGTCTGATTTTGAAATCCATATTCTTTCCACCATAAACTATTTTACATCCAGATATCTGTTAGCATCGTCATCTTGACCCCCCCATTAGGATATCCAACATATCCAAACTCAACATATCCAAAATTGAAAACACTATCTTCCCCAAAAAACATGTTCTTTTTTTTTTTCTCCCATATTGTTCATCTTAGGCAATGTTGTCTAAATCAGAATCATTCCAGATTTCCCAATCTTATTCCCTCTCCTAATTGTCAGCAAACTCTGTCTATTCTATCTCCTGAATATCCCCACTGCATGGACCCCTTTGTTCTCATACGCGGGAGAACTGGATGAAGGACAAGAGATACCTACACAGACAGTTCATATTGACAAATAGCTGTGATAGGAGCCGTGACTGGCAAATTCCACTGTTAACTTGACAACACCAACGCAGCATCTATAGTAAGTCAGTCAGTGAGCGACAAGGAGCCCAAACACCTCCCTGGAAATTAGGTTTAGTTTCTTGGAAAAGGGAAATGATATTCTAGGGAAGCTAGAAAGATGCCTATTCTGAAATCAGATTCAATAAACAGAAGTACAATTCAAAATAAGATGAGGTGTATAAGGAAAGATCTTGAACCTGCTTCTGGGTGAGCCAATCAGAAGGCTACGTTGCAAAGGAAGAAAATCCAAAAAAAAAAAGTCACACTCTTGCACTCATGGTAACTACTGTGTACCACGTCAGGAGGAGATGTAGTCACTGGCCAGAGAAAGAGGAAAACCCTCAGGAGCTTCCATTTATTCCAGAAGAATCCACAGAGAATGAGAACAGTAGTTATCTATTGTTGTTTTCTTCCTTCCTTTCTTTCTTTCTTCTTTTCATTTTTTTGTTGTTGTTATTGATTTTCAAAAAGCACTGTGTTGGAGAATAGTTAATAGGATCTATATAAACGAATGAGAACTATCTGTACTTTACACTTAAAACACATTCAGTAAAATTATATATATTTTTTGTGGGATTTTGATATAAAGTTTCATATATCCTCATCAAAGGACAGATAGTAAGAAAATATTTTATGAGTTTATATTTCTCTTTTTTTTCATTTTTAGTTCTGCTGAACATATTGTATGTGGTTTGCCTTGCCCCATACTATCTCTTGCTTTCTTATTTCAGGGTCTTTTCCTCTCAGACTCTGCACATAAACTTGCTGAAGGTTCATTTAAGACTCAACTGTAGAGGTCTGCATCCTCTAACTCCATCCGGCACTAGCCCCCTGCTTTAATCACCATGTGACCACAGCTTTGCTCACTGACTGCTTGAAGCTGTATCTCTCTGGCCAACCTGAGTGTTCGGGCTGTTCCGCTTTGATTTGTGCAATCCATTAAAATTCCACGTGCTACAATAATGGAGAGAAGTAACTATAAATTACATTTGCTGAGAAGAATAACTTCAAAACGACAAGTATAGCACCATTATGTGTTATTAGAATTTGACTTTGATTGACGTGAGTTGAAAAAAAAAAATCAAATATTTCACAGAATCAACAAGACGGCTGGAGAACCAGGCTCGGTGTTACATAGCCAGAAACGATAACCCAAATCACACACAGAACTGATCTGAAGAAGAAACTATTTCCACGCTGAACCCTGAGTAGTACGGTTTTGCTGCGGGCCCTGGTGCTCTGAGGACTACCACTACAGCACAGACTCATGACTTCCTGCTTATTTGGGCCCAGAGGGCTCCCAATTCCATCTCTGGGGTCAGTGGTTGTGAGTGGCAAAGCTTCTATGCCCACAGGCAGAGAAGGATGGGAAAGTGAGCCTTTCGTTTTCAGTTTCTTTATTATGAGGTTGATTCTGCTCTCTCTAAGATTTGTAAGCTCTCATAATATTATCCCAAATATAGGCAAAGAATTCAGATCCTGAGCAGCCAAGAAGAATGACAAATGTCTGCTATAGCATCTGATTTGAAAATTGTTGCCATATTGAGTAGAATCATAAATTCCAAGATGCTGCCAAACTACCAAGTCCCCTAAGCATGTGTTCTCTTTTATCAATGATTATGGCCAATGTTCCATAGGACACACACACACACACACGGAAAATAAGATCACAAAGATACTTGCTCCTAAACTGCAACTGAAGAGCTAATTTGTCTACATGCTGGATAATTTCGTGAAAAAAAAAAGGTGAGGACAGATTAACCATATGGGGTATTTTTAGAATGATTTTTGTCCATCTTGCTTTTTTGCTGATGACAGTTTTGAATGCTTTTCGTGCTAATTTTGACAAATAAATACTAGATTGAATGCATTGCATATATTCTTCAATGATTTCCCTAGAGAGGTTTTCATTGTTGAAATAAAATCAAAAGAAATATGAGTTTATGACGTTGTAACCTATTAAAAATATGAGGGCACATACTTATTTTTAATATGGAAGCTTAAAAGATTAAGTATAATTGAGCAAGAGTATACAATTGTAGTATATGTAAATTAGTAAGAGCTTCAGTTTTATATCCATGAGGTAGGATGCTGTATAGTAAACTGATGTAAAGAAGAAAACTTACAATTTTTCTTTTTCTCTTTTTTTATATATTCACATTTCACATACCCACACATGATATAGAATTAAAGTTGCTGACATTTTGTTTTGTTTTAAGAATATAGTCTCATTTTTCACTTCAATTATTTCTAGCAAACCAAAGAGTTGAAATCTAATACACTACAACTGCTCTAAATTGCTACTGTTGTATAGAGCACCAGCACACTCTGTTGGACACTTGGAATAATGGATGTGGTCTCCTAAGCAATGCTTGGATGTCATTAAATTCTGCTGTTCATCTTAATGACAAGGTATTCTCTTTCTACTTTGTAGAATTGGCTGAAATTGCATGCTATTCATGGAGAAATCCAGAATTTTGGTACAGCTGAGAATAATGTAAAAATTAAAGCCATTTATATATATATATGTACACTGATAGACCTAATCATCTGCAGGATAATGTGATAAGGAAATGAGAAATGCTTCCAGATCATTGCTCATCATGCTAAGCAGATAGACCAGGACTAAGAAATTGCCCGTTCAACCAATGCTTTTTGAGTATCTACTATCTGTAAGACAGGGTAATCACATGGATACAAGGATGGCTAAGATAGGCCTGCCTAGCACTCTGAAAAATTGTTGGGGTTGAAATGTTTATGAAGTACTTCTGATACTAAGTAAGCAAAATATGGATCAAGTTTAGTATTTAAATGTCCAGTGCCATAATTCCTAGTATTGTGAGGAATTTAGTATTTTATTCTCAGAAATAACATAGAGAAGGGGACCACTATTAAGATCAAAGACTCTGGGCACTTACTATATATACCCACTTCTGCTCATGATTCACTTTGATATCGAGTGAAATGTTTTTAGGCTCATTCACTCACCTATAAATTATAAGTGTAACTTGGGATGAAAACAACGCTGACTTTTTTAGCGTTTATTATATACTGAGTTCTTTTCTAAGGGCTTAGCATATGTTATCTCATTTAACTCTCACAACAACCTTATTAGATATTACTATTTTTCCCACTTTACTGAAGAGACTGAGGCACAAAAGGCTTAAACAGATATCCAAAGATCACACAGTCTGTTGTAATTGACAGAGACAGGATGCAAACCTGGGGTGTAGGATATAAGAGCTCTTGTCTTGACCCTGCCTCACAGGACATTTCTGTGATTAACCTATTTCATTGGAATGCGGGGAGGACAGAGAATGCTTAGCAGCAGCTTCGGGATCTTTAGAAAACCATAGATCTAGACAGAAATAGGGCATCTGGTTGTGTATGGCTGAGGACTAGTTAAAACAACCCAAACTGATAGGTTTCTAACTTGAGGCCATTCAAGTGATTCTCTAGTAATAAATCAGATCAACATTGCTGTGATGAACAATGGATATATTGTAGTCTGTGGTAATCACAATGTTTCTTCCTTCAGTGTTGACCAAGTGTACAACACATTTTATATGCTTCATTTATATAAACAAAATAATTGATATTCTATTTTGAAAAAAGAAGAGAGGGTATTTTAGCAGTTACCATAATAAGTCAAACTATAATTTAGCGTCAATATAGAATGAGGTGCTCTGATTTATCAATATTCTTATTAATAAATTCTATTTATTATTGATTCACATGCCCATTCAGTTAGGTCTTATATGCATTTAATTGGTTTACTTCTCTTAAGTCCTCCATGAGGCTGCAATCACACTGAGGGTTTGGATTATATTTTGTGAGTCAGTCGCTTACATAACAGTACTACCAAACGTCAAATGTGGAAATTAGATACTCTATGGTCAAAATAATGATAATTACTAACATTACAAAATAAATTGCCAAAGAGATCCTTAACTTAATGACAAATATGTCAGTTTTAATAAAAACAAGTTGTTCCCTAAGCAACTGTCACTTCTGTTTCACTGAAATCAAAATGATTATGACCTGACACAACTTAGAGATTCATACATATGCATATTTATAGTATTATGCACATAACAAATCTCAGTAATAATTTTATTTATAAAACTAGTCTTAAACTTCCTTAATTAGGCTACCAAGTAATGTACAAATAAGGGCAAGTATGAGAAAAAATAATTACAGAACAGATATGTCATTATTTTGGAAGATTAAGACTGACCAAATTGTTTTGTAATAACTTTTGGTGCCTGAAATCACTAAAAAATATGTGAAACTGGTGTTCCCATAAAGATGGAGAAAGCAATATTTCTGGATTTAAATATAAATGTAAGTATAATTATACATCCTTGTCTTCAATTCTGAAAAAAAGAAAAAATGATGCATAAGTTATGATGACAAAATGTCTTTAGAGCATACGTTCAACTTTTACGTTGTATCTGTGGGTTCAATGTGAATAGTTCAAAATAATAGTTAAAATAGTTCAAAATAACTTATTCAAAGTACACAACAGGAGTTGTTCATACTAATCAATAACTATTATTTGAAGAATTTTGAACCTGGAAGGCTCTTAAGACTCATCCATCCTTGGGGAAAAGTCTTGGTGGCTCTATTGTGCCAGAACATTGAGTGGAAATGTCAAACTTGAATTAATTAGTCAATTATCTGGGTTTTTTCTCTTTCAGCATTGAAAATGAAGGACTGGTATGATTCTATTTGTGTCAGGCTAAAAACAACAAATCTAAACACTCATTTCCGACATTATTTGGGGGGAACAACACATTGCAGGAAAAACTAACTGATTGCCACAAAGTCAAGGAAGAGGTTACCTCTGAGGTATAGAGAGGGAGCAGGATGCATTCAGGAGAAACACACAGAGAGCTTCAAAGATACTGGTGGTGCTCGCTCTAGTTATCCATTTCGGTAGGGAACCTATAAGTGCTCATTTTATTATAATTTTTTAAATTGTACCTGTGTTTTATATGTCCTTTTTCTATGTACAACACAGTTCACAACAAAAAATAAAGATTAAAATGACTTTAAAAATCACTGAATGAGCTCATTTTGGCATCCTGTGCATATATCCTTTTGTTAGCTTATCTAGTATATACTTATATCTATACAATTATATGTCATTTTTAATTCCCGGGTAATAATAGATAGCGAAATTCTCCAAGGATCAAGTTATCCTTGATCAGAATATCTTCATCAGTGGCCAATATTCTGATTCTAAGCCATCTTTTCAACCTTTTCTTTCGCCTCTATCCTCCCTTCTCATGCACCTGCTTGCTGTTCCCTAAACACACCATGCTGTGTTGCCTACATCCAGGAGTTTGCATGAGCTACTGCTTCTACAGTAGACCCCCTTACCCATAGGGGACACATTTCAAGACCCCCAGTGGATGCCTGAACCATGGATAGTACTGAACCCTGTGTATACCATGTTTTTTCCTATACGTTTATGTCTATGATGAAGTTTGATTTATAAATTAGGCACAGTAAGAGATTAACAACAATAACGAATAATAAAATAGAACAATTATAACAATATACTGTAATAAAAGGTACTATAGATCTTAGCAACTTCAGCAAACAATTTTCACTTAAAGGAAGCACTTTACAGCTTCCCTTTGGCATATCCAAATTTCCAACATCACTACTCTTGTGCTTTGGGACCATTATTAAGTAAAATAAGGGTTACTCGAACACAAGCACTGTGATACCATGACAGTCGATCTGATAATGGAGATGGCTACTAGGTAACTAACAGGCAGGTAGCATGTACAGTGTGGATAAGCGGGGCAAAGGGATGATTCATGTCCAGGGCAGGATGGAGCAGGAAAGGTGCGAGATTTCATCATGCCTCTCAGAAGAGCACACAATGTAAAACTTATGAATTGTTTATTTCTGCACTTTTCCATTTAATATAGTCAGACTGCAGTTGACCGCAGATAACTGAAACCGTGGAAAGCAAACCCGTGGATAACGGGGGATTACTGTACTTAAATAGTCTTTCCCTAACTGGCTCTTCCACTGGTATCTGCTCTTGTTTTAATACCCAGCTCAATCATTATGTCCTGCCCATGCTGAACAAGTTCAGTGGTTCTCTCCTCTGCCTTACCCTGGCCGTTTCCACAAGCTTGCTGCAGTCCCCATCCCACCTCATGTGACTGTCTTCCATTCCCCAGAAAGTCACCAGACTATGAGCTCTTTGATGGCAGAGGTTTCCTCATTTTGTTTTCTCCGGTGCCTAGCTCGTTGCCTAACACAGAGCAGGTGCTCAAAGAATGATTGTAATGACAGAATAAATTCCAGTTGCTTACAGAAGGCTGAGACATTTACAAATAACTTTAGTATACAAGGTCTAGACCCTGAGAATAACATGTTAAGTTCATACAAAATATTATAGAAACTCAGAACAAAGAGAAATGAATGTGGCTATATGAGCACACAATGATATACCAAGATATTTCTTCTATAGAGACACAGTCGTATACTGCAAATGAACTAGAAAAATGTGAGATGATTCTTGCTTCACTAAATTTGCAGTCAAGTAGGGGAGACAAGACCAGTAGATACTGTTCAATTAAGGGATGAAATTTAGAGGTTCAGAGAAGTCTAGAGATGTGGAAATCATAAAAGCTAAGTTAGCATAAGCAAAGGTAACTTTCTTGAGGAGGTGAGACCAGATTTTGATGTCAAAAAAGACAGTGTTTGTACAGAGTAGGGGAAAAACAGATGGTTTTCTAGATGTGCGAAGTAAGGGAAAGCAGAGGGAGGCTGGTGTGTTTGGGAAGCGCTGCAACAGAGCCCCGACTGCGTGTTGGGAAGTCGTGGGTAATACCGGGAGGGGTAGGGCATGCCAGATTCTAACAAGGCTTTCAAAGTTACTCACTGCTAATCAAAGTTTGAGATTTTTATGGTAACTGAAGCAAATGATTGATTGATGAAGGGGGAAAAGAACACTGCGCTGATTAAATGTTGACCATTATCATTTTCAGTGCAACAGCTGCTACTGAAATTGCAGTAATTCAAAATGAAAAATAGACACTGTTGTTCTGAAATAGCTTGGACTATTTGGAACCCTGTAGCATGAGTTTATGCTGTGTGGTTTTGCTAAGAACATGATGGGGTGCAGGTTCCTTTTTTCATTTTCTCATAATGACTTGTTCTACGGATTGAGAATTCAAACTGAGCAACAATTTCACAGCCAGAGTTGGAGTGTGGGTTGTATAAAGTTGTGGAAGCACTTTTCCAAAGATATAAAAACTCCTCCCTACTGCCTAATTACAATTTCTAACTAAAATGACATTTGAAAAACTTCAATTGCTTAAATTACTTTTCTAACTGATAAAAACCTATTTATTATCAACTCATTATTCACATTGTACTACTTGCTCATAGTTATTTTACTGAAAAATTTAGCCATGAAGTTTGACAGTCTATTTTCACTTCAAGATAAACATTTACAAAACTAACCATGTTGTGTAAATGCTTTGAAGTAGGAATAATGCATGAGTATAACTTACAGTTACTTAGTGTTTACTACCCTAGATAAACAATTTATTTCAAGGTCATCATTTTTGCTTCTTTTGGATTAGTAATATCTACAACATCAAATAAATCATGTTGTAATTCAACATCAATATACTATGCATCCTTGTTTATTTCCTGGCACATCATCTCTGCACCTCTAATTTATTTTAGACTACTTTGCCATATCAAGAGATTTGGACCTCATCCCATAGTGGATATTTGAAAATAGAGAGAAACTAGGAAAATCCCAACCTACGTTTTGGAAAAATAATGCTGCTGCCAGTAGGAAGATGAATTGGAGAGCAGGGAAAGAGATTTGAGGGCAGAGGGATCAGTTATAAGATAAATGGCTAGGGCAGGAACAGATTGTGTGAGGGATAGAAGAAACAAATTGAAGAACATTTTAGGGGTTGATTGGGACTTGTTTTTGGACAAATTGAATCCACAGGTACCTATAAAATGACCTATCAGTGATGCAGTCCCAGACGTGCTCATTTAGGGTAAAAATGGAGCTTTCTGGGTTTCTGTAAGGAGAGGATGGCAGAGGCTCCCCTAAGTAGCAGGTTGCTATAGCAACATTATCCCGTCAAGTGCAAATAGAGTCCATTGTCTCTGCCAGTGACCAAGAGAGGTTTTCTGAAGGCTGAAAACATATTAGCATACAGGACCAACTGGTCTTTTGTTATGGAAAAGTGATCATCAAGTGGATATCATAAACATGGTTAAGACTTGAACCGAAGCAGTTCCTCATCTAATCAAATGTTTATGGTACTGAAACAAGACAAGTTTTATATGAAAATACACTCCTTAACCCTTCTATTCTAGAAAAGTATAGTTGTGTAATATCTCTGTTCTTCATATTCATCATCTGTAAGACAGAATAATAATTATACCTATTTCATAACTTAGAAAGTGCATGGCATGTAGTAAGTAAAATGTAAATGTTAGGTATTATTGTTACTGTTATTATCATTATCATCACATAAGCAGGTAGCATAGTGTAATGGTTAAGAGCATAAACTCTGGAAACGTAATGCCTGGGCAATTTTTTTTTAATATGGAACTTTTTAGCTGTGTAAACTTGGGCAAGCTATTTAACCTATCTGTGCTTCAGTTTCCTCCTCTATAAAATGACAAATAATAATTGCACCTACCTCATGGAGTTGTTACGTGGATTAGATGAATTGATATTTGTGAAGTGCTTGGATCTATGTCTGGCACATAGTAAATATTAAAGAAGTATTTGTTAAATAAACAAGCAAATGGAAATGTTTTTTATTAGATTCCTCTTGTAGTTCTAACATTTTCTTAATAGCTGCCCTTTTTTAGTAGTTCTTTTTTATCTAATTTGCTTTCATGTTTCCATCACTTCTGAGTTTAAAGAAAGCAAAAAGGAAGGCAGAAAAGACTGAACTAAAATGTATTGCATTTCTACTTTGTGCAAGGCACTCTTGGAGGTATTATATCATTTTATCCTCACAAAAACCATACGAGGTAACTTTTATTTATAATATGCTACAGATAAGAAAAGAAACCCGGAAAATCGGAATAACCCAATGTCCCACAGGCAGTAAATATTGAAGCCTGAATTTAAACCCACATTTCACTGATTCTAACATTAATATTCTTTAAATTATACACAGAATTTCTTAAATAAGTTTAAAGTAAATAATAATAATTAACAAATAATTATGATAATTACTCATTATTACCATGTGGTCTTTTATTCTTATTTTTTATTAACAACCTTTGCATTTTTAGTAGTTAATATTTTTTCCATGCATTGTAAATGTATCAGATTTTCCAAGGTGAGGGAGACATAGTGTTCTGCACGGGAGAGAAGCTTAATGGTTAATTCATGGTTGATTGACTGGTTAGTCGTGGGTTCAATGGAGAATATATCCTAACCCATGACTTTAAAACCTCACTACAGTATATATAAATATATGCAATTTTCTAGCATGACCATATCATTTTCTTTTTTCAGACTACAGTACACTAGGTCTTTATCTTGTAAAAATTATTTGTAGCACTTTACATCTAATAGTTTTATTGAGTTTTAAGATGACAGTGAGATTGCTTTATGCTCTTTTAGGCAGAGGAAACAGCCATTAAAGTTGTCTTTAAGGAATTGATGTGCGCCTTAAGCTTAAGAGGTCACGAAATATACAGCAGAAAAGCAGACTTCATCTTGGACTCAAGATGAAGGAAGTATTTGAGATATACAAAATCCATCACTGTATTTTCCATTTTCACCAAACTTAGACTTAATAAAAATGACTTTATCTGCTATTTTCTGCTTAATTCTCAGTTCAGCATTTTGTCAAATTTTATTTCTAGCTAGAGTTCCCAACTGCACAGAAGCAGTGATTTCCACATCAAAGTTTAAAGGAAAACAGAAACATGCTCTCAGAGAGCAAGGAAAGAAAATAATTACTGCTGTTAGTCACTCCTCAAGGGTCCACGGAGAAAATAGAAATGATTTTACATGCAGATGGAAAGGTGAAATGTGGTTCTTCCTTGTCACTGCTACTTATTAGTTATAAAGCAATCTAATGAATTATGGCATCAGAGAGAAGATATAAGGATGCCAAATATGTTTTCTCTTTTCAAGTTCAAGTAATTCATAATTTCTATTGCCTAACTTTTAGAAAATCCAATGAAGATATATTCCACTTGCAAATTCATTAGTGGGTAGTTATTTTTTTCTGTTCATATTATCTAAATATACCCTTGAAATGGAGGTAATGTATCCATGGACTGTTTTCAACAATGCAGAACAACAACAACCCCTCAAAGGCAATTTATTAAATTCTAAACAAATGCATTACTCAGTGTACATGTGTTTATATTTCTACTTATCATTCTGAGAAAACAGAGCAACTCTCAGTCTCCATAAAAATAATCCAAACCTCAATATAATATATTTGTGAGTTTGTGAATACAGTCTTCAAAAAATAATTGAAAACTAAGCCCTAGCAAATTCTTGGTTAGCTAGCATTTTACGTCATGAAATATCATCGAGTTTGTGACACTGAGAACTTTTTTCGAAAATTACTGTTTCAAGAAGTGAGGACTTTATTTAGAGAAGTTGGAGCAAGTCCAGTAATATCTATGCCTTATGCAGGAAAAGATGAAAATATTTGTAAACAGAGACAGGGAGGAAAGGCTGAAATGCAGTTGAAAAATTTAGCGTGAGAAACAGAAGTTACGTGTCTTGAACCATAAGTTGGCATATTTTTCATAAAGATGAACAAAGGGAAATATGCATTCAGGAATTTAAATTTGTAGGAGGAGAAATATTTTTAACAAAATGAATGTTGAGTATGTAAGAGATTTTTTATTTTCCCTCCATATCTACACGCTATTCTTCTCCAGTCTGCTGCATGCCCTGGGAGGATGAACTCTGTGAATTGCACAGGCTCCCTCTGACTTCCAATTGGATTTGGCCCATGAAAAGGATGAGCAGGAGATCTGCATATGGAAGCAGAGTGAGATCTGAATGTTTATCCTCAGACTAACCCTCGCCAGGCTGCAGATTGGCAGTGGTTGGATCACACTACCAAAGGCCAGAGCACCTGTTTGGCATCCATCTCCTATAACTACAGCCACACTGAAAGCAGCAGTGACATTTCCTTCTGGATTCCAGTACTCATGCCCCTTCAGTCTAGGATGTTAAGAGCTTCTTGTTGTTGCTAGTCCTGTGGTGTGTCATCCCTCATTGTTTTTTTGTTTTTTTTTTTTAGTTCAGCCCACACTTTTGTAAATAGTTCCTTTATTAAACTACACTCAAATACCCCATTTGAGTGTGCCATCTTTCCTGCTGACAGATAAATGGAGCAAATGAATGAATTCCCAATATTAACTTCTCAATCTCTTCCTTTAGCTATTAAAGAAATTAAAACATCTTTAAAGCAATTTAAATGTTTTTGCAGATTCATGGATAGTAGACAACTTCATTGGATTAGGTATGGCTAGTAACTGATGATCATTTATCGATGATAATTTAAAGTTTAAAGTTTAAATTTTAAGATTTTCCTTATGAGAATAGAAAAGTGTTTCACAATTTGGTAACTTATGTCAATAGAACAAACTCAGGCAATTTTTATGGAACTTGAATCAGGAAATTATGAGATTCTCTTGTTGTGTGCTTTTGATTGGGTATTATTACCTAATTTTAAATATTTCAAATAATCTTATCTCTCATGTTTTTTCTAAGTTTTAGACATGTTGTTTACCTACCACACCATCTTTTAAACAAAGCCAATATTATATACTGATACTACTGTATTTGAGTCTTTTATCAATATGTTAATGTTCACATAGGCATCAAAGAATGAGTTTTGATTTTAAGACCCACAACAGGAAAGCCCCAAACATCATCAATATAGGCAAGCTCTAGGGATGACAGGAATGTTCATCTTCAGTCCATTTTTTATATTAAAATATTTAACGTTTCACATCCATCCCAACTACTCAATATCCTTTTTCCCTCAGCAAAACGTGATTGCTGAATCAACCAAGTTCAAAACAGATGATCTGGGAATATTGGGTGGGGATTGTGAATTCCTCGGTTCCCTCATCATAGTTTGGTGGCATCATTAAAGTACTGATTCAAAAATTCTTCATGTCAACTCAGAGTGTGAAACTTTAAGAGCCAGAAAGCCTACAGAAATGAGAATAGTAGGCTGCCACATACATTTCTCAATGTTTCCCCTCCCAACTCCTCTTATTCAATATGTACAACCACACAAATATACTTCATTTGCTGAAGTTTGCCATGATATTTTTATTTATTTAGCCAAAGGGCAAAAATAATAATTCTCTATTAAATTTAGTATGAAAATAGAAAAACTAACTCATCAAGCTGGATCACTCAGTATGTATGTGTAGAAAATATTCAGGTAGTTCACATTTGAACAGATTATAGTGTTACGTTATAAACATATGTAATTCACAAGATAATATCAATATAGCAATTTTATAGATGATGAAATGGAGACTCAGAGAGATAATGTGATATCCTCAAGGTTAAATAACCAGTAAGCTACAGAACTTGACCTTGAACTCAGCTCTCTTAACTCTGTTTAGCTGCTTTATTCATTACACCTTGAGAACATACTTTGATCAAGTATAGCAGAAAAGCCATTAAAACTCTAAGTGCCCAAGTTAGGATAGAGGGAGAAAAGGGGAGGCTGAGATCACTGCTAGGAAACATCATCAAGGGCAGAATTTTTCCTAGCACAGCTTTATCTGGGGATAAAGATCTGAGAGATGCGCTCAATGAAGAGTCTTTGTCACTGCCATTAATCTCAAAAGTAAAGTCTCAGAAGATGCAAAGGAAAAGGAGGGAATGCAAATTTCTTCTCCCAACATTCTGTTCTAGCATCTCCACCTTAATGTCTCCCAAGGTGGGGAATTAAAAAACGGGTTAGAAATAGGAATGGAGTATCATAGATGCTGCTGTCACATAGACTTCTGAGATGGTGTGCAGGCTCCAAGGACCCACACTTTCAGCAGAGGTTCTCATATTCACAGTTTACTCCTATCCTATTACTGCAAATAGTGCGGGAGAAAGTTATTGACCAAGTTATCCAGAAAGACTTACAGCACTGGATAAATTAATGCAAACCATTACGTGCTTTGATACTAACTGTTGGATTTGATGCCTGGTTATTTTGCTAGTGTAACACTCGTTTCTTCGGTGTATGCATGCAGACTCCAAGTGACAATGGATGTTCCCAAATTTGACTTGCATATTGTTTTTTGGTTCTCCTAAGAAATTACTTCCTAAAAAAAATTAAAATAATGATTCTTTTCCTATACCAACCTGCAAAATTTTACTGAGCCCCATAATTTAGCAAGAAAAAAAAGGAAATATTTTCATAATACTAGAATTAAACCAAGTAGAATATTAACTAGGTTGAATTACCTTGAATGTGGTGTTTGAACATGTGTGGGTGCTTATTTCCATTCTTCAGTCGTTGATTCATTCAGCTGACATTTGTCGAGCACCTCCCATGTGACAAGCACATACCACGGATTTCAGAGACAGAGGAGAACCTCTGATGGTCTCAATTGCTGATAAGCTAATACACTGGTGGGAAAGACTGAGGTGCAAATTCACCAGAGTTTCAATTTGGACATCCTTTGACTACAACTGCAGTCATGTTTACACAAATACTACAAATCCTGGTGCTCTGAGTCCCACCACGTGATAGCAGGACCTCAGATCCTCTCTCATGGAGTCCTAGTATGAGATACATCCTGTCCATCCATCCTACTACCTATGCCTTCTCTCTCCCACCTGGCTCCAGCCATATGGCTCCACTCCCTGCTATTTCCACTAGCTCCCTCTTAAAGGTATCGTGGACTATGTTGCCACCGTCATTCTGTCTTGAGGAGCCAAGGCAAAGATGAGTCTCTTTTCCCTCACTATATGGTAGGTACAGGGCCAGATTCACGGACATGTGACCAGTACTGTTGTACAGGGCTCGACTGTCAACATGGCCCCTGCACTTGGAGTTTAGTGCTCTGTGTTCACCATCTTAATTTTCTTAATAATTTTATCTTTAAATTTGTGTTTTTTAAATAAAGTCCAATGGGACAGTGGAGCGTGCACCAGGAATTGGCATGAGCCCACCCATGGTCCCCCCTCCTGCCCCCTCCCTGATGCCGTGGAAGGAGTTCTAGGTAGCCCACTCCCCACCATCTGATACCCTAGGTCTTGTCCTGCCTCTCTTCCCTGCCTCCACTCCCTGCCCTCTGCCACCTCCACCCACGGCAGCAACAGGCCCATGTTGGTGGGAGAAGCCTGCATTCCTCTTATTGCCCTTCACTCCTACCAGGGGCCTAGGCAGAGGTCATGGGGAAGTCAGGGTCACTAGTGTGTGCCCTGTGGTGTCTAGAGGAGGCACATGGTGGTGGGCTGGCAATGCCACAGCGTGTTTGATGGGGGCAAGCCTCTCGTGCATACCTGATCCAGGTACCGAGTGTGTATCAGCTTAGAGGTTGCAATCTCATAGGGGGTCACCCAGTCAGCTGTGAGTTGTGATAGTGGCCAGTAGGAAGGAGAGATTGACTTCTCTGCCCACACTGGGGTCCTGCATTTTCATTTTGCCCTGGAGCCACAAATTATGTAGCTGAGCCTAAGTAGGTACATAATACCTATTGGTTGTCATACTGAACAGAAGAAGAATAACTTCTTCTACTGTTCCTTTTCATGTAACAGAGTACAATGGGAGAGGAAGACTTTAATCATGCTGGAACAACATATAGCCAGAGGGACTACATCTTTGGATATGGCCCTGCCTGGCCTGAAAGAACCCCCCTGCATGGAGAAGCTGAGGCGGAGGAGATGGCTCATATCGTTAGAAAATCCGTTATCTACAAGCATATAAAAACTAAGTGAATATACTGAGAATTATAGGAGCCAGATTTCTCACTGCTTGAGAAAATACAAATTTAGAAATGGCGAAGGTGAGAATAAATTCTGCAGTGTTGGGTTGGGATTGTAAACTCATGGTTTTTAGTATATATAGCTGGATGGGTATAGAAAGATATGTAGATCTAAGTAGTCATATACATATGCCTGTATGTGTGTGTGTGTGTGTGTGTGTGTGTGTGTGTGTATAGACCTAGCTCTGCCTGCAGAGAAAGTCTAAAAGTGCAGTAGCAATGAGCACACCTAGCATCTGATCTTGGTTTCTAAATTCTCTTCTCCACTAGACAAAACCAGGACTCCTTGCAAAATGGATGATTCTAGAGCAAGAAAAGTATAAGGTGGAACTGGAATACTGTGTAGTACCAGACAGAAAAGAAGAGATCAAAGGATATTTGGACATGTCAAAGGAGCAAAGGGATCACCGTAAAGGGGCTCTTACTGTCCAAACCTGGGACAATTTGGGCAGCAAAGTAAATAATGATAATAACTAATTATAAGCCATTGAGTAAAATAGGAATCCATGAGTCCATGCTGATATCAATACAAAAATGAATGAGTGAATAAGTAAGTGGAAGAAACAGGAAAGGATTGCTCTACATGACAGTAAAATGCCAACAAATAAATGTAGAAAAAATGATGAATTTAGAATATCACCTTTTGGCAACCACCATAGTAAAAGTTGATTCAGGAAAGGATAATCAATGGATGTTTAAAAAAAAGTGAAAGTTTGATGAAAAACAGAATATTTACCTCGTCTCAAAGTAGCTCCCCACTTTTTAAAAATATTTATGATTTGTTTAAAAATTAAAATAATAAAAACATGTTGACATAACACAATTTTAATTAAAATATATTTTCAAAATTAATGAGAAGAGTGGCATTGCTTAATTGTTTTTGCAAATTTTATCATATTGGGGTTAATAGAAGACAGCTGGATTCTCCTATCTGCTTCTGCATTTCCTCTGATGTGACATGTTGTGGTTGAACTACATAAAGAAAATCTAGCCTCACACAGATATGTAGTTGAGCAATGAAAGGGTATTTTACCAGCCTTTTCAGATAGTGGTGGGTATTCTTCTTTGGCATTATAGCAAAATTTGACAATCATTAGTGTCTTAAAGCTTATCTAAAAGATTTTTTATGCAATAAAAAACTATCTCAATGAAATTTTCATACACTGTTAAATTCCATTTCTTGATCTTGTATTTTTTATATTAATAGACTTTATTCTCAACAGTTTCAGATTTACAAAAAAATTGAGCAGACGGTATTGAGTTCTCATATGCACCACCGCCCAGCACAGTTTTCCCTATTATTAAGCTCTTACATGATTGTGGTACATCTGTTACAATTAATGAGTCACTTTTGATACATTATTATTAACTAAAGTCCATAGTTTACATTAAGATTTACTTTGTGTTGTACAGTTCTGTGAGTTTTGACAAACTTTTAATGTCATGTATCCACCATTACAGTGTCATATGGGATAATTTCACTGCCCTAAAAAATCCTCTGTGCTTCACATTTTCATCTCTCCCACCACCGCTACTCTCCAGGATCCCTAGAAACTATCCGACTTTTTACCGTCTCTGTAGTTTTCTCTTTTCAGAATGTCATAGTTGCAAACATATAGTAGTTAGACTTTTCAGACTGGGATCTTTCACTTACCAATATGCTGGTAAGCTTTCTCTATTTCTTTTCATGGCTTGATAGCTCATTTCTTTTTATCACTGAATAATATTCCATATTACCACAATTTGTTTATCCATTCGTGTATTGAAGGACATCTTGGTTGCTGCCAGTTTTGGGTGGTTAAGAATAAAGCTACTATAAACATATGTTTGCCAGTTTTTGTGTGGGCATAAGTTTTCAACTTAGTTGGGTAAACATCTAGGAACACGATTGCTAGGTAGTAAGGTGAGACTCGTTTGCTTTATAGTAGCCAAACTGTCTTCCAAAGTACCATTTTGCATTCCCACCAGCAATAAATGAGAGTTGCTGTTGCTCCACATTCTCTACAGCATTTGGTATTCTCTGTTTTTTAGATATTAGCTATTTTAACAGACATGTAGTGGTACCTCATTGTTGTTTTAATTTGCAGTTCCCTAATGACATATGTTGTGGAGCATCTATTCATGTGCTTATTTGCCATCTGCATACCTTCTTTAGTGAAGCATATATTCAGATCTTTGGTACATTTTTTAATTGGGTTGCTTGTTTTCTTATTGTTGAATTATAAGAATTCTTCATATATTTTGGATACAAGCCTTTATCAGATAAATATATATATTTTGTGTGTGGGTGAGGAAGATCAGCCCTGAGCTAACATCCGTGCCAGTCCTCCTCTTTTTGCTGAGGAAGACCGCCCCTGAGCTAACATCTATTGCCAATCCTCTTCCTTTTTTTCCCTGTTTCTCCCCAAAGCCACAGTAGATAGTTGTGTGTCATAGTTGCACATCCTTCTAGTTGTTGTGTATGGGACGCCGCCTCAGCGTGGCCAGACAAGTGGTGCAGTGGTGTGCACCCAGGATCCGAACCCGGGCCATCAGTAGCAAAGCGCGCGCACTCAACCGCTAAGCCGTGGGGCCGGCCCCCTATCAGATAAATATTTTACAAATATTTTCTCTCAGTCTGTGGCTTGTCTTTTCATTCTCTTAACAGTGTCTTTCACAGAAGAGAAATTTTAACTTAATAAACTCCAAGTTATCAATTTTTTCTTTCAAGGATTGTCCTTTTGCTGTTGTATCTAAAAACTAATCATAAAACCAAGGTTATTTAGATTTTATCCTATGTTATCTTTCAGAAGTTTTATATTTTACATTTAGATCTATGATCCATTTTGAGTTAATTTTTGTGAAAGATGTAAGATCTGTGTCTAGAATTTTTTTATTTGTTGCCTATTGAATTGCCTTTGCTCCTTTGTCAAAGATCAGTTGACTATATTTGTGTTGGTCCATTTCTGGGATCTATATGCTGTTGTATTGATCTATTTCTCTATTCTTTAGCCAATACTATGCTACCTTAATTACTGTAACTTTATAGCAAAATCTTGAAGTCAGATAGTGGCGGTCCTCCAGCTTTGTTCTTCTGCAGAATTACGTCATCTATTCTGAGTCTTTTGCCCTTCCAAATAAATTTTGGAATCATTTTACCAATATCCACAAAATAACTTTCTGGGATTTTGATCACATTGAATCTACAGATCAAGCTGGGAAGAATTGACATCATGACAATACTGAATCTTCCTACCCATAAACATGGAATATCTCTCCATTTATATCTTATCTTAGTTGATTACTATCATTAGAGTTTTGTAGTTTTCCTCACTTACGTTGTATACATATGTTATTAGATTTATACATAAGTATTTCATTATTTTGGGACTAATGTACTGTGTTTTTAATTTCAAATATTCGTATACATAGGAAAGCTATTGACGTTTGCATATCAACCTTCTATCATATAACCTTGCTATAAATGTTTATCCGTTTCAGGATTTTTTTGGTTGATTATTTGGGAATTTATACACAGACAATCATGTCACCTGCAAACAAATATCCTTTATTGCCTCTTCTTTCTTATTGCATTAGCTAGGACTTCTAGTATGATGTTGAATAGAAGTTGTGAGGGGACATCCTTGCCTTGTTCCTAATTTTAGGGGTAAAGCATCCATTTATCACCATTAAGCATGATATTAGCTGTATGCTTTTGGTAGATGTTCTTTATCAAGTCAAGGAAGTTTCCCTCTATTCCTAGTTTGCCAAGAATTTTTATGTAATGAATAGGTGTTGAATTTTGTCAAACGCTTTTTCTACATCAATTGATGTGGTTTTTCTTCTTGAGCCTATTAATGTGTTCGGTTACCTTAATTAATTTAAAATGTTGGGCCAGCTTTGAATGTCTTGCATAAATCCCACTTAGTTGTGGTGTATAATTCTTTGTATACATTGTTGGAGTCTATATACAACATTTAGGTTTTTTTACATCTATGATCATTACAGATATTGCACTTAAACACTAAGCCCCAGGAGTATCTCATTTTCAAACTAATCCATCTCAGCCTACAGCAATTCATCAAAATTATCTTTTAAGTTTTCCTACCAGTTACTGGCTCCAGCAAATTCTGTTCCTGTGAGCTAATCTTGGCAGTGGTTCTCTTCAATCACCTGTCTCTCCAGATTTCATGGCTGTGGTTTGGCCTGTGACTTCAGTTCTCTGGTGGATCTAAGAAAAGTTTATTTTTAGTTGGTTCAACTTTTATCTTGTCATAAGGACCCGAGTGATGACTTCTGTTTTCTTTATATATCAGAACTTCCCATTTACTTTTTAGTGAGTACAAAATACTGATAAATTAACATATAAAGAACAATCCTGGTTAACACCATCTTAACTGAATTATAAAATTCAACATCTCCAGTTATGAGAAAGACTGACATCATGTGCCTGCTGCTAACATGTGCTGAGAAGAACACAGCCTCATTTTTATAATATTCTGTCAAAAATGCATAACCCAAATATAATTATGAGGAAACAAAAGCAAAATCCAAATTGAGGTTATTCTCCAAAGTAACTAACCTATATTCTTCAAAACTGTCATGGTCATGAAAGGCAAGGCAAAATCAAGTAATTCTTTCAAATTGAAAGACAATAAAGAGACATGGCAACTAACTGTCATGTGTCATCCAACACCGAATATTAGACCAGAAAGAAATGGGTGATATAAAGACATTGGTGGTACAATGGGAGACATTTGAATGGAGTCTATGGATTGTGTTATAGTATTGAATCAACATTTATTTCCTAATTTTGAAGAACATATATAGGATAGCGTCCTTGTTTTTAGGAAGTATATCCTATGTATGTAGCGATATTAGGGCATGTCAGAAACTTACTTTCATATGGTTAAAAAATATAATAATATTTATATAGAGAGAACGATAGGACAAATAGGGTAAACTATTAACTGGGAAATCTGGGTAGGGGGTATACAAGAATCCATCATCACTTAGTATTACCTGTGTGATCTTGGAAAAGTTGTTCAGTCCTAGAAGCTTTAGTTTCCACATGTGTAAAACAGGGATAATAATAGTACCTATCTTGTAGATATACTGTGAATATTAAATGGAATAGTGTATGCAAAGCACACAGCATATTATATCTAATGTATCATGACCATTTGGGAAAAGCTAACCATATTTAGAATGCATACAATAAATATTAGTTACATCGTTAGAAATAATACATAATTTCAAAGCTTCTGGCAGTTCTATATCCCTCTCAGGGCATATATCTGGGATAGAAGGTAACTTTATTTAACAATAAACAAAGAAAGTACATCTTAATGGGTTTTCTTGGCAAGTCTAGGTTTTGCATATAACATAAAAAGTCATTTCTAGTATGGATAGGGAAATATGTAGAGATTTTATTGCCTTTAGGGATGCTTATTTTATATGAATTTTCTCAAATGTCTCTGAGGATCCGTGTGTTTAAGTCCTGTGAGCACTCGCGTATGCTTGCCCAGGAGTTCTCTTCCAGGGACTAGAAGACTGCAAGAAGAGGGACAAGGTGTTTTTTCACTTCACCTGGTAGGGAAACCTCAAGTAGGACTGGACTTGGAATATTAACGCTCACTTAGCACTATTCTATTGGATCTAAAGCACCAAATACACCATAGAATGTTCTGCTGGACTTTGCAAAAGCCCACCTGGCATTCTGTCACACTATGTCCCTCAGTCCAATGAGTTAGTCCTTTTTTAGTTTGTTTTAAAAATTAATATTTATTTTATTAAAGTTACAAATTGTAAAATATAATTTTTCCTTTAACTTTTAATCCAACTTACAAATCTTATTATTTTATAAAATGGATAGCATGACTCTAGCAAATTTTAGCAGTCCCAATGAGTTATTCTTGTCTGAATAACACAGATTTTGGTACTATAAAACTAGACTATTGTAGGTTATTGTGCCCTCATCGACTATCCTAGTTGAGAGAAGTCATACAGATAGAAGGAATAGATCACACTCTCCTGGTAGAAGGTAGAATATTCCTAAAGCGGGGAAGAATAAAAATTTTTATTGTGAAAAAATTAGGGAGGAAAAGAGGAAGGCTGACCTTGAGAAGTAAGAAAGGCTAAGAATCCGGCCGGCCTGGTGGCACAAGTGGTTAAGTGCACGCGCTCCGCTGCGGTGGCCTGGGATTTGCTGGTTCAGATCCTGGGTGCGCACCAACACACCGCTTGTAGAGCCATGCAGTGGTGGCATCCCATATAAAATGGAGGAAGATGGGCATGGATGTTAGGCCAGAGCCAGTCTTCCTCAGCAAAAAAAGAAGAGGATTGGCAGATGTTAGTTCAGGGCTGATCTTCCTCACAAAAAAAAAAAAAAAAAGAAAGAAAGGCTAAGAATTGGGAAATTTCCATTATTGATTTCTCTTAGACTCTTCACTTTTTGTAATTCCTCTTAATTATCCCCAGATTTTCAGTAAAGACTTCCATAAAGGAGCCTGTGTTCTGGGTGTTTTAGAAAATTAGATTTCACATAGTTGTGAAGTCAAAATTAATTTTATTGGCTTTGTTTTCTTGTGTGTAGCACCATGCCTATTACATAATAACTACACTTGAAAGTTTGATGACTGTGTGGATGAATAAGTGAATAAGTAAATAACAAATAAATGTTGATTCATTTCTTAGACAACTTGAAATGTTAATTGAGCCAAACAAAAATAGCAGTCGATGCCAATATGAACGTATCCTATATAAATTTTGAGGTTACTTAAGAAAGTAGAAACTGGTAAGTATCTCTATCTATTATTGCACATGAAATAACTTACAGGCACCAAATAGTGGTCCAAGATGCTCACAAGTAGAATAAAATCTGTAGTTAAATGTATACACAATATTGCATGGAATTATATTGTGTCTATGTTGTCTTCTAAACACTCAGCATCTAAGCTTTCGAATGTCTACTCGGTATAGCTTGATTCAGAATATTATTGTTTTGTTGCTTTATATACTCAAATAGTCATTTATTCGTTTTCAGCTCATTTCCACAGAATGTAATATTTCATAATATTTTCTTGTTTTCATCTACTTATTGGACTTATTCTATTTATTTGATGGGGCAATATTTTTGGGGACGCATTGTTGAGTTACTCTCCTTAGTTGTTTTTTTGTGTGTGTGTGTGAGGAAGATCAGCCTTGAGCTAACATCCACACCAATCCTCCTCTTTTTGCTGAGGAAGACTGGCCCTGAGCTAACATTTATTGCCAATCCTCCTCCTTTTTTTTTTCCCCTTTTTCTTCCCAAAGCCCCAGTAGATAGTTGTATGTCATAGTTGCACATCCTTCTAGTTGCTGTATGTGGGACGACGCCTCAGCATGGCCGGTCAAGTGGCGTCGGTGCACACCCGGGATCTGAACCTGGGCCTCCAGCAGCGGAGCGCACACACTTAACCGCTAAGCCACAGGGCCGGCCCCTCCTTAGTTGTATTGAATGTTTGAATGTTCTTATAGCTGTTCCCTCTCATCTGGAGAATATAATGTACAATATAATGAAATATATTGCATTCAATGAGATGTGGCAAGCATCTAGTTTCCTTCTGCCTTGCTGCATAGAATCTCTCAAACAGAGCTCCATATCAAGATTGAAGGCATTTTTTTCCAGAAAGCTGTGAAGCTCTACTGAAAGGAAAATAGAATCAAATAAAACGCATCTTATACATGAATCATATGGTAAGCCAACATGCAAAATATTTTCTGGCTGAAATATGTTTACTTGAGTGAAATGTGTGAATTCTATTCATTTTTGTCTGCTTTTGGTAAAAAGGGAAGGGGTTGCTAGGTGGCATTGCCAGGAGATACTATCCCAAATTTCAATAAAACCACATGAAATAAAAACATTTTCTAAAAACTGTGAGAACTCCTTTAGAAAACCATTGAGAGATGATCTATGATGAAAGTACAAAACTAGAATTCAGCATCTTATAAACACACTGAAAGTTTAAGTGTTTCTCAATGAAAAGCCAGTTACAGTGCTATGACTGTTTATAAAGTTTACCAAAGTTCAGCTGCTAGTAGATTCTGTCAGTTGACCAGGACTAATGTTATTTGATAATCTGAAGTTTCAAGAAGTTAACATCCTGAAATGTATAAGAGATTAACAACCTGAGCACCCAGGTATATGAGCGTAGAAAAATTGGGGTAGCTGGGAAAGAATGTGAAGGCAAGGGGAGATTTTTTTTCACCCTCAAGATGAAAAGTACAAGAGCAGTTTTCTCTGAGGATACAACAATGAAGAGGCAGCCTGGGTCTACTTGGGGTGGGTTTTCCTGTCCCCTAAGCGGCATGACTGCCTCAGGGTTATCCTCACTCAGGCAGCATAGGATAAGGAACTTGCTGAGTTTGTTTGTTTGTTTTCTTTTGTTTATTTTGTTATTATTATTTAAGAAGCAGTTAGATGTAGGAGAATAACATGGGCTTCGATCTGATATTCTTAAGGTCAGAAAATCCACCAGCCCAAAAGATGCTGTTTGTTAGGCAATAAGGTGCGAGGGGCACCAGCATTGTAGAGAGGCTCTCAGTGGCAGTTGTCCGCTCTAGGCTGGGACTTGATGATAGGAGATGTCATTACAGACCTGGGCTCGCTGATAGCACTGGGGGTGGTAGGATCCCACAATAACAAAAGCTTCAGGGAGCATATCAATTCTGGCCGTCTCACCTCTCTGGGCCTTTTGATCCCTTCATCCACCATCTACAATGGCAATTTTAGCATTTTTGCTTCACTTAGTGAGAGCCTTCCTTTTCCAAGTTAATGAGAGCCAAACTAGCAGTGGATTAGCACCTTCTCCCAAAGGCCTTTCAAATATTATATCTTGTGTTACAGGAAAGTACATTTATATTAATAACTCTCACTTATCCAACTTTATATTCTGTCCCCCTTGATTCAGCATCCTCAGGATCAAATCCCACATATACTAGTCTGTTCACGTTGCCTAGGTCCCGCAACTTCTTCCACATGTAGACCCTCTTCTCCTTTAGCAAGCCCAGTACTTTATTGACTGGGTTTCGTTGTTACATGATTCTAGTCATTGGTCTGGTTGTCAAGAAGGGAGGCAGGAGTAGATCCTAAGGGGAGCGCTTCTTGTCTTATAAGGCAGAGTGTTGTATATCCTCTTAGAGTCGACAGGAAAGGTGGGGAGAGTGCCATAAGAGGTCATCTGCAGGCCAAGGGAGGTGGGGTGTGATCTGGGTTGCAAGGCTTTCAAGTGACTCAACCCAAATGTCACATCCCAAGTCTGAGGTTGCACTGCTCCTGATCTTGTCTCTAATCTTGGCAGAGCAGACTTGTTTAGGTTGAGAATTCAAACTTCACTGGAGTTCAACTACCCTTATAATTAGGTCCTGGGCCTGGTGCCAAGGTTTTACTGTAGGAGATGTGTTTCTTTATATGCTGCCAAGGGGTCCTTGACTCTTACACTTTGCCTTAAATTGGTGATTAGTCATCCTCAAACTTCCACAGTAAGAATCATCTCTACTGTTCTTAAACTTACTAATTTCCCCCAACCTCTCCAACACCTGAAATACTGCCCCAGCAAATGCATTCTCTTCTACCAGTAACTCAGGTTTTTTCACCCTTGACATTATTGACATTTTGGACAAGGTAATTCTTTGTTGGGGGTGCAGGGTGCTGTTTTGTACGTTGTAGAATATTTAGCACCATCCACTAGATGGCAAAAGCACCACTCCCTCCCTCCACCTCACCCCAGTCATAACTAGCAAAATTATCTCCTGACTTTGCCAAATGTCCCGGGGAGGGCAGAGGGAGACACACCAAGGAGAACCGCTGCAATAGTTTATCCCAGTTCTCCACTGGAGAGTTTTAGCTTCTGCACAGCTGTGGCACACCAGGTCCTATCCACACTCCACTGATTACCAGTGATGGTGCATTGTTGTCATTAGGGCGGTGGTTATTCAGTTCCAAATTTCCCATTTTAGATTCTTGTTTCATGGTGCACTCCTGGCACCAACTGCTGTAGGTCATGTTCCCAGGTGAACAGACCCTGAGATGGACATTTGCATACAAGAAACTTTCTGGGGAGTGCTCAGGCGAACAGCATCTGTGAGGGAGTGAAGACAGCAGGAGGGGACAAAGGGAGAAGTTGAACTAGCGTGCAGTTGAAACGGAGATCTCAGTCCCTCCCATGTAGAGCGTAGGTATTAGGATGACTTATTTCACTTAGCATAATGCCCTCAAGATCCGTTCATGTTGTTGCAAATGGCAAGATTTTGTTTATTTTATGGTTGAATAACATTCCATTGAATATGTATACCACATTTTCTTTATCCATTCACACATAGATGGATACTTAGGTTGTTTTCACGTCTTAGCTATTGTAAATGATGATGCGATGAACATGGGAGTGCAGATGTCACTTCAAGATCCTGATTTCATTTCCTCTAGATACATTCCCAGAAGTATTTTTAATTTTTTGAGGAACCTCCATACTGTTTTCCATAGTGGCTGTACCAATTTACATTCCCACTAACAGTGCACAAGGTTTCCCTTTTCTTCAGACTCTCTCCAAGACTCAATATCTCTTGTCTTCTTAAAGACAGCCATTCTAACAGGAATGAAGTGATATCTCTTTGTAGCTTCCCTAATGATTGGTGATGCTGAGTATCTCTTCATGTACCTGTTGTCCACTCATGTGTCTTCTTTGGAAAAATATCTATTCAGGTCCCCTGCCTATTCTTCAATCAGATGATTTGTGTTTTTGCTATTGAGTTGTATGAATTCCTTATGTATTTTTGATATTAAACCCTCATCTGATAGATGGCTTGCAAATATTCTTCTCCCATTCTCTAGGTTGCCTCTTCATTTTGTTGATTGTTTCTGTTGTTTTTAGTATGATATAGTTTTTGTTGTTGTTGTTTTCTTTTGTTGCTTGTGTCCCATAACTAAAAAATCATTGTCAAGAACAATGTCAAGAAGCTTACCTGCTATATTTTCTTCTAGGAGTTTTACAGTTTCGTGTCCTATGTTTAAATCTTTAATCCAATCCAAGTCAACTTTTGTGAATGAAGTAAGATAGGGGCCTAATTTCATTCATTTTCATGTGAATATCTAATTTTCTTAGCACCATTTATTTAAAAGACTATCTTTTCTCCATTGAGTATTCTTGGCTCCCTTATCAAATATTAGTTGACTATAAATGTGGGGATTTATTTCTGGGCTCTCTATTCTGTTCCATTTGTCTATGTGTCTATTTTTGTGCTGGTACCTACTGTTTTGATTACTATAGCTTTGTAGTGCAGTTTCAAATCCAAAAGTGTGATGCCTCCAGCTTTATTCTTCTTTCTCAAGATTGCTTTGGCCATTTGGAGTCTTTTGTGGATCCATACAAATTTTAGGATTTTTTTCTCTATTTCTGTGGAAAATGCCATTGGAATTTTGATAGGTATTGTGTTAAATCTATAAATGGCTTTTGGTAGTATGGACATTTTAATAATATTAATTCTTCTGATCCATGAACATGGGATATCTTACCATTTATTTGTGTCTTCTTCAATTTCTTTCATCCAAGTCCTGTAGTTTTAAGCATAAAGATATTTCATCTCCTTGGTTAAATCTATTCCTAAGTATTTTATTGTTTTTGATGCTATTGTAAATAGAACTGTTTTCTTTATTTCTCTTTCAGATAGCTCATTGGTAGTATATAGAAATGCAACTGATTTTTGCATGTTGACTTTGTATCCTGCAACCATACTGAATTGGTTTGTTAGGTCTAACAGTCTTTTGGTGGAATCTTTAAGGTTTTTTATACATATGATCACGTCATCTGCAAACAATTTTCCTTCTTCCTTTCCAATTTGGATACATTTTATTTCTTTTTCTTGCCTAATTGCTCTGGCTAGGACTTCCAGTACTATGCTGATTAAGAATGGTGAGAGTGGGCATCCTTGTGTTGTTCCTGATCTTTGAGGAAAAGCTTTCAGCTTTCACTGTTGAGGATGATATTAGCTGTTGAGTGGTCATATATGGCCTTTATTATGTTGAGGTATGTTCCTTCTATACCCAATTTGTTGAGCATTTTTATTATGAAAGAATATTGAAAATTGTCGAATGCTTTTTCTGAATCTATTGAGAGAATCATATGATTTTCATCCTTCATTCTATTAATATGGTGTATCACATTTACTGATTTGTACATGTTGAACCATCCTTACATTCCAGGATAAATCGCACTTGATCATAATGTATGATCCTTTAATGTGCTGTTGAATCTAATTTGCTAATATTTTGCTGAGAATTTTTGCATCTATTTTCATGAGGGATATTGGCCAGTGGTTTTCTTTTCTTGTAGTATCTTTATCTGGCTTTCATGTCAGGGTAATGCCGGCCTCATAAAATGAATTTGAGAGTGTTGCCTCCTCTTCAAGTTTTCTTTTCAATTCTTCTTTGAACGTTTGGTAGAATTCACTCATGAATCCATCTTGTCCTTGGCTTTTCTTTGTTAGAAGATTTTTGATTAGCATTAATTAAAAAAAAAAAAACAGAAAGTCTGTTCGGATTTTCTATTTCCTCACGATTCAGTCTTGGTAGATTTTATGTTTCTAAGATTTTATCCATTTCTTCTAATTTATCCAATTTTTTGGTGTATAATTGTTCATAGAAGAGTATTATGATGTTTTGTATTCTGTGGTGTCAGGTGTAAAGTCTCTTCTTTCATTTATAATTTTGTTTATTTGAATCCTCTCTCTTTTTTTCTTGGTTAGTATAGCTAAATGTTTGTCAATTTTTATCTTTTAAAAAAACCAACTCTAAGTTTCATTCATTTTTTTCTATTGTCTTTCTAGTTTCTACTTCATTTATTTCTGTTATAATCTTTATTATTTTTTTCCTTCTGCTAACTTTCTGCATAGTTTGTTCTTGTCAATCTTGTTTGGGGTCCTTTGAACTTCCTATACGTGAATGTCCATATCTCTCCCAAGATTTGGAAAGTTTTCAGCTATTATTACTTTAAATAAACTTTCTGCATCTTTCTCTTTTTCTTCTCCTTCTGGGACTCCCACGATGCAAAAGTTTGTTCACTTGATGGTCCAAGCTTGATGGTATCATAATTTACATAGGCTTTCTTCACTCTTTTTTGTTCTTTTTCCTTTTTCCCTCTAACTGGCTTATATCACATGATCTGGCTTTGAGTTTACTGATTCTTTCTTCTGCATGATCAAGTCTGTTGTTGAAACTCTCTACTGAATTTTTCAGTCCTGTCATTGTATTCTTCAGCTAGGCCTATTAATAGGTGCATGGTAGGTGTGGATCCCACCAGGCTCCTGAAAGGGCTCCTGCCTGGTCACTGGATGCATCTCTGGATGGGCAGGACTGACCCTGGACCATGGCTGAGAGGGACTGAAACCAAGCCACAGGGCTGTTTCAGGTTCTACAGCAAAAATTGAGATTTGCAGACCTAGCTCTGGAGGTACAGATGGATGTGTCTCCCACCAGGTCCCTGGACAGGTTGGACTGCTTCCTGTCACAGCTAGAGGGGCTGGAGCTCAGTATAGGACCCTTTCAATAGGGCCTAGATGGGAGTGCGTCCTGCTAGGACCAGCAGGTCTACTTGTGGAGTGTGGCTATGAGATAGCTAGAACTGAGTATAGAGCCCTTCAGGATCTTGGGGGTACAGCCAAGAGTGTCTCCTGCTGGGTCCCTATGCCAGCAGAACTGTTCACAAATTGCAGCTGGGAGGGACTGGAGCTGAGTAGAGAGACCTTTCAGAATCTTCAGTGTTGCAGATGGGATTGTCTCCCACTGGGACCCTGGACCCACAGGACTGCTGGCAGACTGTGGCTGTGAGGGGGCTGGAGCTGAGCATAGGGCCCTTTCAGAATCTCCAAGGGTGCAGATGATAGTGTCTTCTGCCATGTCCCTGTGTTAGCAGAATTGTTCATGGACTGTGGCTGGGAAGCGCTAGAGCCCAGTTACAAAGCCGTTCCAGAATCTTCAATCAGACCAAGTTTGGCAGGCTTGTCTCCAGGGGATCCTGGACTGCAGCTGAGAGGGACTGTAGCCAGTTCATAGGCCACTTCGGGGTCCAAAGCTAAAACTGAGGTCTGTAGGCCTATTACTCAGTGCACAGGTGGGTGTGACTCCTCCAAGGTCCCTTGGCATATGGTGCTAGTGAAAAAATCAAAGCCAAATGGGTCTGTTGCCAAGTCCTCAGTGGTATAGAGCTGTTTCCAGGTCTGTAGCTGGGACCCCAGTCAGTGAGTCAGCCTCCTGAGTACAAGCCTGTCTTCTCAAAACAACTCTCTTTGGTCTTGGACTGCACTGGGTTTCACGATCTCCTACATGGATCCCACAGCTCCCACAAAGGAAATTTTTCCCATGGATGGATGCCAAATTATTGTTGTTGAGGGGGGATACAAGTGAGGGACATTTTATGCGGTCATCTTGCTGATGTCCAAAAATAACTGATTTTTCATTTCTCTCCACAACTTATAAGACAGAATATGTGGCATAATGGATTTCAAAAACTGTTTGATAAATAATGAATACCTGGTTGAAAATTCCATCACTGCCTTTTGTCTTTGGCCAACAGCTGCCCTTCCAGACTTTAGAATCTAGACTCAGTCATGACACGAATCGGTTCCTCCTGCCTCTGCTCTGTCCAGGGCTGGACTATGGAGCTGTGTTTTGCCTTTCCTTGTTTCTTCTGTACTGATATGAGTAACCCATAATGCCATGAACATGAGTCATGCATAAATAAGTCAATACCTAACAATTCCAACAAATGTTTTACAAGATTTTTTTAATGAGCATCTAACGATGATGTAGTAATTGATTTACTCTCAGGCATTTCTGTGGCTGCAGCAAGAGAGACTATTAACATGGAAAGGTCTCAGGCAGCTAAACCAGTTTAGAGAGAACAGAGCTTCTCTGTAAGCAAATGACTTGTAATCAGAGGCTTCCAAGTTCTCACGGGTACTGTGGCGTTTTACTCAGACCCAATTAAAGCTTCTACTTTAAATAAGAAACGAAGAGAAAATTTTCAGAAGAAAAATGAAGGATACATTATATAACTTCCAGAGAGCATTTACATAGACATCACATGGCAGCAATGAGCACCAGTGTGAGAAATGATAACGAAGAGAAAATGTGGAATTGTATGTATTAAATCTGTGATTTGAACAAACATGAGCAAGAAAGAATGGTCTATTATTCAAAAATCACACATGGAATAAATAGAAAGAGATTTATAGCAGAGCTTTGAAATAGCATAATACTATAGGGCTTGTATTTTAATACTATAAATTTATGTATTATATTTATTAAAATACTGCGTAGCTGTTATTTTAGTAAGAATTTGATCCGGTTATTCAGACAAGCATATCAAAATAAATATACTGGGGCCGGCCCCGTGGCTTGGTGGTTAAGTGAGCGCGCTCCACTGCTGGCGACCCGAGTTCGGATCCCGGGCTCCCACCGGCGCGCTGCTTCTCTGGCCATGCTGAGGCCGCGTCCCACATACAGCAACTAGAAGGATGTGCAGCTATGACACACAACTATCTACTGGGGCTTTGGGGGAAAAAATAAATAAATAAAATCTTTAAAAAAAAAAAAAATAAATAAATAAATAAATAAATAAATAAATATACTGTATTTAAAACATACCTATGCCTTTTTTATGCTGCAGAAGCCTCTAAAACTTATGAGAATACAGTTATATCAATTGTTTTTAAAAGTTTGAGTGAAAGATTCTGAGATTACCATGTATGTCACCCAATTTTTTTTTTATTGATGTTTTAATAGTTTTTAACATTGTGAGATTTTGGGTTGTACATTTTTGTTTGTCCATCACCATATATATGACTCCCTTCACCCTTGTGCCGACCCCCCACCCCCATTGCCCCTGGTAACCACAATACAGTTTTCTCTGTCCATGTGTTGGTTTATATTCCACATATGAGTGAGATTGTACAGTGTTTGTCTTTCTCCTTCTGGCTTACTTCGCTTAACATAATACCCTCCAGGCCCATCCATGTTGTTGCAAATGGGACAATTTTGTCTTTTTTTATGGCTGAGTAGTATTCCATTGTATATATATACACCTCATTTTCTTAATCCAATCGTGAGTCGAGGGACACTTAGGTTGCTTCCACTTCTTGGCTATGGTGAATAATGCTGCAATGAACATAGGGGTATGTCACCCAATTTTTAAAATAAAAAATACAGCATAGAAATGATGTTATCTTGTGATTACAGTTTCCAATAAACAGTGAAACCATTTTGCAAGGTCCCAGGTATTTTAAATATGGCATGTTACATAGTTAAAGAACAGAGGTACAAAGAGATTGTCAGATGATCTCAGTGTTTAAAGATTCTTAGTGAAGGCTTATTGTGCCTGAATGATGGGCCTCATGTGAAATCTCTTTCATGTGTACATGGGTAATTTTCTTTTATTTTTAATTATTTTTAATTACTTTGTTTCAAAGTTAAGTTAGCTACATTAAATACACATAATCCAAGATAAGATAAAATTCAAAATGAGTAGATGGGATAATTTCCAAGTAAGAACTAAAGAGGCTGAATTCTCCTTACCAGTGAGGATGGTCACTCTTTTGCCCACTACTATATCTCAGTGCCAATGATAGTGCCTGGAACAGAGTGGGTGCTCAAAATTTATTTGCTGAATGAGCTGATGTGACTTGAATGCCCATTTTATCTTCCTCCTCTCCTAGACTTCTATTGAAATAGCCATTAGAAAACAAGAATAGGAAAACCTTTTTCGTCAGTGTTGAATCTGGAAAAGGTGGTATTTACTAAAAAGGAAGTTATTTCTGCTAAATATAGTGGATAGAGCCAGAGGGAAAAAAATTAATAGTTAAAATGTTGACCTGTCCATGTGGGAAAGAGTAGCCTATTGGAGAAGCAAGACCAGACCATTATCCTTCAATTCAGAATGGTTTAGGCTGGAAGTGGCATCAGGCTGGTGAGGCAATCAGAGGCATATCTGAATCCCATCATCTTCCTCTGGGAAGATTGCCACGTACTGAAGACTACACCTATGGGAAATACATGGAGTTATGTTTAAAAGGCTTGCCGCTTGACACAGATGGCTCTGCCAGGCACAGGGTGCTTACTACATCAAATAGTGAATAGAAGAAACTCCAGCTTTCTCTTTTCCCACGTGGTTATGTCATCGAACCGACAGAGGAAAAGTAGAGTAAAGCTACATTTTTCATCTTCCTTTATTTGGGACAGAGTGACTAAAATAATAACCCACATGATTTCAGATAACGACTGTCTCCTTTTTAATATTAAGCAAGCATTGAACTTCTTGGTAAATATAAGAAAACAGTAAATGATGCTCATAGTAGTGATAATAATGGTGGTGATGATGATGGTGATGAAGATAGACCAAAAGAAAACATATCAAGTTTATTTTTTCTGGATCAAGTATTGCTCAGATGTTGACTTCCGGTTTAACATAGATCAAATATTGACTTCTTGGTTAACACGGCTGAATTTCTAATACGTATTGACTTTTTTTCTTTATCAAAGTCAAATTAAAATGATAAAAGAAATTAAAAGGAGCTTCCACACCCAGAAGACAAGATCCATACTTCTTTAAGGGAGCTCTCTTTGCCTTCAGATCTCATCCATTTGCAAGGGAACCGTGTGAAAATTCACTCTAATCACCAATACTGATTAGTTCAGACCTTCCAATATAATTATCACCACAAAAATGTTAACCAACATTGTGAACAAGAGGCATCAAATTGGAAAATTGAAGAAAATTTTTGGGAAAAAAGATTCAATAAAAGATTATAATGTTAGTTGGTCATGGTCAAATGGTGAATATTATGTCTAAAGCAGTGAAAAGCAAAAAATAATTGGTACTCAAAAATGTATAGTGAGTGAAATAAAATGTGAAATAAAACAAAACAGACTAAGAATGATTAATATCCATCAGGTAGAAGTTCCATGAGGAGACAATAAAAATGAATATATTATAGAAATTTTTCTTCAATTAATTCAGTGTAAGTAAAAACATGATAAACTAGGACAGAACAACTCATCCCCAATATGGTAAAGAATAGTATCTTAAAGCAACATAATATTTGGTGTTGGAAAAATGGAATTACCTTTAAAGTCAAGAGCAAAAGGAATGTACTATCACCATTATCAAATATTGTCTAGACATGCTAATCAATGTAATACTGTGAAAAAAAAAAATTCAGAAAAATATCTGTTGGGAAAAAGTGGTAAAATTATCATAATTTTCAGATTGTCTACAAAGTAAATTCAAGAGAATCAACTGAAACATAAACAAAACTCATAAGTGAGCTAAAAAATAAGCCTAATTACCACATTAATACAAACTTTGACAGTATCCTATGTACCAGCAATAATCTATTTGAAAAATCTAATTGAAAATATTTTTTTTACTTAACGTGAATACAATATATAAATGCCTTACAATAAATTTATAAATAAATGTTCAGAATCTAAATAAACTACAAAAATTCATTGGAACACAAAACTGACTAGCAAATGAAGACACATTTTATGTGAATAGAACTTCATAGTATAAATATACCAGTTCTCCCTAATATAACTAATAAATTATAATATAATTATAATAAAAATAATTTAGTATAATTATAATAAAATGTTATAATAATTACAAAAAATATATAAAATTATAATAAAAATTTATAAATATTTTGTGATTATAAAATGTTACTGAAGTTTGTACAGTTGAAAAACTGGGCTAAAATACTACAAAGAAATTTGCAGAGGAGTTACACTGTCAGTTATATCTAAAGCATCAAGATGCATTAAAGTGCTTCAACGATTATAATAAAATAGCCCAAACCGATTGGAAGAAGTTCTGAAACTGGAACTAAGAGAAAAGCCTGAAAAAGCAGAGGTGTAAATAGCATAGACACCTATTTATTATATTTCACATAAAAGAAATCCAGAGCCAGACAGTTTAGAGCTGGCATGGCGGCTCCATCCCGTCATCAAAAACTGAAGCTTTCTATCCAGACACTCTCACTGTGGGGCTTCCATTCCAAGTGTGGCTTCTATCCTCCAGGGTATGTTTTAGTCCAAGACATTTGCTGGAACACCATCTATCATTTCCACACTGCAGGTCAGAAGAAAAAGGAAAGGCAAAGGAGCCAAAAAGCAGTTCCTCTTCAACGAATGAGTTTCCTTTAATCAGCCCTTCCAGCTGGCCCAGATCATCTTGCTTGTGTCTCATTGGCCAGAACACAGTCATATGACATGCATGATATGATACGCAGCAAGCAAAGAGGACTAGAACACACAGAGATTCATTTATGTGGTAATGTGCCTAGCAAAAGATTGGAATTCTTTTTCTACGGAGGAAGCAGAGAGTTGGGCTAGAGGATTCCTAGCTTCTGACAGATAGAAGGAAGTTATTAGATAATAAAGTTGGCATTTTATA
Organism: Ceratotherium simum simum; assembly: GCF_057802395.1. Taxonomy (NCBI): domain Eukaryota; kingdom Metazoa; phylum Chordata; class Mammalia; order Perissodactyla; family Rhinocerotidae; genus Ceratotherium; species Ceratotherium simum. The sequence goes on along the minus strand of NC_141909.1, from coordinate 66,083,566 downwards.
TTAATAGGGAAATTGTGGATTTTGTCCAAAATGATGCTAGGAAAATTGGTTAACTGTTTAGAAAAACACTAAGTTTAATCTTTCTTTATAGTTTACACAAAATAAATTTCTATTATGTTTATTTTCAAATCATAGAGGGATATTTTAAAGTTCTATATCAATTTTGTATGATTTAAAATAAAATGTCATTGAATTTAAAAATATAACAAAGTATATCAAGATAATTATAATATCATTATCAGAGATCATAATGATTAATATTTTGCATTTTTCTTTATATATAAATATTTGCATATATTTATATAAGTGGATGTATCATGTACGCAATATATATGTATGTATTTAATGTGTGCATAGTATTTATATGTGTGCATGTATTCACACACGCACACATCACACACACTCATATTGTATGGCTCATTTAGGGTGGTGTGGCTGAAAACATCAGAAACCTAACCTAACATTTAAAAAAAGTGATATATTAAGAAGTAGCTCACCAAAAATTCAGAAAACCTGCAAAGAAAAAAGGAAAATATGAAAGACCTGTTTTAGGCAGCAGTCAGGTTGCTACAAACCATCAAGCCCTGGGTACATTTTGCAAAAGAAACAGAAATATGCTTCTATGGTTCAAAGATGTAATCAGTTATATTATCCACAGAACCTATCACATATACACAAACTATTCCCTACAGTAAGACTGGAAAGAAAAGTAAATTTCAGGTCCTTATACAGAACAAGCTATGTGATATAATGCACAGCAATTTCAACATTAAAGCAGCAAATGCAGCGCTGTTTCTTATCTCTCAATATAAGCCAATATAATCTTGGCAACGTGTAATCCAATTAAAGCTGTTCAAAAGGAAGTCAGAACAATTTTGTCCAGCTCTGCGGCAGTCTGTTATCCTGGGCAATCCAGAGATTTTAGAATCACTGTAGCAACGGTTTTCAAAAGATGTCCAAGCGGAAGATCTCGGGTTCCAGGCAAAAAGCAATTCACTTTTTATTCTTAGAGTCTTGCATAAGAGTTTGTTTGAAAATAAGTTTTTACTATTAAAAAATTATAGTAAATTTTTTAAAAACTTATTGTAGAGGAATTGATTGGTCGTTCTTTAGTCTTCTGTAAATATTCATTCTCTTAGCTGCACTTCCAGTATTAAGAACATATTAAACATTGAATACCCTGAAAACTGCCTCAAATAAAACTATTCTAAACTGCTAAGTAAGCATGTAATGATATGTTTGCATAGTCAGACAAATTGGATATAGCACTTACCCCATCATGCAAAGGTTGAACAGCCTAACAGGGGAAGAGCTAAAACTACAAAAACACACCCTGGGAGAATTCTTGTGCAACCCTGTCCTAAAAAACCTCAAACCAAAGCTGGACGAATGACCTCCTTTGTCCATTCACAGCTTGAAGCCTAAACCATAGCCTCATAGTTTACTCATGTGATTTGGGAAAGCACACCCAAGAGCACCAGAAAAATAAATAATAAATAAATAAATAAAATGTCTGTATGTGTATATTAAATCAGTACAGTTGTATTTATAATTCTCCTTCTAAGATTTGACTGCTGGGTAATATATCTCAGTCAGCCTATGTTCTAGAATCTAGATGAGCATTCTTTCATCTTCCCAGCAAAATAAGACAGGAAGGAGTAAAAAGAGGCTGAGGTTGGGCGGAGTGGAAGAAGATTTCCAGGATATCCTCTCCTAGAAACCAACATTCCCTTGAGTGTTTTGTGTATATATGGTCAACTAGGAATATGGCTATTCTGCTCAAGGGTGATCAATGAAATGTAGTATCAGAGAAGTGCCACTGACAACTTTCTGTCACTGCTTTCTCTGTCTTTTATATATCTTTTTGGAACCTATAAGATACAGTCATCACCTCCAAATCTTCATGCATATTTATTATTTCCCCTGAAAGATTATTCAAAGGGTCAAGTCACCCTATAATAAACTGAGAAGTCACCCTCATTTTAATTCTTGTGTTGTAGAATTTTCTTTTACACAACTTAGCTAAGTTCACCAAACATAATTATACAATTATCACTAAATCAGATCATAAGACTCCTAGAAGAAAACAGGAAAAAGGCTCTCCTTGATATTGGTTTTGGTAATGATTTTTTGGATGACACCAAAAGCACAAGCAAAAAAGCAAAAATAAATGTAAGACTGCATCAAACTAAAAAGCTTCTGCACAGCAAAAGAAACAACAAGAAAATGAAAAAACCTATGGAATGGGAGAAAATATTTGCAAACCATCTATCTGATAAGGGATTAATATCTAAAATATATAAGGAACTCATACAACTCAATAACAAAAAAACCCAAGCAATCCAGTTAAAAAATTAACAAAGGACTTGAATAGACATTTTTACAAAGAAGATATATAAATGGCCAACAGATACATGAAAAGATGCTCAACATCACTAATCACCAAGGAAATGTAAATCAAAACTACAATGAGATATCACCTCACACCTGTTAGAATGGCTATTTTAAAAATACAAGAGAGAACAAGTGCTGAAGAGAGTGTGAAAAAAAGAGAATCCTTACGCACTGTTGATGGGAATGTAAATTGGTGCAGCCACTACAGAAAACAGTATGGAGGTTCCTCGAGAAATTAAAAATAGAGCTACCATATGATCCAGCAATCCCACTTCTGGATATATATCCAAAGGAAATGAAATCAAGATCTCCAAGAGATGTATCTGTACTCCCACGTTCATTGCAGCATCATTCACAATAGCCAAGATATAGAAACAACTTAAGTGTCTGTCTATGAATGAATGGATAAAGAAGATATTAATATATATATACATATATATATATATGTTATTCAGCCATAGAAAAGAAAGAAATCCTGTCATTTGCAACAACATGGAAAGATCTTGTGGGCATTCTGCTAAGCAAAATCAGAGAGAGAAAGACAAATACCATATGATATCACTTACATGTGGAATCTGAAAAAGCCGAACTCATAGAAACAGAGAGTAGAATGATGGTTACCAGGGGCTGAGGGGGAGAGAGGGAGAAAGAGAGAGATTTTGTGAAGGGTACAAACTTCCAGTTATAGAATGAGTAAGATCTGGGGATCTAGTATACAGCATGGTGACTATAGTTAACAATATTGTCTTACGATCTTTAAAGTTGCTAAAAGAGTAGATCTTAAATGTTATCACCACAAAATAAAAATGCTAATTATGTGAGGGAATGGACATGTTAACTAACCCTATTGTGGTAATCATTTTGCCCTATATACATATCAAATCATCACATTGTACATCTTAAACTTATGCAATGTTATATGTCAATTATATCTCAATATAGCTGGAAAAAAATAAAACAAAGTGTAAGTAAATCCACACAGTATAATTTCATAGGTGAAGCTTTGCTATAAAATAAAGTGATCATACAGAATAATCAAGGGCCAACATGTATCATTTAAACATTAAGTGCTGTTGAAGAAAAGAGAGACAAGTCAGGAAGGTTAGATGCCATTAACATTATTCTCTGACTATAAAAGAAATTCCAATTTTCAATTTTTTAACTTCTGTGAATTAAAATTCAGGCAGACAAAAATTGGCATTAATTTATGGATTGCACCGTGACAGCATTGTTGATTTGGTTTTCTTCCTTATCTTTAAGTTGAATATATGAATTAAGTTTAAATATGCAGAGAAGATGAAATATTTATTAACTATCAAGTATCTGATTTAAGAAGGATTTACAACAGGCTAATCTAAAACTCTCATCAATCTGAAAAAGGGAACGATCTGTATTTGTTACCCAGGAGAGTAAGAATATTTATTAGAAATATATTAAAAGTGTTTCATATTCTCATGGACCAAACATGCATGGAGAGAAGCTTACAGAGAGATGTATAAGGACCCATAGACTTCGCTTCTAAGAAATTTTAGTTCTGAAAGTAGCAGTAAGATGAAATATAACTTAAAGGTTCCAAGAAGCATTGGTTTTACAACTTAATGAGATGATTCTAAGCCAGACATTTTTAAACCCTTTCAAAGATTTTCAAATTGCTGTCTGTGGAATACGTTATTTTATTGAAACCTGGCAACTATTACAACTACTTTGAAAACATTTTTTAAGTAAATCAAAGATTTGGAAAGTGTGTTACCCATGCTATTTATAATTCCATGTAAGTTAGGAGAAAATCATGTGAGTCTCTGTATTTCTTCTGTATATGTGTATGAACTTGGAACTGAATAGCACAAGCCCATGCCTAACGTGCCTCTTCTTTGTGTAAAACCAATGATGACAAATCTCTCTTCCATGAGTATAGAACGTCCATGAAATGTTCCAGTAATTGGGCTGCCACACAGTGAAAACTACAGGAGTAATTTTTATCCAAGTAGACTTTATCAGCTCTCTAGCAAATTTAGTTGGTATATTATATCACATAAAACATATAGTGTGTGTGTATACACATATATTCCACGTCAGTCCTGATTTACCATCTCTGTGTTGCTTTAGTTTTGCAGTGTGAGGATGTGGTAACATTTTGTACTTTAGTCTTTACATAAATCAAATTTCTTTGGTGCTGTGTGAATCAATGTACTTTCTGCTTTTGTGTTTATTATAAATATTTCATAAAATATAATATAACTCAAACGCTCTTTCGTTTTAGAGGCGTAGTATTTAGGGCTGTTAGTTCAGCACATGTCATTAATGTTTGTATATCTTAGAACTGGGACCCATTCATTAAGTGTGAAGGGTCACATAGCATAGAGAAGAACAAAGAAATCTAATCTAAACATAGCTATACATTTAAATATTGAAGGCATAGTGCCATCTGGTGGGAGAAAAAAATGTAGAGGAGAAATACAAAGCACATTGTCTCCACGGATCACAGAAGGAAGCTGGAGAAAAGACAAAGGCAGGCAGGGAAAGCAGATAGTGTCATATCTTAACCCTCAAGTGTCAGTTTGTTGGTGAGGACAAGGTCCTAAGGGAAGAGTTAAAGATTTGCTGCAGGACTGCTATAAACCGTGCTGTCGTGAGAGTATCTCAGATAGGAGAAATTGCCTCATCCTCTTAATCTTCGTGCCTTGTTTTATTCACTTGTTTTCCTTTCATTTAACAACTACCCGCCAGGCACTGTTCTAAGCCAGACGACGCCCTCGATGTCATGGAACTTGCTTCTGGTGGAAGGGCATGGACTATAAAGAGATACTTTAAATGATATGTAAATGCTTCAGAGGAAAAATGAAGTAGGTCAGGGCTCCTTAGAGTGCTGGATGGAGGAAGGGTAGGGAGGTAGTGCTGCCATCTTATAATGTGACATTTGAGTAGATAACTGGATCGAATGTAGAGCAAGCGGTGAGGCTCCCTGTGGGAAAAGCAGTGCAAGCAGGAGGGCAGGTGCCCAGACCGTGAGAAAGGCGCTTGGCCTGCTCAAGAACGAGGCGAGTGTGGCTAAGCAGAACAAGCGCGGAGGAGACTTGTAGGAGATGAGGTCGAGGGGAGAGGGAAGGACAGAAGAGGTCCTACTGTTTATACATTGTTTAGCCATCTGAGGGACAATTTCTCAAGGAGTGTATATGTATACACTTCAGAGAAGCTAGTACTTATTACTTTAGATTGAATGAAGACAAGCGCAATTCACCATAGTTATACATTAAATAAATATTTCTGAATGCCTACTATTTGCTATACCTTGTGAAAAATACTGAAAACACAAATAAATATGATGCTCTCGATTATGTCAGTCTAATGGAGGAGGTAAGTAGTATAAAATAAAATGTCATAAGGGCCATATCAATGTTATGGACTATATGTTTATGGGGCCACAACAAAAAAACTCTGGGTATTATTCATGAAAGTCTTCTGAAAAATGATGAGATTGAGATGTATCTTAAAGGCAGAAGGGAAAATGGAAAAATGCCATCCCAAGCGGAGGGAACACTGTATTCAATGATATGAATATTTATGATGAATTTAATAGTGTGTCGGCTACTGTTCAGAGTGCTTAATTATATTAACTCATTTCATCTTTACAACCTTATGAAGGAAATATCTTTACGACTTCCATTTGATATATGAGAAAACTGAGGCTCAGAGATAATAAGCAATTAACCCAGGTTTATGAAATTATTAAGTAGTGGAACTGAGCTTTGAACACTGGCAGCCTGGCTCTAGAGTTTCTGTTCTTAACCCATATATAACTCTACCTCAATAAAAGAGACATAAAAGACAATGCGTTTCCAAGGAAGGCAAGAAGTGTACTCAAGTAAAGAATAAACATGAGGCAGTGGAGGGAGCGGAGACAGCAACAAGCAAAGGTAGACAATGACAAACTTGAAAAAACATTTTCAACAAATATCCAATGACCCTGGAAGGGAGTTCTTCTGATAGGCATCAACAAGTCCTAATTTAATGCACCCCTCAAATTCCCATAGTCATTTCCATGGGCCACGCCCCATATGGGCATCCCTTTAACAGTCCAATAAAGAGAAGGTTGGAGACAAGGCCCTTAGTTCTCTTTGCCTATATGTGGCATGGAGGAGATCCAGAACAACCTTCATGCTCCAGCAGGAGCCAAGAAAGTGATGACAGTGGCCTTGGATTGAGAGAGGGTGAAGTCAAGGAAGGCATAGAAGATCCGGACCACAAGGCTAGGGGCCAAGGATGGGGACACAAATATCAGCTCTCAAGGGCACATGAGTCCTAGTACAACAGCAGATGCTGCAAAAACAGAGGCCAACAGCAAAGCCCCGGTAGGAGACACATCTCAGTAGTAACAGAGATTACAAGACAGACACCTCTCAACAGCTATCACAATGTTTCCCAACTTTTCCTCCTTCTCCAGAAAGGGGAAAGGAAAGCCCTTGAGAGGAGAGTCCTGAAGTTATTGAGAAAATCTGTGAAAAAAATGGCTTTAAATTGAAAGAGATAGATTTAATTTAAGTGACTAGATACAGGCTTTTCTGTCATTGGTGCAAATCAGAACTCGAGAATGTTAAATTTCTGCACACCTGAGTTGCAAATGTGTAACTTTTAAGTCGACTTATTATCTATGGCATTTCTTTATAAGAACCAATATCAAGAAGAGTATCTAAATATTCCTAAGTATTGCCAATTCTGAAACCAATATTTTATGATCAAATTATACATTGTGAGTACTCATTTTTTTATAGAACTTCAGTATTATAATGTTATCATGCTTTGAAAGAAATTCTATTTAGAATTTCTATTTAGAAGCAAGAAAATCTTCTTCATTTTGTTGGCTTTGCTTGATCAAGTTGTCAAAATTGAAACTAATATTTTAAACCACACTGCCACTTACAGGAAAAAAGTGTAATGGTTAAGAACCTGGAATCTAGAATCAAACTATCGTGTTCAAATCCCAGCTCCACCATTTACAAGCTATATGATTTTGATCAAACTGCATAACTTCTCTGTGTGTCAGTTTCCCCATCTGTAAAATGGGTGCAGTAACAGTACCTACCTCATAAAGTTCATAAGAGGATTAAATAAATTAATATTTGCAAAGTTCTTGCCGTAGTGCCTGGCATATAGTAAGCATTACATAACTCTTACCTGGGATTAGTATATCTTTTATGATGTCCCATTCCTGAAGGTCTTTTTAAAACTGAAGCAGATTGGAATCTTGAATGACAGATATAACCACCAATGATGAGTACACCCACCTAAATCAGCCCTATAGAACAACAGTGGGCTAACAGCGATATCTAACTGATAAGCCTCTAAATATGATTTACTCTTCTTCTATCTTCTCTACCTTGTTTTTCCTATGACTAAAATAGTTTAGATGTCTTTCTTGCTGCCTTATTCTGGCGTTTACAAAATCCCCAACAAGGAATGTGCTAGTAAATTGCCCAATCTTTAAATATGTCATTTTTATGTCTGATAAAGATTTGCTTTTTGAGTTTTCACCTTACAAATCTTCTCACAAGAATGTAACTGGATATTAAGACAGAAATCATTAAGAATAAAAATCCCAAATTGCAAAACTCAAAAGAGATTAGGAATAATTTTAGCATGTTATCCCATTCTTAAAGAGCATCATTATCCAATTAAGCAATGTTAGAATTTGTTTGTTAGAATTTATTTATTTATAACTAGGTCCATCACTTGATAGAACTCAGTATAAAATGAATACATTTTGGATATTTGGAGGGTTGATTTAATTGTGGGTTTGTGTTCCTTCTGTTGTTCATGCATTTTATGGTACGTCATGTAAAGAGCGTGACATTAGCAGTCAGACAACCTGGAAGTGAGATCCAGCCTTGCCCATTGTAATGGGAAACGGTTCAAGTCTTGTAGCTATCTCTGCACCCAGAAGTGACAGTGCAATTCCACACCACATAATGGTTAGGACCGTAGGTTCTGGAGTCAGAAAAACGGTTCTAATCCCAGCTGTGGCACAAGCCAACTGTGTGACATTGGGCATGTACTCAATCTATCTATGCTTTAATTTCCCCATTTGTAAAATAATAATAATTATTATTATTATTATATATAAAAATCAGAGGATAATGAGACTTGAATGAGATACCACATATAAAATTCTTAGCAAATTTGGGAGTAGACTATAAATAATAAATAAAGGTTAAGTCTTTTATTTATTTATTTTTTGGGTTTAAATTGTGGTTGAAAAGAATGACAGGACATGTCATAACCACTCATAAATAATACAGGACAATGCTAATTCAGCCTTGATGTGATTATAATAGTGCACCAGCAATATCACATATATACCCACGACATCTCCTCTGTATTCTCTAATTATCAAAATAAAGCTAAAAAATATATTTCTAAGGCAATGTAGTGGAGGATTAGTTCTCCACCTAGAAAATGTCCTCATTCATTACTAAAAGAAATAAAAATAAAAGCACAAAAGAGTTTACAAGGATTTTAAGTAGGGCGACCTCTGTGTCAATTTCTCCTGAAATAAGCGGGGAGGCTGCCCACGCATCTCCAGTGGAGAGAGCATGTGCTGCTCTTGACCAACAGGTTCCTGTGGACACTCTCCACTCAGAGAAGCCCCTCTGCTGGTGCCATAAATGACCAGCCATTTAGGAATTAAGAATTAGAAAATGACTGGTCAATCTTATCCCCTTATTCATACTCATCTTCCATTTTTCAGTCACAACCTTCATTATAGCTTTGTTTAACTACTTGGTATTCTCAAAACCACATGTACTCTGGATTTTTGGCCATCTACCCAGAATATTGTCTTCTCGTCACTACCCACCACCACACGCGGATCTGACTCATAACCTCTGACATATCCTTAAAACTTCACTTCAAATTTCGGCTCCTCCAGGATGCCTTCCTCAGTTCCCTCAGGTGAATTTAAGAATTTTCTTTTCTGTCTTTCTTTAATGCTATGTATATAACTCAAATATATTTCTTCTTGAACTTTGACTTGTTCCTGCATGTGCTTATTCTCCCCAGAGAACATGAACTTGAGATCAGAGACGATTACTTATTCATTTTTGTATTATTATACTTATCACCGTGTTTGGAACATGGTTGACATTAAATTTTTGCAAAAATGTAAGTCAGGATGAAGAGAGGATTTCAAGATGTTAGCTAGAAAGGGCCTTTTCCCGTTTCTGACATGGAAATATTTTCTGTAAACAAGTGGTCTTAAATTCAAGACAAAATTGTTGAATTCATATTTTTTCTAATTTTTATTTATTTTGAAGTAAAATTTATTTAGTTTGAATTACTTACTTCATCAACATTATTAAAGTTGAATTGTGGAGCCGGTCCCGTGGCGTAGCAGTTAATTGCACGTGCCCCACTGCTGGCGGTCCGGGTTCGGATCCCGGGCGCGCACCAACGCACTGTTGTCAGGCCATGCTGTGGCGGCATCCCATATAAAGTGGAGGAAGGTGGGCATGGATGTTAGCTGAGGGTCAGTCTTCCTCAGCAAAAAAAGAGGAGGATTGGCGTGGATGTTAGCTCAGGGCTGATCTTCCTCACACACAAAAGAAAACAAAAAACAAAAATAAAGTTGAATTGTCTCCTATATGCATTTTAATATTTAAAAAAGCTTAGGGCCGGCCCCATCGCTTAGCAGTTAAGTGCGCCCGTTCCGCTGCTGGCAGCCCAGGTTCGGAGCCCGATCGTGCACTGATGCACCGCTTCTCCAGCCATGCTGAGGCCGAGTCCCACATACAGCAACTAGAAGGATGTGCAGCTATGACATACAACTATCTACTGGGGCTTTGGGGGGGGAAATAAATAAATAAATAATATTTTAAAAAGCCTAAATGGAGAAATACAAAAGATATCAAATATCTAATTATTTTTCCTCTCTATGAGGTTTTAGAAATATATAACTTCAATTATTTTTAAATGTAAAAGAAATATTACAAAGTATAAAGTATAACTGATTCAGTGACACTTTAAGAAATGGAATCTGAAGTAGGGTTTTGCTGGAACACTCCATGGGCATAAGCTTGCTATCAATGACAAGCACTTATCCTAACTTCAAAGTAAGCCCCCTTCCCCTTCTGTTGGAAGGTAGCAATGTGCAGCAACCTCACACTTTAGAGTCATTATTCATAGTCTTCAAACATGGTCATCTTAGGTGAGCCCTACGTGGGAGACCACGCACTTCAAAGGAACCGGAAGCACAGCAAGGCTTAAAATATCAGTCAACAGAAAGATAATGATGCTTTGGCAAGGTTGTGTCATTTGATCGTTAGTGCTTTCCAAAGTGCCACTAAGTACCTCTTTGGCCAAGCATCAGGTTTAGCAAACAATGTGTAATTCAAATCTCCAATGAGATTGGGCAGGAATGTGCACTGACTAATCAAGGTAGTGGCAGAATGAGAAAGCAAAGCTCTTTGGCTCAGTGTTCCGTTCCACCTGCTTATCAGCAAGACAGCCCTCCTGGGGCTGATTCGGGCCACTGCTGCTGTATCTACAGTATTCAAAAATAGGAAGTACCTGTCTTGGGTTGCTATACCTGATGCCATACGGTCTTTCCTAACAGAGAAGCAATCAAGTTTATCAAAAATCAGAACAATGGTTAAAAAATAGCAGCTACCTAGTTGTCAGCGAAAAGTTAGCAGCCTTTCAACGACATTAAAACATCCCTAGAAGGAAGGAAACCACGAGCACCTCCAATATGTCAGGTTCAGCACTAGGCCCTTCTTCTAAAGGCACTTGTTTTCATCTTTATGATAACCCTACTCATCTAGTGTTATTACGCCTACCTCACAGATTGAGGAAACTGAGGCTCAGAGAAGTTAGAAACTTTTTCAAGATCTCATGGTTGGGAAGCTAAAATTTGAACTCGAAAATCTTGTTTCCTTTCCACTAAAGCAAATACATCTCTCTTTCACTCTTGGCCTCAGTATTTCTAGGTCTTATAAGTCCCCTTTTTCCTATCCTAACCAGTCTTGCTGTATTCTTCTTTTCATTTCCTTTTCCCTTACACTTTCTAAAACCTTAAGAAAAAGAACAGGGCCGGCCCCATGGCTTAGCGGTTAAGTGCGTGCGCTCTGCTGCTGGCAGCCCGGGTTCCGATCCCAGGCGCGCACTGACGCACCACTTCTCCGGCCATGCTGAGGCTGCGTCCCACAGACAGCAACTAGAAGGATGTGCAACTATGACATACAACTATCTACTGGGGCTTTGGGGAAAAAAAAGGAGGAGGATTGGCAATAGATGTTAGCTCAGAGCCGGTCTTCCTCAGCAAAAAGAGGAGGATTAGCATGGATGTTAGCTCAGGGCTGATCTTCCTCACAAAAAAAAAAAAAAAAAAAACTTCATTGCATGCTTCCTAAGATTTTGTCCATAACTCTCAAAAAATTCAACCAAGTGCAGGTGAATTCTGGATTCTTACTGTCTGAGAAGTGCACACTTTCTTGTGCTAGGAACTCAGTTTCCAAACCTAAGGAAATGGACCATGTTTCAGAGTGAACTCAGAAACACGGAAAGAGAAAGCACTGGGCTCTGTGCATGGGAAAGAGCAGTAGACGGAAGCTCTCACCATTAGCAGTGGGTGCAAATGTGTCCTTGTTATACTTTGCTTGTATTCAAGTGTAACGCACTAAAACTTCATCTTGCACCCAGACAAAGCTAGTCCAACCTGGCTTTTTGCAGAAAATAAATATTCCACTTGACTTTCAGAGGTTGTTTTTTCCTAATTCTAATTTTTCAGACTAATGAGCAAGAGCAGCTAGAAAACAAATTTGTGGCAAGGCCTTAAATTTCTGGAACTGTTTTCTAACTAGATACCAGTTATATGAGATTGTTTATTTTCAGATATGTACCAGGATTTGAATTTTTAGACTTTTGGATTTTAGATTAAAGATAAGCTACAATTGTTCATAATCTGCCTGACAATTTCTGTCAGCTGATCAGTCTCACCACCAGACCTCACACCACTCCACTGTCAGCCCTTCGGCAAAGACTTCAGTACCTGCTGTATTGTCTCTCTTTCCACCCAAGTCCTGTCATCTTCCTGGTCAATAATATCATCATTGACAACATATATGTCCCCCAGAAAACCAGCCCCTTCATCTCCAAGGATCTTCACCTCTGTCCTCCATTCTACTACAGGTACCCCCGACCAGGGTTCCAAACCAGCTAATATCACCTCTCGGAATGGCTCTTCTTCATAATTCTCAAATTCAGACTAATTACAACCTACTGTACTTATGACTGTTTCACTCTATTATCCATACTACAGCAATTCTTCTACCTCATCAATACCTTTGATTCTACTGTCTCCTAACCTAAGGATCTGTACCTCTGCTTACTTCCTTCAATTAATCTTGAATCCCAAGGCAATTACTTTTTCACTGGCCTGCCACTTTCCTCAGCTGTCTTGCCCTACTCCCATTCATAGATGCTTCTGAAACCCCAACTACCAATCCCAAGGTTGCTGGGAACAGCTGGAAAACAATCATACAACTGTTGCTTCACAAACTGGGGAGTTCCCTGGGTGAAATCTAAAACTAGCTCCTGTACACAGAGGGTAAGGAGAGACCGAAGAAAGAGGCAGATCACTCCAGATTGGTAGGTGACAGGTTTAATAAGCAAGGGAACTTACATACAAGGCTTGTCTTGGGCAACCACAAGACGAGTAGATCTTCACACCCACCCACCAGAATCTTAAGAGTTTATATAAAGGCCTTAACTGGGTTCAGTCACATGTATTGGAACGGACCTTCCAAGGACAAGGTCAACCAGAGGTCACATCCTCTCAAAGACCTCCTCCAACAACAACCTCCTCTCATGAGTGTGTCTACTGACTCATGGGGGACCTGTCTTAACTGGGCCTTCAGTTACCATCCTCTCCTATCTCAGGAAGTTCCCCTTTTCTCCAGAGCTGAAAACTTTGTTTAACTTTACTGGAACTTACTACCCAACCATCTCCCTCTCTCCCACATTTATTTTTTTCATTTATTTATTTATGCAAGAAATATATATTGAACACCTATTATTTGCCAAGCCCTAAACTCAGCAAATGGCCTTGACTCCTACTTTGCAAAGAAAATGGGGTCCCTTAGACGGTAAATCTTCAGTTTCTTGTCATACCTTCTCCAAACTGCCCAGCATCCATACCCATCCTTTCCTGCTTCTCTCTATAGGAAAGCGTTCTCATCCTCATTCTACTGAAGATGCTTCCGTCCTTCTATCCATGCTTTTTTTTTGTACTCCTTCCCTCCTGCTCTGCTTTACTCCAGCCTCTTCTTTTCTCTGGCTCCATGTAACCAGCCTGAAAGCATCCTTAATCTCTCTAAATTAAAAACAAACAAATGAAAAAATGTCTCCTGACTGCACCTTCCATTCCAGCTACTGCTCTTCTTTCTTTTTCCTCAGCTACCTCACCTCTCATTCACTCCTCAGCCTCCTGCAAACCAGCCTCCCTCCCATCACTCTATCATAACACCACTCACCAAGGTTATTAGTGATCTCTCTGTGCTACGGCTAATAGACACCTGATACTCCGTATCTTACTTCACCGTTCTGAAATATTTGACACTATTGACCACTCTCTCTCCTTTGACTTCAGACACACCTTGTCCTCCTGGTTTTCTTATTGTCTTCTCGGGTTCTTGGTGGGTCTCTCATTATTCTCTCTGCCCTGTGCCTACAGGTTAAAGTCCAAATCCACTAACATGGCAAAACTTTGTCTTGTCCCCAGGAGCTCCTGGCATCTTCCCCATCATACCACATAGTTCCACTTTTCCTTCTCCCCAACACCTTCCCTTTACACTTCATCTGGCAATGCCTCCCCACTTACAGGCATGGGTTTCTCTAAGACTGTTTCCCATCTGCCACAGCACTGATCACACTGTATTGAAATTGCCTATCTCTCCACCCGACTGTGAACTTCTTGAAAGCTCAAGTTATGGAGAATACATTGTTTTACCTTGGGCATAGGACCTGGGAAATAGGTGCCCGTGATTTTAAATTTATTTTATTAATTAATTCTGGGCATTTGTATTTTTCTCATGTACCTCACTCTAACTTTCCTTGATACTATATTTTCCCGTAAGATTCCTCAAAGAAGTGAGCTCCATATTTGATGCTGAGGCATTAAACCATTCCTCTCTTAGACATAGTGCTTTGTAGGTATACATGATTAACATTCAAAACAATTCAGTTGGTAATAACATTATAAGACAATGGTAAGAAGTCACCAACTATAGAGTTTATTATTGCAAACAAATGCCAGTTTAGTTAAAATGTTCTCTCAGGTTCAAAGAATTAAGTTACATATTAAAACATACCACAAAATCTAACATTAAAATAGTAGGATATTAAACACAAAGAGATGGACATTAGTGGAACAAAACAAAAATTCCATAGTCAAAGTACATATGGACGTTGTATTAGTTTTCTATTACTGTTGTAACAAGTTGCCACAAACTTAGTGACTTAAACCAACACAAATTTATTATCTTACAGCTCTGTAGGTCAGAAGTTCAATGTGGGTCTCACTGGACTAAATCAGGGGTAGGTAGGGCTACATCCCTTTCTGGAGACATTAGGGGAGAATTCACTTCCTTGCCTTTTCCAGCTTCTAGAGGCGGCCTGTATTCCTCACTCACGGACCTCCGCCTTCATCTTTAAAGCCAGCAACACATTTTGTCGTCACATCACTTTCTCTGACAACAGCCAAGAAAGATTCTCCTCTTTTAAAGATTCATGTGGTTAGATTGTCCCCACTTGGATAATTTAGGATAATCTCCCCCATTTCAATGTATTTAACCTTAATCATGCCCACAAATTCTCTTTACCATGTAAGGTAACATATTCACAGATTTTGGGGATTAGGAAATGGATATCTTTGAAAGACTATTATCCTGCCTACCACAGACATTTGGCATATATAAAGGTAACATCTCAAATCACTGACAAAGGATGGATTTCTTAATAAATGATATTGGGTCAACTATACAGCCATTTGGAAAAAGATAAATTATATCTATATCTCATGCCATTCACAAGAATAAAGTCCTTAGATTAGAGCTCTAAATATAAAATAATTAAAGCATACATATACTCAATAATGAGAAAACATAAAAGATTGATAAATTTGACTTCATTATAAAATGTCAAAATTCAAATCACAGGTTATTTTTATATTTGCAGTTTTCATTAGAAAAAAAAGAGCTAATCCCCCTGACATAAAAATAGCTCTTAGAAATAGAAAAGAGAGGGGCTGGCCTAGTGGTTAAGTTTGGTTCCCAGGGGTGGACCTACACCCCTCATCAGCAGCCATACTGTGGTGGCAACCCACGTACAAAATAGAGGGCAAAAAGAGGAAGATTGACAACAAATGTTAGCTCAGGGCAAATCTTCCTCAGCAAAACTAAAAAAAAATAGCAAAGAAAGACAAAATCATAATAAAAAATTGACAAGGGGTATGAACAGACTGTTTATACAAAAAGAAAAGCAAAAAGCCCTGGATGTATGGAAAAAATTATCAACATTTATCATAATTAGAAAAATGCAAACTAAAACTATACTATGATATCATTTCCCACCTATAAGATTAAAAAATATTGAGAAACTTGACAATGCACTCTGTGGTAAAGCTTTAGAATGCAAACACTCAAATACATGCTTATAGAAGTACAAAATGGTACAAACCCTATGGAGGAGAATTTGCCAATAGTTAGTAAAGCTACATGCACATATCCCCTTTGGCCACGTAATCCCATTTCTAGAAATCTACTTCACAAACATGAAACAAGTTATGCACAATGTTATTTATCTAGGATTATTGTAAGAGCAGTGGGGATTGAATAAATTATAGTATGTCCAGGAGTGAAGTTCTATGCAGCCATATGAAAGAAAAAGGACTGTCTCTAGGAAAGAAAATGGAGTGTTTTCAATGATATACTATTAATTGTATTTAGTATGCTTCCTTTTGTGTGAGACTGAAAGGGGAATAAAAATTTAAATATGCATGTACATATATATATATAAAGTTTTCTTGTTTTTTTGTAAAAAAAAACACAGGAAAGAGAAATAGAAATTAATGAAAATGGTTAACCATAGGATGTGGATAGGAACCTGATGGAGGAAACAGCAAGGGGAGCAAAGTCTTCTTTAAGTATACTTTTAATGTAATTTTGACTTTTAAACCTCCAAATGATTTACATATTGAAATACAAAAATTAAATCAAAAAATAAACTCCAATATTGAACATAAACTGAAAACAAATGAACCTAGCTATATACAACATTGCTAATATCAACATATGGAGAAAAGACTTATTATAAGTAACTTTTGAACATAGTATTCTGTAGATCCCTCATAACATATATTCTGAGGACAAAAATAATTGTAAAGAAATCTTAAACTTGACTCTATGTTTAGTGACAGTAGTGCTATTGGTATTGTAATTTTTTAAATATTTCAGTTGTATTATAGGATAAAATTTATAATAAATAAATTTACTTATTTATTATTATAAATAAGTAAATACCTTAATGTTACTAGAAATCCTGAGTTTCAGTGTAAGGGAAGAGATTCAAAGAAATTTAAAAATTAAACTCTATCGTTAAATTTGAATTGGAAATAACAATATAGACTCATATTTTTTGAAAAGTAGATTTCCTAGCTCTATCCATGGAAAAAACCCAGAAGTAGTGACTCACTAGTAGCAATGAGCAACCGTAGCATCCAGATTTTTGTTTCTAAGTATCATTACATTAGGTCAGATCCGCTAAGACGCAGACACCAAAACTGGATTAGATATGCAAGAGATTTATTAGGAGAGGGAGCTGAAGAAGGTAGGGAGAGTCTTCAAAACAGGATACAGGCCTGACATATGTAGACAGAGAGAGGTAGGGAAGGAAAGTGATCATATGGGAAGAGCCTTGGACTGCTACACATTTCCAAGAAAAGATCAGCCAGGCCAATTGAGATTCCTCATGCAGGAGTCACCTGTTGGAGGAGCCCTGCCTCTTGCCAGAATGAGCCTGTCTTTGTAGCCTTGCCATGCTCAGTCCTTGGCTGGATGCAGCCATCAGAAGCATGGCCTCTACATGAATTTGGTGATGGATCCAGATGAGCAGCAACTGGTATTGTCAGTCAATTATGTTTCCCACAGCAGGAGATCCCAGTGGTGTACTTCCATTGCCATTATACCATTCCCCACTAAAAAAAATTTTGTACTCTTTGGACAAATGACCAATTCCAGGTCTGGGTAAGAAAGGTAGAGAGTAAGCCTGGGATATTTTGTATCAAAAAATAAGGAAATACTCAAAGATTAAGGAGGTCATGTATAAAAGTGCTCAGGAGCTGTCCTGAAGGGTCTACCACTGGCCAAATTTGGGACAATATGTGCATTGCATCAAAAAGAATATTGAGTGTAATTTATTTAACATGTGAATAAATTAAAATTGAAGAATTCATGGTATAATGATGCCAAAAAAATTAGGAGAGAAAGAAGAAGATAAAAGGAGAGCTCTTATTTACAGAAGAATGCAATCTAGTATATATAGAAGGAGAAATAGAATTTTTTTAATATTACCATTTTGTGACCTCCAATGTAATAACCGATACAGATACAGATCATCAATGGATGCTAAAACCAATAGGTGAAAGATTGTTTGGTAACAGGTAAAATATCACCTACAATTGCTTACTAAGTGCCTGCAGAAAAATGTACTTTTACAATGAAGAGACATGGTGGTTACCATCATAATTGATCAAAATAAGCATCACCTAAAGGGAGACAACTTAAAAGCGGGAGCCTTCCTCTGATACTATATGAAATATACAACATCACATGTGACATATTCTTTCTCCCCAAATTTACCTGAATCTAATCTAGCTTCTAGACCTAACAGGATTCAGGAAGAAGTTAAATGATTAATGAGGAAATAATCTGACAAATCCAGAATGTAAGATCTTCTAAGAAAACTGACTTGTATCCTTCCACAAGGTAAAATTTGAGAGAGAGAGAGAAAGCAAGAGAATGAGAGTGGCTACTTCTGGACTGAGTCATAACCACCAAATGCAATTCCTGAATCTCAGTTGGACCTTGGATTAAATAAAATATCTACAAAAGACAGTCTTGGAACAATGGGAGAAATTTGAATAAAGACTGGATATTTGATGATATTATAGAATTATTGTTTAATTTCTGAACAATGATATTGTGATTATGTAAGAGAACATCCTTATTCTTAGAAGAGTCATGGTCAAGTATTTCAGAGTGAAGTGTTATGATGTTTTCCACTTACTTTTATATGGTACAGCATATATAATATAGACAGATGATAGATGATACACAGAGCAAATATGAAAAAAAAAGTTGTTACATAGAGATAGAATATGTGTTTATTATAATAATATTTCAACTTTTCTGCATATTTAAAAATTTTTGTAATAAAAGTTGGTAGTAAAAAGACAAACTGAGACAAAAGTAGCGTAAGAAACAAAGTCAAGGCACTTTTTAACCACTTTTTATTTCTGTACAACAACCATCCTGATTTGGGGAAGACTGGGTCTTAAAACTTAATGCTTCTGGGTATGTTTCATATTATATTGCTTCTTTCTTAACTTTTATTTCTATTTCAATTGTCAGACTCTTTGCTGGAGAGAATAATCATAAAATCTAAGTCAAAAATAAATTCTAGATACTTGAAAAAAAAGATATAATTTTTTTTGGAATACCAAAATAAAGCATGCTAATTCATATAATAGTATCAATATTTACATGAAAAGCTTCACTTTCTCAAACATTATGATTCTGTGATAAAATAAACTCAAAGCAACTTACAGCTCTAAACCTCAGCACAGTTGCTAGATTTCAATTGGTTTAACCTGAATGGCCCAAACTCCTCCCATTGAAATAAAGGCAGGGTAAGAGCCTGTCTTGGAGGATGATTATCAAGATTACCTTAAAACATCACTCTCTGTCATTATGGTGCTTCTGCTGTGCTGATATAATTGATGTCTTCTAATTTTCAGACTACTACACCAATCTGAATTGTGAAAGTTGCTAATTTACAAATTGCTTGAGAAATTTAAATTTTACACAGTGAGAAACGAAACAAGTAATTTTACATTGACATCACTTCGTATACTATGAAAATTATAATAAGTTTAACCCCTAAGTTAGTTTCTTTGTTTTCAGAATTGGAGAATAGTAGTTACCAGTATGGACTTTTGCATTAGTGACAAAATGCCTATTGGATTTATGAGCTAGGCTTTTTGTCATCATATTTCTGGATGATTTCTTTCCCTAGGCCAATTTTTAGGGCTTGAAGGGAGGCATGGCCTTTATCAAAGTCACCTTGTTGAACAGAATCCAGCAGTACCAGCTTCTCTAACGGTGTCAAGACGAGGTCAGCTCCAAAGATAATAACATAACATGGAATTCAAACAAAATTTATTTTGTTTTGTGTTAGTCTCCTTTCCAAAGTTTCCAAAATTGTGAGAATAGTTGCAAAGAAGAAATGCTTTCAAAAACATACTTGTTTAAGAAACTCCATAAATAACCTTCTCAGAGGGCATATAGGACGTTAATTGTTGTTATGAGCTAACAATATTTAGCAAATTACATCTCATATCATATATATTTCACTACACATTAATAAGAAGAACAAGGATCCTTGCTAAATAGGTTAGCAAGGTCAAGTGTGAACCACACCAAATAAATCATCAACTATTATTAAAGTACTGCTAAGTTAAAAAAACATATGGAGGAATCAAAGGCATGAAACATTTCTCTCTAAGCTTCAGACTCAATCTCTCAGTTTTCTAGACATTTATTTATGAAATGCTATAGTACAGACAGCTGTAAATCAAATATGGACTCTGAACCCCAGGTATTTATAGTCTTGTAAAAGAGATTAGACCTATTCCTAAATAGCTATAAAGCTGAGATAGCTAAGGTAACTGCTTGAGAAAGATTAAAAAATATGTTATGGGGAGCCGGCCCCATGGCCTAGTGGTTAAGTTCAGCATGCTCTGCTTCAGCAGCCCGAGTTCAGTTCCTGGGCGTGGACCTACACCACTCGTCAGTGCCCATGTTGTAGTAGCGACCCACATACAAAATAGAGGCAAATTGGCAGCAGATGTTAGCTCAGGGCCAACATTCCTCAAGCAAAAAGAGGAAGATTGAGAGCAGTTGTTAGCTCAGGGCCAACCTTCCTCAAGCAAAAAGAGGAAGATTGACAGCAGTTGTTAGCTCAGGGCTAATATTCCTCATCAAAAAACAAACAAACAAACGTTATGAGAGTTTGGAGGAAGTTAGGAGGAGAGAGAGTTTCACATGGATGATAGCTCAAAATCAACATGTCCCAAATTGTAGACTTATATTCTCCCTTCCTCATGCATTCACTCACTGCTTTCTTCAAAAGAAATGACAAAGCACTACATGCACGCCAGCCCCTGGACTATATCGATGACAGGATAATGAATTCAGTCCCTGCACTCAAGGAACTTTCAGTCTAGTTCATCAAATCTCTCCTCCTACAGTGTGTCCTATCTCAGTTACTGGCACCTCCATATCCTCCTTCCATCAAGCTGAGAACCTCAAAATCATCTTTAATTGCTGTTCCTTTATATTCAGTTGGACCCTAAGCCCAATTTTACTTCTCTTTTTCTTTCTTTTCACATTGCCACACTCTGAGTTTAAGCATTTGTTAATACTTTATTATAATAGATCACTGTCTCCCAACACAGAATCTCTGCCCTCTTCTAGCCAACATCTACACTGTCACCAAAACACAGACCTGATGCTTGCATGGCTTTAACTCAGAAATAGCCCCATGTTTGTTACAAAATGATGTGTGATTCAGTAGTGTGGATATCATGGTTCTGGTTATCAGATACCCACCTCTACTCCCAGCCTCCTCTCTATATCCCCCTATCTCCTACACACCCAAGACTCCAGTGACACAACTGCTCACTTTTTCAGAATATGCCCTGCACTTTCATGCCCTTGTATCTTTGATTGTAGAGTTCATTCTGCATGGATTACTTTTCCTCTGCCTTATCCTCCTTCAAAGTTGTATTTAATTCTTCAAGTTCAATGTCTCTTAAGCCTTTCCCAATGTCTCCTGTCATAATTAATCATTTCTTCTTTTGAATATTTATAGCTTTTTGATTATACCTTTTGATTGTGACATTTGTACCATACATTGTATTTTATTTACATAATGAAATTAGACAACTTAAAGCACTTTCACAAATATCTAAAACTCATAACCATGGTGTGAGTGTAGGAGATGAGGGGACAGGTTCAGAGAGTTTAAATGTCATGCCCAGGTCTCACAGTCCAATAGCTCTCCAAAAATTTTTGCTCATACTTAAATGGGGACCTTATATTTCAGATTATTCTTATGTTCCTACTTCCCTTAGTTGACACTGGGTCCCTCAGGGCAGGAGCCCAAACCTTGCTTACTGCCCAGAACATAAGTAACCCTCAGTGCAGACTTACTGAATTAATAAGGCTCCTGCTGGAATTCCTTCTCCATACCCTCCTCTCTCATTAGATGAGGTCACGTCATCGTTTTGAATGAATTTAAGGAGATAGTGGTCAATAATCAGCAACACTGAATCAAACCTGCCTACTTCATACCGTGTATTTCAGGTAAAGGAACTGTGTGCCTGTATCCTGTTTCTGAGACAAAGTCTCAAAGTAATGACCTAATTTTAGTAACCAATCTTTGCCTTATTTCTCTGGTCCTAAGTCTCTGTCTTAAAAATCTCCTCAACGAAAGCAATAAACAGATAAGTCACAAAAGAGAAAATATACCCAATAAACTAAAATGTGGAAAAGTATTGAAACTTAGTTGATAATACTTACTGATTATCCTTTTAGGCTGTGTTGTGTGCCAGGCACTATGCTAAATGCTAGATGTACTTTGTTTAATTCTTGCAAAACGCCCTGTGTCAGGTAGGTACAATGATCATCTCCATTTCTCCAATGAAGAAACTGAGGTTTAAAAAGGTTAAGTGATTTTCCCACTGCTAATAAAAGATAGAGGTAGAACTTGCCAAAAAATCTGTCTGAGACATGAGATCTTGTTTATAGTTTGCTTGCTAGAATATATACACACATATATGAATGCAGGTATATATACATATACCCATTTGTATATAATTACTAATACACAATGCTAGAAAATGTATATTGAAGTTCGTACTCTCATATCTTCTTTTGGCAATTTTAATTTTTTCAAGCCTTTTCAGAAAACAATATAAACTTATTTGCCATTACTCATTAGATATTGTGATTTATAAGAATTATATATTTGGTCTTCGTCCATGGTTCCTGACTCATGGCTCCCAAAAACCTTGGAATTTCCTAAGTGTTGAGAGTGATAGAGGTTTCTTTTGTTATGTTAATGAAGTGACTTTTGGCAAGCACCTGAGGATGGGGGCTGGCTGTGAGTGGAGCCAACGAAGTGATTAGAGGGTTGGAACTTTCACTCCTGCTCCCTGACCTCTAGAGAGGAGAGAGAAGCTAGAAGTTGAATCAGTCACCAATGGCCAATAATTTAATCAATCATGCCTATGTAATGAAGCCTCCATAAAACCCCAAAATGATGGGATTTGGACAGTTTCCGGGTTAGTGAACACATTTAGATTTGGGGAGAATGGTGTGCCTAGAGAGAGCGTAGAAGTTCTGCACCCCTTCCCACCCTATGCATCTCTTCCATCTGATTGTTCCTGAGTTATAACCTTTTATAATAAACTGGAAAACTTAAGTAAAGTGTTTCTCTGAGCTCTGTGAGCAGCTCTAGCAAATTAATTGAACCCGAAGAGGGGGTCTTGGGAACCTCTGATTTATAGCCAGTCAATCAGAAGAACAGGTAACAACCTGGCCTTGCGACTGGCATCTGAAGTGGGGGAAGAGGGGGCAGTCTTATAGAACTGAGCACTCCACCTGTGGAATCTGATGCAATCTTCCAGTAGATAATGTCAGAAGTTGAGTTGAACTGAGTTAAATTGTAGGGCACCCAGCTGGTGTGCAAGAATTGCTTGTTGGTGTGGACGGCCCTGCCCCAAGTTGGAAATTGAGTCTCATAACCAATTTATCCCGTATATCCTTTGACCAAATCTTCTTGGGATGACTGTTACACAGTGGTTAAGAATGTTTATTTTGGAATTAGACTCCATTCGTTACTAGTTGTGTGATCTGGGACAAATTCATTGAGGCATCATAAAGAGGTCAATAAAGCTTATATATATATAATATAATATTACACACACACACATGCGCACATGTATGTGTTTAGATGAGAAATAGAAGCATATAAAGGTCAACAAATCTGCTTGCCCCTGAATGCCAGCCCTAGGCCTGAGCCCTGCCGCTCGCTCTCAGGCCTCCCTGGATCCCAGCACCTGCCTCAGTTGCCACATTTCATCTGCTCTTAGATCTGCATGATCAGCCACTGCCTGTCTGATTGTTGAAACTGCCATGGCTTTTTCCATCTCTATCCTTCCTTGAGATAAGATGAGTTACCCTGTGCTAAGGGACATATAACTAGGGATGGATTTGTAATTTAGTTATCCACATAGGAGGAGAACTCTCACAGCTGAAAAAAAAAATGCATGGAAATTAAATTGACCATATTTCAACAAATAGAAGCTATTGCTTATAGATCCCATCACAATCATCTCATCATCATTATCATCATCATCACCATAATAAAATGGAACACACTAACCAACATGTGAAGTCTCCTAAAGTGCTGACAGTGAAATATCAAATATTCCTAGCACTTTCTTTAGGTCAGGTGTGGTTTGTTATCTTGGAAAATGCCACTAGTCAGAATCAAAATTCTCGGGAGATTTCACCATTACATCTCTTTTCCAATGGCTATACTGTTGATTAATAAGATTAGCAAAAGTGAAAAATTGTGAATAAATTAAAATAATTGAAGATATTGTTTATTGAGTACCTACCACATGTTAGGCATTCTGCTGGGTTATTTACATACATTATCTAATTTCTGAATTACTTAGGAGAGTAGTGGTATTACAAAAGATCAGGAAACTGAAGCTCAGAAAGTTTAAGTAATTGGCCCAAAGGCCCATAACTGATAAGTGGCAGGACAAGGTTAACTGTATATATAATTATAAAGCCCATTCTCTTTCCTTTCTGCCACATCCTATTTAGTTGAGAAATTCTTGAAATAAAGGATTAGTTTATCTTTTAAATGAAAAGATGATTCCATGCTTTGTGTTTATATTCAATGTGTTGATTATTTAAACGTCTTTAATTTCCCTCTATCTTCCAATCTTGTAAAACAAGGTTTACTATGTCGATGCAAATAATCCATAACCAATCTATAAATCAAAATTGGAGTGAGTTTATTATGAGCCAACTTTGAGGACCATATAGCCCAGGAGAGTCCTTTCACTAAGAAATGGAGCACTCCAAAGAAGTGGGGTGTACAGAGTAGTTATATACCATCAAAGAGCGTTTATCACATATGATTGCAGTGTCCCGCTTACAATAGTCTTGAGATTGCCCTGTCAGCACAGGGATTGATGGACACAGCAGGTATCAGGTCGGCTGTCTCCATGGGCGTGGTTGGTGGCAGGTCTGTTGTCTCGAGTTGGGTGGTCACAGGATGAGCACAGCAATCAAATCCTAGCCTAGGGAAAAATGCTTATCCTTAAAGAAATGTCAATGTGGGGGATGTTGCATCCATATCTTAATAGCATTTGTTCTTGTCTTTGGGACATGTTAATTGCTTAAAGCAGATATACAATGCATGTTCAGAGGCCACAGGCCCTTTTTGGAAAAACAAGGTCAGGCCAAATTAGTTTTACACCAAATGGCTTCCTCATATGTTCCAATATATCCTATTGCTTGCCATTTATTTATCAAGTGCATTAGGTATCATAACACCTAAGTTCTGTTTTAATCCTCCATGTGAGCTTGGACAAGCTATGAAATTTTTGTGCCCCTATTTATTCATTATATACTTGAGAGTTTGGACTAGGTGACTTTTAAGATTTTATCTAGCTGCAAAGTCTCTCTATTAACTCTAAATTGATTCATCTTTTGAGTTTATTCTCCCAGTGGAAGAAAAACAGATGGTTCTCTCAAGAACTTATCTTTTGCCACATTGAAAGACCATCAACTCAACATAATTTTTAATATTTATTTTGAAGCTGGGTATCTGAGGGGTACTGTAGATATTAAACCAATTTGCTGTTTTTCCTGTTTAACTTGAGGGGTGACTCAGGAGTCTCGAGGATTTGTGAGCTTGTTTTGCAGGAGAAAGGGAATGCCTTTGGGGAGGTTGTGATCACCAGATGGCCAATAACCGGATGGATGGCTGGCCCTCAGCAGCTGTTGAAGCCCAGAAGTCAGATTGCCTAGAGGATTAGCAGGAGTGATCCCTTTGTTTCCCTGAAGCCCCTCCTGCCAAGCCCCTTAGCTCTATAAAAACCCCCTGCTTTCTGTTCTAAGGGAGGTGGATTTGAGCGAACCTAGGCTCCCACCCACTGGTTTTGGTCAATTCGAATAAATCTTTCTCATCTCCAAGCACCGATGTCTCAGTGTTTGCTTGCTGGGCATCGGGCACATGAACTCAAGATTAAGAGGTTTGGTATCAATTTAACTTGGAAATTATGATGATGAAGGATTCAAACTATTAACTGCTAACTCAAAATACCATACATGAGATTTGTTATAGTATGTTTTCTACTAGATAAGAATTTTTAAGTCCTCAATATTAATCACAATTTTGACACTGTTGATACCGAACCTCTTAATCTCAAGTTTGTGTGCCTGATGCCCAGCAAGCCAAACACTGAGACATGGGTGCTTGGAGATAGAGAAAGATTTATTCAAATCGGCCAAAATGAGTAGGTGGGAGCCAGGTTTTCTCAAATCCACCTCCCCAAGAACAGAAAGCAGGGGGAGTTTATAGAGCTAAGGGGCTTGGCAGGAGGGGCTTCAGGGAAACAAAGGGGTCACTCCCGATAAGCCTCTGGGCAATGTGACTTCTAGGCTTCAATAGCTGCTGAGGGCCAGATATTGCAACCTCCTCGAAGGCATTCTCTTTCTCCTGCAAAACAAGCTCACAAGTCCTCTGGAAAACAAGCACAAATCCCCCAGACCCCTGAGTCACCCCTCAAGTTAAACAGGGATAACAGCAAATTGGCTTAATATCTACAGTACCCCTCAGATACCCGGCTTCACTGTGAGTCCTGAATATTTACCTATACATTACTAAAAAGTGGAAGCAAAGACAAATGTCCACAATCCAAGTCTGACACGAATTAGTAAAGACTCTGTAGCCCATAGCAATACCTTTCAGGTATGAAGTTTTTGATCTCTTTAGTCCATAACGACTTTGGACCAATCATTACAAGTGGTATTTTACTGTCTTCACATTGAAAGAAGTGATGTCTCAGGATGTATTAGAGAAAGGCATTAACACTAGAATTCTCACTTACATTATCAGAACCAATTCTCTCTACTTCTGCTATATGTTGCTAAAAGGCCAGCTTTGGAGCATGAATTCTCGCACTCCCACATTAATCCTTCCAGCAAAATTAAAGAAATGACAAGTAACTTATCAAAACATTTGGCAGCTTAATATCTACACCTCACACTTCAGAGTCTCCTTTGATGTTGTAAGAAAAGCGGGTGGTTCCACATAAGAAAGCAAGACTGGGAGCTGTGTGTTTCCACTTTAACCACGCCTCAGTGTCATCGTCTTACTGGAATTTTAGGTTCTTTCTAAACTAAAAAGACTCTATGGTCACAAAGTAATGTCTGAAATAAAAGATGAAAGGACTGGCCGGCCCCGTGACTTGGTGGTTGAGTGCGCGCGCTGCGATGCTGGTGGCCCGGGTTCGGATCCCGGGTGCGCATCGAGGCACCACTTCTCCGGCCATGCTGAGGCCGCGTCCCACATACAGCAACTAGAAGGATGTGCAGCTATGACACACAACTATCTACTGGGGCTTTGGGGGGAAAAAATAAAATAAATAAAATCTTAAAAAAAAAAAAAGAAAGGACGTACTCACATTGTGTTACTAGTGAATTTAATCTAAATCTTAAATCTCTACCATAAAATTATTCTGTAATGAATTAGTTTTTTGTTTTTTGTTTTTTTTGTGAGGAAGATCGGCCCTGAGCTAACATCTGCCAATCCTCCTCTTTTTGCTGAGGAAGACTGGCCCCGGGCTAACATCCATGCCCATCCTCCTCCACCCTATATGGGACGCCGCCACCACAACATGGCTTGCCAGGCGGAGCGTCGGTGCACGCCTGGGATCCGAACCCTCGAAGCCCGGGCTGCTGCAGCGGAGCGCGCACACTTAACTGCTTGCAGCACCAGGCCGGCCCCTGAATTAGGAGTTTGAAGTAAAACATACAAAGGTTTTACATTTGCTTTACTTGAAAGCATTTAGAATTTATCTGAACTGTTATCTTCAGTTCCAGGCATTGTACTTTAAGAAGAAAATGGTCCAAGAGAAATATAACCAAGAGAAAATCACCAGGTTGGTAAAGAAGGAACATGAGACCACATGATATCAAGAACTGTTGAAGTAACTAGGGGGTGGGGGCGTTATCTTGGAAAAAATGAATATTCAGGAGGGAGACGATGATTACATTCAAATATCACTCGAAAAGAAGAATTATATTTGTCTAATAAGACACTAAAATTTAAAATAAACCCAATGGGTAAAAGTTGCAGGTAGAGAAACACCAAGTAATTTAAAAAAACAAAAAAACAAAAAACAAACAAGAACTAGTTTTCGGATAACTCTGAAAAAGGAAGGACTACCTTGGAAGGTAATATAGTCATATAATTCCTAACACTAGAGAAGTTCAAAGAGAGCTGACAATGACCTGCTGGCTAATTCTGTAGAATGGATTCCCACACTGAATGACTGAGTAGGCCAGATGACTATCGGTGTCATTTGCAACTAGAGACTGGTATTCTACGTTTATGAAAACAGAGTTCTTAGAAAAGTGACAAAGAGTTTCTAAATAATGCAATAAGCAAAGAAATAAATAAGTTATTACTCCAATTACAAAATGTTTCTTTTTTCATTCTCTGAAAAAAGATAATTCCCAACTGATTTTTCTTTCATCTTAAAGGATCCAAGGAACATGTTAAGTAGACAAATTGTTTGAAATAAAATATTTATTCCCAGTTTTGTCAATTCTTTATGCAACTGAAAAAATACCTGGAGATAAGGATTTCATCCAACAAGATTTTACAAAGCAAGTGACATGAAGCGGCAGGACAGAATAGTATTGGGTTAAAATAAGGAAAAAGGAAATAAAACAAGTCTGAACATACACCAGACTACTAACTAAGGAGTGGTGTTGGAGAAGGAGAAATTCTAACTTTTTTACTTATTCATAATATTTGAAATTTGTTCCAAAACTCTGTATTACTTTAAAAAGTCATATTTAAAATAATTTTAAAAATAAAACTGACAGAGGATGAACTCTTCTTCAGGGCTCAATAAATATGAATGAGTTTCATTATAGAAGTTCTCAAAATATATTTCTGCCTTATATATGAATTAATTTTGGATTGCATTCTGAATAAAATGTCTATCAAATTTAATTACATACCAAACGAATAAAAAAAAGAGGAAAGAAAAACACTATTCTTTTTTCATGATGTTTTATAATCGAAGAGAAAGGGCAAGAAATACATCCATAACACAACTAAGGGGCATTTTTACCAAGAAACATATTAACAGAGTGGGAATCATTAGAGAATAGTTCAAACTGTGTACATAAACGTTAAGGAATCCTAAATAAGGGCAGGGTTAAAATTAGGTGGGGTTACACAAAAATATTTTCTGGATGAGGTAGGGATATTAATGTAAGTTTTAAAGGAGATAAGAGACAAGGAACAAAGTTAGATTAATTGTAATCGTGTGACTCTTCCTCTAGCACTCTTTTAATAATTAAATCCTTTCATGGATTTCTGAAAAGAAAAGACCACTCCTTCCATCTCTGTTTCCAGGTCATTTGGCTTTTATTTGCTAATTACCGCTGTCGTTTAGGTTTAAGGAGAGTTTTATGTTCTTTAGGCTTAGGTACTCAGATGACGGATTTGTGGTTCTCCTTAGGCACACTATGTTTTAGAACGTACTGTCAAAAATAAGCTTTGCTCAAACTTGCATTTGAAACAACAAGAGAGGTCATAAAAAGACAGCTTGTCTTCCACTTACTAAGGTGAGTGCCGCTCCAGCCACGTGATGCGCTGATTGCAGCCCTCACATCTGTTAGGTAGAGATGCTGTTGATGACATACTAGGTAACTGCATGCATTAATAATTGCTCTTACACTTTTATGACTCTTTTTGATTTTATTGCTTTTTAATGAAAGATAATCTTGTAATTTTCTTACAGACACTCTTAACTGTTTCAAGGCTGAATTACCTATTTGTGTGAAATCCAAGACATAAGCATTCTCTAAATTCGGGCCACCTAGATCTCATTATCACTTTCATCAAAGGAAAAGGGAAAAGAAAGAGGTAGGTAAAGAATGGACTTGATGGCTTAATTGCCTCAGTGTATTAAGAAGAAGATTCAAGTCCTTGGCTCTAGTCCCTCTCAACTCCCCTAGTCCTAAGGGTTCTCCACTGCCTTTCAGGAAGCAATTGCCTTAGTGACTCATCCTTCCTACTCTGTGGTTCTTTGTGAAAACTTCTGTGCTCCAGTGTTCCAAGCTTGGCTTTCAGGATTTAAAGGAAAATCTTTCCTCATTCAACAAAGTCTGATTTTTACAAATCAAAAGCACTGTTTTTAGGCTACAATTTTCCTAAGAAATCCCAAAACTGTACTTATTTTAAAACTCAAAGCAATTTCCTCTTTGTGTCAGGGGTTTCTGAAAGAATGAATGCCTCACTTTCAATGGGGCAGGGCCACAGGATAATTAAGGAACAAGAAAGGAGCTACAGGAAATAAAGATGGTGGTTGAATATTATCAAAAATTTTATCCCAAAGAGTCTACATTTTCTTTGATCATTTTTTAAAGTACATTGAATTTATTAAAGATAATTTTTATTTTTTTGTTTGGCTTGGTTTAAAGAATCTTAAAAAATTTAAGATTATTTAATGTAATAACTCCTTGACATCGTCTTATAGTCCTTGAAACAGCATCTGGGATAGACAAATAGGAATTATTGGCTTAAGAACTGTGAAGACACAATAGACTACAAAATACCATCACATTAGGTCGTCTAAAGCTTTAGAAGTTTCTTTTTTTTAAGCAATTTTTATTGCCCAAAAATTTATGAAAAAGATAAGTTGCAAACTTTAAGCCTTTAGCTACAATTATACAGACACATAAATAAAGTTTATTCTACAAAATGGCACCTGTTCTGTCTATATATTGAGTAGTACAACTATTAATGGTCCATATTTTAGCTTTTAAAAATCTATTATGGGGCCAGCCCAGCGGTGTAGTGGTTAAGTTCACGCACTCTGCTTCAGCAGCCCCGGGGTTCTCAGGTTCAGATCCCCGGGGTGGACCTACACACTGCTTATCAAGCCATGCTGTGGCAGGCGTCCCACATATAAAGTAGAGGAAGATGGGCACGGATGTTAACCCAGGGCGAATCTTCCTCAGCAAAAAGAGGAGGATTGGCAACAGGTGTTAGCTCAGGGCTAATCTTCCTCACCAAAAAAAAGAATCTGTTATACAGCTTTTATGTTGTCCTAAAATTGATTGTGATGATGGTTGCATATATCTGTGAATACAATAAAAACTATTACGTTGTATACTTTAAATGGATGAATTGTATGGTGTGTGAATTATATATCAATGTACTGTTTTAAAAAGATATTATGTATCACTATATTAGATATTATGTTATAAAATAAAATTTTGAAAACTTTCTACCCTCCAGGAATTAGATTTTTGACACTATTATTGTTCAAACCATTGTTCTTCCCTGGAATATATATTTGTGAATATGTTCTACGTGACAGGCACTGTGCTGAGGATGAGGATTCATTCAACCATATTTATTGACAACTGCTATCTGTCAAACATCCTTCCAGAAGCTAGAATGGCAGTTGTGAATAAAACAGACAAAAATTCTTGACCACATTCTGGAACTGACAGAGTAGTGAAGGATGTCAGGGAACAAATAAGTAAAACACGCAGCATGGCAGATGACCACTGCAGCTAGACATGGGCAACTGAGCTTCTGCTCTGGGCTCCAAGTTTTAGAAGCACCTGTTCTGTTCCTTCGCTGACCGTGCACTTCCTCTCTGGGCAAGTGATCCACAGGATCAAGGGTATGTACCATCTGGAGCCCTGAAGACTGGGGTGTCTGTGGGCACGTATCTGTGTATCACTACAGAAAGGGGCTGAGGTGGGAACAGAAGTAGGAAGGCTGAGGTTTTCCTTAGTGCTCAAGCCCCAAGCCCTGTGAACATCAGAATGTGCACTTTTGGTTGATTGTCATGGACAAGTCTCTTGTACGTTTCTGTAGGGGTAGAAATTAACTTGTAGAAAAATAGTAGTAATGAAAATAACTATTGTCCATTGCAATGTAAATGAATTTTGTCTGGTAGAGTTTCCGTTGATTTTGACCGTGTAGGAAGAACCCCAAACATTTTATTGCTCTATGGAGTATTTACTAGTTTTGCATTTATTAGCAACTTGACTTCAGCATTCATGACTGTACGTATGTATGTATATACACATACACGCACAGTTATACATCCATTCAGATTCTCTTTTGAACTTGTCTGAACATCTTATTGGTTCCCTCATTAACTAATGAGTTAAATAAAATATTTGATATTTGTTCATTTTTATTTTCATCAGAGCCATGACTTTCACCTTTGTCAAAATTATACTTTAGAAAGGGCTTAAAATTTAAAATAGAATGGTCAGGGAAGGTCTCACTGGTAAGGTGATGTTTGGGCAAAGGCTGAAGGAAATTAGAGAACAAGCAATTTAATTATCAGGGGTAAGAATGTTCCAAGCGGAGAGAAAAGCAAATTCAAAGAGAGTCCTAAGAGAGAAGATGTGAATAATGAGGGAAAGAAACTGACTCACTTCCATCTCTCACAATCTATGTATAGCTTGTGGGTTTGAGAGCAGACAAGGAACAACAAACAAACACAGCATGGACATGCGCTATCCACGTCCAGAGTGCGTATGATTCAAAAGCATGACATACACATTCCTGAGGGGATGTAGCGAAGGAAATAACTGGTCCTGTTTGGACGAAGTGGCAAAGGTTTCTCTAGTAAGATAACAACACATGGCAAAACTGGCAGACAACCAGCAATTTAATCATCCTGCTATGTGGGTGCTCCTTGTCTGGTCATTTTGAATAAAAATTACAATCAGGATAATTTTCTTTTTTAACAGTTTAATCTTAAGTCATGAAAACATGAAATTTAGGAAATTAGTCTGAACACGTCACCTATTTGAATAATTATGGCTACTAGCCAGCAGAGATTCTACAGTTTTCTTTCTCATAGATTTTTGTCTTTAATTTTGCACTAAAATAATCTTGCAATGTAGTTATAGAGAATATTCAGAATTAAAATACATTCACCTGGTCCTGAAGTCGTTGAGACCTGAATAGGCAGTTCAGTCAATTCACTATATTACATTTTAGAATGTATAGGGATAATTGTAAATAAAAAATATATATAGCTAAAAAAAAATAAAAAGAGAATTCATATTCTACTCAGCAGAAGTTTAGTACTCATAGTAATTGAGCAGTTAATATCTGGCTTTACATTTTGCTACAGAGATGAATAAGGTTCAGATGTAATAAAGTTGATTTATGTATACAAAACAGCTAATTTTTATTTCCTATTACTAGGCAATACTCTCAGAGCCTCTTTAGGAATGCCAAACCACACATGAAAAGAAAATAAAAATTTCATCAGCAAATAAGTCATTTCACATATTTTTGAAAGCTGACAGGGGCAGGTTGTCTGACCAGTTTCCATTCTATGTATGCTCTTATGTGAAAGATACTATTCTGACATTTTAAAACATTGGGCCAGAGGATGAAGACATAGACTGTTTTGAAATGTTTGTCTGCATTTCCCAGCTTTTCCTTAAAATGTGTATTTGTTTTGAGCAGTGTAAATAAATGAATGGTTCTGTGAAGAAGCATTTATGTCCGTGGTCACAAGCAGCGTTGGAGAGTGCCCTCTATCATTTTTCTACTCTACTTAGCTTTTCTTGTCAGCCTACAACAAAAGCAGACCCTTGCCCTCTTTCTGGGACATAGAACAGCAAAGCATGCACAAGATAGCAGGGTGTCCAGAGAATGCTTTGACATATTGCTTAAATGCTGTCATCACAAATATGTTGAGAATCTGCACCAGACCCCATTTTAGCTACAAAAAAGTGGATGCTGGTCTCCAGGAAGTGTCAGGGTCTAGCAAACAAGAACGATGAAACAAATGATCAGAACACTGATTTCATTCATGATTGCCTTTAATGGCTAGGGTCATGAATGCACCTTAGCATTAGTGGTAGCTGGAAGACTGCCTTTAAGAAGAGACTGCCAAAGGATGCTCTCAGGAAGTAAGAGAAATAGCAGAGAGGAGAAAGGTTAGCAGTACGAAAAAGAAGCTCTGATTCTTTTATATCTCTCAAAACCTAAGAAGGATCTACATAAAATTTGGGAGTTTGGAATGCAAACAAGAAATGAACAAGCAAATGTATGGACATTGGCTGTAGACATCTGGCTGGTGGAATGGAGCTGATTTCAGGAAACCTCAGAGCAGTTTTAAGACAGCTGGAATGCAAGAATCTCCTTCACCTTTAGGGCTCCACAAAACTGTGTCTTTGGACTAAAGGTCAGAAATGAGGAAAAAAGCTACTGAGTTAACATTGTTTCCTGGTTTATGATGATTAAACTTATCTAGTTCTGTTAAAGTCCAATTTATATGTTGGAGGGCAAACCATTACCCTGGTCATTGTCATGGATATTCTATATAATGCAGTATATGCATAACATTCTTAATTCAGGTCATTTGAGGCATCAACAAAAGACTGTCTGTGTAGTTGAATTATACACAGGCATTAGTAGAAAATTATTTTTCTTAGTGTCTTATTTTGATTTCAAAAAAGGAAATAGTAAATTTGGAGGAAGCAATAACCATCTTCAAAATTATACTTTTAAAGTCCATGTTCTTTTTTACCCATCATTCATTAATTTATTTAACATATTTTTATCAAATACCTGCTCTGCCCCAGGCTCTGTTTGCGGACAGAGGATAGAGCAGTAAAATAAAACAGAAAAAGTATTCTCATGACTTTTGCAATCTACAAGGGGAGAGAAAAAATACAGTCATGCATCACTTGATAAAGGGAATATGTTCTGAGAAATGTGTTGTTAGGCAATTTCGTCATTGTGTGAACATCACAGAGTGTACTTACACATACCTAGATGGCAGAGCCTACTACACACCTAGGCTATATGGTACTAATCTTATGGGACCACCATCATATATGCAGTCCACCTTCACCAAAAGGTCGTTATGTGGCACATGACTCTAAGTAAATATATAAAATGGATGATTGAGATAAGTGCCTCGAGATAAAAAACACTAAGATACCTCGAGATAAAAAACACTAAGATAGTGAAAGTAGGGGTGGGAGTTGCCTGAGAATGTGAGTGTGGCGGTGTGCTATGTAGAGTGGAGGAAGATGGGCATGGATGTTAGCCCACAGCCAGTCTTCCTCAGTAAAAAGAGGAGGATTGGCAGATGTTAGCTCAGGGCCAATCTTCCTCACAAAAAAAAAAGAATAGAAAAATGGGATAGCAGATGAAAGACGATGTACCAATTAGAAATTCTCCTTTAATTATGATATTTTAATGGACATGTGATAGTAATGATAGCCCCTTTCTCTCTCTTCCATTTACTGAGTCTGAAATGCACAAAGTAACTTGCTCAAAAAAAGTATTTTTTGAAACATAAATAAATACGACTGCACCAAAATCTTTTAGGAGATTCTTTACTAGTAGCAGCAATGTTAATATAGAGAAATTAACATTAGTACAATGAACATTCTTATCCAATCATGACTACCTAGAAACTGACTCAGGTCCTTTAAATATTTCCATTTTTTGTACTATAGGCTTACTTTGCAATATATGTCATTATTATATTTGATGCATAATATTCATAAACTGAAAACTCCAAAATGCAGTTACTGTATATGAGTTGAATTTTACTAAGTATGCAGAGTTAATTTACCCAACAACTCTAAGTGAAAATTAAGTTGAATAGCAGCTCTAAACAGGAATATCACTAACCACAAATTTGTACAGTATTTTTTACATGGTACTTAGTGAATTCACAAAGCTGGACTTTTTAATGTAATGAGTTAGTATAGAAGCAAAAAGTTGTAGAAGAGAAAGAGGAATTCAGACTAGAAAATTTAAATGGTATATGCATAGAATGGAAATAGGCCAATTGTTCTCTTCTTATTTCTTTCACAAAATCCCAAATAAATCCAGTTCTAATGATATTCAATGGTGACCTACCACATTGTAACTAAAGACTTTATTATGATAATCTCCAATAAGGTTCAGCAAAGATTAATAATTGAGCAATTTGATAATAATAATTATTATACTCAATAATAATTGTTATGCTGGTTCTGATGATAAAATCCTTTTATAGATCCTCAAAGCTTACTGAATTACGATATGAAACTTCAGTCTGGCGTGCCAAGCTTTGTACTTTGCAAACTTTATGTGCTCCTGTCTTATTCAAACCATTCCATAGTAGCAACTCAATTTCCAGTGGCTAGTACCAATCACCCCAGTCAAGTAAACTTGTTTGTAAAATGTTTGGTTCAATATCACGAGGAGCACAAAGCAGACGTTTGGAAATCTCAGCCTCCAGTTTTATGAAACCATTGTTGTATCTCCTGGTGGAAGCACTCCTTCCTCAGGAACTTTCACTTTTGAACCTAGAAAAGCCCAAAACTGCAGCTAAGGGAAGCAAACATTTGCTAGTAGATCACTAGGAAGAATTGTGAGAGGAGCCATAGAGATAGTCATTCTGATATAAATATTTACGGTGATTAATATCTTACTGACATAATATTATAACTGCTGTGTTCTAATCAAACAAGTAATTTTTTAATTAATAATTAAATTTTTGGAGAAATAAGTGCATTTCTCCCATATAATAAATTAAATATTTAAATGGTGCGTGAAGCAATTAAAACTAAGGTATTCAACAAGCAACTTTTCCAATGCCACAACCTCAAATCCTTTCAGGAACGAGGCAGGGCATAAAAAATACATAAAACTAAATACTAGATACTATGACATTTTGCTGTAAGACTTGAGGCATAGGACAAGGATAAAATACAGATTATTAGCTTTCCATATAACAAAAATATGCTTCACATAAGCTTACACTCAGAGAATATGATTTAACTGGGAAATAATTGGAGAATAAAACATTTGTTGCAGCTTCATAATTGCCTAAAAGTTTGTTACGCATTTTTTCTGCTTTGGAAAAGTTGGCTTGAAATTTTAAAAAAGCAATATTTATAAATAATTTCTTTATCAAAATATTTTTTTTTTAATTTTATTTATTTTTCCCCCAAAGCCCCAGTAGACAGTTGTATGTCATAGCTGCACATCCTTCTAGTTGCTGTATGTGGGACGCGGCCTCAGCCTTGCTGGACAAGTGGTGCGTCGGTGCGCTCCCGGGATCCAAATGCGGGCCGCCAGCAGCGGAACTCGCGCACTTAACCGCTAAGCCACAGGGCCAGCCCTATCAAAATATTTTAAGGCAGCTAATTCTTCAGGAAATAAAACATGGTCCACTGACAGAATAAATTAATGCTTCGTTTTCCCTAGAAAGTATCTCACACCTGTTTCTAATATTTGTTCCTTTGGAATAATTCCATGCACTTGGTTCACTAATTTCTCCTTTTTAGGTCTGCCTAGACTAAAAGAATGGAGCATAACTACTAAACCCAGGTGGTCTAAAAATCTTCATTACTGTTGAATTGTGGTTGACCCTAGTGGGTAAGTGGTAATGTGATGTTTAACAAAACACACCACTTTCTTTAAAGAAATCGCATAGACCCCCGCAGCCCTGTTTTCTCCGTTCATGGAGTTGCCTAATGAGATGGATAAATGAATTTGGCTTCTTCAAGGAAAATGATGCAGCAACTTCCAACACAAACATGAGTTGTTATGCCCCAAAAAAGCAGGTGGGGATAAATCTCTTTTTGTGGTTTTGAAATCCAACTAAAGACAACCTGAAGAAATGTGCTGGATATCTGAACGAATTTATCCCTATAATTTGATGGAGGTTTATTTCCATCTCTGTAGTGAATTTTTCTATTTGATTGAAAGCCATGGACACACAAATAAATGATCTTGGATTCATGCAAGCACGCATGCAAAAAATATTTATTCAGTGTTTATTCTGAAAGATAGAATCCCTGCCCTTATAAAGACCACAGTCTAGTAAGGAAGTCAGCTGAAACCACTAAAGGAGTACGGTAAGTGTTAGAGTAGACTTTACTACTGAAACTCAAGAAGGGAGGTCTAAATCAGAAATTTGGGAGGAGAAATGCAATTCAGAGATGATGTTCCAGGGGATTTAACGTAAGCTGAGCCTTGGGACCAGTAGGAACTAGTCAAGTACAGAAATGGAGAGAGTTTTCCCTGGTGAAGATAACAGCTAGAAGGTCAAAAACAGTGATTGTGTTCAGGGAATGTCAGGCAGTTTTATGGGGCTGGTGTATGGGTTATTTATGGAGGAGATAGGAAATGACATTAGGTGGGTGATTGTGAAGTCATGATACCTACACTTGGTTGTTTGGATTTTACCTAAAATTCTAGGTAGCCGTTGAAGGATTTTAAGCTATAAAGTGATATGATTACATATGCATTTTAGACAGAAACTTCCAGCAGCGTAGCATTGATTGACAAAGTGGTAAGCTATAAAGAGATATGATTACATATACATTTTAGACAGAACTTTCTAGCAGCCTGGCATTGATTGGCAGAGTGTCAGGTTGCATATAGGACAGATATGGAATAAGAACCGTTAATAAGGTAGTAGTGGAAATAAAAAGAAAGATATGAATTCACGAAATATACAAGGGGAGGTCCAAAGGATTTTGATAGGATAATATATAGGTTTCCAAGTGAATAACATAACAAAGTATATCACTCTGCTAGGGCTGCCATAACAAAGTACCACATTTTAGGTGTTAAACAACAGAAATTCATTTCTCACAGTTCTAGAGACTGGAAGTCCAAGATCAAAGTGTCAGCAGGTTTGGTTTCTCCTGAGGCCTCTTTGATTGGCTTGCAGACAGTCACCTTCTCCCTGTGTCTTCACATGGTCTTTTCTCTGTTTGCACACATCCTTGG
Organism: Ceratotherium simum simum; assembly: GCF_057802395.1. Classification (NCBI taxonomy): domain Eukaryota; kingdom Metazoa; phylum Chordata; class Mammalia; order Perissodactyla; family Rhinocerotidae; genus Ceratotherium; species Ceratotherium simum. Next base: position 66,044,719 of record NC_141909.1, on the reverse strand, counting down.
TGTCTTTTCCTCCTCTTATAAGGACACCAGTCCTATTGGATTAGGGCCCCACCTTTATGATTTCAGTTAATCTTAATTATCTCCTCAATGGTCCTATCTCCAAATACAGTCACCTTGGGTGTTAGGCCCTCAACCTAGGAATTTTGGAGGGGATGCAATACAGTCCATACCACGAGATAAGGACTGTTGTTCTCAAACTTGAGAGAGTATGAATCACATGATTAGATTTCTGGGACTATGGAGATGAAGATCACCTGGCTCTAAAACCTTGATGAAATCCTCCACATCTTTTCCCCATCCAGATAACTAGATATGATTTTGAGAATCTAGAGTGCAGAATCATAGGAGGAGGGAGCCTGAGTTCCTGGATAAATCAAGCAGTAGAGCCTTTGTTTTTCTGCACTGGACTGTGATGGGAGCAAGAGGGGAGACTTTTTTTTAATATGTTTATTTTTTATTATGTACTTTACACTGAAGACTTCAAAGAAGAAAATAATTACAATAATTTCAAAATATAATCCCTAGATTCAATAAATATCCTTTATAATTATACCCAATCAATATCAAAAAATGTGTTGAGACTAAGTCATCTAACTTAAAATAAGTAATAAACTATAATAAATAAATATAGTATAATAAATAAAATAAGTAAAATAACTGTATAAACTATAAATCTCAGAGCTGAGGATCATGTATGATCATTTAAGTCACTTTGCCACGGTAAGTGTTTTTTAAAAACACAATTCACATTTGTTCCCATCACATATACAGCCATTGCAAGAGTTAAATTAGACCATTGATGCTAACAACTTAAAATTATGATCTTTGTTACCTTAAAAAAAAATTCAGTTTAACACAAAGAAATTTAAGAAGAAAATTTCAAGACTCTTGATCAGAAGCTTTCAACATTTGTTTATTAATTTGGTGTACACAAAGGTTCAAGTAAGGTTAAGAAAGAAAAGTGTTTTATTTTCCTATTAAAGACGTGATCCAAGAAGTAGGCAAGAGAGCTAGGAATGCTATGGAAATTAGCTAGCCATCAAGATGTTACCAATAGAAGACCCCTTATATCAGCAACTAACCAAGTTTAAAAAGCCCTAGCAATGTTACAAAAACAAAACATTTTTTTTTTCTATTGAGATTGCATCAAATTTGTAGATTAGTTTAGGAAAAACTTGCATCTTTACACAATTGAGACTTTCTGCCTACTTACTAAGTCTCCTTTCATATGCTTTACTAGTTTTAGAATTTTCTTTATATATTTTCTGCACATTTCTTATTGAGTTTATTTTTTTATTTTGTTTTTTTGTTTGTTTTGTTTATTGCAGTAACATTGGCTTATAACATTGTATAAATTTCAGGTGTACATCATTATACTTCTATTTCTGCATAGATTACATCATGTTCACCACCCAAATACTAATTACAACCCATCATCACACACATGTGCCAAATTATCCCTTTCGCCCTCCCCCCTCCCCCCTTCCCCTCTGGTAACCACCAATCCAATCTCTGTCTCTATGTGTTTGTTTATTGTTGTTATTATCTACTACTTAATGAAGGAAATCATACGGTATTTGACCTTCACCCTCTGACTTATTTCACTTTGCACAATACCCTCAATGTCCATCCATGTTGTCACAAATGGCTGGATTTCATCGTTTCTTATGGCTGAGTAGTATTCCATAGTGTATACATACCACATCTTCTTTATCCATTTGTCCCTTGATGGGCACTTAGGTTGCTTCCAAGTCTTGGCTATTGTGAATAACGCGGCAATGAACACAGGGGTGCATGTATCTTTACGCATTGGTGTTTTCAAGTTCTTTGGATAAATACCCAGCAGTGGAATAGCTGGATCATATGGTAGTTCTATCCTTGATTTTTTGAGGAATCTCCATACTGTTTTCCATAGTGGCTGCACCAGTTTGCACTCCCACCAGCAGTGTATGAGAGTTCCCTTCTCTCCACATCCTCTCCAACACATGTTGTTTCCTGTCTTGTTAATTATAGCCATTCTGATAGGTGTGAGGTGATATCTCATTGTAGTTTTGATTTGCATTTCCCTGATGGTTAATGATTTTGAACATCTTTTCATGTGTTTGTTGGCCATCTGTATATCTTCTTTGGAGAAATGTTTTTTCAGGTCTTTTGCCCATTTTTTAATTGGGTTGTTAGTTTTTTTGTTGTTGAGATGCATGAGTTCTTTATCTATTTTGGAGATTAAGCCCTTATCAGATGTATGGTTTGCAAATATCTTCTCCCAGTTGTTAGGTTGTCTTTTCGTTTTGTTGATGGTTTCCTTTGCTGTGCAGAAGCTTTTTAGTTTGATGTAGTCCCATTTGTTTATTTTTTCTATTGTTTCTCTTGCCTGGTCAGACATGGTGCTTGAAAATATGTTGCTAAGACCGACGTCAAAGAGTGTACTGCCTATGTTTTCTTCTAGAAGTTTCATGGTTTCAGGTCTTACATTCAAGTCTTTAATCCATTTGGAGTTACTTTTTGTGTATGGTGCAAGGTAAGGGTCTACTTTCATTTTTTCGCATGTGGCTATCCAGTTTTCCCAACACCATTTGTTGAAGAGACTTTCTTTTCTCCATCAAAACATTTAAAGTAATATTTATGAATACAAGCATAATTCACTTTTTGCCATCTATAAAAATTATTTTTGAAATGATAAATGTGAGTTCTACCTGTTGTTCTTTTCTGATGTGAGAAGCTGCAGGTTCACATGGAATGATCTACTGATTTACCTTCTCTAAATATTCTTGGAAAACAGTTAGATTTGGCTTGATTGTAAGAGAATCTGATGTCCAGTTTACAGGATAGACTTCTCCATGGGCCCCCACGAACTGGAATGCCTTGACCAAGCAGTAGGTATCTTCCATGTTTTGGCTTGGGAGATTGTTGACACTCAAATCCTTGATGACTCCACTGGGGTCAATCATGAAGAGACCACTTAGTGCAAGACCTCTCAGTGGCAGCACACTATAGTCTCAGGAAACTTGTTTAGTTAAATCTGATGAGAGTGCAATGTTCTTGTGGCCCAAACTGTCTTTCTTCCTTTGTGTATTTATCCAGGCAAGATTGCTAAAGTCGGAATCCACCAAAATTGCAACAACTTCACAGTTCACATCATAAAATTCATTCACTTTATCACTAAAAGCAACAATTTCTGTAGGATACACAATGGTGAAATCCAAAGGATAAAAGAAAACCACCAAATATTTCTCCTTAAAGTCATAAAAGCTTAGTTGTTTGAACTCTCCATTGACATCAGCTTTACCCCATAAATAGGGTGCATGCTGGGTGACAGCAGGAACATAGTATGAGGAACTGGTGCTGAAGGCAACTTTTGCTTGACCAGGACCAGATCACTATATGTTTGTCATGCACCTTCTTCCAGAAGTATCAGGCCTAAGGGCTGCAGAGGCAGAAATGCTCCCAAGAACTGACACTCACTAGTCACAACCAAGACCCAGAGTGTTTCCCACAGAGCCACTGTCTTTTCTGCAACCGGAGAAGAAGATGAGACATTTTTATTGAGTTAAGCTACTTGAATTTTGGGGTTGTTTGACACTGAAATTAACATATCTTGAACAATACAAATTAAAAATCTTACTTTAGCAAAAATATTTTATTAGTACATTATATAAATCTTTGTGAATACTATTAGGGAAACTATGATAAAATTTAAATATTTTAAATATATTTTTAACATTGGTTTCAAGCACTAGGACTAATTTTCATACTATAACCAAAATACATTAATTGAGGAACATGAATATCCAGATATATTAGACAATGGAGTGATTACTCCGTTTTGCTACAAATACAAAATTGTATATACCCCTCTACCCACAGGAGTTAAGATTTCAGTTTCCCATATTCAGCATCAACAAATGTCAAAATAGGGGGCCGGCTCCGTGGCTTAGCAGTTAAGTGCGCACTCTCTGCTACTGGTGACACAGGTTCAGATCCCGGGCGCACACTGAGGCACCGCTGTCTGGCCATGCTGAGGTGGCATCCCACATACAGCAACTAGAAGGAGGTGCCACTATGACATACAACTATCGACTGGGGCTTTGGGGAGAAAAAGGAGGAGGATTGGCAATAGATGTTAGTTCAGGGCCAGTCTTCCTCAGCAAAAAGAGGAGGATTAGCAAGCCTGGTAACTCAGGGCTGATCTTCCTCACAAAAAAAAAAGTCAAAATAATAGCATTTTAGCTAAAGCAATCCCCAAGGGTATATGAATTTGTATAATGAGGAAGTGCTTTGACTTTGAAATTAATTAAGAGAGTTGTAAAATTTGTGGGTTTTTTTTTTTTTTTTTTTTTTTGGTTTGCCAAGATGTTTATAAGTCTTAGGTTTCTAAGTCAATAATGAAAATGATATACCATCTTATATTCCAGGTTGTATAAAAATTATGATCAATTTTTTGTAACCCTTAGGAATTTTTCATAGATAAGAAAAACAGTAAGTTTTTGAGGAACTTATTCTTTCATTCACTCATTCATTCATGTAATTGAAGAGTTTAAAAAATGTTAACTGAGTACCTACAATGGGCTAGTCACTGTGTTAGCCTTTGTGTATAAAAAATTTTTTAATGTAAAATGTTACTCAACGTATCAAAATTTGTGAGATGCAGCAAAAGCAGTGCTTAGAGGGAAATTTATAGCATTAAATGCATATACTATAAAAGAAGAACGATATAAACACAATAATCTAATGTCTCAGAATAGGAAACTAGAAAAGGAAGAGCAAATTAAACACAAAGTAAGCAAAACAAGTGAAATAATAAAAATTAGAGCAGAAATCAATGAAATTGAAAATAGGAAATTAAGAGAAAAATCATTGAAACCAAAAGCCAGTTCTTTGAAAAGATCAATAAAATTGATAAAGCTCTAGCCAAGCAAAGAAAAAAAGAGAACACAAATTACTAACATCAGGAATGGAAATAGGGAACATCCGTACAGATCCCATGGACATTAAAAGGAAAATAAAGGAATACTATGAACAACTCTATGTCCACAAATTTGATAACCTAGGTGAAATGGACCAATTCCTTGAAAAGCACAATCTACCAAAACTCATGCAAGAAGAAATAAACCATGTAAATAAGCCTATATCTATTAAAGAAATTCAATCAAAAATTAATAACCATCCAAAACAGAAAGTACCAAACCCAGATGGGTTCACTGGTGAATTCTACCAAACATTTAAGGAAAAAATTATACCAATTCTTTGTGTGTGTGTGTGTGTGAGGAAGATCAGCCCTGAGCTAACATCCATGCTAATCCTCCTCTTTTTGCTGAGGAAGACCGGCTCTGAGCTAACATCTATTGCCAATCCTCCTCCTTTTTTTCCCCAAAGCCCCCCAGTAGATAGTTGTATGTCATAGTTGCACATCCTCCTAGTTGCTGTATGTGGGACATGGCCTCAGCATGACCGGAGAAGCGGTGCGTCGCTGCATGCCAGGAATCTGAACCCGGGCCGCCAGTAGCAGAGCGCACGCACTTAACCGCCAAGCCACAGGGCCGGTCCCAATTCTTTACACACTTTTTCAGAGGATGGAAGCAGAGGGACTACTTTCTAAATCATTCTATCAGGCCAAGATTACCCTAATACCAAAACCAGGCAAAGGCATTACAAGAAAAGAATACTATAGACCAATATCTCCCATGAACAGAGATGTAAAAATCCTCAACAAAATATTAGAAACTTAGATCCAACAATGTATGCAAAGAATTATACACCATCACTAAATGGGAATTACCCCAAGTATGCAAGGTTGGTTCAACATTTGAAAATCAATAAATGTAAACCACCACCTTAACAGGCTAAAGAAGAAAAATCACATGATCATAAAAATAGATGCAAAAAAAGCATTTGACAAAATTCAAGACCCATTCATGGTAAAAACTAGGAATAGAGGTGACTTCCTCATGATGCTAAAGAACATCTACAGGAGGGCCGGCCCCGTGGCTTAGCGGTTAAGTGCGCGCGCTCTGATGCTGGCGGCCCGGGGTTCGGATCCCGGGAGCGCCCCGAGGCACCACTTCTCCGTCCAACGCGAGGCCGAGTCCCACGTACAGCAACTAGAAGGATGTGAACCTATGACAGTACAACTATCTACTGGGGCTTTGGGGGGGAAAAAACTGAATAAATAAAATCTTTAAAAAAAAAAAAAAAAAAGAACATCTACAGGAAATCTACAGCTAATATCACACTTGATGGTGAGAAACTCAAAACTTTACCACTAAGATCAGAAATAAGATAAGGATGTCACCTCTCATCACTCTTTTTCAACACTGTACTGGAATTCTAGCTAATGAAATAAGACAAGAAAGGGAAATTAAAAGTATACAGATTGGGAAGAAAGAAATAAAACTATCTTTGTTCGCAGATGAAATGATCATCTATGTAGAAAACTCAAAATAACTGAGAAAAGAAACTCCTGGGACTAATAAGCAATTGTAGCAAGGTTGCAGGATACAAGGTTCATATACAAAAGTCAATTATTGTCCTATATACTAGCAATGAGCAAGTAGAATTTGAAATTTAAAACACAATACCATTTATATTAGCACCGAAAGAAATGAAATACCTAGGTATAAATCTAACAAAATATGTACAAGATCTATATGAGAAAAACCACAAAACTCTGATGAACAAAATCAAAAAAGACCTAAATAAGTGGAGAGATATTCTGTATTCATGGAAAAGAAGACTCAATATTGTCAAGACATCAGTTCTTCCCAACTTGATCTATAGATTCAATGTAATCCCAAACAAAATCTCAGCAAGTTATTTTATGGATATCAACAAACTGAATCTAGAGTTTATAGAGAGAGATACAAGATCCAAAATAGCCAATACAATATTCAAGAAGAACAAAGTTGAAGGACTGACACTACCCGACTTCAAGACTTGCTATAAAGCTATAGTAATCAAGACAGTATGTTATTGATGAAAGAATAGACAAACAGATCAATAGAACAAAATAAAAATCCTAGAAATAGATCTCCATAAATAGTCAATTGATCTTTGACAAAGGAGCAAAGGCAACACAATGGAGAAAAGATAACCTTTCCAAAAATAGTGCTGGAACAACTACACATACACATGCAAAAAAAAATGAATCTAGACACAAGCCTTATACCCTTTACAAAAATTAACTCAAAATGGATCACAGACCTAAATGTAAAACACAAAACTATGAAATTCCTATAAGATAAGATGGAAGAAAATCTAGATGACCTTGGGTTTGGTGATGACTTTTTAGATACAACACCAGAGGCACAATCCATGAAAGAAATAATTGATAGCTGATCTTCATTAAAACTAAAAATTTCTTCTCTGTGGAAGACAGTGTCAAGAGAATGATACAACAAGCTACAGACGGAGAGAAAATATTTATAAAATACATATCTGATAAAGAAATGTTATTCAAAATATTCAAAGAACTCTCAAAGCTTAACAATAAGAAAACCAACTACCCAATTAAAGAATGGGCCAAACGCCTTAACAGACACCTCACCAAAGAAGATATACACATGGCAAATAAGATTTTTTTAATCTTTTTTTTAATATGAAAAGATGCTCCACATCATATGTCATCAGGGAAATGCAAATTAAAACAACAGTGAGATGCCACTGCACACCTATTAGAATGGCCAATATCTAGAACACTGACAGCATCAACAGCTAACGAGGATGTGGAGCAACGGAAACTCTCATTCATCACTGGTGGAATACAAAATGGTAGCCACTTTGGAAGACAGTTTGTCAGTTTCTTACAAAACTAAACCTATTCTTACCACATGATCCTGCAGTTGTGTTCCCTGGTATTTGCCCAAAGGAGTTGAACACTTATGTCGACGCAAAAACTGCACACAAATGTTTATAGCAGCTTTATTTATAATTGCCAAAACTTGGAAGCACCAAGATGTCCTTTAGTAGGTGAATGGATAAATATAAATGGTGGTACATCCGGATAAGGCATTATTATTCAGTGCTAAAAAGAAATGAGCTATCAAGCTGTGAAAAGACATGGAGGAAACTTAAATGCATTTTATTAAGTGAAAGAAACCAGTTTGAAAAGGCAACATACCGTGTGATTCCAACTATATGATGTTCTGGAAAAGGCAAAACTATGGAGATAGTAAAAAGATCAGTAGTTTCCGGGGGTCAAGGGGAAAGAGTGATGAATAGACAGAGTATAGAGGATTTTAGAGCAGTGAAATTACTCTGTGTGATTCTATAATGGTGGATACATGTCATATACATTTGTCCAAACCCTTAGAATATACACCACTAATAGGGAACCATTATGGATTTTGGGTGATAGTGATGTATCAATGTAGGTTCATCAGTTGTAACAAATGTACCACCCTGGTAGAGGATGTCGATAATGGGGAGGCTGTGCGTGGGCAGGGCCAGGGAGTATATGGGAAATCTCTGTACCTTCTGTTCAGTTCTGCTGTGAACCTAATACTGCTCTGAGAAATAAAGTCTATTTAAAAAAGCAAAATGTTGTTCCTGTTGTCTTTTGTTCTCAACAGTTATACTAGGAGAGCAAAACAACCAAACATATTCCTTTCTTAAAGAAGAAACATTGAGGATGCCAGCTGCTACATGCATTGTTCACCTTCAGAATATTTACTATACTGTGATAAAATGTAAGGAATACTGTGCTACATGTCACAAAAATTCTTCCAAATATTTCCAGATAATTTAGAATAATGGAGAAACACTTGATTCACTTCAAAAGATACTAAGACAAACTTGTGCTCAGTAAACTGTAAAAATACAAAGTTTCTTTTAAAAATTACGAAATTGGGGCCGGCCCCGTGGCTTAGCGGTTAGGTGCTCGCACTCCGCCGCTGGCGACCCGGGTTCGGATCCCGGGCGCGCACCGACACACCGCTTCTCTGGCCATGCTGAGGCCGCGTCCCACGTACAGCAACTAGAAAGATGTGCAGCTATGACATACAACTATCTACTGGGGCTTTGGGGGAAAAAATAAATAAATAAAATTATAAAAATTACGAAATTGACCAGAAAACATGGAAATTAGTGAAATAATACAATGTTGTACAGAGAAGTTCCCCCATACATCCCTTCCTTCCTTATGTGGAGATAATATCAAGCGGTTAAACATTCCAAAAATGTTAAAGTGCTTGAGGCTTCAGTCTCATAAAAGCCTAGAATTTGTTGCCCTTCTAAGTGAAAGAGATTTCAGAGATCAATAGTGTCCCCCATCTCATCTTCTTTTTCCTCTTTATAGAAAAAGTAACTGAGCATGACAACTTGCTTAAAGCTACCCAAAGATAATGCAGAACTAAGACTAGAAACCCAAATTGTCTGCCTCCCAGCTCAAAACTCTTTCTGCCTAATTATGACTCCCTTTAGTAAAATTTTTTTAATGTTTTTTCTGCTTTATCATTCCTACAATTCTTACCTCAAATATTTATCTCAACACAGCGTTATCAAAAAGTAGTCAAATTTTACAGAAACATTATCCAAAAAATAACTCATAAGCTATAGCCTTGTTAGTTAGTACTGTGTAACCTTTAACTCTTTTTTTTTTAATGATGGGCTTCCGAGGTTACTGTCTCCTTGGTCGCAGATGTCTTAGTACCAGTGACCTCCAGCTCCTCACCACACTCTGCTGGCTGCGTGATGGCCTCCATGACGCTCTCCTCCACACTGCCTCTGTCTTACCCGCAAAGGGCTTTAATGTTTGTTAGTAGAGAGCCTAATCCATCGGATCTTTTACTTTCAGAACCTTGCTCTACTGTGTGTGCTGTAGGGAGGGCTTAGAAGTTCTGATGAAAGAGCCAACTTTTATAGTGTTCTTATTTGAGGACCCTGGAAAAGAGTGAGGATGATAAACAATGAAGCTACCCTAGGGCCACTGAGGGAAGGAAGAGATTCTTATTTTGACCCTCACTTATTACACCCGTGGATTCTGATTTAAAAGACTGCAACTGATCATATCGTTCCTCCACTGAAAAAACACACACACACACACGCAATCTAGCGCAAACTTCTAAGCATGGTATTTGAGGCCTGTGGCAGTCTGGACTCATCCTATTTTAATCATCTTATCTCCAACTGCTCCCCTACAGGCACGCTGTGCTTCAGCCAGACTGGTCTAGTGACTGTCTCTTGAACGTGTTTCCTCTTATCCTCCAGCACATTGTATTGTGAAGGCATTGCTCAAATTCTGCCACATGCTGTAGTTACACATCCTTAATATATCTCACTGAGACTGTGATATGTAACCTTTAGCTTTTGAAGACTATCATCCCAACATTTAACTGGGCCTTATAAATATATTCCTGTCAGACTGCGCTTGCAATATGCATTATATAGAAAAGATGCAATTTATCACCCAAAGGCTATATCCAGAGACTGCTGAGAACAAATAGAAAGAACAGATTTGGTAAGTCTTGCTAAATACAATTTGACTAAAAGTTGTGTGATGACCCAATTTCAGAAAGAAAACAATAAATGTAGTGCTAGAGAGAGATGTACACAGGGAAACATTGAGGCCCGAGTTTTCTGAGATGTCTAATCAATTCTTAAAGAAAATTCCTGAGTATATTTTTATGTGTATGCATTTTTTCAAGTCCCTCACTGAATATTAAATGACTGAAATATTTAATAAAGAAACACATTTAGCTTCTTTCTCAGGAAATCATTTAGAATTAATAGCAATTAACATTCACAGGCTGCATTCAGGTTTACTATTCTTTTTACAAACAGTTCCTCTCTAATTTTGTAACAATTCTTATTAAGTAGGTGGTATTTTAATAACATATTCATATTTATATCCCCATTTTACAGACAAGGAAACCGAAGCTCAGAGAGCTTAAGTGACTTCCCCAAGATTATATGCCTAGAAAGTGATAGAGTTGGAAAAGGAATAAGCTCTACTTACTACACACCCTATATACCTCCCATGATGATTGTAGAGCTTGTGTTGGTCTGGAGGCAAGAAGACCTTAATGATTCTAAAGTACTGATCTTCAAATTTGTGTGACTCTCTTCAGCTCCTTCATTTAGCTCCCAAGGATTTGTTATCCAAGATGGTTCAAGCAGATCAAGTCTCAGGGTAACACAATATATACAAATTGTTACAAAGCTTAAAACAAAAAGAAGAGTCCACAATTCAACTCTCAGTGGCAAAAGCAAAAAGGACTCTTGAAAATCTCTATGGCTCTAAGTTTCAGAAACACTCTAGGATGCTACCACTTTTTATTATTCAGTCAGAGTTAAAAGCTCTCAACGTTCCTTTACATTTCCCTTACATTCTTTGGAACCAGAGTCTAAGATTAGAACTTCTTTATTCAAAGACTTCCAACTACAAAACTGTGTTACTGTCTTTAAACTCAACTCTGTATCTCTCACTCTTATTTTTAATCTCAGGTTTAATGAAATGTTCCTACATATGAATCATGCTTTTGAGACTTATCTATTGTATTTCACAATTACTTCAAACTCAATATATCCAAAGTTTAAATCATTATCCTTGTCCCAAAGTCAGCCATCCCTCCACCGCCAACTTATGATTGCATTATTTAGAAAATAAAACTGAGCATATATTGTAGAAATACAGGTTAAACTGCTACTTCACAAGTCAGAGGATTGTGACTTGTGAGCTATGATATGAAATCCCAATATTTTCAAGGGTAAAGTCCTGGTAACAATTAGGATTGGAGAATGTGTCTTATGATGAGAAATCTATGTAAGGCTTGAATTTAAATTTATTGTGTCTTCAGACAGACCATACTTCTAATTATTCATGGATGAGGAAAGAAGTAAAAAGAACACTAGAGGTGCTTTTCAAAGAGATGGACTTGTGCTTGTCAATTTAGTGTGTGGAAACAGGAAGTGAGAGAGGTCAACGGTGCAATAACTCCTCCCCTAGTGAAGCAAGGCCCGGTGAACATTAGGTCCTGAGTTAAATTGTCAACTCCTCTTGCTTTGGGAAAAAGCCAGAAAGGTGTGAATAGAGAGGTAGGAAAGTCTTCCCTCCTCATGGACCAAAGAGCTGAAGTAGAGAAAAGGGCATCTGAATGTTCCTCACCTCTTCACTAAATGCTTTCTTACCTCTGACCAAAAAAAAAAGAATTCTAAATTTCTTAGAGCAGGAACCAAAATACTTGACCCCATATGTTAGTTTTATACAAACGTTTCAAATGAACAACTCCTTGAGATTATAATAAAGTAATTCCCAAAACAGTTTAAAATTTTTTTCTGGTTTTATTTCATAACACTTCTATAACAACTGGAAGTCCCACTATTGAAATTGTGAGCAGATATTTACATTAGTTAAGATTAAGGGAGAAATAAATAAGATTCTTATCTGACTTGATACCTTTGTTCCTTATTCCACGTCAAGTAAATTGTCAAGATGCAAAGATAATATAACAAAAAAATGTTTCTAGAAACAAATTGTTGAAGTAACCTCACCAATAAAAATGATATTTTTTTATTGTTCAATGTCAGTCCACGTTCAACAATTCAAATCATCCTTAATATCAATAATATGTCAACATCTTGAAACTTTACTAACCATTTCATCAAGTCTTGCTGGGTCAGCATTTACTTTTCACTTCTTTTTTCCCTTTCTTTTCTTTTTTAATAACACAAGTTTTTGTCAAATTGAGGAAATTCTCCTCCATTTATTATTTGCTGAGAGTTTTTGTCATCAACAGATATTGGATATTGCCAAATATTTTTTCCATATCTATTGACATGATCACATGGTTTTTTCTTTTCATTTTTTTAAGCTTTATTGCAGTATAACTGATAAACAAAAATTGCACACGTTTAATGTATACACCTTGATGAGTTGGAACATATACATACACCTGTGATACCATCACCACAACCAAGATACTAAATATATTCCATCAATCACGTGGTTTTACTTATTCAATATAATGAATTACACGAGTTGTTTTACAAAGGTTGAACCAATCTTGCATTCCTGCAATAAACTCCACTTGGTTGTGAGGTATGATTCTTTCACATATTGTTGGATTTGATTTGTTAATATTTGTGGGGAGTTTTTGCAACTGTGTCCATAAAAGATATTGGTCTCCAGTTTTCCTTTCCTGTAATGTCTTTATCTTGTTTTGGTTTTAGAGTACTGCTGGCCTCATTGCATGAGTATTCCCTCTGCTTCTATTTCTGGAACAGATTGTAGAGATTTAGTAAAGTTTCTTCCTTAAATCTTTGATAGAACAGCAGTGATTGCATCTGGGCCTCATGATTTCTTTCTTCGAAGGTTTTTAATTATTGATTCGATTTCTTTAGTAGTATAGCCTTATTCAGAGAATCTATTTCTCCTTGTGCAAGTTTTGGTAGTTTGCGTATTTTAATGGATTGGTCAGTTTTATCTAAGTTGTCAGGTTTGTGGACATTGAGTTTTTCACTAGCGTACATATTTCTGTGGCCATTCCCTGGAGTCGTAATCAGATTCAATCACTTCGGGGTCGAATGTTTTGCTTTGCTTTGCTTTGCTTTGCTTTGCTTTGCTTTGCTTTTTCTTTTCTTTAATCCACAAGTTGATTCTGATGGGTTTCTAGGTTTAAGAACCAGTAACGTGCAAGAATAATCAACAGGTTTAATTAATTGCCGGAGATGAATTATTTGACCACGTATCTTTTCAGAGGGCTTATACTCTGCTGAAGAGAATAATCTTCCTAGTCAGCAGAAGAACATCACTCAGGCAAATGACCATGAGCTATTTCCTTCTGCCAGAGTCTCCACGCAAGCTCAGGGTCCATTCTAAAGTACTCGGAGTATTTTAAGTTAAGGCTTTGGATTTTAAAATCCATTATGTGTAGGATATCTTATTACACAAGGGGAAAGGCTAGAACTAGCCACATGATAATGGATGAGTTTTGCAGACATCAGTATGAACTCATGTTTAGCTTAATATAAATACATATGGTTACATATAGAAATATCAAGAAAATTTATAGAAAATTAGAGATTTGTTTTGAAGTAATTTATGTCTGTATATACTTGACGTAGCCTTGAATCTTTTTGCTCTTTTTGGTAAATATTGATGCTTATAAGTATGCTGGTTAATATATATTATGACCACTGTCATTTTACTTAGACACCTATTTAGCAATGTTGCCTTTTGATCCATAGCCACAGAGGCATTCCTGACAGGCACATAAAGGACTGGATACAGGGAAGGCAGGTATAATCTTGTCCCAATCAAGACCAGTGGTACATTGATTGTGGCTGGATGCATGCCTCAGGAGTTTAAAATCTCTTGTCACATTTTATCTGAACTCCCTTTTTCTTTTGCTGAGGGCATGCTTGGAACTTTGCCTCTCTCTCTCCCTCTCCCTTTTCCTATCTGTATTTCAATGAATTGCTGGGCCTCTCATACTGTGTTTGAGTCTTCAATCTGCAGTGAAATCAAAAATTGTGAGCATAGTAATTGAGCTGTTTTCAGTTTTTAATTCACAATATATTTATTGTTTTATAAGATTCACAAAGAATGCTCTTTCTCTGTGTTTGTATGGTATTCACTTACTAAATCAGTTGAAACAATTAACCACAATTCAGTACTATCACCGTATACAGTTATAGCTTCAATTTCACGTAAATAACTTCACTGCTGTTTATTTTCATGGTTTTTCCTGTTGGACAGGACTGTGAAAAGAAACTATATTTTTTAAACTGCTATGATCAGTCCCTCTAATCCACTCACACCTGATTCATGACACGTGAAACAGCCTGCTTGCAAACATGCTCGGATATTTGATACTTACGCATCATTCGCAGGATTTGTCAGCTCTCTGACCAGCTGTGGCTTACCCCCACTGTCAGATAACAGAGAAAAATGTCTGCTGTGTCTTAACATGTGCTGTTTGGGGAAGACCTACTTAACTTTCATTCATTTATTAATAAGTTCAATGGATATTCATCAAATATCTAATATACATAAAGCATTATCATAAGTGCTGTTGACATAAACACAGGAAACAGAAATAGCATTTGATCTACTTTATCCAAACACTTAAGGTGTAATGTATTTTATGTTCACATATATTAATTAAATAAGCGTGGAATAGGAACATTTTGTATGCACATTATTCTGATAGCTACCATATGCTTTTGCTATTCTCTCTGAACTTTTTCTTGACTTATTTAAATAATGGTTATTCTACATGTTAGAAACTACGGGACTGGGATTCCCAACACTACACTTGGGCATCTGGAAGGAGCTTCTATAAACCATGGCTTGTTGTCTACCAATGTCAGGCTGGCAGAGAGGGGTAGAAGAAAACAAGAGAAAAGACTACCTTCCAAACCAAGTAGCACACACGTGAGACAATTCCCCAGGCTGGTTCCAGGCCTAAATCAACATGTAATCTAAAGAAGTAGGAGAGCCTGCAGCTTTCAGAGCGAGAAGATGGGAACACTAAGGAATGGAGGTGAACTATCAGTCCCAGTCCTAGCACATGAGGCTGGCAGGAACAAGACAAGAGATGCAGGTCCTGGCTGTTATGTGGGGAATCAGATGACTTCCTTGGGTACCAGCAGAGATGTCATGAAGTGCCCAATGAGTAACTCTTGCCTCCCAATAATCCCCATCACAATAACCTCCATCACTTCAAATATTAAGAAAAATATGTTCACAGAAACACACAAATGTTGGCAGCAGCTTTTTTCATAATATCCAAAAAATAGAAAGAGCCCTTATCTATCAATAGTAGAACAAATAAACAAACTGTGGCATAGTATACAGTCAAATACTACTCTGTAATCAAAAGCCATGAACTACTGATACAGGCAGCAAGGTGGATGAATCATGAAAACATTATGCTGTGTGAATGAAGCAAGACTCAAAATGATACATATCATATGGTTACATTTACATGAAGTCCCAGAATAGATTAAACTAATCTCTGGTGGAAAAAACTCAGAACAGCACTTGCTTCTACAGGAAAGGTGGCAGGAATTGACTAGAAAGGGGCATTAGGAAACTCTCTAAAGTTCTGTTAATGTTCTATATCTTGGTTTGCATAGATGCATGCATTTATCAACATTCAGCAAATGTATACTTCAGATTTGTGCATTTCCTTTTGTATAAATTTTACATTAAAAATGTAAAAGAAACACTAAGCTCTCGGGCCGGCCCTGTGGCTTGGTGGTTAAGTGCGCGCGCTGCGATGCTGGCGGCGCGGGTTCGGATCCCGGGTGCGCATCGAGGCACCACTTCTCTGTCCATCCTGAGGCCGAGTCCCACATACAGCAACTAGAAGGATGTGCAGCTGTGACATACAACTATCTACTGGGGCTTTGGGGGGCAAAAAATAAATAAAAAATCTTTAAAAAAAAAAAAAAAAAAAAAAGAAACACTAAGCTCTAATTAATAATATGCATGCCAAAGTATTTAGGAAAACGTATACTGATGTCTGCATTTACTTTAAAATGCGTCAATAGGGGCCGGCCCGTGGCTTAGCAGTTAAGTGCTCGCTCTCCCCTACTTGCTGCCTGGTTTCGGATCCCGGGCGCGCACCGATGCACCGCTGCTCCGGCCATGCTGCAGCCGCATCCCACATACAGGAACTAGAAGGATGTGCAACTATGACATACAACTATCCGCTGGGGCTTTGGGGCAAAAAAAAAGGAGGAGGATTGGCAATAGATGTTAGCTCAGGGCCGGTCTTCCTCAGCAAAAAGAGGAGGATTAGCACGGATGTTAGCTCAGAGCTGATCTTCCTCACAAAAAAATAAAAAATAAAAAAATAAAATGCGTCAATAAGATGGTATGGCAAGTGTAGCAAAATGATCAGTGATAGAAACTACGTGGTAGATATACAGGTGTTCTCTATAAAATTCTTTCAACTTTGCAGAATGTTTTTGAAATTTTTCATAACATTCAAAAAAGTGGTCTTTCAAAAATATTAAAAGATTGTGTTAATATTCAAGTTTACTTTAATTTTCATATTTACTATCACATTGGAATTTAAATTTTTTAATTATATAAATTTTTATTGGCTATTCCTCAAAAGAGATCTCTGATTGTTACTTCTTCTTGGGAAAGATAATGGGATTCATAAAAATCAAATGCTCAGTTTCTATGTTTATCCAGTATCAGAATCTTAGGGTTAGTTGCACCATAAAATGATCTATTCCCCCATCCAGCCCTCTAAAGCAGATAGTATCCTTACCCAGTAATGCCATAATAGAGGATATTCGCCAGGCCTCCAGTGTTTGGTGCTTCTGGTATTAACAGAAACTTCAGTTCTTACACTTGTAAGACCTGGGCAGCACCAATGAAAGGAAAGATCATTTAGGCACAGAAGCTAGGATATAGCAACTTTTATCAACCTCTTTTCAAAATAGAAAGTGCATCCTGAAAAGATGATTTTGTTGGATCAATAATTTCAACTGTCTTCATCACAAACTACTAACACAATTAATTATCGATTCCTCAAAACCTCTCATTCCATAAAGAGGGTTCCAACAGATAGCTTCTAACAATTTATTTTATAGATATTGTTGATTAATATTTCATAAGTTGCTGGTAATGCCAAGTGTTTTAACTTACAGAAATGAGAGAAATTCTAAAGGAGAACCCAGAAAAACTCAATTTTTTATGATAGCATCCAAATAACTAAACAAAAACTGGAAAGTCCAGAAAGAGTTGTTTTCTTCACATATTGGAATTCAATCACACTGTTCTGTTTTGCTTTGTTTTTCCCTAGTGAATAGCAACATTCAATAAACAAATAACGTTTTTTCTCATCACTGGTCAAATTATTTTTTCTGTCCTATAAATAGGATCTTTTTGTTGGCAGGCTGATCTAAACATTTTGTTACATGTGAAAGTGCTAACATATTTCAATATTCAATATGTACAAATGTAAAATAATACAATAGTATAATAACCATTTCTCATTTTCTCATCTCTAATATAGATTGTATAATAAGCTACACTTACTTTATATTTGATTTCAATCTACTAACCAAACTTTAATATAATCCCTTATTCTTCTGTCTAACACTTTCATTCTGCCAAGCACTTTCCCGAGTGATGGACTTATAAATTTAACTTGCTACCCTCAGAAAGCCCATAGTGCTTTACCACAGTACAAGTGCTATGGTGTAAATACGTGGATGATACTTTGCAGCACAGAGAAGTGGTCCTTAACTAAGCCTGCGAGAGTCAGAAAAGACTTCACAAGCATAGTAATGCTTATAAAGAGTCGTGAGGGATGAATAGCAATTTATCAAATGGAGAAGGCTCAGAGAAGAGACCATTGTTAGCACAGTTAAGGGGACATGCAAAGACAAAGCTGTGAAAGCACCGTATATTCAAGGAAGAATAATTAGCTACTCTTGGGCCCTAGGAAGCACAAAGGTAGGATGGAGAGATGATGAGCCTAGAGAGACACGTTAGGAAGAGATTAGGCAAGACATTGTACAGCATGATAAGGAATTTTGGATCTGCACCATGAGGACAACAGGGAGACACTGAAGAATTTTAAGCATGTGAGGGCTATAAGCAGAAATGTTTATGGAGCCTGACTGACTAAGACCTAATAGTTATGGCCTTAACTCATTTCCCTGGCCACACAATGCTGCTTTTAGAGTCGTGTCTCCAATTCTTGAATTTGGGCCCTGGCCACCATGAAGACCATGCTACATGCCAGACATCCTGACTAGTTCAAGTCCTCCCTGCCAGATGCACCTTGTTTCTCTCATTGTCTTGATGTATGCAACAAGCCCACGCTTTTGCTTTGTGGAAATTGAAGCAGTAGAGGAATGATGGTGTATGTGATGTTCCCAGGATGTGAAGCGATACAGCATAGCTATTAACAGTATGGGCTTTGGGCTCAGATCTGCAGTGTTCCAAACCTGGTTGAGTGAGTTAGACAAGTTAACTAACATTTCCTCATCTGCAAATAAATTTTAGTAGTCTAAAGCCTAAGTACTAAAACACAAGCCCCAAAATGTGATGTCGTAAACAAGTTGGAAGTTTATTTCTCTTGTGTAATTATCCAGAGTTAACACACTGGATAGGTGGCTTTACCATCCTCAATACATAGTTTTCCCCTCTGGATTCCCGGGGGCTGCCCCAGTTCTCACCAAGGCCAGGGAAGTGCACACACATTCTTTTTTTAAGGGCATGACCCAGAAGTCGCACAAATCACTTCTGTTCATATTCCGTTAGCCCAGTGGGGCTGTAAGGAAGGCTTGGAAATGCATTCTGACTGGACAGTCATATGTCCAGCTAAAACTCAGGAGTACTGTCATTTAAGAGGAAAGAATATCAGTGGACAGCAGCAGACTCGGCCACAATGACAATTGTAAAAATCTGCCTTGCAGATCCGTTGTGTTTCATACAGTAATGTGTAATGTTTAGGATGGTAACTGGCACATAGTAAGTAAGCAATAAACAGTTGTAGCTTGCATTCACAATGATTATGATTATCAATAGGTTACATGTGCATGAGTCCAAAGGAAGACTTATGCTATCCAACTGAGCTCTAGGCTCAGAAGAAACTGGGTTGTCAGCTGAAAGCCAGATCTAGCAATAATAAGAATCCCTCCTTGCCAAAATTATCTATTAAAATCTCTTTCAAAAATTAAATGTGATTCAGTTTATCTTGGGTGGCCTGATTTTTTTTTTTCCTGTTTCAGTTCAAGATTTCAAGAATTATTACATCACATGCACAGAGATTCTGAACAGGATGAAGTTCTGTTTCCTTGACTAGCTTTAATGGGTCGTTTGAATGAAACAAGCAGATTATGTATACTTCGCAACAGATTTGCTAATTGCCAACAAGAATTATTTTTGATATTGACTTCCTAAAATCATTCCCTTAAAATAACTGACGTATTGTTTCATTACATTCAAGGTTCAATCCCAATGAATTAAAAAGAAAAATACAGGGCCAGCCCTGTGGCTTAGCGGTTAAGTGCACGTACTCTGCTACTGGTGGCCTGGGTTCGGATCCCGGGCGCACACCGACGCACCACTTCTCCAGCCAGGCTGAGGCCGCATCCCACATACAGCAACTAGAAGGATGTGCACCTATGACATACAACTATCTACTGGGGCTTTGGGGTTAAAAAAAAAAAAAAGGAGGAGGATTGGCAACAGATGTTAGCTCAGAGCTGGTCTTCCTCAGCAAAAAGAGGAGGATTAGCATGGATGTTAGCTCAGGGCTGATCTTCCTCACAAAAAAAAAAAAAAAAGAAAAATACACACAAAATGAAAAAAAGAGTATATAAAAATGATGGTGAGAAAAATTAAAAATAGAATTGCCACATGATCCAGCAATTCCACTTCTGGATATATACTGAAAAAATTCAAAATATAAACTCAACATATATTTCTGTACTTGTGTTCATAGCAGCACTATTCAGAAAAGTCAAAAGGTGGAAACAACCAAGCATCCATCTACAGATGAATGGATAAACAAAGTGTGGTATATACGTACAGTAGAAGATTATTCAGCCTTAAAAAGGAAGAAAATTCTGATACATGCTATACCATGGATGAACCTTGAATACACAATGCTAGTGAAATAACCCAGTCACAAAAGGGCAAATACTATATGATTCCTCTTATTGAAGTACCTAGCGTAGTTAAATTTATAGAGACAGAAAGTAGCACGGTGGTTGCCAGGGGCTGGGAGGAGGGAGGAGGGAGGAGTTTGTGTTTAATGGATACAGAGTTCTAGTTTTGAAAGATGAAAACAGTTCTGAAGATGGATGGTGGTGATGGTTGCACAATAGTGTGAATGTACTTAATGTCACTGAATTGTACACTTAGTTACAATAGTTAAAATGGTAAATTTTACGTTATGTATATTTTACTAGGATTTTTAAAATAAAATAAACGATTGTGAGAGGAATATATGTTTTAACTGCACTGAGTTCCTTCTCACATAAAATCTGTCACCTTACTGGTCCTGTTACTATCCTTGAGGATCAACAGCAGAGCAGAGGCAATCATATATTAGTGCAGACATATGTGTACCTAGTAAGCATTAACTAGTGTCTTCCATGTTAGTCAAGAGAGCTTTAGAGCATGCTCATGAATGGTTTCCTAAGAGAAAGAATAATGATACTGCTTTCCCTTATGAATGCATGGTACTTTTTAAAATTAATATAGAGATTCTTTCATTCGTTTGTTCATTTTTTTATCCATCTGTTGATAAGTACCTGCTATAGGTTCAGTCATTGTACTTCTCCTTTTCCAAATCCTCTTTGTATTGTAAAATAACCATAACTGAATCTTAGGGCGAGAAAGAGAGAGAGATTGAGGCAGAGAAATGAGCCTCAGAGTTCATGCCTGTGGTTGGGAGCGTCAAAATTATCTATAAATGTCAGCTGTCAAGCAGCATATAAGCATCTTTGCAATTTCTGATTTTTAAACGTTTAAAAATACAACAGCAATCCTTTATTTGCAAAGGCACCCAATTCAAACTGGCTTAATGACTAAGGGGCCTTTTACTGCCCAAAGGGGAGTCCTGGCTTCAGGGACGACTGGACCCAGGGCGGGCAGGACTGTTCCTGTGTCCTTGTCTTCAGTCTTCCCTTCTTTTTGTTTTTTATTGTGTTTTTTTTGTTTGGTTGGTTTTTTGTGAGGGAGATCAGCCCTGAGCTAACATCCGTGCTAATCTTCCTCTTTTTGCTGAGGAAGACCGGCCCTGAGCTAACATCTATTGCCAATCCTCCTCCTTTTTTTTTTTCCCCCAAAGCCTCAGTAGATAGTTGTATGTCATAGCTGCACATCCTTCTAGTTGCCGTATGTGGGACGTGGCCTCAGTATGGCCGGAGAAGCCGTGCATCGGTGCGCGCCGGGGATCCAAACCCAGCCGCCAGTAGCAGAGCGCGTGCACTTAACCACTAAGTCACCAGACCGGCCCCAGTCTTCCCTTCTTGATGTTCGCTGGTTTCATTATCTGCTACTGTTGACCACTCTACTCAATGCTCTTTAACTCTGCTGCATCTGCATTACTGTTCTCTTCTGTTTTTAGAACATTCTAATCATGATCCTGCCTCAGGACTTCACGTTTACTGTTCTTTCTCCTTGAGCCCTCTTCTCCCAGGTATCCTCATGGCTCACTCCCTCATCTCACTCAGGTCAAGTGCCACTTATCAGAGAAGTCTTCCCTGACTACATTATTGAACACACACACACACATGCATACTCAGGCACACACTCACCCCATCAATCCCTATCTTCCTTACTCTGCTTTATTTTTTTCATAGCACATTTACTTGTCTTTGCTTATTGTCTGCCTCTTCCTACTAAAATGTAAGCTTCACCTGAGTAGAGACATTTTTTTCATTTGGTTTTTTGTTTTGGTTTTTTTCTATTCCTAGTGTCTAGAGCAGGATCAGCAAACTAGGGCCCACAGCCAAATGTGCTGTTTGTATATGGCTTATGAGTAAAGAAAAGTTTTTACATTTTCAGATGGTTGAAAAAAATCAAAAGAAGAATAATATCTTGTGAAACATGAAAATAGATGAAATTCAAATTTCTGTGTCCACGGATAAAGTATTATTGGATACAATCACACTCATTTATTTATTTAAGTATTGTCTATGGCTTCTTTCATCCACTGTGACAGAGTCGAGCAACTAGAACAGAGACCATATGCAGTCTGTAAAGCCTAAACTTCATAGAAAAAGTTTGCTGACCCCTGGTCTAGAACAGTCCCTGGCACATAAAGTTCGATGAAGTAAATACTGGTGGATGAGAGCATTTGTGCTCTCTCAGTCATAGACCTCTTTCAGAGACCTGAAAACTATACACAGCTTTTGTCTCATCATTTGTTCCTCTGATAGAAGGATTTAACTTTCCCTAATGATAAAGGAATTGGCACAGGATCTAAGAAATATACAAGAAAAAAAAGGAGAATAGCATAAGAACAAATAATAATAATATTACAGTGTAGTATAGAAAAATTATGACCAACCATATCTCTAGGAACTCGTAAAGTTAATAAAATATTCATCTCTATACATTAACATTATCACTAAATCCATTAATTTATTCATTTGTTTTCTTTCTTCTACTATAATATAACCCAAGTCGTTCTCTGATACACCCTCTCCTTCAGCTAAACTAAACACTACCCCCAGTTCCCAAACATACCAGATCTTCCTTACGTCAATAAACCTGCACATTATCCACACTCTGCCTGTGATATTTTCCTCTTTTACCCACTTGGTGAATGCTTGCTTGTTACTCAAAAGATAAGAGCTCAAATACCACCACTGCCTCACCACTCCAGTGCAAAAGCTTCCATACCTGATTACATACATCTGCATCCATTCATTCATTCATTTATTCATTCATCCAACAAATATTTCTTGACAACCACTATGTGACGGGCATTATTCTAGATACTGGGCTACAGCATCTCTCTCATAAAGAGAAATTTCATTCTACTCTCACGGAGCTAATATTTTACCAGGAAAAAAGACAATAAAAATTTTAAGTAAACATTATTATGTCATATAGTGACATGAGCAATAAAAAACAAAAATAAATTTGAATGTGATGATAATGAAAATACATTGTAATTCTGTGCTCCATAATACTTTATCCACATATTTTTTGCCATTTACAAATAGCATTACATGTGACTATGTTCACATTAGGCTTCCAGAAAGGACCTGTCCCATATTTCCTTTTATCCCCAGTGCACAGCAGTGTATGGCACATCGTCAGTGTTGGATGGACAGTGGGAGGGTGGCTGAATGGGTAGATAATACACGTTGTTAGTAGTTTGATTTCTCTACATAGAAAATGACACAAAAGAGATTATAACTATATGAGCATTTTGAAATATTAGAAAAATGTGCATCAATTTCACAATTATGAAATTTGTGAGAGAAATAAATGAGAAGGTTAAAAATTATTGAATATTTAAAGGCCCATTTTTAAAGGGAGTATAGAAGCAAAAAATCAGTATAAATTTAAAATTATGTGAGTAGGATAAAATTTCTGTTGTTGGAACTGAATCAGATAATCTTTTTTAACCATTTGGTTCATTGCTTTGCAACTCATCTATGTAGCTGGAATCTGGAAATACCAGTTTCACATAGGATTAAAACAGCCCTCGTTTTTAAGTTGGACTGGCCACTTTTTTAAGATTTCATTTTTCTCCACTGATTCTCTGCTATGAGAAGAAGGGAAAAGAAGTACTGTCTCAAGCTAATTATTTCCATGTCTAATAAAAAGTTAAAAAAACATAAGTGTCCAATGATAATATTCTGAATTTAAAATTTAATTTTTAAATTTAAAAAATAGGTAAATCCCATACTCATTTTCCACAATTTCATATTCAATATATTCAAATGTTTCAGTAGATTTGAAGGATGGAAATTAAATGAGCTATTGTAATTTTTTTAAGAGTTTACTTTTCCAAAAGGGTCAAACAAGCTCAAGATTATTTGTTGTTGCCATAGTTTCTGAGAACTTTTCCAAGACATCTAGAGAAGGAAGGCAGTGAGGCAGCTCTTCGAAATATGTCTTCAAGAAATACTACATACTAAAAACATTGTGTGGGGGTGTGTGTGGGCATAAGCTGAGTGTGTCAGAAAGAGAGTCTGTGTGTGTGTGTGTGTGTGTGTGTGTGTGTGCCTGTGTGTATTTTCATGCTGCGACCATAAAGATAACATAAACATTTGGAAATGTTTTTGAAAGAGCCTTACTCCAGTGTGATAGGAATAGAGATTACATAGTTGCTGTTGATATATCAATCCTAAATAGAGAGGCTCAGTGTCTCAGGATAATTTTTTCTTTAGACACTCAAAGACACTCCCATTGAAAAGAAAGACAGTTGCTCAAGTGTGTCATGTATTAATGAGAAATAGACTGGGAAGGCCCTGGCTCTAAAATTGACTTCCTTTCTACTACAAGAGAATCCCTATTTATTGGGCTTCAGGGCAACATGCAAAAAGAACACCTTTTGTCTCAATTTCTGAGAACTAGCAGAAAAATGCAACTCAATGGCCTAGAATAACATTTTCTCCTATTCATCTGTCAAGTAATAGTTTCTTCTATCTCATCTTTGTGTATATAAAACCTTCCTTCCTTCTTACATGATGTCTCTGAATTTCAGTTTTCTAAATCTTCAAAGATAAAGAACATAACTATGCAAAATAGAGCAATTACTATAACTTTGTGACCATCCGCCAGTGTGAAAAGTGAGAAATATCTGACAATCATCTGTTTGGGTTAAACTGACTCTTGGTTCATAGAAATATTTAGAGGAAACTTCTGAAGTGATCATTAATGTGGTTGATTCTGATTGATTTGGCTATGTGCAAACATGATTATTGGTTAATCAAGGGGCAACTCAATCGTATTCAGTTAGTAAAAGGGAGTTTAAAAAAACGTGCTTGGAATATCGTCCTTCTTGACATTGCAATCATCTGAAAGTCCATTTATCCAAAACCAGTAACAATCTTCATGACCTGACCAGAATGGGTCACCCCTGGAACCACTCAAAATTAGTTGTTATTATACCCCAGGAAAACAAAGCAGAATCAATGAACAGAGAGCAAATCTGGATATTGCTCAAGATACAGCTCAAACACTCTGTTTATTAACATAAGCTAAAGATCTATGCTGCTGATAATAGAAACACCTAAAAGATTAGAAGGATTAGTTCACAAGGCACCACCTTAAAACTGAAAAATGTCCTAGAACAATGTAAATTTGCTTAGTGTGAGTAATAATTTGTTCCTTGGGATATTTAATATTTGTAAAGCATCGACAATGTGCTTGGCTCTCTTGAAAGCTTGGAGAGGACACAGCTTCTGGTGGCGCATAGTTTCCCTTTTCCTCCCATAACAACAGTTACTCCTGCTTGGCTTCTTTCTCTCAACAACCCTTTTCCTTTTCCTCCCCACACCCCACCCCAACACATACCTGTTTCATGATGACACACTAAAATAAAAAAATACTCAACCCACACGATGCTTGATTTGGTTCTTTTGGGGGCTAGAGTCTAAAGACTCTAAATATTAAACTACTACATGTAAGAGGAGAGTTTCCAATATATTAACATGGTAATATTCATATCTGTAATGAATTCTCATTTATTTTACCTATTTATTCAACAGAGATGTACTGATCTTTTAAATGTGCTAGGACCTGCAGATTTAAAACCAAATGGCAAGTTCAAGATGTTACAAATAGTTTCATATGACTGGAAAGATGGACTACCTTGGAGAAATAGAGAGAGGGGCATTATCAGTTCATGAAGAGCCATGCGTGCTAAGCTAAGCGATTTTGAACTTTATCCTGAAAGCTCTAAAGAGCCATTGATGCCATATTAAGCAGTTGCTACAGGCATAATCACATTGATGTTGTAAAAAGATCATCATTGCAGTAGCATGGAAAAGGCCCAGATTAGAAACAAGGAAAAAAGACAGGAGGAAGAGGCAGCAATCCAGGGAATAAAACGATTACAGCTTGAATTCAAGCAGTGGGAATAAAAATAGAGTGAAAAGGAAGGATTTAGAGGTATTATGGAGGTCAAATCTAAAAGCCTTAGAAAATGAATAGATGTGGTCTAAGTGGCTTGAGGGATGAGTGAGAGGAAAGAATTTAAGATGCATTTCAAGTGTCTAGCTTGAGTGACTGACTTCATGATGGCAACTGGAAGAGGAACAGATTTAAATATAATCTTCAATAAATATATTAAAGAGAGTAATTTTTTAAAAAAACAGCTTTATTGAGACTTAATGCACATACCATACAATTCACCCATTTAGATTGTATAATTCAGTGGCTTTCACTATGTTTACAGAATTGTGCAATCATCACCACAATCAAATTTAGAACATTCTCATTACCCCAAAAAGAAACATCACATCCTTTAGTTGTTACCCTCAACACCCTCCCCATCTCCCTCAGGCATAGGCAACTGTTAATCTACTTTCTGTCTCTATAGATCTATTTAGGACATTTCATACAAATGGAATTATGTAATACGTGGTCCTTGATGATTCGCTTCTTTCACTTAGCGTAACGTTTTCAAGGTTCATCCATGTTGTAGTATGTATCAATACATCATTTCTTTTTGTTGCTGAAAAATATTCCATTATAGAGATATGCCATCTTTTATTTATTCATTCATCAGTTGATGGGCATTTGTATTATTTCCACTTTTTGGCTATTATGAATAATGCTGCTATGAACACTTATGTATCAGTTTTTGTGTGGACTCGTGTTTTCATTTCTCTTGTGTGTATACCTATTAGGAGTATTACTGGATCATGTTGTAACCGTATGTTTAACCTTTTATAGAAATGCCAAATTGTTTTCTAAAGTGATTGTATCATATTACACTCCCGCCAGCAGTGTATGAGGACCCCAATATCTCTACATCCTCACCAATACTTCTCATTGTCTATCTTTTTTATTATAGCTGTCCTAACGGGTGTGAAGTGGTGTCTCATTGTGATTTTGATTTGCATTTCCCTGATGACTGATAATGTTGAGCATCTTTTCATGTGCTTATTGGCCAGTAGTATATCTTCTTTGGAGAAATGTCTACACATATCTTTTGCCATTCTTTAATTGGGTTGTCTTTTTATTACCCAGTTTTAAGTGTTCTTTATATATTCCAGATACAAGTTCCTTATCAGATATATGATTTTCAAATATTTTCTCCCATTCTGTGGGTTGTCTTTTCACTTTCTTGTTGGTGTCCTTTGAAGCACAAAAGATTTTAATATTGATGATGTCCAGTTTATCTATTTATTTGGCTTATAGTTTGTCATATCTAAGAAATCATTCCCTACTCCAAGGTTAGTATACCTATATTTTCTTCTAAGAATTTTATATTTTTAACTCTTACACTTAGGCCTTTGATCCATTTTGAATTCATCTTTGTATATGGTGTGAGGTTAAGGGTATAATATCAATCTTTTGCATATGGATGTCCAGTTCTCTCAGCCTCATTAGTTGAAGAGACTATTTTTTCCTATTGGATTGTTTTGTCACCCTCTCTGGTCCCGACCGGTTGGACCAGGGATGGGCATCTGTCTTCAAGATATTTAATCCATATGCCTGCCAATGTTAATGAAATAACCTGACTTCAAAAAACTCTGCCCGAATAAGAAACAGCTAGGTCAATGAGATTGTTCCCTCTTGGAAATTTAAATAGAGACATACCAAAAAAATTTAGTAACTGAGAGAAAAACTAAAAGATCATGAAGAAAAAAAATGTTTTAAGTCATATAATGATTATGAATGAGCTGAATTATTCATAAATAGAAGCTATAGACAGAGAAAATATGGACATAGTAGAGAATGATTTGTTTGATTTGACAACTGAGAGGGAGGTAACAAGATAATCCAGGAGAGGCAGAGCCTAAGAGAGATGAGTCATGTCAAAGGCTGAGTGGAGAGATGATATAGAAACTGTTGCTAAGGGTCTTATACAACTTTTCTTCTCGAATTCCTAAGAACTACTAGACCCTTCCTTGTGTTAACCAGAGAGATTCATTGATCCTTGCAACCAAAATGACCATCCATATGTGCTCCAACTGTTAAATCTATGGGCTCCATAGAATACTGTTAAATGAAATGAGACAGCTTATGTTAGCAAGCCTAGTACATATCTGGCTCCTAATAGAAGTTGCACAAATGCCAATTTCCCTGATCTATCCCAAGACTCTCCTTGTAGGTTTCATGTGCATTATCTGCATTCTGCAGGTATCAGAGAAACTCCAAGTCATGCTGTTGTAACATGGATACATGGGAATCTAAATCATAACTGAAATTCCTTTTGACTTCAGGAGTAAATACTGTAATGAATGAGGTACACAACTTAACTGATGAACAGATGGAGCCTGTCCAACTGACTTCTCTCTTCATATTTCCTATTCATCCACCACAGTATTTTTTTTTAACTTGGAGTCTTCTTACTCATAGAAAATATTTTGGATCAGATATAAGACTTATCTTTTTTCACTCAATAGGAGAAATCACATTGAAAATTAATATACACAGATTCCATGAATACATGAGTGATCTCACAGACACTGTATCAGTAGTATTCTCAGCCACATATTTTTTCTTTTAAACTCATTATGACCACCTTTTTGTCTTTGATTTAAAGGAATGTTTAGTCTTTTTTTAAACTCTCAATTGTCAATGGATTACATTTAAGAAGATAAGCCTCTAGCAGTGCAGCTTTGCAAGGAGTCAGTAATATTCAGACAGGAATGACAGGGTGGAACTTACATGTTAGGCAAAGTTCCCAAGTAGACTACAATAGCAACATTCTTGAAGATTTAGAACTTCATTCAGATTTTTCTGAATGTTGACTTTGCTACTGAGGTTTTAATATGGTATAATTCCTGTATTTTCACATGAAAATAATAGAAAAAATTGAAGCAGTTCTTATCACTGAACTAACTGTTCAGAACACCATATGCTTGTTAAGCACATGCTATGTACAGACACTATGCTGCTAAGTGACAGGGAGAACAAAATCAAAGAGAATCCATCTCTGTACTCAAGGATCTTATGATCTATAGCAGAGGAAAGAATCACAGCCATTTCTTTGACCTGGAAAAAAAAGCCCAGATCTGCTTTATGAACCATATGGAATCAGCAAAATTGCTGGAGTTCAGATTTGCTGTCCTCGCACCTAATCAAGTTCCTTAAACTCTCTAATCATCCATAAAGTGGGAATAATTAACAGTTCCTGCTTCATAGTGCTTTGGAGATGATGCTATGAAGAGAAAATGAGATAACACATGTACTTGAAACAGTTCCAGGAAACAGTAAGACTCAATAAATAACTATCATCTTCATCATTTTAATTATTTTAAACCTTCAGGGATATTATTACTACTAATAATAATATTTGTCATTATTGCTAAGATATTGAGTCAGCTTTTACATTGTCTGTATAGACATGACTAGCTGTCAATTTGGCACAGTTCAATTCCAAAATCCCTCTCTTTAATGTAGATCATCACAAATGTATAATTAAAGGGCTATGCAACTCAATTTCAGCTAAGATGAAACTTCTCTTTGTACTTTGAAATGATGCTTAATTGTGTATAAGTATTCTGAATATAGTCCCAACCTCCTAGGTCTTCCTGGATCTAAGTAACACAATTTTATTTCTGCTATTTCCATCAGAAAATTTTATGATATGGATTGTAATAAACATTTGATTCTTAAATATGCCAAGCATTAAATTCTCATTAATGTAAAATACTGTATATTGTCAGTGATAGGTCACCTTAAATGAACTATAATGACCCTCCATTTACCAACCCAATTTTCTGCTTCCCTTGCGGCCACACTTTGTGGAAGATTTATTTATACCTCAGATCTGCACGTCTTCACTTTCCATTACCCTGCAAACAGACCAGCACGCCTTTCCTCCTCACCTCTCCACTGAGACTCTCTTGTGAAAGAACTAAGAATCCCATTGTTCACCCATCTACAGATATTGTTATTCCCTCATCATATTCAACCTTTCAGCAGCATTTGATTCAGTTGATGACTTCTTACTTCTGAAAAGTTCTGATTACATCTTAGGCTTCTTTTGAGTGAAACATTATACTCAGTAGTATGCTGGCAAATATTTAACAACTTGCTCTCTGGGGGAAAAGAGCCCAATTTTTAGTGTTGGCCAATTTTCGTAGTTTAACTACTTCTACCGTAACTAATATCAAGCTGCCAACATAACATTGCTGAACAGAGTAGAGACGCATACCAATGCTCCAGCATGCTGCTGCTTCTGTGAAATGGCATCTGGATGGCACCGAACACTAGAATTGCGAATAATTTTATTTTTGTAAAATTTTAATAAGATGTAATCACATATTCAAATGAATAAATTTGAAAATTTTGGTTATATTTAATTATTGTGATTTAAACACTTGATAATTAATTATAACTTTTACCTTTGAATTTTAAAAGATAAGCTTGGCTCTTTTTTTGTTTGTTTGTTTTTCTTTTTGTTTTTTGTTTTTTGTGAGGAGGATCAGCTCTGAGCTAACATCCATGCTAATTCTCCTCTTTTTGCTGAGGAAGACTGGCCCTGGGCTAACATCCGTGCCCATCTTCCTCTACTTTATATGGGACGTCACCACAGCATGGCCTGACAAGGGGCGCATTGGTGTGCGCCCGGGATCCGAACTCGGGCTGCCACCAGCGGAGCGCATGCACTTAACCACTACGCCACAGGGCCGGCCCCAGTTTGGCTCTTTTAAAAGAAAAATAATTTCTCTGAAAACCTAAATAAAACTTAGATTTTTATGAAAAAATACATAAATATGTATCCTCTGGCTAGAAATACATTTTATTTTATTTTTTAGTCTTTAGATCACTTCTGACAATAGAACACAATTTACGTGACAATCTTGATTATAACAACACAATTAGTGATTTTGCTAAAACAACATCAAAAATAAATTTGGTAGAATATATAATAATTATAAATTACATATGTCTTTATCATCCATCTAAACCTCATTGGCCCATCAGCATAACTTCCAGATACATAATGATAAATAAACTCAGTTATCTGATATTTTGCCAGTTTTGGGTCATATAAAAAACACAGCTTTACATGTAATTTTGAATATCGTTGTTATGAAGACATTTAAGGCAGAAGGGTAGAGCACATTTTTATTTAACAGTTTGTTAGCATCATTTATAACTTATAAACATTTAAACATATCGGATGGGGGTCTCCATTTGTGCTCTGGCCCAAGCCCTGCAAATACTGGGGGGCAGGCTTTCCCTGGCACATTACTAAGTCTGTACATACTCTATATGATTCGGTCATCATGATAAAGTAACAGGTTGAGATTCCTATCCCATTTAATTGAACTCAGGTTCATCTGATTCAAAAACTGGTATTAATAAGAACTACAGGTTACTGCCTTCCACCTGTTTTGATAAAAAATAAATTAGTAAAATAAATGTTATTTTTAAATTATACTATCTTGTCCAACAGTTTAAATCAGGAAATTGTGTATTTCCCAAATGCCACTAACCTGCAAAAAACAGGACTAAACTTCTCCAAACTGAATCTGAATTAATTTATTCTGTTCAAGAGATTGCTCATAACACATTATGCTACAAATATCATTACACACATTATTTCTGAAGAACATAGCATTTACGGTTCAGGTATTTCACAATATCAAAATCAAGGTAAAGGGATCTTCTTTCAAAGCCATGGAGATGCTTGAAAAAAGTGAGAATAAATAAGACAAAATGGAAGATAGAAATTTAAGGCAGAAGTAGACTAGAAAGTAGGATTGTGGTGACTTTTGATGGCTTTTGAATGAAAAGCAAGAAAGAGCAGAACTTGCAATGAGAATTTATTTGTGAGGCACATTACACCCATTCTTTCTTCCATGCTAGAATTATTTTATTTGCTTCCTAACTTGCACTCCAAAATGCTAAATCTTTGACATTCAGTTCAAGCCACCCTCAAGTAGTGTGCCATTGTCCCTGGGACCTCAGATATCCGCTAGTTGCCTCATTGTTATTCATTTTTTTTAGATTGTCACGAATTATTTTGTATGGGGGAAATAACCAGAATGTTAAAATAGGCCACCTGTCATGTTTTATTCTCACACATAAAATGTAAAGACTTTACATCAATGGAGTGTAATGCAAGGATGTTTCTGGCAGCGATAAGACAAAGGCTTTTATACCGCAAAGGCCATAAACACCGTAAATACCACTGAGCTTAAATCAGGCATCATCAGGGTAATAGAGAGATGTTTTCCTTATTCATAATGCTATCTGAACTCTGCAGTGAGGCTAATGAGAACTGCAGATGGCATTAAGTTATTTTGGTAACAAAATTCAAGTGATGACTAACCCTCCATTTATTATCACTTTAATTGAAGTCACCACTTTGAGTCACTTTACTGATTAAGAATTTTCTTTTCACATAATTTTGAAGAAGGTCTGCAACAGAAACAATATTTTCATATTTGGCTTCCTAGAAAGATAATACGTTCCATGAGAACATCAAGGGCAAGTTTCCTGTTGTGTTACCTTGTCATGACAGACACTGTCTTACCATCCTTCAGATCAAACTGAAACATCATTTCTGCAGAAGGGTCCTGCCTGATTTCCCAATCTAAATTTTGTCACATGGTTTGCCTTCTTTTAGCACCATGTGTGTTTCCTTTATAGGGATTTTTACAATGACAATTACTTATGCCATTATGTGTTTAATGTCTATCTCACTACTGAAGTTTCATAACCACAGAGACCATGTTTGTTTGGTTCACTGGATATCCCCAACAGCTTGCACTGTTTCTGGCAAATATTCCTTGCTCAAAAATGTTTTTGGACTAAATTTTATTCATCTCACTTATAGAAACCACTCAGTGCCGTTTATACACTCTGAAACTCATGATGTAGAATGTATAAAAACTGCAGAGGGAGGGAGAAAATGATGTGATGAAGACTTAAAGGTTGCTCATGTTTAAGGTTCCCAGAGGATCACAAAGCAAAGAAAAGGCTTGAAAAAGTTTAAAATGCTTTTATTTTTGGACAGAGAAGTGTAGGAGGGTCAATAAGGTGGGCCTGAGTTTAGGCCCCAACGTTTGAAGGAATGCTGAGCACAAAGGTGGGAGTTTTATGGCCTCTCCAGCTCCCATGGCTGAAGAAAGATCAGACAAGCAGATTCAGAAGAGGAGCAGTCTTGTTCATGCTGTTTTCAAAAGTGAACAGTATTTGCATCTACCACTCTAACTCTGAGGGCATTTATTTCCATTTAGGTATATCGTTTACTGGTATAGTGGTTTCCCTAAGGGGAAATAAGATTTTCAGACTCTAGCTTGAGAAGTTTCATCCATGTTGAGACCTCATAGATAAAGTCATTTCTTAAGTGTTGAGAAATTTTAGTTTTCCATTTCTTGTCCTTTCTGTCTGTTTCTGTACTCACTGGGAATATATGATGGACTTCACTTTGGCCCAATATAAGAACATGAAAAGTTAGATTATGTCTATAACCCACCTCCTTCCCAAACCAAGTGTGAGCTTCATATCTTTTTCATCTTAATGCCCCTAGGGCCTAGGGCAGTGCCTGACACATGGCAAATGCCCAAGAAATATTTCTTGAGTAAACAAACTTATGCAAAAGTGCCTCATCTATAGATCGTCCTTTCCCCACATCCCCACCCTCACCCTCAGTCTCCTTAGATTGAAGAATCCAAATATGTAGGGACTGCTTGGAGTCAAGGAGACAGCACCATAAAAGAAGGATTTAGCAGAAAGTTGCTAAAGACTTGGACAAGCCCCTCCACACACATTTCCCAGAGAGAAGATCAGTCTCAGACAAGGTCCAACCAAGATGAAGCAGATTTATCAACTTTCTGTGTAGACATCTGTAAAGCATTTTCGATATGTGATGTGAGTAGAACAGGGTTTTACTCTCCCAGGACAGTCTTTCCTCAGAGACACAGAATAGTTGTGTTTACCAAGCAGGATGTCAGGAAGATACCGCCTTCCCTAGAGGACAGTGGTTCCTAACCTTTTGCTATCTCACACACCCTAGAGAATCTGATGAAGGCACTGGACCCTCTGAAGATTGTTCTATGCTTCCTCTAGTGGATGGGAAAGATCACGGGAGAGATTAGCACCTTTACCCTTCAACATAGAAATATAAGAATATTTTCAAACCCCTGTGATATGTAAGGCAAAGTTTTTAGAAATACTAAGTAGATGACTTTTTACTAGTCTCCTATAAAGAAAAAAATAGGAGAAAAAAGAAAACGAGATAGAAAAACAAGGGTGTGGTGGATCTAATTATAAATAATTAAGGTGGGGCAAAGCTTGGCACCCACAACGCTTGACGTTAGGAAAAATGCTTTCTCCCTACTCCTTATTTTCTGTGAAAATTCTTAGGGAATCTACCTGAGGACTTCTGGGCTTTCTACATCCCACTACTCAGTCAGCTCCAAGTGAAGTGACTTATCAGAGTGATACATTTAGTAAGAAGAAATCAAGCATGCCCTGCCTTCCTCCTGGGAGCAAACCTAGAAACACGCCATCCCCTGGTTATGAGAGCAGCCTTACTCTTCTCTTATATCTAAGTCTTAACTTGTACAGAACCTTGATGAGGAAGGAGCTATGTCTTGGTTCCCCTTAGAGACCTCCACCTCTCGGTACGAAGTGGTGCTCAGTGCATGTCATACTTTATTTCATTGATTCATTGACGTGCATATGTTCTGACGTTAAGCAAGTCCCTTGGACATCTCAGCTTTACTCTCAAAGAATCATTACAAGGAGGAAGTTTTGGCTCGTTCTACAGAATCTTTTGAAATTATGTAAATTATGTCAGTTCTATTCATCATCTTGTAGGAAAATTAATAATGAGAAAAAATGATCAATGGCTCCTTGTTTAGGTAACCTTGATAAAAGCCAGTTTAGAATCTGTTCAGAACAAGAAACCATTTATGATGGCCTAGTAGCCAAGATCTTCAAATTAATATATGTTTGTTCTATAGTAGTATGCTCTATTGTGGTTGTTGTTGTCATTGCTGTTTTCCCAGCATTTGTTAGTCAGCATTTTCCTACTAATTTACAAAGTTGGTTAAAGGGTGATGTATCAGGGAAATAAATGGCAGTCAGGCAAAACTAATTTTTTTCTCAAATGTGATTGCTGAAATAAAGCTCTGGAGATCATATAAAATCCAAAAGCTCAGGCTGTATAAGGATATATAAGTAGATTACTTTCTTTGTAATCTTTGAAAGTTGTAATAAACTTAAACTTAATATATATCAACATAGAGTTTGCTAAAAAGGACTTAAACTGTTCAAATGGATGCCTTCTAAAGCACAGGTGGCTAGTGAATAGCAGAACATGCCAAAGTGTGTCCAGCACTGCGGGAGACTGGTGATGTCTGGCCTAACATCTAGTCTGAATGGCATGTCATTAAGAACAAGTTGAGCAAGTCAGTCCACTCTCCGTCAATGCATGTTATCAACAAAGACTGATTAAACTTTAACTCCACATCACAAGACTTTCGTGGCTGAGAACATTGAGGATATATGTAACACAGGAAATGCATTTTCAGAATAGTTGCCACCAGGTATTTGGTAAGCAATGTTTGTGTCTACTCTAACAAGGTTGAGTAATAAGACATTTGATATAAACATTGATTATCTTTGTTTTAGAAAAGTTTAAGTGCAATTTCAAATAAAGCCAAACCTATACACAATAAAAATACACTTATTTTTAGCATATGTTGCTACTCTGAATATACTGCATTCAAAGAATGATTTGAGTATATTGGATTTGGGAGTAGGGAAGCCTTTAATCCACACATTGTTATTAAATTATCATCACAACTACAGATAGGTATGTCACATTTGATACGAATTTATTAGTCTCTAAAAAAATATAAAATATCTTATAATGTAAAAATTGAACCAAATTGAGTTATATCTTTAAAACATTTGGTCACTAATAAATCTGTTTCATTTCTATTCAAGACATTGAAAATAATTTATTCTGCAACTCTGATTTCTGAAATGCTAAATTAACTGAATACTTAAATAAATTTAAGTTTTGGTTAGACCTTTGGTGGTAGGTAAATACAAGTTAAGTGACAGAATTACAAAAGTTCATTGCAGTTGAGCCTGAAAACTGTATGGAATGATAATGAGAAGGGAGACGTGACTTCTGAAGCCACAGTCTTCTCCCAGGCTATTGCAACTAATAACTCTGTTTTGCCTTTTATTTTTTAATGACAATGAGCCAAAGCATTCAGAAGCATGGATTATACAGTATAAGCTCGTTAGGTACAATTTTATTTTTAAGTCAATCAGAAGCTCCTAAAGACATCCTAAAAGGAACAGCAGATTCCAAACAACACCTGAGAAAGGGGCATGTAAAAGATGAACCAGAGGGAAGAAAATTGTAAGTAGGAAGCTGAGAAAATGAAGACAGAGGTCCAGACTCAACATGGCTAGAGCCCAGACAGGAGTCCTTGAAGAGATAACATACAGGGTTATGGGTATGATAATGAAAAATACAAGAGAGAAATGTGGTAGATTGAACATATGTGCTTCCCTCTATTCCCTCCTGAAACTGTGCTAAAATGATGATAAAGGGATTTTTTTAAAAAGCATGCCTCCCCAAGGACAAATAGAAGAGAAGATAGGGCAGTAGCCAAATTTTGGCAGCTAGAAAGCAGGTGAATGAGTAGTAACTAACTTCACAGAGTAGAGGTAGCCAGGACCCGAATTGGCAGCAGAGAAAGGCCAGCAGCAAGACCATCTGAGCTGCAGAAACCCAAAAAAGCACAGAAATTGAAAGTACCATGGACCTCTGAAAGTAAGGATGCAGTTAAGGATAAAACTAAGATGTGCTAATGTCCATGTAAGTAGCAGTTAGCCCCCAGATCCTGTCCCTTACCCTACCCAGCCAAGCAACTGCCCTTTGTCCACCCAGGCAAAAGAAAAATGTGCCTTCCAGAAAGGTTTAGTTAGATGGAATGTGAGGCCAGACACCAGGCTCCAAGGGCAAGGGAGTTAGCCATTGAAACTGCAAACTGGAAATTCAGTGAAAAACCTACATAATAAAAGGAAAATCTCCCACCACTTTGCCCAGTCAGCTCTGAGAAAACACTAACTAATTTATACTCCTTATCCTTTCAGGCAGAATAAGAATCCCTTTCTGGGGAAACAAGCCAGACCAAGAGAGAAGACATATAGATACTGGCTGTTGAGGGCTTCTCCAACAAAATAACCCAGCCAGATCACCCTAGAGTGAGATCCACCACCTGAGAGGCCCCCTCCAACACACACACACACACATACACACACACATACACACACACACACACACACACACACAGAAGTTCTAGTCAATTTCTAAAATGAAAGACAAAGGCCAAAATAATCAAAGAAGTAACTCAGAAAAGAATAGAGAAAATGCAAGTAGCAGAAGAAAATTTCCCTAAACTCTAATTAATATCTTCAAAGATAGTATAGAATATATAGGATTCTTAAACTAAAAATAAAATGTAATTTTAAAAAGGAGTATTCTGATAAGATAAAAGAACTTATGCAATTTGAAAATAAGACAGGAGGTATTAGGTAGGAAAAATTTTCCTTCTACTCTTCTAGGTTCTTTTGCTGGTCTAATAATCAAATTAACACAAGACACATTAACAGCAGAAAAACATATTTAATTATGTACATACAGGGGCCCCATAAGAATATGAGACCCATGGGAAGTCAAGCAGTTGACGCTTATATGCCTCCCCAAACTAAAAAGAAGTGAGTAAGGAGTCTGGGACTTCAAAGGGGAGGAAGACAATTTACAGGAAGATGGGAAGAGCAAGTGTTTAGTAAACAAGTGTTTGCCTGCTATGCAGAGACAGGGGGACACAGAGAGGACTTTGAACAAGTAGGCCTTGCTAAGTTCCCCCAAATCGACCACACCTAGCTCAT
This sequence comes from Ceratotherium simum simum, assembly GCF_057802395.1. NCBI lineage: Eukaryota > Metazoa > Chordata > Mammalia > Perissodactyla > Rhinocerotidae > Ceratotherium > Ceratotherium simum. The sequence continues at coordinate 66,006,225 of NC_141909.1, read as the reverse complement.
ATTCTTTGTAGTTTTCTCTGGTGATAGCTCTCTTTCTGGAACAGGCCCTCTATCTAAATTCTTTTAGGCAGTTAAGGGGGAGGTAAAAAGAAAAACCTCCTGAGTCTTCTGTTTCTTAAAAATAATCAGCCTAAAATAATCCTCTGGCCAAAGAGACACATTTTGGGATGGCAAATTTTGCTCTCCTACACAAGAATTAAAAATTTTAAAAAATGAGTTGGAAAACAAAGTTGAAGAAATTTCCCAGAAAGTAGATGAAAAAATCAAAAAGAAAAAATATAAATTACATAAGAAAATTAGGGATCAACATCAAAATAGGGGACTTTCAGAAAGAGAATAAAAGGAAACTGGAGGGGAGATATGACTCCCCAGACCTGGGCATATGTTTCCAGACTGAAAAGTCCCACTGAGTTCCCAAGACAACAAAAGACCTGCATGAAAACACAGTGTCAAAAAAATTCCAGAACTCTGCGTATAAAGAGATAATTACAAAAATTACTGAGAGAAAAAATGATCAAAATCAAAGGATCAAGGATCAAAGTGCCATCAGGCTTCTGAAAACAGCATTGAAAACTGGAAGCAATGCTTTAAAAGCTCAGAGAATTATTTCTAACCATCAAAATTATCACTCAAGTGGGAAAGTATAATAAAGATCTTTTTCAGATATGCAAGTTTTCAAAAACTATCTAATTGATACCTGAAACTGAAAAATCCAGAAATATCAGTAGAAGCATTATATTTATAAATATGGAAAGAAATACCCAAGAAGCGGCTATATGAGTTGAGAACTATTGTCCCTGGCCAGTGAAAATCACCACTAAAGCAGGAGATACTATTTTTTAGTTTTATATCTAGTAGAACTAATTTACTTATAAAACCACTTGCCTGTATAATATTCGTTCAAATAAAAATTAAATTACATTAAAGTACAAAATAAACAAGGATTGAAAAATTAAGGTACAAAATAGTATATACAATATGCTCTCATTTGAATATGAAAGAATGAAGATATAAATGCCTGTATATGCACAGAATATCTCTGGAGTACAGGAGGAAACTGATAACAATGATTGCTCTTAAAAATAAAATTTGAATTGCAAAAGAAGGAAGATTTACTTTTCGTTGTATGTTTATTGTATTATTTTAATTTCTAATTATGTTATTTCTATTTTAATTTTTTTAAAGCCTTAAAGTTTTTTGTTTTTCTTTAAGGGCTGGAGGCAGCATAAGATGCTCACATGTTAATAGTGCAGCATCCCAGTCTCAGAATGGAGCAATGACAATGAATCTCAGGAACAGGTAAGAATTTGTGTTCTGGGAAGAACTGATTTGAAAATATATGAACAGATTTGAGAGCAAAGGAGAAAAGGAACAAGACATGTTGCTGTATATGGGCTATTGACATTCTTAATCACAATGTATAAAGAAGGTAAAATCTCAATTTGCAAAGAACTCTAGAATATAAGAAAATATATAAATTGCAGAGGATTAAAGGGCAGAACTTGATGACTAACTGGATAGAGATGGTGAAGAGAGGTAGGATTCAAAAATCTCCCCATTTAACAATTCTTGGATAATAAATAGAGAATAGTCTGCATAGTTGCCAAATGTAAGGAGGTAGGGAAAACTAATAACAATAGTAAATAGTTGAGTGCTTACTATGTGCCGGATGTTGTTGTGAGCACTTTCTATGTATTAACTTACCTAATGGTCCTAAGAACACTATGATGTAGGTACTACTACTGCCCACATTTTACAGATGAAGAAACAGAGAAGTTATTTACCCAAGGTTGTACAAAGCTTGTAAATGGGGGCTGGAAAGAAAGACTAGTTATTACCTGTGCTATGTGACCGTGATTTAATCTATGTTTGTGTTGTTCCCTCAACACACACACACTCACAATCAGCCAAACTATTTAAAATTACCTTCATTGAAAAGGCATCTGTAAGGATTGAACACATTAAATGTATAGTTTGTGATAAAGAATAAGTGAACATCTTTGTCTTGATGTCATGTGACATTTCCATGACTTGCTTTTCCACGTAAACTATGTCACCCATAAGAAAGATATTTTCCATATATAAAAATGGTGTTGTCAGTTCTGTCGGTCACTTTTTCCAAAAGATGAGCATCATTTCCCAGAATCTGCTCCATACTCACTTCTGTTAGGATCTGAATCAGTAGGACATTTGCAAGACAGAGTTCTTGGGTTTTGTTTTGTTCTTCTTCTGAGCTAACTGGCTAATCTGGGCACCAAAGTCACGGTCTTGACCACCTAATCCCCATTGTTTGCTAAGAATTTTAACAAGAAATTGTGTAACCATTTTGTGGGTTGTTAGCGTTTTCGCATTGTGTAGCTTTCCTAGGATGGAAAAGAAATGACATACTCAAAGACATGGAAAGTAGGAAATAGTTATTTCTTTAGGACAGTTCCCTTTCACGTGTCACCTTGAATGATCACATCTCACAACTGATAAATGAACAGGTAGACTTGTTGCAAGTTCAGCACCCCAAGGAAGAGTTCTCCCAAGTTGGCACTCCACTGCCTCATCATATTCCCTTCAATGGTAACTTTTTATTTATGAAGGTCTTCGATCACTTTAAAGCCAATTGAATACTGGAAATATTTTAAAGTACTCACTTATTTAGAAGAAACACTTAATATTTCCTGCAGTTGGTCCAACATTCTTTGTTCTAGTAGATAATAAGAAATCCCATTTAATTTCTTGATGGCAATTTTCACTTATTCTGAATCCTTTATTCCTGACTGTAGAAGGGAGGAGGGTACTACCTGAGCAAATTATCTGTTTGTGCAAATATAGATGTCTGTTTTTTGTTATTACCACCCTCTAGTGGATGCATAGACCAATTTTCACAGAATGCACTAGGCGTTTTCCTTAATAATAGGCTGTCTAGAGCTGTTTTCTCCAACATGGTAGCCACTAACCACATGTGGCTATTTAAATTTAAACTAATGAAAAATAAATAAAACTAAAAATTCAGTTCCTCAGTCACACTAGCAACATGTCAAGTGCTCAGCAGGTCTTAGTGGCCATAATGGACAGCTCAGAGAGAACATTTCCATCAGCACAGAAAGCTGGATTGGACAATGCTGATCTAGAGTAAGGTGTGCATTATGGGACATGGGGACATGAACGTATTCAACTTGAAAGGATTTTATGTTCTTGACAGTAGATGATCCAAAGCCATCTCAACGCTCTAGATTCTACTCTCAGCATCCAAGATCTGCAGAATCAAACAGCTGACTGCTCTTGAACTTTTCATAAAAGAGTTAAAATTCACTTTTTTTTAGATGAATTTATTTATTTAAATCTAACAAATTTTATTACTACAACAGATCCCAGGCTATTTGGTCCAAATATATTAAATTACCTTCAACATATTTCTGCTTTCTGATCTTATAAGATGCAACCATATAATTCTCTCCTTTCTTCCTTAGATGAGAAAAATCAGAATAGAAACTCACTTATTTTCCAATGAAGTTAACTAAAAGCAGAATTGACAAGAGAAATTTTTTAAAAGAGTGTATAATTATAATAGGTGTAGATAACACCCATCTATGACATTTATATTAGAGGAAAACTCAGAACATTCAAGATAAAGGTAATATTTCTGATTTTGGTTTTTGGGGGTTGTCTTTTGCAATTCCAAATGCAAACTTTTGCCACTGAGGAAAATTACTTTTTTTAACTCAATCGTAAGAATGTGTTAAGCACTATACTAGACTATACACACACATTTTTCTGGATGAATTAAATTAACTCCCAACTGCCATAATGTTTAAGCATTTATTTTTAGATAACATGTATAAATATTATGCTTTATTTCATTTGTTAATATCAAGATATTTTATTGAAAGTACTGTTATCCCTGCTTCAATATGTCAAATGAACCACTTAATGGGCTGAAATTAATTCAATCATTATTGGAAAGATAATTTAGATAAGCAGAATGAAAGACGTAAGTAGGAATTTTTTCTTTTACACCAAAGCAAAACTCTATTCTGTAAATGCCTAGAACTTCAGCATTTAAAAATATTCAAAAAATAGTTAATAAACATCTGTAAGTGCTGGAGAGCCAATGGTTAGCTAAGCATAGTCCCTGCCCTTGTGAAATTTTCAGGCTAGTATTAGAACTGACAGTTACATAGACGTAACATCCATTTGTATTTCATGAAAATATGTCAAATGGGATCATGAAAGAAATCAACCTTAAGAATCTCAGATATAACCCCCCCATATATGTATCTATTTATTAATTCAATAACTATTTATTGATTTGTGCTATGTGTCAAGCACTGTGCTAGGCCCTAAGGATACAACAGTAAATTGGCCAAGGTCTTATAATTCAAAGAGAAATCAAGATTAGCTTATATAATTATATCCAAGTTTCATCTCTTGCTTTTTTTTAGGCCCATATAGACTTGAGAGGGAATTCACCTTGCCATGAATTTCATCTCCTAGTTATTTATTTTGCACATTGAGAGTAGAAATGGGTGCCCACTGACTCCTTTATTCAAATCATACAAATATTTGTTGAGCCTTGAGATACCCACCATCCGATAGTAGTAATGAATAATTAAATGGACACATACAGTGATACAGCTGTAATAGAAATATATCCAAGTACTACTGGATGTTAGAAGAAGATGCAGAAGGTGAGTGTTCCAGGCAGGACTAGTAAGGATTTATAAAAAGAGAAGACATCTGAGTTTGGTCTTGAAGAGTAAGTGGGAGTTTTCTAAGCAGAGAAGGATGTGTCAAACATAGGAAAAAATGTGAGCCTGCTGAATTCAGTCTGGTGATTTAGAGCACAGTGTTCAGGGAGGGAAATGGCAAGGAAACAAGATGACATATTTTTAGAGGGTTTATTTTTACCATAAGAAATAAATGTGTTTGAACTGAATTATCAATCAAGAGCTTTTTGTAATCTGACCCAAGAGCCAAACATCCACTTTCTCCTTTTATATCAAGCTTTATCACAAAAAATGTGTCACTTTGTTCTTTTTTGAGGGAGATTGACCCTGCGCTAACATCTGTTGCCAATCTTCCACTTTTTCTTTTTTCTCCCCAAAGCCCCAGTACACAGTTGTATATCATAATTGAGGAGTTGTAGCTCTTGTATGTGGGACGCCACCTCAGCATGGCTTGATGAGTGGTGAGTAGATCTGAGTCCAGGATCTGAACTGGTGAACGCTGGGCCGCCAAAGCGAAACCCACAAACTTAGCTACACCACCGGGCCGGCCCCAAAATTTGTCACTTTGAGGCATTCTATTTTGGTCAATGCTGGAAAGAGTGTAAAAATCATCTTTAATACGTTTTGTAATTAAAAAATATGTTTATTCAACAAATATTTTAAAGCATCTGCTCTGTCCCAAGCACAATATACAGACCTGTAGTAATACAAGAAGTAAGCAAAATACAGTCTATCTTTGAGAATTTGCTGTTTAATTGGGGAAGCAAAAGTGATCCAACATAATTATATAAAAATATATTGTGGGCTGGCCCGGTGGCTTAGCAGCTAAGTGCTCGTGCTCCGTTACTGACGGCCCCGGTTCGGATCCTGGGCGCACACTGACACACTGCTTCTCCGGCCATGCTGAGGCCATGTCCCACACACAGCAACTAGAAGGATGTGCAACTATGACATACAACTATCTACTGGGGCTTTGGGGGGAAAAAAGGAGGAGGATTGGCAATAGAAGTTAGCTCAGGGCTGATCTCCCTCACACAAAAAAAAAATATATATATATATAATGTGTACTCTGTGAGAAAGAAGAAGAAATTTGGGGTAAGCAAAGATGTGGCTACCTCAGGGAAAATCTAGGATATTTAACAGAAAAAGTAATATTTCCTGTATCTTTAAGAATGATTAAGAGTTTGCCAGAAGGAAAAGTGAGAAGAAATTATTCTAGGCAGAGGGATAAAGATAAATGATGTCTTCTAGCTCTAAATGTTCCTGGCACACTCTTCTCTTCCCTAGTTTTGCATGTTAATAAAAATATTTTCAAATTTAAGAAAATCATATTTTTATAAACATTCTTTCTCATTATAAATGTCTATTTTACTAGACTTTATATGCAGCCAATTAGATATCATCTTCTGAAAATTATTGTTTATTAAATAAACATATTCCTAAAATCAAAACCAGTGGATCCAGTTTTTATTCCTCCATTATATCCTGAGTATATTTCCTCCACTCAGAGAGCTGCTCTTGACCTTGCTGTTGACAAGAACAAAGTTACCATATAGAGTAAAACAAAACTAGCATGGGAAACTGAAAAGTGAAAAGCCACACCACTTTAAAAATTCCTTTCCAGCGTTTCTCTAAATTTGGTCCATGACAAGGTTGGAAACAGCTCAATAATACACATTTGGATAAGATATGCCTTCTTTTCAGTTTACCTCTTCCAGTATTCCACTCTTTTATATACAAATTTTCGCTAAAGTGTAGTTTGCATGTAGTGAAATGCAAAAATCCAAATGTAATATTTGATGAGTTTTGACAAATATATACATCCATGTAACCCACACTCTAAACAAATCAAATATTTCTGTCACTCCAGAAACTTTCCTCTTCTCTCCATGTATTGAAATTGGTATTAATCATTCTTGGTCTCTTTATTCTTATATATTAATTTTATAACCTACAATACCAAGTATAAAGAAAATCCAGTCTCTGCCCAAAGAGAATGGTATTTAAATACATATGCTAATATTTTAAATTCTATAATAACAGTTTCCCTATGAATACAGTAGTAATTTTAGCATGGAATAGATACCAAAACATCATCATCACTAAAAACATTTATTAAGTATTTTTATCAGAGAAACAATACACATAACTATATTTATATGAATGAGGCACAAAACCAAAGTAAAAGTAATACCCAATATAAAATCCATATAATAGAGCAATGTTGTGTATCGACTTTATAGTAAATACTTCATGGAAGAAATGAGATTTCAGCAGAATGCTAAATAAGGAAGAAAATATAGGAAATATCAAGAAGTTATGTGGAAAACCTAGAGGAAGAAGCATGTATAGGTGGTACATGCATATATGTGTTTGTATGTGTGTGTGTGTTGAGGCAAAGTAAAAATGGAACAGAGTGTGGGCCGGCCCCGTGGCTTAGCAGTAAAGTGCGCGAGCTCCGCTGCTGGCGGCCCGGGTTCGGATCCCGGGCGCGCACCGACGCACCACTTCTCCGGCCACGCTGAGGCCGCGTCCCACATACAGCAACTAGAAGGATGTGCAACTATGACATACAACTATCTACTGGGGCTTTGGGGAAATAAATAAATAAAATTATTAAAAAAAAAATGGAACAGAGTGTAATTTGTGAAGCATGGAGCATTAGTAATTGCTTAATAAAAATAGTGCTTACATGAATTGAAATAGACCATAGAATCCATTGAGCAACTGCTGAGTAAGAATGTCTTGAATTTCTAAGCAAATCCCTGAGACACACAGATCTCAAATGAACTGCGGTACAAATGCTATTGGTGTAGAAGATTTTTGTCCTGACTTTTGTAATATAATTAGCTGACATTGATTGTGTTACTATTTTGACCTCCCGCCCTTGGATGATTCTCACCAGTAATAGATACAATAATGCCTATTATAAATGCCCTCCAAGGTTGCTAAGGTAGACAAGTTTTCTAGATTAAAACAAACAAACAAAAAGCCTCTGAGTCTGTTTGCATTACTTAATGTTATGCTATTCAACTCTTACCACAACACTGCAAATACAACCTCATACTGACATAGGAAATCTGTTCTTGGTCTTTTACTCAAGTGTCTTTGAATTCATTCTTATTTATCTTTCAAATGAATATGATCTGTCTCTCCAGTTAGTTTGTAAATTCCCAAATGTCTTGAGACCACTTCTATACATTGTAAATATTCAATAAAGGTTGAGGACTGCATGATTTTAAATGGCCACTTATAAGCTCAACATGCTTCCCAGAAACATGCGATGGATACAAGTCTTTCTTCATTACTGTTCAAATATATTCATAAAGCCTTTTATAAAAACATGAGATAAATTTTATTTATTTATTAAGTTTAGGTATGTATTTACACTCACTTTTTTTTCTTAAGTTATAAATCTCAAGAAGGAGTTGACTGTATATTTAATTCTACTTGAAAAGTGCCTAATGGAACATAAGGCTTCAGTAGAGACAACGTATTCTGAGTTAATGATCATGCCGTCTAGCTGGGATACAGTATTATGAGCAGAGTGAGCAGGCTTTCAACAACTGTTCTTCACTGGGAAAAATAAGCCTTTCTGGGGAAAAAAAACTTGTGTTTTAAATCAACACAATATAGAACTACAGAAAAGCAAAAGGACAAAAGAAAAAAACACCTAAAGGCAATAAATAAGGAGAGGTCATTAAAAGTAAACTGAACTGTTTCTGGGTGTAATGGGCTTTTGATATGTCCACTTGGCTAGACTACAACGCCCTATTATTCAATCAAATACTAATCTAGTTGTTGCTGTGAAGGTATTTTGTAGATGTGATTAAAGTTCATAATCAGTTGACTTTGAGTAAGAGAGATCATACTAAATAATCTGGGTGAGCCTGACTCAATCAGTTAAAAGGCCTTAAGAGCAGAGCTGAGGCTTCCATAGAGAAGAAATTCTACCTGTGGACAGCAACTTCAGCTCCAGAGTTCCAGCCTGCCTGCCCTGACAGCCTGTCCTACAGATGTGGGACTTACCTAGCCAGCCCCCACAACTACAGAAGCCAATTCCCTTAAACAAATGTCTTAATATATATCTCCTACTGGTTCTGCTTCTCTGATTACCCTTTCTGATACCAGGGATGCATACCAAATGATAACGTTAATGCTTTTATATAAAAATTTCTATCTCAGCCCCTTATTTTTAGTGACAAAGAACTTGCTATAATTGGATCCTACAGAAGAAATATCCTGAGACCATGAAGATTTTTTAAAAATAAATTTACTTAAGGGCCGGCCCCATGGCTTAGCAGTTAAGTGCTCACGCTCCGTTACTAGCGGCCTGGGTTCAGATCTTGGGCGCGCACTGATGCACCGCTTCTCCAGCCATGCTGAGGCCGCGTCCCACATACAGCAACTAGAAGGATGTGCAACTATGACATACAACTATCTACTGGGGCTTTGGGGAAAAAAAAAAAAGGAGGAGGATTGGCAATAGATGTTAGCTCAGAGCCAGTCTTCCTCAGCAAAAAGAGGAGGATTAGCATGGATGTTAGCTCAGGGCTGATCTTCCTCACAAAAAAAAATAAATAAATAAAAATAAATTTACTTAAAATCATTTCAGAGAGCTTTGTATTGTATTTGTATATTTAAATGTTTTAAACAAAACATCTTAATAGTTTATAATCAGAAAGCCATAACCAAGAAAATGTCCTTTAATTCATTTGATGTAACATATAAACAATAACCAAGAAAGAAAATTGCAATAGAGCCTTTCAGGTCGTTACCTCCATAGGCTTTAAGGCTAACCCAAAGTTCAGCATTCCTAGCTTATTTGTTGGTGCAATGAGAGCCATTAATCATTCCATTTGAGCTTAAGTATCTGCATTTGAACCTTGAACTAGAGCTCTGATATAGTAGTATACTTGAGGACTGCCCATGTGGAATTTCTTTTCTTACTTCAACAAACAGTTCAGTTCAGTACAAACATTTATTGAATGCTCGTTAGTTACTAGGAATATAAATTCTTTATGACTAAGTTTTGATTATTTGCTTATTAAACTCTCCACTTCAAAATGAATGTCAGTATTCAAATACTTATACTATCGAGAAATGTCAGAAAACTAGAAAGTTGCCTTTATTCACATTCTAAAAGAAGTTTTCTTCCATTGACACACAAATGAAACTATTTCTAATATTTGCCTAACCTTAAACTATGCCTTTGTTTTTCTTAACTTAGAAGAAAACATTTTAAATTATCTTTGTAATAAAATTCTCTGTCTAAACTAATTACCACTAAATACTTTCCTAATAGATAGATTAGTGGAAAAGAAAGGAGAGATGTGGCCAGCATTTAGGGTATAAAAATAGACGGCAAAATTAGGAGGAGTCTAAAGAAATGAATAAGAGGAGAGGGTAGAGAAGTGAGCGAAGAAAAAGAAATATAAGAAAAAGGAGTAAGAAACAGATGAGAGATGCGAATTAAAAATAGGGAAATAAAAGTAAGAAATAAAGTTCACGCAAAAAGAATTTTAAAAGCCATACTTCTGTGAAATCATCAATTAACAATAAAACATTTTAAGATCCTTCAAAGAAAGGTTGTGTAACAAATCTCATACGATTTGGTCTCATTCTTTCATCAACTAGAAAGTTGGAAGACGGACTAAACTGTTGTTAAATCTAAGGCCAGAAAATTGATCCTGCATAGCTCAGATTTAATAATACCATCGGAGATGACGTTGCCATACACTCTGATTTTTCTCCTCAGAAATCTGGGCGTGGTCTAAGGCCTAAGAACATGTTCACTTGAAAGAATGATGCATTAGGGCACAGAACTCTCTTAAAAATGTATTTAGGTCCAGTTAGCCTTCCAACATATTAATAGCATAAAATAATATCTGTGTACATCTAATTTAGCCAACAATGTCTGTGCAGCTGGCCTGCTTGATAAAGGACTCCTTTTATCTTTATGGGACGGAATAGGTATAAATGCAACCTATCTGGGGAATGAACCGCTGCAGATCTTACCATGAGTCTCTGAAGTCAGATCTGTTCTCACCATAATGCACAAAATCTCACTCTTCCCTCATTCCTGTAAAGTAGCAGAAGTTTTTATGCATGAAAGCTTGGTTGTGAGCAAATTCTATGAAGCAAAACAAATTGAAAGACTGATGTCAAAAGGTCACTTTTATAAAGATCCTTTCCTCTGATTATTCTCTCTCCTGATATACCTCCTCTGGTGTAAAGTAAGACAAAGGGCTCATTTCTTACACTCAAGCATTTGATTCTGTCAACTCCTGGACACTAGGACAGCAGGAGTAAAAGGAGTAAAAAGATCACCAGAAGTAAATGCAGAAAAATCTGAACACATAGCTAGTTAGTTTAATGTAAATCCTAACATGAAAAACCTTCATTACGAAATCCCTATTTGCTATGTTAATCTTTTCGTCCCTTGCCACTGTTGAAGAATGTTCCTCTTCTGGTATTATAAATCCTGGATTGTTTCCAAAAACTCCCTAACCCAAGAAAAACGTCTCAAGGTCCTAACATACTTGTAAAGATTTATGAACGTTAAGAAAATTAAGAATTTAGGTATTAAGCATGGTCTCTTTGCTTATTAAGTTGGTGTGTATGTTACTTTCCTAGGCATATTTTACATGGTGTTGATTTATTGGAATCAGCATGATGGAAATTTCCAGGTTTGTTTATTTGAAACAGTAGTAACTGAGATCCTAAAAACTTCTTGTAGTGTGCTTACATGCCCAGTTAGAGTACATTAGAGAAGAAATGTTTCAGCAATTAAAAAAAAAGAGGACGGTGGGGCTGGCCGGGTGGCGCAAGCAGTTAAGTGCACGCTCTGCTGCGGTGGCCCGGGGTTTGCCGGTTCGGATCCTGGCCGCGCACCGACGCACCGCTTGGCAAGCCATGCTGCGGTGGCATCCCATATAAAGTAGAGGAAGATGGGCACAGATGTTAGCCCAGGGCCAGTCTTCCTCAGCAAAAAGAGGAGGATTGGCAGATGTTAGCGCAGGGCCGATCTTCCTCACACACAAAAAAAACAGGATGGTTACTCTGGCAATTAAGTGATCAACTAAAATATTAGATACTGAAAGCAAGCAGAGGAACATAGTAAGTGGGAAAAGGTACTGAATAGGAAGAAGTAGAATAATGGTAACATTTAATGAATGATGAGTAGGATCAGTCACACCTCTAATCACTTTACGTCTATCATCTCATTCAATCTGTACAACTATGCATTCAACTAAGCAGTAATTTAAGTGATATTTTTTATTCCTATTTTACAAATGAAGAAACCAAAACATGAAGAAATAAAATAATTTGCCCAGTGAGAACACAACTGCTATGTGGTGAAGCAGAGGATTCATTTTCTTTTTTCTTTTTTGGTGAGGAAGATCAGCCCTGAGCTAACATCCATGCCAATCCTCCTCTTTTTGCTGAGGAAGACTGGCCCTGGGCTAACATCCTTGCCCATCTTCCTCCACTTCATATGGGACACCGCCACAGCATGGCTTGCCAAGCGGTGCGTTGGTGCGCGCCCGGGATCCGAACCAGCGAACCCCGGGCCACTGCAGGTGCGCGCCCGGGATCCAAACCAGCGAACCCCGGGCCACCGCAGCCCAGCGCGCACACTTAACCGCTTGTGCCACCGGGCGGGCCCCAAGGAGCGGGGGATTCAAACTCAGGCACTCGGACTCCAACTTCCACAATATTACACTATGCTACACTGGCTCACTTAAATTATTGTCCTGCATTATGTGTTAATGCCTCTACAATTTGAATCACACCCTAACAAGATGTCAGGAACTCCCAACACCAAGGCCAGAATGACATCCTGATCAATGTTCCAGTCTCTTACACAATCTTGACATATCACTACATGATGATCCCCCCTGATTTTCTCCACTTTTTCCTTTTTTATATTCTCTTTCCGGTTATTCTCACATAATACTGTGAAAAGCACTTCTACCCTTTTTGGTCCCATGGCCCTTTCATGCTCTTAAAATTTACCGAGGACCTCAAACACCTTTTGCTTATACAGATTGTATCTTTTTTATATTTGCTGTATTAGAAATTAAATCTGAGAAATGTTTAAAGGCTGTATTTATTAGTTCATTTAAAAATAACAATAATAATAAACCCATTAGATATCAACACAAGTAAACATATTTTTGAAAAAAATAACTACATTTTCCAAAACGAAGCAAAAAAATAGCGAGAAAATTGGCACTATTTTAAATTTCTGGCAAATCTTTCAATGTCTAGCATAATAGTAGACAGTTGAATCTCACGTCTGCTTCTGCATCAATAACATCCTTAACTGCGCATGCACTAGTGGTAAAGAATAAAATGACTACTAGTATAGTTTAGTGCACTGTGTTGATATGTGCTAAGGCACCAACAGTTTTACCCACCATTACATTTGCCCACCCAGTGTAAAGGCCAAGAGAGCTGATAATTAAACCCCAATCATTTAAAAAAGAAAAAAAAACAAATGAAACACTGATCAAATGAAGTTTTTGTTTCTATCAGTACAGCAGTAAAAGCGTCATGGAAGAAATCATTATTTATTATGCAATGGTTTTCATCATTTCATTTTAATCCAATGAGGAAAGTTACTGGGAAAAGAATGGAAACCTTGATCTGATGCCAAGAGGGAAAAGCAGCCCCACACTCCTCCTTTTCAGGTGGCAGCTGTTTCTTGTAACCAAGACACATGTTTTGTTTTCTAAAATATTGTAAGGGCTATGTAATAGCTACAAATGCCTTTTGTAAAATTAGAATAGTTGTATTTTTATTTGGTTTGTGGAACTTGACCAAAAAAGAGATCAAACAGTGTTTAAAGGAATTGTTTGAAGTACACTGAAGAAAAGGTCCGAGTGAATAATTTTATGATGCTTAGGTCTTCTCTGTGATACATATTGGATAAAACTCTGGCAGACATTTATGTTTAGCTAAAGAAATTGATGTTGGTTATGTGACCAAAAGGGTATGACCTGGTAACAAAGAATAGATTGTGGTGGAATTTATCAACCTCTCTTCTGGCAGTAATTAGCACCTCGGTTATGCACAAAACAACCAAGCAAAACTAATCTCTGTTATGGCTTTATTGTTAAAAAAATAAACTGTTTACTTGGCATGCATACCAAGGACAGAAAAATCTTTCTATAATCAAGTGGGGTCTATTAAACTAAATTCTCTATTTGTAATTCCTAGAGGGCATCTTTATCACACAGAACAAATAAAGAAAAGAATGAATTGCTTTAGAATGACTGAACTAACATTATCAAAGGGGAAGCATAAGCAGAAGTCCTGCATAGATGTTCTAACAACTTCTTTAGACTATAGGGGTACTTTCCACTCACCGTTCTTGGCTGTGGCAATCTCAAAACTAAAGTAACAACAAGAGTTAAATTTAATGTCCTGTACCATATGAATTTTCTGATCATTCAGACTTTTAGTTAGAGTTTTCACCAGCTTTATTTAAGGCAGCAGTTTTCCTATAATACTCTTAAATAAATGTCTCCCTCCAATGACATTGTCTGAGTAATGGTTTCTCTATTTAGTACATAGTATTATTGCACTTACTTGAGTGTTTATAAGTCTGTCTTCCCCTGGGACTGTGATGTTAAGGCTGAGAAACATCCCTCTTTGTATTCCCAGTGCCCGGCATACAGAAGGAGCAACAGAAGTATATATGTTATATTCCATGAGGGCAGGGATTTTCCATTGCTACATCCTCAATGTCTAGAACAGCAGCTGGCATGCAGTAGGCACTCAGTAGATTTTGTTGACTGAATGGCACAATTATGATTGGTGACCCACATATTCCCCCACTGAAAGGAAGAAGAAACTATGCTCATTTTCTGTTAGTTTATTTTAAATCACATTTTTCCTTACCATGACATAGATTTCTGTGGCTTTTGTTTAGACTGGTGTGCCCTGGCTAGTCCCTTAAGCTATAAACTCTTCAAGGACAAAAGGTAATTGTTTTACCCATATCTGAACTCTGTACACTTCTTTTCACAACAGTAAACTCTAATGATGTTATTCATGGTAAAATGTCATATCTTAATCTTAACTCTTTCATTTTAAGTTAAAATGTTGACTCTATCTCCTTCATGCCTCACTTTCTACATCCATCAATAAAGTTAAGAAATAGGCCTATTTTAGAAAAACGTAATCATTATAAACACTGAGTAGAATGTCCTCCCATCCACTCCTGCAAGCTCTGGTCCAGGCTTGTCCTAAGACATTTCCCTACAGTCAGGATCAGGGTGTGGCTCAGGAGGCAGGGAATGTAGTCTTCTAATTCTCAGGCCTCACAATGGGCATTACGCAAAAAAGAGAAAAATCTAAAGTCCTATTTCTGTGCAATGGCTCCTGTGCAATTTCTCCCTAGGAGAAATTTTCTGTTAATGCTATACTATTTTTATGCAATACTAAAGTTTAATTTGAGTCTAAATGAAAAGTTTAGTTTAATACTAAAGTTATAGGCATAATCTTATCAAAGTTAGGAAAAAATAATTTATGAAAATGTTCTTTAGCACAGTAGTACCTAAAACATTTGAATGATTGAAATCAAGATCCAATGTACGGTTGCATATGGTAATATGAATGAGATCTAGTTCATTTCCTTATTATCGTCACATTCTCAGAGTGTGATAAGCTTTATTTGTGATTTCCACGTGGTACTGATGTAGTTCCTCCTGTAATAAAATCCTCTCAAAATAGTTTACAGCAACTCAAACAATAAAAATATATATAAGATAAAAATGGAAGTGATAACCATGGAACCAAAAATATAACAATGTCTTACAAAGAAATTTTACAAATTGGAATTAATAAGTTCATTTGTTGAGTCATGATTGTTGCTACGGATGGCACTTGACTAAAGTTCTGCTGTTTTGGCTAAACAAAAACTAAGAACAAGAAGGTGTTCCTTCTAGGCCATGGTTGCGTGTGCCAGCTTCTGTCATTCTGTCAGGTTTATCTCCATGCCTGATCCAAGGGCCCTGGCAGTCTCACATCATACAAACTGCCCCCACAGGATCCTGCACCTGAATGTGAGTGCTTCAGGCCTGACAGCTGAGATTGGGGTGGGCATTCACAAGGACAATCAACACCAATATAGTAAACATGGCTGTCGTTCTTAATTGTAAGTTGGAACTTCTTTAAGACAGTTTCATCTGTTTATATTCTGGAGTGCTCTAAGGGAAATGACTTTAAGTGCCGCAGAGAAGCCCAAACATGCACAAAACTACAAGAGATCACCGCTCATCCTACTTTAGGGGTGGAAGTCATGGAGTGCAGTGAATTTTGCTTCTATTTACTAGCCAGACTTATAGGCTAGTACTGTCTCCTTTTTCATAGAAGGCTATGACCACCTTTATCTGTGGCCTCCTTTCTCCTATACAGTCTGGCTTCATCCCCATTCCACAATTAAATTGGCTTCCCCAAAGATCATGCGTCATCTCCTAATCATCTAATCCAATGACTAGTATTCACTTACATCACGGGGGTTCCCATTGAACCACTCCATTTCCCCTTCTACTTCTGACCGCTCCTTCTCTATCTGCTCCTCACTTTTAAAACTGGGTCTTTGATCTTCTTTTCTCACCCTATCCTCCCTTCCTCAGAAATCCTATTCATTCTCTTGGCCTCAACAAGCTCCTTCCTGTAGGGTGAATTTCCAAATCCACATTTTCATCCTTGACTTTGCCCTCAGCTCCAGTCCTGCATCTTCAAACACAATGGCTATTTCCCACTTGTCATTTCAAATACAATATATTTAAAATTGGACTTTTCAATTTGGTCTCATCACTTCATCCAAAAAGCATACCATTTGGCTCTCTTCCCTAATTTTCTTTTTTTTTTTATATAATTTTATTTATTTATTTATTTTTCCCCCAAAGCCCCAGTAGATAGTTGTATGTCATAGTTGCACATCCTTCTAGCCGCTGTATGTGGGACGCGGCCTCAGCATGGCCGGAGAAGCGGTGCGTCGGTGCACGCCTGGGATCCGAACCCGGGCCGCCAGCTCTAAGCCATGGGGCCGGCCCTCTTCCCTAATTTTCTTATTTTTGTTTGTTATCTTTTCCCTTTTTCTTCTTCTCTTGGTCCTAATCACCTTCAGATTTCCTCTGTTCCAATTGAACCAGTGTAAATATCATGTCTCTCTCCTCTGTATTCAGAGAACTCTTTTCTCTTACTTCAGAGATCCCTCTGCCTACAGACTTACTCAGACATTAACCTTATATAGCTTCGGCACATTTCCAGTATCATTCACTTTGCTTTTAACTATTTTTACTCATGAATTGTCTTCTACATGCTGTTTCAATGCCTTAAAATTATAAATGGTGTCTTTTATGTCTCTTTATTTCCTCATTAAGCAGAGTATAGAACTTTATATATAGTAAGTGATCAAAAAGTAGTTGCTGGGGCTTTTAGTGATTTTTTTAAATGGTCTGGGTCTTGGCCCAGATACCATCATATCATCTATTCTTCTGACCAGAGATGGGATGTCTTTTAAAGTGGTTTTTAGACCCAACTCTATTTTCTATCCCTGCTGCTGCAATTCATGCTGTCAGCGCTTGTGGACCGAGCTATTTCCTGGGCAGATTCCTAGATTTCATCAGGATGAAAACTGATGAAAGAAAGATAGAGATTTTCCACAGATTTTTAAATTCTTGGACTAGACTAGAATTTCTTTATATGTCTAGCAATGAAATCTTAAAGAGATGCATAGCACTATATCTCAGAATCTCCTAATCCAAACAGCTCAATGACTACAGTTAAACTGAGAGGCTTTGATACATGAATCCTGTTTTCATGGGAACTAATAATCCATTATCTGAATATCCGGGCAAGAAAATGCCTCTTTTGTCATCGAGTCATAATTGTCTGGTTCTTCCACTGCCTGCTTGATTTATTTTTAAATACCCTTGATCTTTGTCTTCTCTTGGATATAAGTAAAATAATTCTTATAAGGCCTACTGGCCCCTAATGTCCTCTATCCATGTTTCATCCATGCTGCCAGACAATTGCTGAGATTCAATCCAAGATGACTTAAACATAAGCTAGTTTATGTTTTAGATAACTCCCTAAAAAGGCAGCTCTAAACCCTAAAGTTGTATTTCTTGAGAGATTTCTATTGCATTGCATATTTTACTTTATTGCACAAAGGAAAAGAGACAAAGAATGGGTTGTTTTGACTTTATAATAATTCTGCTATTCATCAATAAAGGTAAAGATAAGAGATAACGTCTATACAAAACCATATTCCCTTCTAGTCCTTTAGACCATTTTCAAAGGCTACTTATCAAAACACGAGTCAATGGAATTAAAGAAAGGTTTATACCATTAAGCTCCAGTGAGGAAAACATTCAGTTCAGAGGATCACAAAAATATATGTATAAAGAATAAAATAAATTAAATCTAGAACTTAATCTTCAAACAGGGCATACTTAGTTAAATTTTCTAAATATCTGATGTGATAGCAGCTAAAGTCATTTGGTTTAAATTCATGATTAAAGAAATAAAGATACTACATTTATTTAAATATACTGTATTCACTAATTATTGAGCCACATGACTGAGTTGCTATTTTAACTTTGGTTAAAGATTAATTCTGGTTGTTCTTAAACTTTCCTTAAATCCTTTTACTTTGTAATTAAGTGAAAAGATTATGCTTAAAGTTAATTTCTATGTCATATTAGAAAGGAAGCAAAATTGATTGCACTAAGCAGAAAAATTTCCCTTAATTCAGAAATATTGATCTAAAAATGAGGGCCAAATGAAAGATTCTGGTTTTTTTTAATCTGATCTTTGTTCATCCTTCATTTACCTTAGAATAGATTACAAAGCTTTCTTACTAAAAACTTCCTTTCTTGATTTATATTCGATGCAATATTATTAGGAAAAAATTTACCCCATCAATACAAATTTACATTTCCATTAGTTCTTTCTTAAGTACTTGTATCTGTGAAATAAGTGTAACTAATATAATTTTAAATTAAACATCATAATTCATTTCTCCAAATGAAAAAATTTATTTTTATTTTCTATATTTTAATTCACACGGAAAAATATTTATTGATTGCCAACTATGTACTTTACTACTTTAATAATCCCAACAATTACTTTAATAATCCCAATAATATCTTGTAAGAAATCCAAATTTGATGTATGGGTAATTTGATTTTGTTTATATAGGTGCAGTGGTCAGCCTCTAACATGGCTCCCAATGATCCCCACCTTTTGGTGTTTGTGCCCTTGGGTAACCCCCACCCAAATTGTATCAGTGTTGATCTGCATGAAAATAGAATATGGTAGAAGTGTGGCATTGTATAATAAAGGATTTGCCTGTCCTTCATCCCTGGTTCCTGGGACAAAGAGTTAGAGTTACTGTCTGTTATTCATAGTGGGCCCCTCAGATCACACCTGAGCTTATGCTAACGAGGTGACTCATAGATAGTTTCACAGTGGGGGTGGGCCATGCCAGAAAGACCAACCACTGTACCAGAGGGTTGGGACTTTGAGCCACATGATATCAGTCTGATCTCTTGGGAGGAAAGAGAAGGATGTGATTGAATTCGATCATGTAGTCAATGATGCAATCAATCTAACCTATAGAATGAAACCTTAATAAAAAATGTGGACATCAGAGAAGCTGGCTGAGCTCCCTGGGTGCTGATACACAACAATACTGTGAGGCTGATGTGTTCTGAGGACGTGGAAGCTTTGTGTCTGAGAACCTTCCAGACCTTGACCTTCGCATCTCTTCATTTGGCTGATTCTGATTTGTATCCCTTATAACAATTATAAATAGAGTGCTTTCCTAAGTTCTGCAAGTTGTTGTAATGAATTATTGAACCCAAGGGGACAGTAAGAACCCACGATTTGCAGCCGATTGATCAGAAGTGCTGGTGTCCTGGGAATACCCAAGCTTGGTGTCCAAAGTTGAGGGCAACCTAGTAGGAGACTGTGCCCTTAACCTGTGAAATGTAACTAAACTCAGGCAAGTTAGAGTCAGAATTGTATCGCATATGATATGTCACTTCAAGAGTAGGTTATAAAAGACAATGTGGCTTTGGCCTCTCTCTCTGGGATCCCTGACTCTGGGAGAAATTAGCTGCCATGTTGTGAGCAGTCATAGCAAGAGTTTATGGATGAGAAGCTGAGACCTCCAGCCAATAGCCATGTGAGTGAGCCTTTTTTGCAAATGGATCCTCCAGCCTCAGTGAAGCCTTTAGATAATTAGATGTCTGACTGACATTTTGATTGTAATCTCATTTGAGATCTTGAGCTAGAACTACCCAGCTAAGCCACTCCCAGATTCCTGAACCACAGAAACTGGAGATAGCAAACGTTTATTGTTTTTAGCCACTAAGTTTGGTGTAATTTGTTATGTGGTAATAAATAAAGAATTCACTAGGGAATATGAGATCATTTGTGTTTGGTGTTAAGATTTAAATCTCTTGTTTTCCAGTGCATCCAAAAGAATAACGTGTAATTGCCCCTTCCCTATCATTGATTGATTTTTCTTTAGAATAGATCTCAGTAAGTTTGCATATGTCCCCATAACAAGTGAGATTACCCCTCTTGACTCTAGGCTAGGCTAAACCAGCCCCCAAAATCTCAGTGGCTTATTACAGTAAAGCCTATTTCTTGATCACGTAGTAGTTAGATGTGGTCTGGGCAGCTGTGCTTCAAGCAATGGATCAGCAATCCAGGCTTCTTTCATCTTTTCAACATCCCCACGCAGGAGAAAGTGAGGAGGGTCTCACATGGGGTTTATCACCAGGGTTAGAAATTACGTACCTCACCTCTGCTCACATCCCATGGGCAAACTCATACAGCACCAACCTAACTTCAAGGGAAGCTGCAAAATGTGCTTCTTATACATGACCAAGAAGAAAGAATGGAAATTTGTGACAACCAGAAGTCTCTGCTGTAGAGTAGAGATCTGTTTTCTTTGGAGTATACTGAGTCTGGTGAGAAGCATCAAAAGGTATAAATAACAACATCCTCCACCCAAAATAAAGAGAGGAATTTTCATGATTAATGGGGCATAGGCTGATTCAGTAACAGTAAACATCTCTATGACATGGCTTATGGGGTATCATGACTTTTAGTTTCTATTTTGATGAAAATGTTAATCTATTTACACTGTCACAAAATAAAGAGAACCAAATGTAGGTTTCTCTGTTTCAAGGGCTATCATGTTTTTTGTTCTGTCACACTCGGGACAGATACAATATTTATATATTTATATAGGTTGAAGGATATTAAAACCAATGAAGGAGGAAGGAAATTCTCATGTGCACCCAGAGGCACACACACCCAGGTCATATATTCTGACCTGGGTTGCTTCCAAGATGAACTAGTTAGTGCCTAATTTCTCCAGCTCCTCTCATCTGCAGGCATTTCTTTATTGAATTTTCAGGCTTTGCTCAGCTCCCATACTGTGCCAGTTCTCATCATGGCAGTCTGCATTCCAACAGGCTTAGACACGCCATCGTGCAGCAGCAAAGTATAATTAATCTTGCTGCTGTAAGTATATGCATATCCCTCACCTGCCACCTTCCTCTCCAATCCACACCCTTGCCCTTTCCTCCCACCCCACCCCTTACATACACACACCTTACACGCGTGCCCAGTCCATATGCTTGGGCTTATGCTTAATTGTATGTCCATTTCCCACTCCGGAATGGAAGCTGTGAAATAAACTGTAACCTACTACATTAAGCCCTAATATCCACTTTGGCTCTTATTAAATTTGGATCTGAAATCTCCCTACCTCTTTAGGAGCTTTAATTTAGACTAAGGTACTGGAGGGAGACCTACAATATACATATTTCTACTTCCTCTAGACCTACCCATTACTGAATTCCTCCCTGCACTGATAACTACTTCTGAAGTCACAGCACGTATCAGGGCCAAGCCCCCATGGGTATGACATTACACCATGATTGGCTTTATCCAAAGGCCTTAGAAAGCCTAGGTGAGCTAGAGATAAAAGAGAAGCTTAAAAGGACTAATATTTATTTTTGAAAATTGAATATTTTAAGTAATTTTTGGTATTTGTAAGACATTAAGAAATCACTGTAATATTGTATTTTTACATACATGGATGAGAACGCTACAATAAAATAAATACAGAAACAGATATAAATACATAAAAATAGATTGTGTTGGAAATGAGAAAAATGATATATAACAATATAAAACACCTTAAATCGTTCTCTTTACTCATTCTTTAGTCCCTAGGAACCCAGAAGAAAAAGTATATATTATCCAAGCTATTTGGGGCTCACAAAGAACCTAGAATTTAAACTGAAATTTGAGATTGAAAGTCAGTTTCGTGGCTACTTGGCATATGCTCAAAGAATAAAGGGATTATCCAAAGATCCAGACTCTCCTTTTCCCAAAGATCTGTCTGCAAATCTCCCTTGAACTTTAATGATGATGACAGGATTGCGGGTTTATCATGTTTTATTACCTTCGTGAAAAACAGGGGAGGATGGAAGTAGAGAATGGAAAAAGGGTGCTCTAACAAGCACCTTCATTGCCCTCTTTTAAATCTTGATTCATCTAGACTTTTCAAATCTGGAAACTCTCCATATCTTATCCTGAGCTCTGCTCTCTATCAGTGAATACATTAGGGAAAGAAAATCAAAAAATTAAATAGCTTCATGTGTTCTGACCTCTCTCATAAGGGCTCTGAAAATGTGCTGTAAATAAACAGGCAGGCGGTATTTTTCTTTCTCTTCTCTCTGGAAGAAGAGAACAGGGAGCAGAAGTTTCCACTGTCCTTTTTTCTAAGCACTCTATTTTATCTGCCAACCACGCTTTGCAAAGAAATGGGGCTGATTACTGAATCAGTTCCAAACCCTCTTCTTACTATGAGAGTCTGTATAAATCATCGAACTGAAGACCTGGGCAAGACCCCAGCTGTCTACAGGCAGTAACTCTTACGGTTGAGATAAAAAGAAAGCTGACACAGAAAAACTTAGGCGGGAGCGTATTTAACCTTTTCCACTCTGGAAGTAATAACTGACCCAATTTTGTGTTCACATTAAACTGGGTGGGAAGTTTTTCTCCCAAAGAGCACAGATGGAAAATACATTTTTTTTCATTGTAAGCATTAACTCTAGGTTTAAATTCTAACATTTATATGTAGCTTGCCTTTTTGGAGGGCTGTGTTTCAGACACATAATAGTGCTCTTCATCATTTGCTGGTGACTTTATATGAGAAACATTAAATGCGATGTACCTAACCCCTTCCCCATCCTCACTCAAGGGCGTGGGAACTACAGGGTGAAATTTATTCATTCACAAAAATTTTAAACACTAACTATGTATCTGACACTATTCTAGGTTCTAGAAACAGAAAGTTGAACAAGAGGGACAAGAGAAACTTGTTTTCTGCCTTTGTGATTTGTAGGACTTTCACGTCATTTCTCCCTATGCAAAAGCTTAGTTCTCATGAATCGAGCCCTAAGAGGTAGTTTCCTTACTCTGAAGATTTTTTTCCTCCCTTCTTCCAACGAAATTCAGAACGTAAGTTTTCTCACTGGGCACTGAGACAGTGTCAAGTTCCTTTGGGGTGTTCCAGCCCTGAATGTGTGTAGAGGGTAGGGGTAGGAGTCAGGAGGAGGTGGGTGGGCTTCTGTTTAGCTTCTGAAAAGATGCGAAATGCTTCCAATCCCCCAAATAGAATGAATTTCTGAGAAACTATTGCCCTTCTGCCCAGGTGTGTGCATGGTCCAAAGATAGGATGGAGAGATAGGCTCTAAATTATTCCTTCATCTCACACTACCCCACACCCTCGGGCAGTGATGGCCTAACTCACGTATCATATCCCCCCTTATGTTCACATGTGCATGTACTTGTTTCTTCTCAACTTATATTCCCTTACTCTCTGAAAGCAATGCTGAAATTCCCTACAATCCGTGTAACACCTGGAAGACACAGGAATAGGCACTACTTCGGCTCTCTTCTGTTAGGGATGCTGTTTAGCTTCCCCTAAATATGAGGATTTAGCAGCTCTGGGTGGTGATGGGATTATATTGGTATTTCTCACTAACAATACTGATAGGGTTTTGTTTTGCTTTTTTTTTCCTTTGTGTTAAATCAGGACATTATAAAGTCAATAAAAGAATTTGTTAATAAGACTGAACATAATGCTTGAATCAACAAACATTTACTGAGCATATGTTATGTGCCAGGGACTTTCCTGACACGAACAGACAAAAATCCTCCCTCGGGGAGTTTAAATCTATGAAATGTACACACATGTGCACACGCACACACAGACACATCTCATATGATGCCACTATGGACAGTGTGAGTCTGATGTTAACTAAGTTATACACTGGAGAAGTCTTTAGCAGGAAAGTGGGAAAGACAGGGGAGCAGAGCTTACCCCATCTACACTCCATGTCAGGTGCCATACTCGTTACCTCATTAATTCTCACGATCATCTAAGAGATCATCATTATGATGGAAATTCCAGAGGAAATCAGGAATTTAAGACAATACAAAGTTAAGTGGTAAAATATCAAAGTTCTTTTATATCCACAACTGCCTAAGGCCAAAAGAGCAAATTAGCCTTTGGTTTGAAATGAGCAAATTAGCCTTTGACATGTTAAGTTTGAACTAGCATAAGGAACATCATACGAAAATCAAATGAGCAGTGTTCAGTAAATGGGAGTGCCTTCCCTTTCCTGCCCCTCTCTGTCTTCATGTTCCTGTTTTCCTGTAAATGAAAGTCATACTGCCATATCCCCAAAAACTGAAACTGGGAAACTTAGAGTAATCGCTAATTTTTCTCAGTTCTTTAAATTGCACAAAAATTCAGCTGCCCTACTTCTTTCAAATATTTCCACATAAATACCTTTTCCTGAAATCTTTCTATCCTTGTTGCCCTTCCTTCATTTGACTCACTTGCAATTTCTCCCCTGAGATATTGAAATCTCCTCGCCGCATCCCTCCAGCTCCTGCACTCCTCCCTCCTTCTAGCCACTAGTGTCAGAGTGGTGGCTCTCTGTGGAGCCTCTACTCCTTCTACAGTGTTAGATCCCAAAACAGCAGCAAAAACAGTCCTATCTTTATTAAGCACATAAAGAAACCAATGTGCAAAACATGTTTTTTTGTTTGTGTTTGAGTTATAGAATCTTAAATCTCTAGATATGATTGCATTTCCACACTATAAATGGGAGGATTTTTAATAAAGTCGTGAACATTATGCTACTGGGGGCATCTTGCATTTCTTTCATAATGCTGATAAAATTTACAATTTGCTCGTTTATCATCTGTCTTGTGCTAATTGTAAGGTCTCTTACGACAGGGACAATTTGCTTTTTTCTGTTTAGTTTAGGTTTGGTTTTATTTTAATTCAGCAATGTATGCTCAGAGCCTAGCATGCTTGAGTGAATGAATAATACAAACACAAGATTGGTGCCTGGAATCAAAGGAAGGTTTTGCAACCTGGCTAACTGGCTGCAAACTCACAATTAATCAACAAGCATTTGCTGCATCCTGCACAGTGTGCAGCACACCTGCATTCTGTCTGCCTCTAGAAACATGTATCTGCTTTTCAAACTGTCAGCATTTCTTTTCTTCAGCCTAACTAAGGTAGAAAGAGACATGCAGGAGTAGAGAGAGAAGAATGGCACTCAACATGTTCAAACTTGATGGTGTGTCGTTTTGGTGTTTACATAATAAAATCTGCCTAAGAGTGAATTATGTCAAGTATGTACTAATGGTATTTTGCCTGCAGTGGTACCAGAAATCTTAGACCCTTCAAACCCTTAAGAATCAAAGACAGACACACAGTGCCAGCCACCTGGTGATGTAAAGGGAAGGGTTTCTCATTTTGTGGGAAAGGGAACAGACTTGAAGTCAAGTAAGTTGTCCACGGTCATGAAGTAAATCAATGAAAACACCCAGGTTAACGAGAGCTGGGCAACAAAAGGCGACATACTCCCTGTGAAAGAAGCTCTTGTTATTTCCACACAGTATTTTCCTATTTTTCGTTTCCATTTGAACGTCTACATCAGCCACACTGAAGCTGAGTGACAGGGCAAACAGACTTCGTGTGGAGCACCCTTATAAAGAACCAAGGGTTATTTAGTAGGAATGTTCTGACATTAGTCAACCTTCGTTTAATAGTTTAAAAATTCAAAACTTTCTGGAAATGAAAGAAAGAATACAGAATCAAGACAATGTGTGATGAATTTTACAATTCAGCAGAGGGATTAAATCTGAAAAGATTCTATTACTGGCCCTCTCTATCACTTCTCTCTATTTCTAGGCCCTATCCCATTTTAATCCCTGTGTTGACATTTCAGTCGTTAGCCTTCTGTTTGCCTTCCTCTTTTAGTTTCTATAGAGCAAATGTTCTAAATCTAAGATCCATGAACTCTTGGACACCCTGAATGAACTTGGGGGGTGGGAAGTTCATATCCATGAACTCCCTAAAACTGCAAGCAAACCTTTGTGGGAATGGGCAGAGGTGCATTTCACAGGGAAGGCGAAAAGAGCCCTGATAAAATTGCCATGAGGGTTAATACTGCACAAAAATGAGTCAGTTACTGCCATAAAAAGTAAATAACAAGGTCCACATAAACAAGTCCTATTCAGAAATTTTTTAAAAATTGTTTTGTTTAGAAATACAAGGAAAGCATTAGCTGGAAAAAGTGTTGGTGGGAAACATAGAATTGTAACTTGTGCTCCTGCCATGCTAGCCGAGGAGGGTAAAGTAGAATTGCAAGAACCGTGACTTCTTACTCCCCCAAAAGGTCACCCCCCAAAACTTGCAGGAACCCTGCACTCAGGCCCTTGCTTGTTATGACTCAGAGTGAGTCCTCTCTCCCTCCAGTGATGGCTGTACTGATGTCCACTGACTGCTGATGTCTCCCCTTTTCCTTATATTTCCAGCTCTTTGGTTTTACTGAAGTCAAAGCTTTCTGGAGTCCTTTGCTTTCAAAAAAAAAAAATATATATATATATATGCGTGTATATACATATATATGTATTTCTCTCCTACTAGTACATCTAACAGTACATGGTGTGCCTCTCTGTTTGCTATGACGTCACTTACATGGTCAAGTTTCTATTATACATCGCAATTTGCATCCTGAATGACGATAGTTAATATTCAATGATGGGTTTAATATCTTTAAAAATGCCCAGTTTTAGAAAAGACATTCATCTACCATCCATCCAAAACCCAGCATTTTCGGATTATTATATCTTGCACTAAAACTGATGCCTCTAGTCTTAAAAACTGACGTCTCAAGCTAATCATGAAAGAAAGTTTAGAGTTAAGCAACCAAAAGTAAAATCTTCTCCTCAACGTTTCATGGTGATTCTATAGCAGTAACCAAGATGCAGGAAGCAGAAAAACAAAGAACTCAGTCCTCGTTTTTTTCCCAAACACTCAATTCATAGATACACTGAAGACTGAGGCAATTTAGCAAGGATAAAAAATGTAAATATAAAAACAAAAGCATAGGATATGTTCAGGCTGAGTTAGAAGGTATCCTGGTGGAAGGGGGTCCTCAGTGATCCTAAAAGGCTTTCTATCTGTACCCAGCACAGAAGAAATATTTCCCATGAACTGAATTAGGTAATAAATGCCTTCATTCACTGGGACTACTTAATAACAGTTAACTTTTATCCTTGATTAATAAGACTTTTTAGATGCAATTCATGGAAAGTCAACTCAAAATAGCCTAAGGAAAAAACCAGGAGAGGGAAATTTATTTTCTTATATAATATATAAATATTTAA
This sequence comes from Ceratotherium simum simum, assembly GCF_057802395.1. Classification (NCBI taxonomy): domain Eukaryota; kingdom Metazoa; phylum Chordata; class Mammalia; order Perissodactyla; family Rhinocerotidae; genus Ceratotherium; species Ceratotherium simum. Next base: position 65,978,698 of record NC_141909.1, on the reverse strand, counting down.
AACCAGCCTTAAAATTGACTAAATCTAGAGACTAAAACACAGGGATATAAGGAGCATGGCTCCAAGACCCCTTACATACTCCTTTGAGTGTATTCTTATTTCTCCTTCAGTTCTGAGTTCTAAATGTCACCTCCTCTTGAAAGTCTTCCTGAACTCCTACAAATCCAAACTAGGTGACACCATAGCAAGCTTTATATATCCCATTGTGGGGTGAATCTCATTTGAGAATTAAAAAAAAAAAATCCTACATTCCTAGGGCAATACTGATTGTTCTAGAGCTATGGTAATGAGTAGCCACCAGAACTTTAAAATCAGTTTAATCAATGACAACTTGCTTCAGGGAACATATTTTTGCAAACCAATCAATCAGTAACAGCTCCTCACCAATCAGGAATCAGCCAATCAGAAAGAGACTCAGACTCAGACCTCTAAACTCGCCTCTAAGTGCCAAGCAGTCCATAGCGGTCTCATATGAATAACCGTATTTCTACAGATGATGTCAACAATCCATTTACATACCTGAGACTCCGTCAATCTCTGAACTCCATCCTTTCCCTAAACCATATATAAGATCAACAGTCTGCTCTGCTCAGAGATTCTGTGCCTGACCAACATAGTTCTCTCTTACTACAGTAAACAATAAACTCACCTTTATGTTTTTTTTTCTTTTATTGAGTGGTCATCTCATAATTCTTTGACAGTCTGTGTTGCAATAGTCTGTTTTCTTATCAGTCTCCACCACTGGACAATATCCTTCATGAGGGCAAAGGCTGAATCTGTGTTTGTTGTAGTTGCAGTTCCCCTGCTCAGCAAGAAAATATACTTATGGCACTTGTTGAAGAAATATGTGGATGCATGCAGGGATGGATGGGTGGGTGGATGGATGAATGGGTGGTTGAATGGCAGAATCATATCATCACCTAGAAGGTTCTGGAAGATGGCCCTCTGGGCAAAAAAGTCAGAGGTCTCACAGGTGACACCAATAGCAAAGGTAATGAAAATCCTTCACAAAGAGATTGCGGTTATATGTGAGACACTGGCAGAGAGTCTCAAAATAGCTGGGGGTAAATTTTAATGGGGTCCTTTTCTGATTCTCTAAAGGAGGAGAATGGGTCCATAAGAGAGGGAATGATTCAGAGATAATAGTGTCTCTATGCACATATAATCTAATTTTTACCCATCATCAGCAAGAATCAGAAGAAACTCAGGTCACTAAGTCAACAAGTCATCACCAAGCCACTTAGAGAGTTGAGAGTTTGGAACCCTTACATTAGCATTTGATTTTATCCGAATCACCTTGTGAGGAGAGTCTTAGCCTGTCTATTCAGAAGGTTCCTGTTTGGCCAAGGACAATTCTCAGAGAAGGGGATAGGAATGAGTAGTTATCAGCCAGCAGTCAAAGCAGCTGGGAGATGGGTAACCCTGGGGATCTGTGCGAGGCACCAAGAGCATCCTATACACAAGGCTAGAACAGGGTTTCTCAACTGTGACAGTATTACCATTTGGGGCCAGAAAATTCTTTGTTGTACAGGGGATATCTTGCGCATTGTAGGATTTTTAGCAGCATCCCTGGTCTCTACCCACTAGTAGCACCACACCCCTTTCCCCAATTGCGAAAACTAAAAATGTCTCCAAACATTGCCAAATGTCCCCTGGGGGCAAAAATCACCCCTGGCTGAGAACAAGTGAACTAGCACAAGAAGCAAGGGTGAGGGTCAATTAAGTAACTTTATCTTTTTGCACACAGAACAGTGTGTGACACAGAAGAGTCACTCATCGCATGTTTTTGAACAATATTCCAAATTGTCAGGTAAAGAAAAGGAACTCTAAAAAAAGGAATTCACAGTTGACTCTCCAGTAAGAATTATCTCAACAGTTTGCTCTTTCCAAGTACAGATGTATTCACCTATTAATTGTTTTGAATGCACAGATAAATGCTTCTAACACAATGTAACACATTTCTCCCTAAACATTATTGTGTTTTCTCAAGACACCTGTCACCATGGAGTTTTCTGACAGTGAAAATTGTCATGCTCTCTCATTCTTAAAAATGAGAAAGTAAAAAGAAATCCATTGTCAAAAAATAGGGCTCAGAGCAGAGGATCAGGCTAGACAGGACATGAGCAGGGTTAAGCAGAAAATTAGGGTATAGCAAATGAAGCTTAAAGCTAAACATCAGTACATGAGAAAGGGAGAGACACGGCACCAGTTGTATTGAGCCAAGTGGAAACTGAGAACATGATCTAAGGAATTTCTGCAATTAGTGGCTCAGCAGGGCAGGTACCTGAACCAGTCATGAGGGCATCGAGTTCAGTGATGAGATGCCCCTCAGCCTGTCCACTTGATGGACATGTACAAATCCCTTCCTCAAGACTCAGCTGTTTTCATCTTCACTATGAAAACTTCCTGCCCTGTTCTCCCCACAGGCAAAGATGAGCGCTCCCTCCACCCTTTCCTATTGCACCCAGGGCATAGCTCTGTTAGAATGTTTACCCATTGTTCTCTCACTGTTGGACTTTTTGTCGTTCTCCCCAGTTAAATGATGAGCTTCATAGCACAGGGTTTTGTTCTTGTTTTATCTTCCTGACTTAGGCATCCAGAACTCTTATGCAATATTCATTCAATAAATCTTCACTGAGTACTTGCTATGAACCAGATACTGTCTGCCTCAACCCTAATGTTCTGTCCCACCATCCTATTAGAAAAGAACATGCCACTCCACTCCACCTCCCAAAAAGGAAGTATTACTTCTCATTGCCTTGACAAGTCACCCTGTTACCCTAAGTGTCTCCAAGCTTCTGTGATGGGCTCTGGTTGCCATTCTCCATCTCAGGAGGAGCTGCACCATGATGGATTAATTGTCTCATGAAATCAGTATGCCCTGGGCACTCTCTGGAATTTAAGTCAACCTATGGAGAGACAAGCACAGAGCTCAGAATCCTTGCTCAAACTGATTAGCATTGTACATAGAGCGTATGACTCTGTCGATGATGAATGCCATCAGCAAAGTGGAGTATTGTATTCGATACACCTCTCCTGGGTTGCCTGATTTTTATTGCTAGTTTTTAATAACTTATGTAAATCAGAGCCACCACTTCACATAAAATTGTTGAGCTTTTTCTAATATTATTAAAATCTAATATGTCATTTTAATAATATTGGAAAAAGAATTGATTTCATTATATTGGAGGAGTCAAACGGATTCTCATATTCCAATAATTATTTTCCTTTATTCACATCACCAGTGTTAGGAGCATGGAACATATTCCAAGAAAGAAACCATATTTAGAATCTACTTTTATTGGGAGGCATTAATTAGTTCTTTTAATAGCCTGGTTTTCCCCTATCTAATATTATCCAGAACACTTAGGAAATATGTTGATATTTATAGTCATAATACACTAGTACTTTCAGTGACATGAACTCCCAGATGACATCATAGTAATATTACCTCAAAATAAAGGATGTTTTATAAACTTTTTATATTTCGATTACATATAATATATATGTTTTTATATTATATACGTATGTATGTATTTCCATTATTTCTTTAATATCTCTTTTATAGTCAGGGGCCAGCACAGCAGAATCAGCATCTAAGATATTATTTTTAAGCACCCACAGTAACCTGTCTGGAAACATAATAATGTCGTGAGTGTTATAAGCTACATGCTCTGGGGAACACAGACAGCAAGCAGCTAGAGTCAGATATTCCACCATGGCCTAAGGTAAAAAAGATAATTTTCTGCAATATCATGAACCTATATCAGCATACCTATAAAAGCAATATGTTTCTAGATAAAACACAGAACCCAAAGATACGTATTTTTTTCTAAGTTAAGACCCATCTAATGAACTGCATATTTTTACAAAAACCAGCCACCCACACTGGAAAGCTGTACTCAAATACACAGCCAGACAGACATCAACATGCAAGAATCTTAAGGCATTAGGAAGAATAAGTATGAATATGCCAAAAAAATATTAGTTTGGCTACATAATTAAAAGAAAAAGGTAACTTCTATAATTTAAGTGGCAAAGTATGCATTTTAAAATGTTATAATTATATTATTTCTAAGTCTAAAATAATAGTGCAAAGAGCTGGAAGAAAAATGCTCACTGGAGTTTGAGACATTACAACAACTCTCCATAACCAGAGCCCGTTATGAATATCTTTGAGCATAACAGTGTTATACCAGCAATAGATCAAAGAAACTTAACAGCCTTGTGTGTATAATTATAGCCTTCTTTCCTTTGATGGTAGTATGGTAGATGTGGGTGGGTACACATGTATGTTAATGCATGCTCTTTCGGAAAAAAACTTGGGGCAAAAGTCTCTTGCTGAGATCGTGTTGAGTTCAAGTTCTTTGGGCCCATTAAGTCTCCCCACACCCCAGAGCCCTAACAGCTCCACTTCTGTTCCTTGGGAAATCAGTTTTCCACTCTTCTAGTTAGAAACCACCAAGCTGTCTTTAACTCTCCCCTCTTCTTCATTCTCTATGCTTCTTAGCATAGTCTTAGCATTCTTAGCACAGTCCCTTGAATGTAGTAAGCATTCAGGGTTATTTCTTCAAATTACTTGCTATGGACATATTTTTATTTCCAAACGTTCTAGCCTATCCTTTTTCTCCTTATTTCTGCAGCCAGCCTACTCATTCCATCCCAGCCATTCCATTGCAATGATATCCTAGGCAGTACGTTCTCATTCACCCTACAGAGAGCTAGCTGCCAGATTTATCTTCCTAAAATACTATTTTAATTATCGATCACTTTCAAAATCTCCAATAGCTACTGCTAGTTTAGTGTTCAAATCTTAACACTATTTTTTAAGTGATTCTCTAACCTGAGCAACCCCAGCCTATTCGTTAATACTTTACTTTATACCACTAAATAGCCTATTTTCACCATGACTATCTACTACTAAGGCGCAGGGTTAGCCACACCTCTGACCTTTCTCTCATGTACTCCCTTGGCCTATAGGCTCTCCTCCCTTTCTTCAGTTATCCAGATTCATCCTTCAATCTCCAACTCAAGCCCACCTCCTTCCTATTTCCTACTTCAAGTACCTTCTTTTTATTTTCCGAACAATTACAGTCTTTAGTCTACCTTGCAATATTCATTATTTAATTATATATTATTCTTAATTCCCTTCTAATTTTCCCTTAATTTCCTTCTAATTATTCTGGTCTGCTCTATTCAATTTGATGGTCAAATCCTTAAAGGTAGGGACAAGATTTTAATCACCATCTCTAAGCTCAAAATCATGAACAACAGGCAGGAAAGAATAGTTATTGATCTTATCAGTGCTATACTGATGTCGCTGCATTAAGTCAGAAAACATCAGAGAAAATAATTGAAAGGTAAGTAAAAAACAACTTTTTCTTCCAAGAAATTAATGTCAATAATAAGCATCATATGTAAGTTATGGAAAACAGCAAGTGTATGAAATTCAAATCAATATGAATTTGAAAACTCTTTAAGGAAATCCAGAAATTGCTTCAGTAGAGTTCATTTTTCTTGTTCTTCCAGTCACCAATTTTTCTAGTAAGCTTTCTTAAGTTGTAAAACAAAGGTGAGAAACCTGAATATTCTTACAAGTAGTAAAGAAGAATACGAGTACATTTTACAAGAAAATAAACTAACAATTAGGAAAATTCATTTCAAGTTGTTAGTTTTAAAAATATATTGGATTTAGTGTTAAGTTAAAATATATTCATTCATTTAAAGTGAGATGGACACATTTTGTTGTACATAACTTACATTTTCATTAATGAGAAATGACCTCCTTCCTTTATCCATCCAAATTCCAGCTACTTCACCTTGCACATAGTAAGCACTCAAAAATTATTTCTTCAATTTACTCGTTATGAACACATTCTTCCTTCCAAATGTTCTAACCTTTCTTTTTTCTCCTTATTCTTGCAGCTACTCTAGTCATCTGGCCCTGGCAATCTAGTTTAAAATATTATGAATAATAATAACGAGCACTTGTCAAATAAACATGTTCATCTGAAATGATTTCCTGGTGTTGTTTTGTTTGCTTGGGACATGGAGATAATAAGGTGAAGGTAACAGGTACCGACTGAGCCATGGTCTATGATTCAATAGCATCGGCTCATACATGAAAAGGCAGCATTGGCCTACCTTATCGTGTAAAGTGACTTGTCAGTAAATTCTAAGCCCTACATTCCACATGCATTTTGTAACTTCTTGTGTGTACAGATAGATGTCTTTGATAACATATCTTGATAGAGCGAAATTGAATCAGAGTTCAAATTTTTCAATAGTAAATCTAATTATGCAATTTTAATTGTATGTAAAAAATTAAATAGTACTTATTACATCTACACATTTAAGTAATGCTGATTGGCTAATTCACTGAATAATTCAACTTGAGTATGGGTTTTGGGGGGAAAGACTGATATAGTATACGAATTTTTACTCAAAATCTTGAGATATCAGTATTATACTTTTAAAAAACGGCTTTTAAAATAACATAAACATATTGATCCTTACAATAAGTCTATGGTGATATATCTTGTTCTATGAAAAATTATTTTTCAAAGAAATAATCAATGAAAATGAAGGACAGAAATTAAGTAACATTTTAAGGTCACACACACAAAAATAGGTATGAAGTTAGGAAGAGAAAAGAGATGTAGTAAGCCCTTCTTGTACTCAACTTTGGAAATCACTCAGTAGTTGAATCAACAGTCTACATATCATTTCCAATATTACTCTATGTAGAAGATAGTGTGCCACATAAGTGATAGTCTCTGGGATTTTTTAAGCCCAATGGATAACATTATTTTAAATATGCTTTTTATGGGCCGGCCCCATGGCTTAGCAGTTAAGCGCGTGCGCTCCGCTGCTGGCGGCCCGGGTTCGGATCCTGGGCGCGCACCGACACACTGCTTCTCCGGCCATGCTGAGGCCGCGTCCCACATACAGCAACTAGAAGGATGTGCAGCTATGACATACAACTATCTACTGGGGCTTTGGGGAAAATAAATAAATAAAATAAATAAATATGCTTTTTACCAAAAAACTTTTATTCATATATAAATACATTTATTGGGTACTATATATATACTATATATAGTATATAGTATATACCATACTACATATATATAATGTATATACTATATATAATACATATTATAAACTTTCCATGTTGCTACCTCACATAATTATCATTTTAAAAATATACATACCAATATAATGAATCAATATATTAAATTTTAATTTCTTTCCATTTTCTTTTAGACATTTAGTTTTTCTTTGTGACTTTTGTTTTTCTTTGGGCGAGGATGATTAGCCCTGAGCTAACATCTCTTGCCAATCCTCCTCTTTTTGCTGAGGAAGACCAGCCCTGGGCTAACATACGTGCCCATCTTCCTCTACTTTATATGTGGGACACCTGCCACAGAATGGCTTGATAAGCAGTGCGTAGGTCAGTGCCTGAGATCCTAACCCGTGAACCCTGGGCCACTGAAGCGGAGCATGCAAACTTAACCACTATGCCACTGGGCCGGCCCCGTTTGTGACTTTTTAAAATCAGAAATACCATAAACATCTTTATTTATATAGAGTTCATTTCAACTTTGGATTAGTTCCTAGAATAAATTCTTGAAATTGCAATAACTATTTCAAAGGATAAAAATATTGTGTTCTCACTGGAAACTAGCTAATATACAAACAACAAACTAATTCCTTTCCAACAAGTGTGGTAAGAGTGTATACACCCTTCATAACTTAGCATTCCTATTTTTTATCTTTTCCTTTTTAATTTTAGTTGCTGTTGTTTTGTTTGTTTTTCTGAGAATTTGAGAGTTAAAAATGGAGCTGGGGATCTTTCCAGTTAATTTCCTTCTGCAGTTTCCAAATACATTTAGCAGGATAACGTAGCTTACTTTACTTTGAAATATCTTTGAGCCACAAATAATGGAGGCACGGTGTTGACAGACAAGATTGCGTAGTATAGAAGAACCCAGTCACTGCATCTATACTACCTGGGTTCAAATCCCAGCTCAGTCACTTATCAGTTACTCAATCCCAAGAAAGCTACTGTGCTCAGGTCTTGGTGCCACCTTTTAAAAGAGACACTGAAAAGCAGAACAAACAAAACGGCGAGGGGCCTGGGAAACAGGTGACAAGGAATAGTTGAGTGAAGCAGCAATATTTAGTCTGGAGAAAAGATAACATGGTGGGGACGTGATCGCTGACCTCAAATACCTGAAGAGCTGTCATGTGGAAGAAGGAGTAGATAGAATCCATTTCACGCCAGAGAAGAGAATAGATGGAAATCACAAGGAGGCAGCTTCCAGCTTTATGGAAGGATAGACTTTCTAATAATTACAGCTTTTCAGTGATGAGCCTGACTTCCAACCAGAGTAGCAGGCTTTCTGTCACTGGAAGATTTGTGGCTGCAGCCAAATGACCATCTGTCCTAGATGGCGAAAGTTAAATGCTACAGTCTAGACAGGAAGGCAGGGGTTGGGGAATGGGAATTTGGGAGAACTGCCAAAAGATAACACCGCCAAGCCTCTGGGAAGCAATTTGGGAACACTGCTTGAGACCCCAGGCAGGTCTCTGGTGGGAGCAAGGCTGGCATCTTTCTAGGTAGGGGATAGAAAACTTCTGAAAAATGGGGTCTAGAGACTGATTAATAAATGAGAAAGGAAAGAAAAAAATATGTTTGGAAAATTTTAAGTGAGTTACCAATAAAATCATTCTCAAGAACTGATTCATCTTAAATAATGGTTCCTGAAAATAAATCAGTAATTGTTTCTCTTTGTAACGATTTTATAATCTTCTTTTGAAGCTATTAAAATAAGAGTTTGTTTCTTTGTTCTCTAGAAGTATATGCAGTATTAGTCTCATATTAAAATTAGATAAATCTTTTTTTAATTTAAATTTATCCCTTAGATTACTCTGTTTTATAGATCTTAATCCATGGGAGAAGGAGACAGGGAAGAGCATTTGCTTTCAGAGGGGCCTCTGTTATATTTCATACTGTATCTCCCAAGGACACCATGGGTGTTTCAATGGAGGCCTATTAATAATAGTCAAAAAACAGGATTGCTATAAGAAACCTACAGACGTCATCCAATAAATTTTTCTAAAATTTAAATCCCAGTAAGAGAAGAGCTTTTTCCCTTATTTGTTCTTTGTTTAGTTCTTCTGGGTTCCACTAGGTTATGATCTCTTGTTTAAACTGTGTTTAAATTCCACTTCAGTCTGAGTTTTGTTTGAAAACTTATGGGTGGAAAATCCACGGATATTAATGCCCCAGGATTATTGGCTTAAAAAAAGATCTTAACATGACACAGCCAAATATTTGGGAAAACTAACTACTTTAAACGGTGCCAAGTTAAGGCTTTTATGCTGAACCTCAGGCCACACTGAGTTCTAATTGCTGGCTCAGCTCGGGCCTTTGCAGCCACAGTGACCTGACCTCACTCTGTTCCCTCCTCCATGTATTAATTTCCTTAACAAGAATTTTCACAATTGTGTGGACTGAGGAGGTTCCCGTGTATGCATCCAGTAATCCCCATTACCAGAGCCTGCCAAAAGATAAGTGACCGTGAACCACTCCCGCTCTCTGCAGGGCTCAGTAACCCTTCACTGAGTAAGAAAAAAGAGGGAAGGTTTGCCGAATATTCTTAAAAGTGAAAAAATGACATATTTCAGAATGTAAAGGAAAGAGCAAACTAGTAGTAGCTTGACTACTTGAATTCTAATTAATTTGATTTAATTTCATCTAATTTATTCAATTCTGGTTTTGTCAATAATTCCATGAACTTGAAAAAAAATCACTGAACCCTGCTATGTCTCAGTTTTCTCAAATTGAAAATGGTAATATTGCTACCCAACCTGTTATGATGAGCAGTAATTGTATTTGGCTCCCTCGGATGCAAACTTCTTTCTTCTAGATGAGAAATTCCCACAGTATGAATCCTAATGGTAAGGGGAGCCACTCAACACCAGGAGGCCGACGAGGCCAGACACACACTTTCCCCACGCCCTTGGCAGCTAGGGTGTGGGCCCATGACTTAAGCTTGGATTATGTAATCCTGCCTGAACCTTTGAATTTACAGTGACAGAGAGAATTCATTCGGTCAGTGGCTGCAGTGACATCCCGAGTCCAAGAGCAGCAGGGCAGTGGTTTCAGGGCTGCAGATTCACACCCAATGTTGGCTGTAGCAGGGGTATCACCTGCAGGGTCCAGTGTCCAGCAGACCATCACCAAGCAGAAGCTTTGCTTCTAGCAGCCTAGGCTTTTCAGTTCATATTCACATTTCGGAGCGTTATGTTACTGCCTTCCCAGAAATTATGGGAGTGATCCAGTATCTTCTCAGTTCCTTTTTGCTTAATCCAGCCAAAGTCAGTTTCCATTGCTTGCTACTGAGAAAACTGAATAATATACCTGGCTACCTCTCAAAGCTACTGTGGAATCTAGCTGAGTTGTTTCAAGTGATATTTCTTGGGAAAGGGTAAAATGTGATCTAATTTCACACAATGAGTATTTATTAAGGTCTTTATGGAGGTCAAGCATGAGCAAGATGCAGCCTGTGTGCTCAAGCTGCTTTCAAAATAGCAAAGGGCACAAGAACACAGATGACTATAACAAAACATATGGTACGAGTGCTCTCATAAGAGAAATACAAGCAAAGGTGTATGGTGGAGGGGCAAAAGGGTGGTGAAAGATGCATAGCTTATACTAAGTTGAGTAGACGAACAAAGATTTCATGGGGGTGGGGGCGGCGGGGGCGGAGGTATTTGACATCACCCTTAAAAGTCGAATTAGAGTTTAAGGTAGGATATAAACACCGGCCTTGCAGTCCGAGTCAGGAATCTCTCTCCCTTTCCAGCTCCACTCCCAGGTCTTAATCTCCTTGATTCAGTTTCCTCACCTATGAAATGAGGAAGTCACAGTAAATGGTCTAAAATGGTTAGACCATTGACTAACCATAATAAGAAATGGTTCTTATAGTTGTTAAACGTCTGATTGATTCCCAGAGGCAGATAGGGAGAACATTGCAGGTAGAAGCACAGAGAACTAAAAAGTAAAAGTAAAAACATGGGAGATGACCAAAGATCTAGAAGCAAGACTGCAAGTTCAATGCCAAGACAACGTGTAGTCTAGCACGGAATATAAAGATGAAGAGAGTATGTTTCATTTGATAGGCAATGGGAAGCCAGAAAAGATTTTAGCAAAATACTATGATAAAAGATGGGCTTTTATTTTATCTAGAGCAATGTATATAAGGGCAGATGCAACAGTAACAAGGCTAGGATTTGAAGAAACCTAAATGAGAAACAATGGTGAACTGAACTAGGATGATGACAGACAGGAGTGGAAAGAGCAGAGTTGTGAATGACATTGTGGAGAGAGATTCTCTTCAATTTAATGATTGATTATAGAGAGTGAGAGGAGCTGTAGTCAAGATAGCTTGCAGGGTGAAAATCACCCTATAGGAAGTTTATAAATCTGTTTTGTGAGGAAGTTGAAATAGCAGATATAGATGATTCAGAAAGATGCAGGAGAGAGATGTGTGCATAGGTTGAGGGGCTATTGCTATTGAGGGAGATTTTCTACAAAATACTAAAAAGTAAGCAAGATTTTAACCAAAGGTGAAGCAACTAGACAGATTAGAAGTGCAAGAGAGGAAAGTTAATGGAACAACTAATAGATATAATTGGTATATAGTATTATTCATTACAATCATAATCAAACGTTTCATTCTTTCACCAATAAGATACTAAGAAATAAGTCCAGAAAATGAGATAAAGAGAACCTAAAAGAAACTAAGTTTGCCATTTTTACTTAGTAAAAATTTGGAATATATCTCTACCTGTCTATACAGTATATATAGATATGTCTACCTATATATTTATAGATATAGAAAGTTGTTTGAAAACAATGACCATTTTTCTTCATTTCCACTTTGCATATATATATATGCATAAATACATATAATTTTGTTATTTCATCTTTCCAATAACTTCACGAGGATAGTAAAGGCCATATTTTCACCTTCTCTACCTCCTCCTCAATCATCTTTTAAAGATGGAGACAGTGACTTGTCCTACCTCCAAGCAAGCAAGTGGGAAAGCCAGCTTCAAAAAAAGGTTTTCTGGCTCCTAGTCCAGTGTTCTTTCTTCTTCCCCATAGTAGATGCACAACTGAACACAGCTTTGTCTGGAAAAATCTGGGTGTTTGTGATGCTATGTGTATCACCTAATAACAGATCCATCTTGAAAATTCACTTATCCTCATAGTGAAATTTAATTTAATTTTATATTGCTAGATTTTTATTTTAATTTTCTTGTTGGTTAAAAAAATAGTTTTTTAATGATGTTGTATTTAAGTTGCCCACATCAATAAATGCAAATGTTGTTCCATATATTTTTAAAAGGAGCTATTGATCAGTTGACAAAAGGCATGAGTTCTGAGTTCTAAGTTTTCTGACCTAGTAGTAGTGACACATTTTTTTATTAACAAAGTCTGTCTTTCTGGCAAGAAAGAAAACTATTGCCGCTGACCATAGAACATGAGGAAGCAAAATGGCAGGTCATCCATAAATCTGGTCTTATGGCACCAAACACCAAAACCAAAGGGGAATTCGTCACAAAGCCTGAGTCCCTTGATTTACAGTTGAGGAGACCATAGTAGCAAAAGAAAGAGAACTGCTGCAAATCACATAGTGGATGTCAGAGCCAAGGCTAGAGCCCAGCTCCTAATCAATCAGCCCAGGGCTGTTTACCCCTTCAGCACTGATCTGAAATCCATCAAGTTTGGTGTTTATAGGCAAGCCATGGTTTTCAAGCTATCAGAGAATAAAATTCTGTGGAGAACTGTTAAAGATGCTTGGCGTAACGCTTCAATCATTCACCTGTAAGTACTTCTAAGGTGCCTATGAGGCAGTCTCCTCTTCTGGAGTCCTACGAGCCCATAGAGGAACATAAGGAAAGTGAAATAAACTCTGTAATGACACTGTAACATTTAAAATTTAACCAGATGTCTCTTTAGCTCCAGTCTGACTTGAGAGTTCCAGACTGCCATCCAATTTCTGCCTGAATATCTTGCCTGCATCTTAAATTCATCACATTACCTCCTTTATTTTAGGAAACAAGTTCTCTGGTGCTTAATCTTAGGTCAGAAATCATTTGAGGTGGCCGCCCCATGGTGTAGCAGTTAAGCGCGCGTGCTCTGCTGCTGGTGGCCTGGGTTCGGATCCTGGCGTGCACTGATGCACACACCGCTTATCAGGCCATGCTGTGGCGGCCTCCCATATAAAGTGGAGGAAGATGGGCACAGATGTTAGCCCAGGGCCAGTCTTCCTCAGCAAAAAAAGAGGAGGATTGGCATAGATGTTAGCTCAGGGCTGATCTTCCTAACAAAAAAAAAAAAATTTTGACTTTTAACAATCAATACTTTTAGCTTTAAGTCAATTTGAAGAGACATTTTGGTTGTTTTTCATAAGTTAAACAAATTTAAGAATTTATTTTAAAGGATATTTTGCTCAGAGTACATACAGGGAGTGTTAAAAGGCTTTTAAGAAAGTAAGAACTGAAGAATTTAGCTCAGATTTTAAAAATTACAAGTTTGCCAACTTATTTTATCCCTTATAATATTGAGAATGTTAGCCTTAAAATAATATTTTCTTGCTAATTTAAGTATAAAAATCTTTTAACACTGAGGTATTTGTCCTAAAGAGAGATCATCATCATCAATAATATTTGCTTTCAGATGGGAATTTACTATTTCACTATTTTATCAATGGTCATCAATGCAAAATATATTTAAGCAAATAACAATAAGCATTATCTTCTATGTGATTTAAAAAACCCAACTAAGACACTTACCAAAAAAAATAATAATAATTCCTAAGACTCATTCCATCACTTCAATGAAGGTAGGCTAAATTAAAAAGTCAAAAAAGGTTATAGTTCATTGATTTCCTAAGGCTACTTAAAAATAAATGCGTACCTCCATCCTTGTTACCATGAAACAAACATTGAACTCTGCCCTTCAGGCATACTACCATACTTCAAATGCTGATCTTATCACTGCTTGCAAGTCAAACAGAGGTGGACTTTAAAAGGGAAGAAAGGAAAACCCCGGAGCCACTGGGAAGCATCAGGGGTCAGGCTGTTGGTCTGGTTCTGGTCAGAACACACCCAGAGTCACAGTGCCTGAATAAGGGCCACTTTGCTTCCAGTTGACACTTTTAGATCAAAACACATAGCTAGAATTTGAAATATATAAAAGCCATATTCGGAAATTGATGTTCTATTTCACTTGGAATCTTCCTATTTGTTTTATTCGTAAACAGGAAATAATAGAATTTTCCCTTGTCATTGCAATTTGAATTCTGTATGCAAAAATAAATAATCCTAACAAATTATAAAATAATAACGCCAAAGCAAATTGGAAATTGGTGAAGAGTCCGAAGGGGATTTTCTCACATGTTTAAAATATTAGCCACATCCCTTCCATGTTCCTGGATGTTCATTTTGTACTTAATTGTGAAATGTATTCATCAATTTTAAGCAAGACGTAAAAGCTTCCCAAAAGTACAAAATATATAGAATAAGCTGAATTGATATTCAATTATTAAATGTTATTTGTTTGGATGAGTGGCTTCTTTAAATTAATCTCTCTCTCTCTGGCTTCTTTTTGAAAGATTTCAGAACTTTCCATCTTAACTCCCAGTGGCAGACACTGCCCAGTGCGCTTCCTGGAGCAGAATCTGACATCTCCCAGCAGCATTTACTACAGAGGTTGTGCTGTGGCCTGGAAAACAGCTCTCACGGTGTGTCAGGCAGGGATCAAAATCCTGGACTGGAGGAGCTCAGGCTAAAGACACAAAGGGTTAAAAGGATAAATGCTTCTTACTGAAATGTACCCACATACGCATCTTACATCTTCAATTGAGACTGAAATTTAAAAAGGGCATAAGAGTTTCTTACACTCCTTTCTTTCTCAAATCTAAAATATCTTTAATCAGGAAAGGGGTAGAATGACCATTACTCCAATTCTATATTCCAATTAATAATCTGATTTGTATTATTGCAGAGAAAAGAACATTATGCAAAACGAAACATTTTGATCAGTATAAGGAAGACTGCTCAAGAAACTAATCTGAAAATGGTTGGGTTTTAATTGTGAAAGGTTTTTTTGGGGGGCGCGGGGGGGAGGGGCAGTTAGAAAACCTTTCAGAAAGGGAATCTGCACACTTCTGAAACCGGACAAACACAAGGGGGCAGGAAGACATCAAGCTCTGACTTCCAAACAGGCTGACTGAAACGGGAGTTCATCTATTTTAGTTCGCCCTCCGGATATTTATCAATTCTCTTGGCATGCAAAGAAATGTGATGCTGACGAGTGGGTTTAGTTTGTACCTGGTCTAATTACTGCGCAGAAAACAGGAACGTCTCTAATGACAGCTACCCTAACAGCGGCGGCTCTGGGAGAGCCTGGGGCTACATTCCCTAGAACTTATTCTTTGGTGCGAGTCTCGCGATTCTGATCAGACTGCATTTCTCACGCATTCCAAATGCCCTTTTTTCCTTTTACTCTGTGAACTCTGGTTGCAAAGGAGGGGCTTGTTAAAAACTCACCAATCCAAGCACTGCGCCCATTGTAATTTATGAGGCGACAGCAGCGGCGGGGGGTAGGGGGGAGTGGGGAGAGGCGCAACCTGCTCTGGCGTTGGCTTTTAATTCCAGCAGTCCTTCGTTTGCAAATATGCCCCAGTTTCTCCCCAAACTGCTCTGGGTTTCGATACAAACTCAATCGGCATTGCGTCTACCTTTCCTTTCGGGTTTGCAAGTTTCCGTGAGAAATTACCACCCCTGCGCGGGATTCCAATCAATTTGGGGGATGGGAAGTAAAATGGATAATCCTGGACCGCAGGCAGCTGAAGAACTGGATCTAGCCCAGTGGCGTGTTCCAGTTTCCCTGCTGGAGCCCCAACTCTAGCAGCCCAGAGCGGAACGCGAGCAAAGGTGGGCAGCTCCAGGCCGCTGGTCCCCTCACTTCCAAGACAACCTGTTGCGCCTTCTATCTCCTCCCCTCCCCGCGGTTTCCCCGCCTCGGCCCCTAGGAGCTGATTGGCAGAAATCACGACCCAACCCTCGACTGGGGGCCTCCTCTCGGGACCGACGATTGGCCTCCTGGGAGGACTGGAGTAAGGGGGTGCGAGGGGAGGGCTTTCCCTCAAAGTCCAGGGTCCCGGGACCTGGGAAGAAGGAGCGAAGGGACTCAGTTCTCCGCGCGACAGAACCGCGAGCGGCGGAGCCCGACGGGCCGGGAGGGCTTAGCCTCCGCTGCAGCTCCAGCCCGGACCGCGCCGCGCAGCTCCCCCATCCTCTGGCCCAGCCTCGGCTGCAGCAGGTCCCCGCAGGCAGCGTGCGGCGTTCCTGGCACTTTTCGGAGGAGTTTCTCGCTCTCTTCCCGAGGACTGACTGCGCGCGCTCAGGCTGACTTGTCCGAGCCCTAACAGCCGGATCATGCACGCAGCCGAGACCCCTGGGATCTCCTCCCGCGCGCTCTACGCAGCCAACCCTACCAGTTTTCAGCCGATGCCTCCGCCGCCGCCCCGGCTGCTGCTGGTGCTGCTGTTTCTCCTGTCACTGGTAAGCTGCGTCCCCGCACAGCACCCGGCCCCCGGCCTGGCGTTGCTATCCCCTGATCTCGCGGGGATTGCAGGGGTCCCCGCCGAGGAGACCATAGTGCTGGTGAACCGTGGGCTCCGCGTACCCTTCGGCCGTGAGGTCTGGCTGGATCCACTGCACGACCTGGTGCTGCAGGTGCAGCCGGGGGACCGCTGCGCGGTGACCGTGCTAGACAACGATGCGCTGGCCCAGCGGCCCGGCCGCCTGAGTCCCAAGCGCTTCCCGTGCGACTTCGGCCCTGGAGAGGTGCGCTACTCGCACCTGGGCGCGCGCAGCCCGTCGCGGGATCGCGTCCGGCTGCAGCTGCGCTATGACGCGCCCGGAGGGGCGGCAGTGCTACCCTTGGTGCTTGAGGTGGAGGTGGTCTTCACCCAGCTGGAGGTTGTGACTCGGAACTTGCCCCTGGTCGTGGAGGAGCTGCTGGGAACCAGCAATGCCCTGGATGCGCGGAGCCTGGAGTTCGCCTACCAGGCCGAGACGGAGGAGTGTCGCGTGGGCATCCTGTCGGGCTTGGGCGCGCTGCCTCGCTATGGGGAACTCCTCCATTACCCACAGGTCCCGGCACGAGCCAGCGAGGGGGGCGCCCAGGAGCCTCTCCTGATGGCGTGCAAAGCTTTCCAGGAGCTAGGCGTGCGCTACCGCCACACAGCCCCCAGCCGTTCACCAAACAGGGACTGGGTGCCCATGGTGGTGGAGTTGCGCTCACGAGGATCTCCTGTGGGCAGCCCTGCTTTGAAACGTGAGCACTTCCAGGTGCTGGTGAGAATTCGAGGAGGGGCCGAGAACACCGCACCTAAGCCCAGTTTTGTGGCCATGATGATGATGGAGGTGGACCAGTTCGTACTGACCGCCCTGACCCCAGATATGCTGGCAGCTGAGGACGCTGAGTCTACCTCTGACCTGTTGATCTTCAATCTCACCTCTCCATTCCAGCCTGGTCAGGGCTACTTGGTGAGCACTGATGATCGCAGCCTGCCCCTCTCTTCCTTCACTCAGAGGGATCTGCGCCTCCTGAAAATTGCCTACCAGCCTCCCTCTGAGGACTCAGACCAGGAGCGTCTCTTTGAGCTGGAGCTGGAGGTAGTGGACCCAGAAGGAGCAGCCTCAGATCCTTTTGCCTTCATGGTAGTGGTGAAGCCCATGAACACACTGGCTCCGGTGGTCACCCGGAATACTGGTCTCATTCTCTATGAGGGCCAGTCTCGGCCCCTCACAGGCCCTGCGGGAAGTGGACCACAAAACTTAGTCATCAGCGATGAGGACGACCTAGAGGCAGTGCAGCTGGAGGTGGTGGCTGGGCTACAGCATGGTCACCTTGTCTTTCTGGGTGCCTCCAGTGGCAGCTCCGCTCCTAAGACCTTTACAGTAGCTGAGCTAGCAGCTGGCCAGGTGGTCTACCATCACGATGACAAAGATGGCTCATTGAGTGACAACCTCGTGCTTCGAATGGTGGACGGAGATCGCAGGCACCAGGTGCAGTTCCTGTTTCCTATCACCTTGGTGCCTGTGGATGACCAGCCGCCAGTCCTCAATGCCAACATGGGGCTGACACTGGCAGAGGGTGAAACAGTGCCCATCCTGCCCCTCGCTCTAAGTGCGACTGACATGGACTCAGATGACTCTCTACTGCTTTTTGTGCTGGAGTCGCCCTCCTCAACTACAGGGCATCTGCTTCTCCGCCAAGTCCATCCTCCCCGTGAGGAGGAGGAGCTTATCAGGGGCCCTTGGAGGAAACAGGGAGAATTCTATGAGAAAACAGTGACAGAGTGGCGGCAGCAGGACATAGTGGAGGGGAGGCTGTTCTACAGGCACTCTGGGCCCCATAGTCCGGGCCCAGTGATGGACCAGTTCACATTTCGAGTCCAGGATAACCATGACCCCCCTAATCAGTCTGAGCTACAGAGGTTTGTGATTCGCATTCATCCGGTGGATCGCCTCCCTCCAGAGTTGGGCAGCGGCTGTCCCCTTCGGATGGTGGTACAGGAATCCCAGCTCACACCGTTGAGGAAGAAGTGGCTGCGCTACACTGACCTGGACACAGATGACCGAGAACTACGTTACGCGGTGACTCAGCCCCCAATGGACACAGATGAAAACCACTCACCAGCCCCATTGGGCACCTTGGTCCTGACTGACAACCCTTCAGTTGCGGTAGCCCATTTTACACAGGCCCAGATCAACCACCATAAAATTGCTTACAGACCTCCAGATCAAGAACTAGGAGTGGCAGCCCGAGTGGCCCAGTTCCAATTCCAGGTAGAGGACCGAGCTGGGAATGTGGCTTCAGGCACCTTCACCCTTTACTTGCAGCCAGTGGACAACCAGCCACCTGAGATTCTGAACACTGGCTTCACTGTTCGGGAGAAGGGCCACCATATCCTGAGTGAGACTGAGTTGCATGTGAATGATGTAGACACTGATGTAGCCCACATCTCTTTCACTCTCACACAGGTACCCAAACATGGCCACATAAGGGTGTCTGGGCAAATACTGCATGTAGGTGGGATTTTCCACTTGGAGGACATAAAACAGGGTAGGATTTCCTATGCCCATAGTGGGGATGAGTCTCTGACTGATAGCTGCTCCTTGGAGGTCAGCGACAGACACCATGTGGTGCCCATCACTCTCAGGGTGAATGTCCGGCCAGTGGATGATGAGATGCCCATGCATCGCCTTCCTGCTGGTACTCTAGGGTCATATCTAGATGTTTTAGAAAATGGGGCTACTGAAATCACTGCCAATGTCATCAAGGGGACTGATGAGGACACTGATGACTTGATGTTGACTTTCCTCTTAGAAGATCCACCCTTATATGGAGAAATCCTGGTCAATGGAGTTCCAGCAGAGCAGTTTACCCAAAGGGACATCTTGGAGGGCTCTGTCGTCTATGCCCACACTAGTGGTGAGATAGGCCTATTGCCCAAAGAGGACTCTTTCAACCTGAGTCTGTCGGATATGTCTCAAGAATGGAGAATACGTGGTAATACTATCCAAGGAGTTACTGTGTGGGTGACCATCCTCCCTGTTGACAGCCAGGCCCCAGAAATTTCTCTAGGTGAACGGTTTATAGTAATGGAAGGTGATAAAAGTGTTATAACTTCAATGCATATAAGTGCTAAAGATATTGATTCCCTAAATGATGACATCTTGTGCATTATAGTTATTCAGCCTACCTCAGGTTATGTTGAAAACATTTCTCCAGCCCCGGGCTCTGAAAAATCAAGAGCGGGAATTGCCATAAGTGCCTTCACTCTGAAAGATCTCAGGCAGGGTCATATTAACTATGTCCAGAGTGTTCACAAAGGGGTGGAACCTGTGGAAGACCGATTTATCTTTCGTTGTTCTGATGGCATTAATTTTTCAGAGAGACATTTTTTCCCCGTTATAATCATTCCTACCAATGATGAACAGCCAGAAATATTTATGAGGGAATTTATGGTGATGGAAGGCATGAGTCTGGTGATCGATACACCCATCCTCAATGCTGCTGATGCTGACATTCCTCCAGATGACTTAACTTTCACTATTACCCAATTTCCTACTCATGGTCACATCATGAACCAGCTGATAAATGGAACGGTTTTGGTTGAAAGCTTCACCTTGGACCAGATCATAGAGAGTTCCAGCATTATTTACGAGCATGATGACTCTGAGACCCAGGAAGACAGTTTTATGATTAAACTAACAGATGGTAAGCACTCTGTGGAAAAGATGGTCCTCATTATTGTTATCCCTGTTGATGATGAGACCCCCAGAATGACCATCAATAATGGACTAGAAATAGAAATTGGGGAAACCAAAATTATCAACAACAAAATATTAATGGCAAGTGATTTAGATTCTGAAGACAAATCCCTGGTTTATATTATTCGTTATGGGCCAGGACATGGCTTATTACAGAGACAAAAGCTTACAGGTGCGTTTGAAAACATCACACTGGGCATGAATTTTACCCAGGATGAAGTGGACAGAAACTTAATTCAGTATGTCCATTTTGGGCAAGAGGGCATTCGAGACCTAATTAAATTTGATGTGACTGATGGAATAAATGCCCTCATAGATCGCTACTTTTATGTGTCTATTGGGAGCATTGACATTGTCTTCCCTGATGTGATAAGTAAGGGAGTGTCCTTGAAAGAAGGTGGTAAAGTCACCCTCACAACAGACCTACTAAGCACTAGTGATTTGAACAGTCCTGATGAAAACTTAGTTTTTACCATCACCAGAGCTCCCGTGAGAGGTCACTTAGAATGCACAGATCAACTCGGAGTGTCCATCACATCTTTCACTCAGCTCCAACTGGCTGGCAACAAAATCTACTACATCCACACAGCTGAAGATGAGGTCAAGATGGACAGTTTTGAGTTTCAAGTCACCGATGGACGAAACCCTGTCTTCCGGACATTCCGTATCTCCATTAGTGATGTGGACAACAAAAAGCCAGTGGTCACCATCCATAACCTGGTTGTCAGCGAAGGTGAAAACAAGCTGATCACTCCCTTTGAACTCACTGTCGAAGACAGAGATACTCCTGACAAACTCCTGAAATTCACTGTCACCCAGGTGCCTGTTCACGGTCAACTGCTATTCAACAACACCAGACCTGCCGTGGTTTTTACCAAGCAAGACTTGAATGAAAACTTAATCAGCTACAGACATGATGGCACTGAGTCAAGTGAAGACAGCTTCTCCTTCACAGTGACTGATGGTTCCCATACAGAGTTCTACGTTTTTCCTGACACAGTATTTGAAACAAGAAGACCCCAAATGATGAAGATCCAGGTCTTAGCTGTTGACAATAGTGTCCCCCAAATTGCAGTGAACAAAGGGGCCTCTACACTTCGTACTCTGGTCACTGGCCACTTGGGGTTCATGATCACAAGCAAAATATTGAAAGTGGAGGACAGAGACAGCTTACGTTTTTCTCTTAGGTTTATTGTGACAGAGGCCCCTCAACATGGATACCTCATCAACCTGGGCAAAGGCAACCACAGTGTCACTCAGTTTACACAAGGTATGGTTCCCTTTGCTTTCCTTATAACCAAAGGACATTCCAGGTCTTATTTCCTGAGGATATGGCTGTCCCTGAGAACTTCATAAGTAGAGCATCAAGTTAGAGTCTAAGAGAAGGGAAGGAAAGGAAATAAAGGGAAAAGGAGAATACAGGGACTCTCTTTCCTGGGACAGCAGCCCCCTTCTTGCCATAAGTCCCACTTGCCGTGTGACGTGCAGTAGAGGGAGTATCGATGTATTTTGATAGCAGCAAGGGAAGGTGCCAAAGCAGGAGCCAGACTTGGGTGAATTAAAATTGAAGCAGGCTTTCTAGCTCTGCTCCATTTGTCATCCTGATCCTCTGAGCAGCGTGTTTTGTAGCCTGCATGAGGCATTTAGTACCTTAGAGAAGGATGTGCTTTCTAAATGCTATGTATTCACTTATTATTATTATCACCTACTATTCAAATAGAGCCTTCCAACTTATATTACTTTGATTGATTTTTGAGAACATTGTTCTAATACTAATATTATTAGATTTTATTATTAGATTTATTATTAGTATAGGTGTTAGGAACTTTGTAACTAAAATTAAAAGACATATTTGTATTTACTTTGTATATTTTATAATTCTTTCATAATATTTCGTGACTTAGGCAAACACCTGCCCAAAGACGTAAGAGGTAAACACCTATCTAGATTTATAACAATTATATGTACGAGGCATGTTACTATGATACACACACAAAAAAGAGAATACTTGATGCATAAGAAGACAACATATCCATTACCAAAATATACATCCACTTCATTATTAAGAACATGAAGATGTGTTAACAAGATTAACAGTAGAAGGAGGAAATTATTTCCTTGTTCAAACCTCCTCTCTGCCCTGTTTCAGACACAAAATGCTGGTTGCATCAAGTATCTGCATTCTTGAGGCTAAAACACTTTTGCTAACCTGAATTTTCTTCATGTGTGGACACAGCCTGAGACGGGAAGGGCAGGTGACCTCTGCAGAGTCAGTCATGACTGAAGGGAGAAGCCCAGTCAGGATGCTGGCTTGGGAGTCAGGGCTCTGTTCTCTAGAACGTGCGACTTTCATTACAAAGGGCTTTGAGTTGCTTTCGTGAAAATCTCACCATGTCAGATGGAAACTAGATCTACCCGCTGTGGGCTTTGTGGGTAGAGATGGAGTTTAACCCCAGATCATCCCAGTGGAGGTGTTCCTTTCCTGCGGCAGTGTTGTTCTCTTAGATAACAAACGCTTTAATAAACAAGGATGGTGCAAAGTGTAGTGTTCAAGTGAACTGTTTCTCTGTTTTAGATGCTGGCAAATAGCCCCACACTCCAACCTCCTGATTCTTGGCTGAAAGCCTGAATATATCCTAGGGACTGCAGGGACAGGAAAACCTCAGAGTGCCAAGTGTCAGGCCAGACCAGCAGGAAACCTTTGTGTGAAGGCTTTCTGAGGATAGAGATGCCATGCAATCTTAGACAGGTTTATTTTCTTGGAAAGTGAAGAGGATGAAAGGAATATACTAGAGGATAGAAAACATTACTTCAAGTCACTCCTCTGACCTAAAAAGGAATCTGATTTTAGAGATTTTTTAAAAAGGCATTTTTGGCTGAAGATAGGCAAATGATTTAATTTAAATGCTATGGACCAAGTCCAACAGCTCAAAATATTAGACTATTATTTCTTAAAGATTGAACCCTAAAATTATGCGATTTCATTACAGGCCATTGCTCCATCTCTCACTGACTTTGACTCACCATGATCACTTTTTATGGTCATCTGTACATATAAAGTAGTTGTAAGTTTATTGTAAACAGTGAAGATACATTTTTAAGAGAAATTATCGCATTCCAATAAGAAACCAAATATTGATGAGGAAAGCTGCTGGTATTTAATCACACGGCGCTCATTTGAACAAGCTGGGGCTGGAGTTGGGTTATAGCAGTTATTTTATGGAGATTAGATAAGTGAGTAAAAATGGAGAAAGGTCCATCCCAGGGTTACCATGCTGCTCTTCCAAGAAGGGAAATGAAAACAGTGTCTAGAGTGAGGACTACACTGTCTTTTTATTTGTTTTTGTTTTGTTATGAAGGGATAAGCTAAGGTATGTTTTGATGGATTTTCAATGCACTGAATTAAGTCAATTTAGCATACATGGCCAGAGAAGGTTATTCTCAAATTGGTTGACCAAATGATCCCTAAGAGAAAAAAATTAATTCATTTCTAAAACTTACTCAATTTTGTTGTTAGAAAAAGTTAACAAGGTAGAATTAGACAAATCAGGGAAATTATTTAGTTATTTCAAACTTTGCCTCTCTGCCAAGGTGCCCCTGCCCCCTCTACCCAGGTCTAAATCTCTTGTCTCAAGTACCTGGATTTTTTTCTCTATAATAAGTACATAATGCTATCTTGTGGGAGATCATTTATAAATCACTTTCAGAAATATCCCCAAAGAGTTTGAAGCAGGGTGTGGTCACCAGGTGTGTTCATGAACTTAGAATTTAAAAAACCCCATGGA
This sequence comes from Ceratotherium simum simum, assembly GCF_057802395.1. Taxonomy (NCBI): domain Eukaryota; kingdom Metazoa; phylum Chordata; class Mammalia; order Perissodactyla; family Rhinocerotidae; genus Ceratotherium; species Ceratotherium simum. The sequence continues at coordinate 65,954,483 of NC_141909.1, read as the reverse complement.
ATGATTGTGTAGATAAACTGGAATAAATTTGATGCATGTTTAACAATTAGAAGAACACCTAGTTAATTGTTAAATGTTTGCTTAAAGAAGACGACATTTTTTGGCTACTAGGCTTTTATCTTTCTAATACTTCTGTGTCTTAAAAAGCAAGTGTTTATATATATTTATGTTTATGTTATTTTTAGAGGTACCTGTAGAATAACAGTGGTATGATCAAAGTCTTTACTTATTTGAGATTTTTAAAAGGTCCCTTTTTTGAACCATGGATTATTAACAGAGTTTTAAAGAAAATGAGAAGGGTTTTAGTTTGTTCCAGCTAATCAATATTGCACGCCCTAACTTGGAGGGAAAATTTGACACTTGAATGTCATATAATTTACATTCGTGTACTCTTTACTTAAAAAAAAGTTATTAAAAATCAGTTTTGAAGTCTTAATTTATTTCAATGAAACTATTTCCTAAATATATAGTTTTTGCTTAAGAAAACACTGATACAGAGGTTATACTAGACAGTTTTTTTTTTCTCATAATAGAGCTTTTAGATTTTCTTATAAAACTAAAGAAGGAATGGGAATGTGGGAAAAGAGTCTTCCCTGAATGACCAGAGGACGTCGTCCTTATGCTAAGGATGTGTAGTCAGAGCAGAGTTCACTTCATTCCTGAGTGATAAATTACAGGTCGTAAAAGTTAAGAGTTGTAAGAGTAAACAGGTAAAGAGCTGTGCGGGGGGGCTTCACTGCATAGCCCTGCAGAAACATCAGACTTGCGAAGGTAGAGATGCACGTGCCGTCCACCAGACCTCTGGGCTCGTTCATTTTAAATTAAGAAACATTTGAGCCTTACTGAATATTAGACCCTGAGCAAAGGACCATGGGAAGTTAAAGTAAAAAAAAAAAAATCCCAGAAATCTTCAGTCTTCTAGGAAAGGTAGCCATGCAGAAAGATAAAAATGACGCTAGGCAATAATTGGGAAAATTATAGTAGAGTTAGAAATGAAATGCTGAGGGAGATCAAAACGTCTTGAACTTGCTTCACCTCCAAGTACTTCTATTAGCAAGAGGGTACCATTAACCATTAAATCAGATTTTCCCCCTTCAGATGTCTGATTGTAAGCAAGTCACCTTTCAAAACTGGATGAGCTGAGGTAGAGTGTATGTTTCACACCTGTAAAGTGGAGCTATAGAAATTCAGAGAGTAATTTGTTGGTTCTAATACCTTGCATCTCTTAACACGATTCTTCCATGAAATCATTTTCTTATATATAATGCCTTTCAAATCCATACCATGAACTTAGTAGAGCTCTTAGGAGATGGAAAAACCATAGAGCACACACGAGACAAATAAACAACACGTGCCATTGTGGAAGCAATTTTTATCTATAATCTTGATTTTATGTAGCCATGGAAATAACTACTTACTAATTGGCCCAGATCAAGTAACGGTCTATTGTGAGTATCACAGAATGGAATATTTGTTTTATTATGTTGTCTATGTGGCATCATTAAGGAGAAGAAACTGGTAAAATGGATGAATAAATTTTAAAAATTATATTAGTTAATACTGAAAACAAACTAAGCCAGTGAATTTGATATCTAGAATAGGACGCAACAGAAAGAGCATTTCTTAGGCAGAATAAGTTTTTACTATGAATAAAGGTTTCAGCTTTTATTAGATGTGTTCTGTTCTAAGTTCTCTCTGACATTGGGTCATGATACTTATTTCAATCTGTGGGATTTTTAAAAGAATATCTCCTTGATTTTTTTCTTTTGAAATTTGGAGAACTTAAAAACAGCCTGCTATATATCGCAAGAGGTAAGAAAAGTTAGCTTGAGGGAAGGCGGGGGAACCTCTTTCCTCTTAGGGCCAGTCCTGCAGGGAGGCAAAGGGTGTGGTTTCAGTAGTGCCAGGAAATCTGCCATGCCTCAAAATATCTCCCTTCCCACCTGTCATGGAGTCTGACATTCCAGATTTAGACAGTCACTTCTTTGGTGCATGAACACGCAAATACCATTGGGAGCAGCAACACCTTGCTATTATTATAACCTAACTCTGGCACTCTTTTTATCTGTGTAAGGGGTCAGATTTCCACTTGACAGCTGAAATCAAGGGGCTTAGAGACATGAGAAATAAGATAGCACTGTTTCCCTTAGGAGAAGGGGGCCTTAAACATGGTTACAGAAAATAACAGCCAGTAGGATTTACCATAAGTAATGAGTCACCAATTTTGCCCTAGTAATTAATCACCTTGTTCTTTGGTTATTTTCTAGCTGACATTGATGACATGAAAATATGCTATGTTTTAAGAGAAGGGGCTAATGCCACCAGTGATGTGTTCCATTTTACGGTTCAAGATGGTGGTAAGTATTCCACTCTCCTGTTAGTATAAACAAGGAGAGTGACTTTCATTGGTTGTTCTTTGACAGCTTTATTACCAGGAATCTGTATCAAGTGACATTTTATGCTCACCTGAATTTTTACTGAGTTTGGTATTTGCTATAGAATATCTGACATTCTCAATCCGACACAATACTATTCTGCAATGATTGTAGATAAATGTTCTAGGTATATTATTTTTGTCTTATGTTTTGTAAAGCACTAAAGAGAAAGATATATATAAATAGGATTCCCATGTCCAGTTGTTCAGATTATGCTCTGCACGAGGCTGCCTACTTAAGGTGACAAGAGGATGATGGAATTCAGCCCAGCTCCACTTGCAAGCCACATGTCTTCCCCGGATGTGTCTGCTCATGTACAAATTAGTACAAGGTGTCTTTTTCTAATTTGCACATGGGTACAGTGTGGACTAATGCTAGTGAATAACGTGTTGCTTTCACCAAGAAATTAGTGCTAAATAAATGTATGTTTTATTTCACCAAGCTCAGTATGTCTAATGATTTTCTTAGTTTGGGGGATTTTGTGACTTAGTCTAGCTAAAATGTTCCTTGGTGAAGTCTGAAGAATACAGCAGAGAATAGGATACGACTTGTGATCTGTCTCCTGAGCAATATTATTGTCATGGCTCCCCGATAGCCCTGACTGCCACTCAGTCTTTTCAACTCTCTTCCTAACCCTGTAGACCGGGAGAAAACTGCCACTTCTAGATTGGTCGGAAAGATGTTTTTGTTCTCACATGCTCTCAAGAGAAGCAAAAGAACCTCAGGACATGTGTGTGTTGTGCGAACAGGACATTGGAAGTGGGGGAACACATGTGAGAGAGAAGAGAGAGGGAGAAAAGAAATGATTCCAGTTCAGTCATCTGTTTCCTTATGATGCTTTCTAAAACATCATAGTGCACACTATCATGTCAGCTGTCTCAAAAAGATTACATGCGTACCCTTCATATTTTTTGAAGCATTAAATAGCATTTGTTTAAAATATCATTGGGTTGTTATAAACCAATGTTACTGCAATAAACAAAAAATTTTTTAAAAAAAGAAATATGCAAAAAAAATAAAATAATAAAATAATAAAATAAAATATCATTGGACATTATTATGTCCAAACTTTAGTGTGAGACTCTGAAATAATTCAAGTCTGTGTAGTATATCAAAATGTAAGGACTAAGTTGTTGGTTCAAGGCACCATGTTTATCTCTTGATTAACTAAATAAACCTCAATAGCAAATGTATGATATTCTTTAAAATTACAAAAAAGGTTTGAAATCCAATGGCTACAATTCTAAGACATTATAGCCTGTACTTTTTTTATATTTTGCTGTTTTTCCCCCTCATTATGCATATATATATATATGCAGAGTGTATATATGTTATCATATATATATATATATATGTATACACTCTTTATGAAATGGTCTCATTTACTTTAAAACTTTGGTCTGTATTCAAACTTTGGAAAACATTAAGCAGTATCATATTTCAAAATATTAAGTGAGGAATGACTAACTGAAGAGATTGGGTTTATTTTTGGATTTGCCGAAAATGTGGCTGAGCCACTAAAGAGTGTGTTTATGGAAATAGGAACTAAATCATTTCCGGAGCTTTTTCAGAGCTAGAGTTTCATGTGAGGGAGAAGAACTCCAGAGATATTGTTCTTTACCTTTTTCCTCCCCACTGACATGGCATTTCTTTTTTCTTTTTTTTTTTTTTTTTTGGTGAGGAAGATCAGCCCTGAGCTAACATCCATGCTAATCCTCCTCTTTTTGCTGAGGAAGACCGGCCCTGAGCTAACATCTATTGCCAATCCTGCTCCTTTTTTTTCCCGAAAGCCCCAGTGGATAGTTGTATGTCATAGTTGCACATCCTTTTAGTTGCTGTATGTGGGATGCCGCCTCAGCGTGGCCGGAGAAGCTGTGCGTTGGTGTGCGCCCGGGATCCGAACCCCGGGCGGCCAGTAGTGGAGCGTGCGCACTTAACCGCTAAGCCACGGGTGACATGGCATTTCTTATGGGGCTCAGGCAGATTCTGGCAAACTTATCTCTGGAACAGAATTTATCTTAATTCCCCTGATGTAAGAATACTTCCCTTTAATAGAATAAACACAGAGACCAGCAAAATTAAAAAATAAAAGTCACATATGTATTTCAAAGTTATTTTAATCTGATATTTATTTTTAGGACTTTTGCACTGTCTTGTAAAATAGTCTAACATTTGAATGAGAAGTGCAATGCTATTTAAACTTACAGAATATCTACAATGAAATTCTCCTCTCTGGGAAGTGTGAGGTGTTTTGCCAAACAGAAGTAAAAAATATTTGCAGTATTTGTGGTAAAAGAAAAAATAAAGATATCCTTCCTTTCTATAAAAACAATTATACTAAGAATTTTGAATTTTTTCTGATCTAACTATATAATATATATATTCTAGTAATACAGTCAATAATTTTGATCAAAATATACTCTAGAAAAGATCTATTTTAATAGGCTGTAATATGAACATTTATTTTCAGAATCTTCAAATTTAACAATGTAAATTTCATGTACTAGAAGACGTATTTATATCGTTTGACACTTCTCAAAGATATATATGTCTCAGGAGTTATGGCAGGTACTTGAATCCTATGAACAAGCATTATTCTTGTTTTTCAGTTGGAGGGCTCTAGGTCTCAGAGAAGCCAGGTGCCTTCTCCAGAAGCATCCATCCATCCAGGAAGTAACAGAGCTCCCTCGAGGGTACTTACTCTTCCCATCTAGGTGATGACAGACTTTTTGGACCAGTAGATAGTGATTTATTATTATTTACTTTATACAATGATAGTATGCATATCCATAAACCATCCCCATGAAATATAGGAAACGATTCTAGTATTTCACATCTGGGAAGCAAGTCAAGGAACCATGGCATAAAATTAAGAACTCTCTACTCCCAATTCTCTATCCAATCCACTAAATTCATCCTCTCAAGTCAACAAGATTGATTTTAGGACAGTAACTATCTAAAGAAATTACTGGGGCAAACATAATCCTTGAATAACCTAAAAAATAAAATATAACTTTGAATTTCAGGAGTCAAAAGTAGGAGAAGACATTGAGGAAAACAGAAAGCTAAAAGCTCTTGTTTCAGATTTAATTATATTATCACAAGACCCTGGGTAGCCACAGAATTCTTATGCTGTGATGTAGTAATGGATTAGGACTGCCCATCAATAATGGGATGGTGCTTAGGACAGAGTTACTACTCTTTGGATTTTGGAGAGCTTTGGAACAATTACCAGATGACAAGAGTAAAGATTACAGAATTTGAAGAATAGATAATGTTGGGATTTTCACCTCAGGGTTTGGACTTAGTAAATATTGGTTAATATAGCACATGCATACACACACACATACACACAGGCACACACACAGATCAGTATATCTTAAGGGTTCTTTCAATTATATCTTAAACCTTATATATGATTTATTGTTATTTATGTAATTTTGCCTTCATAGCATTCCTGTGAGCTGTTAAAAAAAAACTTATTATTCCTCTTTGGCAGATGAGGAAACAGAGTCACAGAAGTAAGTAACTGACCTCTCTCAATTTGCATAACCAGGCAGGTGGAGGCCTATTTGAATCCCAGCTTCTTTCTCCAAACAGTAACTTCCACACTTATTCAGGAAAGGCATACAAGGGGGGAAAACGCAAACTTTTCTGGGTTCTCCAGACCGAGTTTGTAGAAATGTTTAATAGACGAGAGTGAAGTGAGTAGGATCTGCTGATAAACAAAAATTCTGTGTCTTCTGGAGTGTGAATTTTTATTTTAAAATGCTTTCAAGGTCATCGTGTCTTAAAATTTATAATATTCTTTTTTTGGTATCATACTGTAGTTCTTTTTTTAAAAAACTACATGTAGAAATATATTAATTTTTCTAAACTTTAAATAAACACAAATCAAATCAAACTTCAGGTACCATTTTATACTTATTTTATCAATTAAATTACAAAGAAACTTTAAAAAATCCCTTAATACAGGGATTATGATGAAACAGGTGCACTTCCATACTATATGTGAAGTTGTAAACTGAGAATATGCTTTTGAAGAAAGATCTGTGGATATGTATTTGGAGTCATGAAGGCTGTAACGTTCCGCGTGATACATGGCTCAATGGAGGTAAAAACTTACAAGCACACATATGTCACCATGTAAAAAAATAGTAATCTGGAAATTACTCTAAATTCCAATAAAATTAGAAAAAGCTTTTTACTAATGGCATCAACATAACAAAATATTATGAATCCCTTAAAATGTATGAAGTCTATCATAGTGTGATTCTTAAAATGATCATTTAGTAATGAAATATGTTTATTGGAATATTAGTGAAGAACAGGAAGATGTTATATGAAAATAAGCCATCTGTTCAGGTATTCTAGGACCAGTGGACATTTGTGAATTCAGAGTTACAGTCTATGAGGTCAAACTCTGAAGTTAGGCAATGTGCTTCATTTATCTGTGGCTTCATCCAAGGAGCTTGTGTCTTTGAGTATCTGTAGCAATCACCTATAGATTTAGCTAAACCATCTTCCGTTTCTTTTTGTTTTCACTCTTTCTGTCTTCACGAGGGTAACTCCTAATATAATAATAGTACAGAGCTGAAACATCCTCCTGTGCTAGTTGCCTCTTTGAATTCTAATTCCAGATCTATTACTTCAGAATTTTGTGGGAAGAAAAAAGCGTTTATTCTTTTATCCCCTTCATAATCGAACATGTTTTTATCTGATTTCTTCTCAGCATGCAACTCTCTGTAATTTTCCTATGAGGTATTCCAGCATGAAAGTGCTCCTGTCACTCTTTAGTTTTTTCTCCAAGGAACTCCTCTGGCTCTTTGTTGTCCTGTGAAAGTCAGTCTCAGAACTATTCCAGGTATGTCCCACCCTCAACTCTAAAGACTGTTAATCACTCTTCAACACCCTGCTCAAATGTCATTTCCTCTCCAAAGTCGTTCCCAGCGTCATGATGACAAAGTTAGACACGCCCTCCTTTGTGCTTCTATTCCTACCTTTGTTTACAGCAAGAACGTTGTATTCTGATTATTTGCTAATGTGAAGACCTCCATTAGTAGAGGAGGAAATCCTTCACCTCAAAAAGACGTCATTAATTTTTGTGCCACAGTGCCTACCAAGGTTTGAACACAGGGCAAATATTTAATTAATAGTAAAATGAATAAATGGGAAAAAGAAGCTCCCTTTTTATATAAGGACCAATTAAATAGTATTCTAAGAAAAGCTCCTATAAACAATCCCCAGTGGACCCTTTGCATTCCTGTAGAACATTCCTTTATCCTAGCATTAATTTAAATCCCTGTGGCACCAAGGAAGATTTTTAGTAAAGCTTTCACATTTTTAAACACATGAAATCAACTGCTGTGAAAATTCTTTTGAAATCTTCAGTGAAATATACTTAAGATGGAAGAGATTCACAGTAACCACCAGTTCGGACGGAGCTCACGTTATTCTTAAAGAATTCTTTTCAGAAAAAAAAAGTTGACAATATCTTATATAAATAATTATACAATTTTAAAATTTAAAGGGAAATAAACATTTTCTATAAATCATTGACATTTTAAAGTCAGTACCACTGTCAGTGTTTTTAGTTGCCCCATTTTTTCGCCTCATGTGTTAAGAGATGACATTGTGACAGGTAGAGGAGTAGGAAGCTACGCATTACCATAAAGTAACCTCAGTCCTCATTAAAAAGGCATTGTGTAAAATTTCATTGGTTTTGTTTGTTTGTTTCTTTTAAGTCTCAAGGCCTCAGCATCAGATCCAAGATATTTTTTGATGGATGTAAGAAAGAATTAGGATATATGAGCTTGATATACTGAGTAGGAGGAGCCTGACTTTTTCTCCATGATGAAAATTGGTTTGCCGCTTCCTCATTTGAACTCGAATACGACATGGGCACGCAGACTAAGAGATTTCTGTCTCCTAGTTTTGGCACTGAAACTGGGGCGTCAGACATGATATCTGTGTTGGCCATTCTGACATATTTGGTCCATGGCCAGACATTTGTTGCCACCGCCTTTGTGCATTTTGGTGCCCAATTTTCCATCCGCCAGGATACTTAATTCATATGCTCTTGAAAGATATTAATAGTATCTTGACATAGTAGAAGAAGTTGCAAAGTCATTTCTGTCTATGAAATGTCAGTTAAGGTCGAGGCTTTCAGATTTTTATTCCATTTCGACAACTGAATACTCAGACGCAAGGAGACTGGAAGCCCTTCATTCTAGTTAAAAGGACCACAAGATTTTGCTTGAAGGTGACTAGTAACTTAAGAGTTTAAGGCGAAGTCATTATTAATAATTAGCTTGAATTTAAAGCAAGGGTTGGCAAGATATAAGTAAGTGCAGTAAGTCGGAAAACAAGGTCTGAGTACAAGCATTAAGATTATACAGACACACTCAGCTTAGAGGAAAAAAGCAAGCATTCTTGGCAATAAAATTAATTACTAGTGACACGAGAACCAGAGGAAAGGTGCTAGTGCCTTAGGGAGTTATAATAAGACGGTGAGGTCATGTCAGGCACCGGTACAAATGTTTTTAATCTGTAAGAGAGCACAAGATCTACTAGAATACAGATCCTGGGAAGGGGTGTTGGCTACTGTAGCTGAATGTTTGTAAGCCTTTCTTTTTTTTTTTGTGAGGAAGATAGGCCCTGAGCTAACATCTGCCAATCCTCCTCTTTTTGCTGAGGAAGACTGGCCCTGGGCTAACATCCATGCCCATCTTCCTCCACTTTATATGGGATGCCGCCACAGCATGGCCTAACACGTGGTGCGTCGGTGCGCACCCGGGATCCGAACCAGCGAACCCCAGGCCGCCGCGGCGGAGCACACGCACTTAACCGTTTGCATCACTGGGCTGGCCCCATGCCTTTCTTTTTTCATTGAGCAGTTCAGAACAAAGTCCTCAAGGTCTTTCTATGCCAGCTCCCTGCCTTTAAAAGCATGACTCTATAAGGTACCTATACTGTGTCCATGAAAGAAGTTATACCTTTTAAAAAGTAAGTATAAACCAACTTTTACTTATTATCCTTTAGGTTCATTCCAAAATTATATGTCACATGGACATACTATTTTTATTGGCTTTAGTTTAGAGGAAACCTTTCTTAAATCATTAAATCTTTCGGAGAATATGAATCATTATTGGACACATTTCTGGAAGTTTACCATGATTCAGTATTTACTCTCAAAACAAATGATAGTCACCTTTTAAAAACTAAGCAAATCTTTAATAGGTGATTAAAATACCATAATCTCAAGTCAAATATTAATTGGTGGTATATATCACATAATGCAATAATATCCCATTTGATCTCTTTTAAGTTTGCTCTGGGTAGCTGGGAGAAATAGAAGGTGGTGTTCATGGTCTAGTACACAGTTGTAATTAGTAGGATTCTATATTTGCTAGAACCTTTGAGAAAACAATGGAGAACAAGAATGCAATTAAGAGAAGGTTCAGAGTTTCTGTGGTGAATCTTACTTGCTAAAAAGAGATTCCTTATCCATTTATATATTGAATCATTCAAAAGTATTTTTGGAGCATACACTATGTTTTGGGCATCTATTGGGATCTGGGAAAACAAAGATGACTGTCATAGTTATGATCTCTGATCTGAGATTGTGATAGGTACAGATGATAAAATAGTAGACAGAACATTTATACATTGTTTAAACCATTATGGAGGTTATAATTAAACCCCAGATAGAATGCAGCTGTCAGGAAAGGCCTCTGAAAGGTGATATTTAAGCATAGATTTAGGATGAGATGAAATTACCACAGGGAGAAGGGAGGAAGAAATGTTCCAGGCAGAGGGAAAAGCCTGTGCGAAGGCACTGAGCTTTGTGTTCCAGTGGCCGGAAGAGCACCGGCAGCCTGGAGCTCAATTAACAAAGCAAAGAGCAGCACCAGATGCTGGAGAGCTAGACTGCAGCCAGACTGTGCAGAGCCTTATAAACCCAGGGCAGTAATGTAAATACTGTTCTAAGGGAGGGGGAAACGCCCCGAATCATTTTAAAGCAAGAGAGTAACATGTTTCCATTTATGTCTTGAGAAGATGACTCTTGCAAACTGTAGAGAATCAAAGGGAGGCAGCAAGAGGAAAACGGGGAGACTAATGTGAGGCTGATGCAGCAAGACAGATGCGATACAGAAGGAAGAGGACAGGCTTGTATAATTTTGGATCTCAATCTATGGAGTTTATTGATGGATTGGATTATGGGGTCAGGAAAAAAGGAGAACTTAAACACAATTCTGGGTTTCTTGGCCAGTGGAGAGTGGTGGTGCCATTTATTGAAATGCAAAAGACTAGAGGGGCATGGAAAAAGGTTAAGGGAAGAAATTAAGAGGTCACTTGGAACATATTAATTATGAGATGTCTTACTTCTTTGAAATGTGTATACAGGAAGGCCAGCCTCTTGACCCTGCTTATCTTCCCTTCCATCATATTAGGAGCACAGCCTTTGGAGTTAGCACTGGAACAAATATTGGTTCTGCCCCTTGGAATAATTGGTGATGTGACCCTGAGCCAAGTGACTGAACCTTTCTTAGGCTCGGTTTCATTTGTAAAGTGGAACAATAATAGTACCTAGCTGATAGGGTTCTTTTGAAGATTAAGTAAGATAATTCATGGAAATGGGATCATTCATGCAGCACAGTTCCTGTCACATAGTAATGGCTGGGCAGGTAGCTACTGCTGCTTTTGAGGCTGCTCCTATGAGGGTTTCCAGAGCTTTTCCTCCTCTTTTTATTTCTTTTCTTTTACTTTATTTTTCTTGCTTATTTCCCCTTTCTTCTCCTCCCCTCCTTTTCTTCCTTTCTTCTTCCTTTCTCTTGCCTTCCTCACAGCAGCTGTGTGTAAGGTTTGTCTGACTTTGTTTTGGGTGGAGAGGTGGGATATACAGGGATGCGAGTGGAAAAATAATGAGTACTTTTGTAATGCTGAGTTTAAAGGCTCAGAATGCTTCCAAAGTTGTTTCACCATCAGTGAATAACTGAACTAAGATTTTCATTTGACTAATAGTAAGGAATTTTCCCTATAGTCAAATAATGGAAATATGAAACACTGTATCTCCTGAGCTCGGTTTGCACGTTTTATTTCTCCTTTTTAATGGCTGGGAGTATAAACTTTATAGGCTTAAAGGTTACATATAGTAACCTGCTTTTATCAAAATACAGCACTCCATGGGGCTGGCCCGGTGGCGCAGCAGTTAAGTGTGCACGCTCTGCTTCGGTGGCCCGGGGTTCACAGGTTCAGATCCCAGGCACGCACCGACACACCGCTTGTCAAGCCATGCTGTGGCGGCGTCCCGTACAAAGTAGAGGAAGATGGGCATGGATGTTAGCCCAGGGCCAATCTTCCTCGGCAAAAAGAGGAGGATTGGCATCGGATGTTAGCTCAGGGCTGATCTTCCTCACAAAAAATATATATATACACATATATATATGTATAGCGCTCCAAAATGTCTTCGGGTGAGAAATTCAAAGGATGGTTTTGATTGCAAGTCTAATACACTGAGCCACAACAGGCTGAACTGAGAAAATACCATATTTATTCAGGTCTTGGCATCAGCTAAATATATTTAGTATATATAGTATGTGGTAGTCACCTCAGCTGACAGATGTTCCAGTTAGTCAATATTGTAAAGAAAGAAGCAATTAAACAAATGTACCTTAGAGAAAATTAGTAAATTTAGACAATAAGAAGAGCATATATTTTGAAGTTCTCCATTTAGGCCATTGGAAAGTAAGTGCTGTGAATATGTATGTTACTCCTAACACGTTCCTTAAAAACTGTGTGAATGATTTTTAGTAATCAGGTACTTGTTGAGTCCATGTAATAAAAATGTAAAATCCTACTTTCCTGTGATATTACAGGAAAATTATCTGCTTTTTAAAATCTTGTACCTCTATTGTTCTTATAAATAATGACTGGATAATATATGGATTTTATTCAATAGCTATAATAACAGATTTTCTACCTGATAAGTATTAAAGCCATGTGTCTTCTGCAATATCCCAGTGAGGTCAAAGGGACAGATGTCATACTTAATCTCGATTGCAAATAAGGAAAAATAAGATTTATTAAAGCTTAACTTTGTGATAAAGTGATGAATTAGTGACACACACACACAAATAAATATAGGTGTTTTGGTTCTTGCTTGACAAATGTAGATTGATTTCATAATGTACATTTCTTAAGAGCAAAAATGTGTGTGTAAATGAGAAAAAATTCTTTTCCTTAGCATTCTGTTTTAGAAAAGTTAGTGTAAATTTACTAAGATCATTAATTTATTAATCTTGTTCTGCCCCTAAGAATCAAAAAATCAATCGCCAAGCAGCTGTATATAAGCAATTTTTCATTGAGGGAATAAATATCATGTTAAGAAACAGTGTAGGGCCGGCCCCGTGGCTTGGTGGTTAAGTGAGTGCGCTCCGCTGCTGGCGACCCGGGTTCGGATCCCGGGCTCGCACCGACGCGCTGCTTCTCCGGCCATGCTGAGGCCGCGTCCCACATACAGCAACTAGAAGGATGTGCAGCTATGACATACAACTATCTACTGGGGCTTTGGGGGGAAAAAATAAATAAATAAAATCTTTAAAAAAAAAAAAAAGAAACAGTGTATCTTCAAATGGTTTACATTTAGAATTCTTACATTGTTGTTGCAGTAGAAGTTTCCAGAATAAATTATTAAGTTATGGCTAAGTACCATTTAACGTAAGACTCATTTTTTACAAAGGGTATTAGTATTCTTGGTACTAAGAAATTAAAAGAAAAAAATTAAGGGAAAGTAATTATATAGCTATGTTTCGTTTTCAATTTAGAACTCGTTTTTATTCTTCACGTTAATTTTGAACTAAGCTTGGAAAATAGCACCCTTCGTGGTGTCTTTTGATGAAGGAAGCTGGGACACAATTCTCCTCTTTTTGTTTCCAGAGAGCTCTGACTACATTCTTGCAGACCTGGAGAGCAGAAGTGCCCACTCTCCATTTCTTTGCTGGTTTCCTCACTGCAGAGAGTTTAATCATTTCATCTTGGTAATGCCCCACCTGCTCCCTTTAACTCCACTTAGCTGTTAGAGGCATGAACTGAGAACACTGAAAACAGTGTTTTCAAGCATAGCTTAAGAGAACCACTTCAGAAATTGAAAATAAAGTGGTAAAACTCGTCAGTAGACTTCAGAAATCCAGGAGTCGGAAAACAACCATTTTGTGTTCCCACAATTCTTCTCTTGCTTTACTTTATTTTATGTAGAAATAGCCCAAAATTAACTGCATGGCATCATTGCTGTAGAACTAATAAAGATAGGGTACATTTAACCATTTCAGAAATTGTTATTAACCATTTCAGAAAAAGTTGTTCTTGCTACCTAAACCTCCAGAATCATTTGTTTCACCATGCATGTCCATCCAGTTACTAAAGCCAGTCAGTTTTACCTGCTTCCTGAATTTCTGTTGAATCTGATTTCTTCACTAACTCCATGGCTATTGATCCATTAGAACACACTGAAGTTCATAGTAAATGATTTAATAAATGTAAACTGCTTAGAAAAATGACTGGCACAGAGTAAGTGCTGTATAAATGTTAGCCATTTTCCCCCACTATAATATAGTATGATATCCAGGAGAGCCAGGATTTTTATCTCTTTTTTTCATTGATGGATCCTTTTGCCTCAATAAATGTTCACTGAGTGAATGAATAATTTTTTTCTAATTCCATTCTTCTAATGGATCTCTTTATCTCTTGTCACTTTCTCCTCTGATCCAGATACACTGTTTCCATAGTTACCTAAAATACAAATGTGATTTTTAAATTATCTTTAAAAAAACTTTTGTCCTCTTGTCTGCTGCCACAGTTAATTTTCTAAAGTGAAAATCTGATACCATCTTTACTTTCCAGATCTCAATGGTCTTTTGTTAGGCACCGGATAAAATTCAGACTCTTATTGATGTACAAGCTGGGCAAGTGGGATCTATCTAGCCACGCATCTTGCCCAGGATTCCCACATGTTATTTCACGAACTCCTGCCTGTCTTTTCTTCCTACAAATCCTTCTCATTGTCTCTGTGTGAGATTCAGTCCAGAGAGCACATTTTCTCCCTGACTTCTTCTGCCCCTGTCTGTGGGGTCAGGCAGCACCTCCTCTGTGTTCCCATAACAACTCGTGTTTGTATCCAGGGAGGACATTCAAAATGTTGATTTATATATCTATATATTGATCTATATAATAATTTGAATCATTAAGTCAGTTGTAAAATTATATGTATATATCCCTACATATCAGTGTGTATATGTATGTATACATATATGTAATTGCTTACCAAGTGATATGTGGCAGCACAAATAGTTGATAATAGTATAATATAGAAGGTTAATAATACATTATGCAGTATAATATATTATATATGTATATATTTGTTTTATAAAATGGCTTACAAGTGTAATGTTATAGTACAAATCACTAATCAAATCACCAATAATTTTAAAACCTTTTACTTTTATCTTTTATTTAAAGCAGCTTTCACAAGCTGAAGGATACCCTTCCTGGGCCTTGATTTGACATGGGATCAAACTCTTCCAATGACTTTGCCCTTAAACTGGTTATTACTAAGTGACTTGTAACCTCAATTGGTAGAAAATTGCTCTTAACATCAATGATATTGTTCATAGTGCTAAATATGTCTCAGCTTTTTAAAAATTAAATCAATTGCATCCAAATTATTTCTAAGCCTTGCAAAATATATGAGAGTCATATATTCAATATCTCTGTTTATAGACGAAGTCACAAAAATTATCCACTGGAATGCAAAGTTTAATTAGATAGAACTTAATACTTCAGGACCAGCAAGAGGCAGTGTAATATCTCAGTTAACAATGTGAGCTCCTCTGGATGTAGTGGGCTTGAATTCTGACTGCAAAGTTTTAAATAATCTTTCCATCTACCTATTAATCAGTACAGATGCATTCGCCATTTTAACAATCAGTATCCCAGTGGGAACGTACCACTCTGTAGGGGAACCCGTCACATACATTTGTGTTTATAAAACTTCTCCACTGCAGGAGCTGCTTTTTTCATATTCGTGTCTCCTTGTCCAGGGTTTAGTCTCCACAGGCGCTTGGTAGGAGGTCAATAAATATTTAAGGGGTGAAGTCATGAATAAATGCTGAATGTAAATAACTGCTGATTTCTATTTTCTCTTAAAGTTGTATGTGGAGTAACTTCATAAGTCGAGAGGAATCTAAAGGAAAATAAAATAATCTTTCCAGTTTAAAAAAAGTAAAATAAATGGAAGCTTGTGTTTACTTTTAGATATCTTTCAAACACACAGTATGTGGGCACATACTCTCCCAATATTCTTTGCATGGACTTCTATAAAATGGAGATTCTCTTCTTACGTATATGTCTGGATATGTTTCCAGTTTAGAGATTTAGCTTTTAGACATTTCAGCATTTGTAGATGTTGCCATTTCTTTGACTTAGTTATTATAATAAGCACACAGAATCTCATTAATTTATGTTCTAGACACTATTTAGAATGGAATGAGTTTACACCCTTATCTTAATAGACTCCCCCTTTTCCTGCATCACTTTGACAACACGGAGACAACTGCCAGCCCCTTCCCCTCCCATCTTCATCTCTACTTCAAGAATGTACAAAATAAAAGTAAATATCCATAAGAAAAGGTACAAAGTCAATTAAATGACACTTGATATCTGTTTCATTTAATTTGGGAGAAAAGTAACACTGTAGAAGATAAAGTGGATTAGCAAAGCATTTATACTGGAGATTTTTTCTAAATAAATGATGTTGCTAAATGACATGATAAGATAAAAGTGTCTAGAAATAAACCACTTTTGTAAAGATGTCCATCTTTATGAGTCTCTATTTTCACCTGCTTGATTAACTATTCACTGTATAAATATATGTAGTGAATGTGGTGAAGACCGTCTATTATAGAGTCTTTAGCATTATAGATACCATATAGCATTTGATTTTGAGATTTCAGAGAAAGGATTATCTTTTAAATAGAAGATTCCTAAAGGTTTGTTGTGTTGATCAAATCACCAGTTTATTATATTATGTACAATTAGTTTTAAAAAGTCTTATTACTTACTAAAAAAAATAAAAATTATTTTAGAATTTTAAAGCAGTTTTTTTCTATGAAAAAACTAAAGTGAATTGAGTCCATGTAATTATAAAACAAGGATTAAAAAGAGCATTCGACGCTTTGTTATTACTATTCACAAATATCAACAGTGACCACAAACAGTTTTTTAAAAAGTGGCTTATCTTGTGGATTTCTGAGACTTAGAGTTAAGTAATTAGATGCAAGCCGGGCAGACAGGAAGCATATGGTGTATACACTGGTTGTGGTTAAGGGCTCTTCTGCAATACTCTAGAAAACATGATTCTGCCTTGTTAGATAATTGCTTAATCCATGGTGATTGTGTTACTTGGCCCAAGTTTTTTTATTGTAAATAGTAGATACAACTGAATTCATGATTAAAGCTCATTTGAATTTACCAAGATAGCTTAATATAGGTTCTGCCATATTCTTATTTCTTCCCCAAGGATAATATATCCATATAGACCCCTTCTCGTATTTTAATGATCATTCAATATCTTTATTAATTAGAATTCAGAAAGCATGTTATATACATTTCTATTTTTATTCCATCAGTTACTTTGAGGCAGTCAGGTACACACACACACACACACACACACACACACACACACACACGGATTTCTGTGGGATCCTAGTATATCACTATTTGGGAACCAGTTTTATACTTTAATAAGTTTATAACATTTTCCTGCTCCTGGTTCTAAAATTGGCCTCTTAAACAATAATATAAAAAAGGCTAAACCAATTTAATACATTCTGGGTTTCTCCTAAGTGGTAACTTAATTCGGCATTTAATTCTCACAGTAGTTAGGTGCCTATATTAGATGCTATTCTTTTTCTGTCCCCATTTCTTTTAATAGTATGTCTGTTCTCACAATCATCTAAACATCTTTTAATTTTCCTCCTCCATCCTCCATCTAATTAGTCCTCAAAACCTGCTGTTCTTCATTTGCACTATTTCCTTTGACCCTCTTTTCCATGCCTTCTGTGGGTGCCACCCTAGAACCCTGAGTTACTGAAGTATTCTAGTAATTTTCTAGCTCCTCTCAGTCTCCCCAACTTCAAATTCCTCCTGAACAAAATGCTTCACAGAGGATGTCTCTGCATTTGTAATTTCATGGGAAGAACCATGGATTTGGACTCAGAAAACTTAAGTGTAACTCTCAGCTTTGCCACCTGTTAACTGAGTGACATCAGGCAAGTCTTTTGTTAAGTGTTAAGCTTTTGTTTCCTCATCTATAAAAATGAAGACATAATTCTAAGGTAGCAGTCTCTCAGCTATGTTACAAGGACTACATGACACAAAGAAAGTGAACATATAATGTAATGAATCTATGATAAATACTATTGTTATTAATGTATCTTTCCTTGGCACCATTTTGTTTGGTCACTCACCTGCTCAAAACCTTCAGTTTTCTTCTCTTGTCTACTGACTAGATTGTGCTATATATTCATTAGCCTAGGCTATACATTTAAGGTCAGCCACTCTATGGCCCCAACCAGTCTCTCCTTTTTTATCTCTTCTTGTCTACCTTTATTCTCAAGTGCATTTCTCACCATTATACCTATTTATAATTTCACAAGTCAACACATTTATTTATGTTATCCCTTTTTTTAAGTATAATTTCATGTTTTTCTACTTGCCTTTAAAACATCATTCATAAGCCTTAAATTCTATGAAGCCTCATGAGATCTTTCCATCCCAAAGCAAGCTCTTTATCCCCTGTCTATACCAATGGTTCTCAACTGCAGATGATTCTGTCCCCCAGAGGATATTTGACAATGTCTGGAGACATTTTTGACTTACCAACTCAGGGTGTGGAAGATGCTACTGGTATCTAATGGGTAGAGAAGCCAGAGATGCTTCTAAACATCCTGCAGTGCACTGGACAGCCTCCTACAATGAAGAACTATCCAGTCTAAAATGTCAATAGTGCCACTGTGGAGAAACTGTGGTCTATACTACTCTTGAAGAATTTCTTATAACCCACTGGGCTTTATAGTTGTTGATGTTGTATTTCTGATGATAAACTCTTTGGGGACAAAGGCCTTAGCACAGTCCTATTTGTGTCTCGAGCAGTGCAAAGCATAGTGCCATGCATATAGTGATCAATCAGTAATATATTCAAATGAATGAACTTCCTCCAAAAAAATATCTGGGTGAATGAAGTATTAAGCCTCATGTTCATCAATGATGGAAATGAAATTAGGATCCTGAGTTAAGAGATGCGTCCATAGGACATGGGGGCTATAAGAACCTGACTTAAGGGGCCGGCCCGGTGGTGTAGCAGTTAAGTGTGCACTCTCTGCTTTGGCAGCCCAGGGTTTGCAGGTTCAGATCCCAGGAGTGGACTGACACACCACTTATCAAGCTGTGCTGTGGCAGTGTCCTGTGTAAAGTAGAGGAAGATGTACCCGGATGTTAGTCCAGGGCCCATCTTCCTCAGCAAAAAGGGGAGGATTGGCAACGAATGTTAGCTCAGGGCTAATTTTCCTCACACACACAAAAAAGAACCTGATTTAAAATTACATCAGATAAATAAACATGAAATGCTCCTAAAAATGAAGTTGTTGCTTATTGATCAAAAACATTCAGTTGTATCTTTAGTGTTCAAAGTTGTGAGATTAATCAAATATTTTGTTCAAAAACTATGTTTGTGCGTTTCAGAATATTTTTTACAGCCTCATCTTTAAAATTTTGAAGCCGTGTTTATTTAAACATGCCTTACCAAATGGCTTCATGAGAGATAAGGAGAGCTAATCCAACAGAGGAAAGAGAATCTGCACTCCAGAAACCCCATCACATTTTGCGACACTTTCAATAGTGAAGGATGCATGAGATGCAGGGAGGATTCTTTGCCATTGCCAGATGATTAAAAGGCGGAGTTTCTCTCTAGATAAAGTGAGAGGGCTTAATAGACTGTATGCAGGAGCAGAAGGAGATGTATGCAGTCTTTACTGGCTAATTCAGAGATCTCCAGATACCAAAACTTGCCAAGGGAGTCTATGGAAAAGTTAATAGCCCTGATTTGTTTCCAGATCCTAATCAGATTTTTAATCTGCCAATAATCACTTCTAATGAACCAAGCTGTGTTTCGTTTTAATAGAAGGCATTTGTTTTTCACAAAATAGTGCTGTTTAAATATACATAATGCCCCTATTAATTGGCTTTGAGACATTTATATTTTACAATCCAGAGTATTGTAAAGAGAATCCAAGATCTAGAGTCCAGAAAACAGGTTTAAATCCTGCCTTGGCTATTTATTATCTGTAACTTTGGTCAAATCTCTTTAATTTTTCTAATCTCCAGTTTCCCACATATGGATAAAAAATACCTTTTGCAGTAAGGTAAATTAATTTAACCTTAACCTAAGCTTAAATTAGGTAATGCCAATGAAAATTTGTTGTAAGCTATAGAGTGCTACATGAATATAAATTCTTACTTGAAACAATTTGTGCTTAGAATTTTTGAGTTCCAAAGTTACACAGTAAATTAAGAATTGATTTAAGACAGAGTTTTAACAAGAGGGCAAATGATTTATTTTAAAATAGTTTAAGAGGACATTAGGGAGAAGTGACTTTTTTCTCCTTTCATGTCCTGCCTAACTGGGCTGAATGGGTTCCTAAGAAACCTAGAAACAAGCTCTTTCCACATGATTCTAGTATTTGGAAGTCTCCTTTTCTTGCTCATGACAAAGACCTTTACAAAAGTTTACTACCTTTTCTTCACTAAAAGCTTTCACTGTTTTCCTGTGATCCATCCTACTACTGGTTTGTGCAATGTGCTTTGCTATTTTCAATCAAAAATAGATGCGTAAGCAAAATTCTTATCTGCCTGCGTCCAGCTGCTCCCACAGCCTCAGAACCATTAGGACACATCTTTGTGGTTCCATAAGGTCAACACAGTGTATTCTCAACATAGACCCTTTTTATGTATCTTCCTTCTCCTTTCCCTTTCCTCATATCTAGCCCACCTTGTTGGCTCAGGAATCATATCTGCTCTTTCTTATCCTCACAACACACAAATGCACCCACACACACATACTTGCACACACACACGCACACAAATTTGAATTAGATGGTCTTTTTATTTGTTCCCAATGCTGTGCATCCAGGTAAAGAGAGCTTTTATTGTAAATGACTTTAAATACCTTAAGTTCGGAACCATAACCAAGGTCTGGAAGTAGGAAAAAAATGATTTGGCTAGCAATTAAAGTGAGCTGTCGTGTTGTAATAATCTTCCTGTCTCTAGAAGTAGTCAAGTCAAGACAATGAATGACCATTGTTAAGGATGTTAAAACTGATTCTTAGATGGGGTGAGACTGGATTAGATATTAATTTTAAGTTTCTATAATTCCAGCTTCACTTGAGAAAACGACCTTTCAAATAAAGGTGGTTAAGTGCTTATCTTGATAAATATATAGTAAATTAAGAGCTTTTCCTTGAAAACATTCTCATTTTACTACCTGAAAGACTGTTACAGTCAGTTTTCATCAATAGGATTTACTTAAGGTTTTCTTTCTACACAAGAGGTTTTCTTTACACATATTCATTGTAGGAGAATTAGCAAATATAGAACTAAAAATAACAGATCATCACAATCTCACTAACTAGGGAGAATCATGACTAACATTTAGCTGTGTATCTTTTCATATCATGTGTTTTACAAAAAAGTCATCATTTAACATATACTAATCTGATTGCTGGCTTTCACATGTCAAAGCATGTTTTGAACATCTTTCTAGAACAGTGAATAGAGATCTACAGTTTTTTTAATGATTGTTTTGTATCTCACTGTATAATTATATTCTATAATCTATCTACACAACTGCAGACGTTATTTGAAAGTCTATATATTTAACAAATGAATTATTAAGTGACTTTAATACAATTAACATTACTAATATAGCACTCCTACTCCAGGGATGACAAGGTATTTTTGGATTTTTCTATAGTCCTCTTCCACTGCTAACAGCTGGAATCAAGCTGTGTTCTTGCTGCTCTGAAGAGTTGATGAGACCAAGACCTCCTTTAACATTCCTTTTCCCTTTTAGTATTAATGGAAAGAAAGTATGGTTTATAATGATCTTTTGAACTTTGAATTCCTGGCATGCTTATTCAGAGCATCTACTAGCTCAGAAGTCATTTTACATCCTCCAGTCATAAGCTTGTATATAAACAGTTTCTGTAGTACTTGCTAATGGCTCTTGTTCTGCCAGTTTTTCTCTTTTTCTCCTTCACTATAGAAAATTACACTAATACGTTTAAGAGATAATTCTATAAAATCTCAGATTTTATAGAAACCTGTTAATTATCCTCAGTTTTTAATGTAGCCATCACTGCAAGATTTATGGTGGCAGGTTGGTAGTGGTTCAGCCGATAGAGAGAAGAGATGGGAAACTGTGTATTGAATACTTCCTATGTGACTAGCAATTTACCCAAGTCAACTCACTGGATCATTATAAGAGCAGTCAATGATTTCTGTTATCCCTATTTTACTTAGGAAGAAAGTGAGACTCAAAGAATTAAAATAAATTTCTCAGAGTCACTGTATTAATTTCCTATTGCTGCTGTAACAAATTACCACAAATTTAGTGACTTAAAACAACACAAATTTATTATTTTACAGCTTGGAGTTGAGAATTCTAACATGGGGCTGACTGGGCTAAAATCATGGTGTAGGCAGGGCTTTGTTCCTCTGGGAGCTCTAGAGGAGAATCTAGAGCCTTTTTGCCTTTTCCAGCTCTTAGAGGCTGCCTGCATTTCTTGGCTCCTGATCCCTTCCTCCACCTTCAAAGCCAGCAGTGCAGCATCTTCAAAAATCTCTCTAATGCTGACCTTCTGCCTCGCTCTTCTGCTTAAAAGAACTCTTGTGGTTATATTGGGCTCATCCAGATAATCCAGGATAATCTCTCAGTCAGCTCATTAGCAACCTTAACTGAATATGCAATCTTAATTCCCCTTTGCCTCATAAACTAACATATTCACAGATTCCAGGGATTAGGACATGGACATCTTTGGAGAGCCTACCAAAGTCGTTCTATTTGTAGGAAATGAGCCAAGCAATGAGTCAAGACAGATTTGTCCACATATTGTTGGAATTTAAGAGGCACAAGATAGGTCCTCCTATGCAAAAATATCTAATCCACTGCCTGCCATAATAACTGAAATTCCATCATTAGAATTAGTTTCTTTGAAGTTGATATACAAGAGTCATCAAGAATTTCCATGTAAAATTCAGACATTATAGGTCCTCAGGATAAGATTCATCAACAGTTTATTGAGTACACAAGGAACATTTCAAGGGTAGGAAGTAAGGCAAAAGGATAGTAAAGAAGGTCATTAAAAGGGGAAGTGTAATGACGGCAATTTTCTTTCTAGCCTGTTACATCATTTGGCCCAGAGCTAGTCTGAGTGGTAGGATTTCTCCCTTACTTAGGGATACAAGGCATGTACAAACAGCATTATAACTTTTCTTTGATATATTTTCTGAATTATTAATCCTTATTTACTACTATCTTGTTGATACTTGACAGTTTAAAGAAAATCAATTGGCCCACTATCAACTAGAATGGAGATGGAGATTTGTCTACAGAGATTGACACTAAATGTAGTCAATTCAGTTGGACAAAATTTCATTAAATTCTTAGTATGTGCAAGCCACATTGCTTAAAGCTGTAAGGCTTACACATGCTCTGCAGATACTAATTGTGTCTCTAATTCTGAGTACATACTGACATACAAACGCCTATGTTTGTAAATTCAGGCCAAAATGATCTAAATGACTTAAAGAAAAAGTTATCTGAATCATACCCCTATAAAATTAGGTACCTAGAGTGTCCCGTAGCCACAGGGAGGATTTCTGAGTCTGAGCTGGACCAAGGTAGGGGTAGGTTTCCAGCCCACAGCCTAAGAGGCAGAATGCTAAAGTCCTCAGTCCAACGGAACTGTCAATTGGAGATGCTGAGAAGTGTTTTGCAAATACTTTATTAGGCAAAATGATAGATGCTGAAGAAACCAGGACAAAGCAACCCAGTTCAAAAGGGAGGAAGAAAGACTGAATCTAGACAGCCTGAGGCCTCTTGACCTCTCTGAGGTGAGGACAGAGATGTTAGGGTACCCAGAGGGTTGGGATCCAAAAGAAAGAGTCCCGTTTCTAATGTGCATTTTTACTTTCCTCAATATAGATAATACCTTGTAGTATTTAGGGAATCCTCAAAAGGGGAAGTAGACAGATATTTCTGATCGTGACTTTTGATGAAAAGACATGCTGTGACTATTAAAGTAACCATGTGTTTGGTAGGTCCAGAAATAAAAAATGCTTTTTGGATGATAGGACATTGAAACGAAGTCCAGATGTCCCTAGAATTTGCAGAGAGTGAGATAAACTGACAAGACATCAGAGGGAAGAGAGTAGTGGAGAGCATAGGTAGGGACAGGGAGGGTGAGAGAGAGAAACCCCAAACAAAGGAGCAGCCTTGGATGAAAAGCAGAGCAGATAGCTCTTCTGAGGAGAGCTGGATTGGCAGAGGTAGCCACCTGGGGTAGGGAAAAGCAACATGAGCCAGACAGCTCCGTAATCAGTGGGTTCGTTTGTTGTGCAACAGTGGCAAGCTGATCCTTGATACAGAACAGTCCCAAAACCTGTACCAGACCAGAGATGGGTGTATCAAAGATGACATCTGCTGATGCTGATCCAAAAGGCAATTTAATAACACATTTTATGAGAAAGAGTGGTTGGTCAGGGCTATGCATATTCAAGCAACAAAGTATCAACAAATTGTGAAGCTGCAGGAAAAAAATATTAACTGTTTCATAACTCATTTCTGAGGCTAGTCTAGCTCTTGATAATACTTTTTAGCACTGATGAATCCAGTCATTTTGAGGAAATTTGCCAAATATTATCCTAAGTAACAGTAAATTAAATAATATTTACCCTTGCATTTTAGTGGAATAAATACAGGCTTATTATCTCCTTGTGGTACCAAAAGCTACTAGTGCCAGAAAATAAAACCCTGAAAATACAAAGTTTGAAGATGATGACAGTTTCCATCCTTCCTATGTACTACCTGCAGCTTGGAAAAAATAAATTCTCAACCTTGGTCAGGATCAGAATCACCTGGGGGATTTTGAAAACTCCTGAAGCCCAAGCCAGTTCCAGGAATCTGAATTTCTGGAGCTGGGACGCAAGCGTTGGTATTTTTTTTTTAACTCCTCAAGTAATTTCAAAATGCAGCCAAGATTGAGAAACACAGAGTTCTAAATCCTGCCTGGAATTCTAACCTCTTTTTTTTTTTCTAATACTGGTTTAACTGACTAAGCTAAGTCTATATTGTTGGAGCAGTGGTTCTCAAATTTTAGCATGCATCAAAATAACCTAGAGGGCTTGTTAAAACATAGACTAATGGGCCCCACCTCCAGAGTCTCTGATTCAGTAGGTCTGGGGTGGGGCTCAGGCAATGCTGATGCTACTGACATTTTTAGAACCTCTATTCTAACAAGATGATGTAAAGATAATCAAGCAGAGTTTATATCTGGTAAAGCAGAGTTTATATCTGGTAATATTTTTTCCATCCTACTGCCTGTCTGCTTGACCTCAGAGATTCAATCTATGACCCAGAGTTAATATCAAACACAAGAGTTCAAGTACTTTATATTACTCATTTCTGACAGTCTGTTGAAGAGGTTTGCAAAAAGTTTTAGCTGAATGTTGAAACTTTAAGCTTTGAAGTATTTAAAACCCAGCTGGAGATGCCCATGGGGGTATGCCACAGTCAATTTGTTTATTCATCTTAAATGGGTTAATCTCTGTGTCTGACACATAGTAAGCACTATGTAGAGCTTGATAGCACATGCATAAATTTTTCATTTTGTCAAATATGATAAGAAATTTTTGACAATACTAAGTTAAATTGTGAGTATTCGCAATCCTTCCCCTGCCCCTACTTATATAAAGAAAATTTCCTTTGTTAGTTTTTGGTGACATCTATCCTTCTCAACCAGGGTTCCGTGAGAGAATTAATCCCTAATGCTTGAAAGCATTCACTGTGTGAAATGAATTGACTTCTTCAGATGCATCTAGAATGATACTAGCCATGCACCACTCTGAGAGAACTGAGAAAATAATCATTCAAATTATTTCCTATAGAGCTGGAATCTAGGCATTGCTCCAAGCACTTTGTAGCTAGTAGCTTATTTAATTCTCATGACTATACTAAGAGGAAAGTCTGTTATTTATCCCCATTTTTACAGATGAGAAGACTAAAGTACAACTAAGTAACTTGCCCATGATCATACAGAAAGTAGTAGAGGCAGGATGCAAACCAAGAGTGGTAGAAGCTGCCTTCTTATTTGCTCAGCTACACTGTGTTCATTATGGTTCTGAATGTTTCTGGAGTTAGGCTTGTGTTTCTTTTGGATTTACTCACTTGCTGAGTCAGATGACCCAGCACATCCATGCTCCAAGATTGTCTCTTAGATTGCTACTCCTATCCTATCTGTTATATCGTATGTATAACTAGCTGGGGATGGATGGCTGTGAGAGGTACAGTAAGAAGGAATGGCCATTGGATGGAAAGTCAGCTCTGCCTATAGTAGGGAACGAACCTTGGCTTAATGTCTGCTGTGAGCCTCATGTGTTATCTCACTTCATTCCCATTAGAACGTTATAGGATAAAATATTTTATAGTTTACAGACACAGAGACTCAGAAAGATAAAGTAGCTTAACCAAGATATGGATAGCTTAACCACAGCCAGCATATGATAGTTAGAATTCACACCAGAGGTAGAGTATTGGATTCCAAAGCCCAAAATTTAGAAATTTTTATCGCTATCATTTGTAAGATATTTAAAGAACCAGAGGTTATAAAGCAATTTAGTTTTTTTATGCAAAATACAAATTATCCTTATAATAGTAGCGTCATCACTCGTGTCTACCAGGGTTCTTTCTGCTGAAAGTGATCAAAAACACTAATTAATTCTAAAGAGTAGTAAATTTTCCATCACTCATTTCCATCCCTGCCCTTCCCCTCAGTAACATAGATAACTAGAAGAGGAATAGGTTGCTTTGTCTAAAGTCTATTCATGTAAAGATACTTTGCTTAAAGATTAATTCACATAACAGTCATTAATGTCTAGATCATTTATCCTGAGCCAGCTGAAAGTTAATGGATATTTCTCTCCCTTTTTTTTTTTTAACAAATACAATAGATTTCTTGTATTTTAAAGGAAGCCTCTTTATGACCT
Organism: Ceratotherium simum simum; assembly: GCF_057802395.1. Lineage (NCBI taxonomy): Eukaryota > Metazoa > Chordata > Mammalia > Perissodactyla > Rhinocerotidae > Ceratotherium > Ceratotherium simum. The sequence continues at coordinate 65,927,673 of NC_141909.1, read as the reverse complement.
CTCCCTCTCAAACAAACTGTACATTCCATCTCTTGTGTTCTCCATCAAGCTGATTAAGACTTCTGCAGCTTTAATTATTTCTTGTGCTTTGCTTACTTCAGCTTCAAGGTTGGCAAAGTTCCTGCTCTGAAATCTATGAAAATATTAAAATTTAATTAAAGGCAAAGGGATTTAAGAGAAATTTAATGAAATTATTCTTAGGTAGTAAAGTCAACTTTTATGCAAGAATTTAATTAATGATAATACTGATAATATTTGTGTACAAAGTATCATAATAGGACAGACACATATACCAACACGTGTGTGTAAAGTGTAGCATTCTCCAGGGGCCTTGAGGCCCTCCTGCATTACGTACAAACTTCTCAATATGACATTCAAGGCCCTGTCATAAGAGTGATCAAATCTATCTTTTCAGTTTCATCTTATTCTGTTGCAGTCCAACAAAACTATATGTCAACATCTGAAGAATTTTATATTCTCAGAAAATGCCCTATCCTTTAATTCCTGTGCTCTTCCTCAAGATGTTCCATTTGCCTAGAATACCTTCCAGCTCCTTCTTTATCCCTACCTCACCCCCTCCCCCAGTCTAACTCCCTCTGGAAACAGAAATACTCCTTTGTCCTCCTCAGTAATTCGTACTACACCTTGTATATCATTTTGCAATAAATATTTTCTGAATTAAATTCTCTTACATATTTCTGTACAAATTGTATTAAAATAGCAAACGTCTCTTTAATTTTGTCAGATAAAAATTTAAAAATTGATGGATCATGCTTCTTTTTCAACCCCCTTATTCTTTGTTGAGATACAAGAAAAAAAGATTGTCATTCACAACCTACAGTCAATTAAATCCTGATTAAAGGTCATGATAAGGAACAGCATGATGACTAACATTATTTCACTGTTGATAATGACTCTAAAAGGGAAAATGCCATTCTGCTGTACTTAAAATTAAAAATCAATTCTGAAAGTTTTGGAATAATCCTTCCAAAATATTGGTCGTATGGTGTAGTGATTAAGAACGGAACTTTATGGAATCAGACAAATCTAGGATCTAATGGTGGTTTAGTCATTTACTAGCGGCTCAATTTAGGCAAATTAACCTTTCTAATCTTTAGCCTCCTAATTTGCAAAACGGAAGAATATCTACCTCTAAGTATTGTTTTAAGGACTAAAAAAGATAGATATGTAAAGTGTCCAGTACAACATCTGACACATGTACAAGTGACTCATAGATGGAGTCAAAACATTGCTACCATATGCTAACTACATAATAAATATTCAACAATTAGCCAAATATGGAGTACTGATTCTGAGCTTATGACACTGAAAAGAATATATTATTTTACTTATACTTCTCTAATTATGCCTGGAAGAAAATGATGTGATTTCTTCCCTCTATTTCTAAAATAAAAAGTATTCAGGAATATTGAAAACAGTGGGCTTATGGATTTGAGGGAGTTTTTTTGGTCTGTTTATTTTCTCTATCTGTAAATATATGTAAATTATTTAATAAAGATAATTGTTTCCTGAGTATAGAGAAAAACTTATAGATTTTAGTGTGATGAATTTCCTTCTCGGTACCGTAATTTGTCTTTCTTCCATAAGAAAAAAGGAAAATGACACACCATTTAAAAAAGAATATATGTGTTTATAGAAAAGTTTTAATCTCATAAAACTAAAGGCAAACTATAAATATACTATATTTAATTGCATATTCTTCAATTTACCAAACTTCACAATTTTTAAAGGAAAATGTTTCCACATGTTTACAACACATTTACAATAATTCCCATACCAATGTTTCCTATCCTGCATTAAATAACAGTCACAGGAACCCAGAGGTACATGAGAATTTTTAGGATTAATCATATTCATAAGTCGTCCTTAAATTTGAGTACAATATTTGCATGAAGGAATATTTTTTCAACACCAAGAAGAAAAGAGTTAAAAGGATAGAATTTTTTTAACATGATCATGCACCCTTGGCAAGATTATAGAATAGGTGGTCCTATAGCATCACCTGAAATAAAGGAGTTATCAAAAAATGTTTTTTAAAAATTGAAATTTGTTTAAGCCAAAATTTATTTGTTCATGTAATTAAAAGCCAGAAGAGGCCAACTTCAGGGGTTATTAGATCTGACATCATGAAGACCTGGGGTCTTTCTGTTTCTCAGTTTGGCTCAGCTCACCCTCGTTGTTTGGCTTCGTTGTCCGGGGCCACGTGATGGCAAGATAGCTGCAGCACTCTGGCCGCACGCCAGCCACGGTCAGGTCCAGTGGGAAGAGCAAGCCTCTTGTTGCAGTAGCTCTCCCAAAAATCTGAGGTTTTACTTTAATTGTGCCGGCTAAGGTCACATGCCCGTCCATGAACCAGAAAGTCCTTTGATGGACAGACCTGAGTTACAGGCTCCACACCTGTAGCCAGGGATGTTTCTGGGGGGCATGTTTCGTGTCCTGAGAGGGAAAAGTCTTAAATGCAAATTATGCTTGTTTTGAAATATGCGTTTTAGGGAAGGAAAGAAAGGGATGAAGTTGTAACTAGGACTTCTCGGGAATTGTTTGTAACCCTCGGCCTATGTTATATAAACCACAGTCAGCAATCTGGGTGGGCAAATGGGAATGCGTAGACACCAATTCACTTATTATTCATTTATTCATTCATTAACTGTTCATTATCTGACAATTTTGTGTCAAGTGTAATACTAGGTGCAAGATTTAGAACAATCAAGAAAACATAAGGAATCCCTGCCTTCATAGTTCTTATTTACAAACGGTAGATAGGTAAACAGGTAAATTTTTAAATGCTTATAGATCATGATGAGTGGTCTAAAAAGAAAAGGAAATAAACAAGTGGGTGAGATGGAGAATAATGGAAAAACGGGTAAATGTAGGAGGTACTTAAACTTTCCAAGGCAAGGCCAGAGAAGGCCCTAGTTAAGCTGTGTTCGAACTGAGCCCTAATAGGAGAGAGGGAGCAATGGAGTGGGCGGGGGGGCGGGGGGGGGGACTCAGAAGGAACAATGCAGGTCGTTTTTGCAAAGGCCTGAACTAGAGAAGAGCTTCCCTTCTTCAGAACTAAGAGAAGACCAGGATGGCTGAAGCAACGTGAACTGGAGGGGAAGTGGAGGAACTGAGCAGAAACCAGGACATTCAGACCCGTGTACCGTCTTAAGGACCATGAGTTCCATTTAAAACACATTGGATATCATGGAAGGTTTTTAAGCAACTGAAGGAATTAATTTAATTTACTTTGGCAGATCTATAGAGATTGTGGGGGTGGTTCAGGCTCAAATAATTGGATAAATGGCAAGGCTTTTTACTGATGTAGGGGCTGCAGTTTGGGGAAAATGAAAAGTTGTGCTTTAAACATGTCAAGATTGAGATGTCTATGAATGAGGTGTCAAGTATTCAATTTGAGGTGGAGGTGTAGAACTCACAAAAGTCTGGGCTGATTTTAAAATGTAAGTTTTATTATTCTTCAGATATGGTGAGGCCAACAGACCAAGATATGACGGCCATTGAAAACACGGTTTGTTACTCATAGTTCCCGAGAGAAGGGGGCCTGCCACACCACACAGGGCCACACGGGGAAGCTCCAAGTTGGTCAGGACTCACAGGGAGCAAGAGCAAAGCATGGGTAGGAGCCTCTATTGTGGTGTCCGTGGCGAGGCAAGGCAGGGTAAGCAGGCTTAGGACTGGCTGGTTTGAATAATTTCAGCAGACTCTGGGCTATAGGGGCTGTCACTTGTTGTCAGGTACCTGACCGTGGGATGATTAGGGCAGAGGAATATTGCCTCCTGGAGTGTAAGAGCCAGATAGAGGAGTTGGTTTAGAGTACATGCTCTGGGTTGATTGGTTTGCATATGAAAGGCATGCTGCCAGGAGAGTCCTTTGCTATGTGTAGGAATTAGCTAGCCATGAGAGAGGCAGTCTCTCCCCAGTCAGCAAGGCCCTGGATGCCAGAGCATCAAGAATACAGAAAATAGGAAAATATCGTTAATACAGGGTTGGAGATATGAATTTGTAAATGGCATCTATCACGTGTGTATGGAAGAGGGGGTGGATAAAGGTTAAAAACTACTCGCTATCCTGGATGCCCTTGGTAGATGCTAGAAAATGCATCCAAAAGAGAGGTTGGAAATATTCTTCCTTTTTACTCTTTCTTTTGCCCTCCACTAGCAGAGATTATGGCCATAGGGAGCTTAGACAAAGAAATTGCAGCTGCTTACCCCACCCCATCCTGTTGCTCAGTCTGTTCTTATGTGATGTTTTAGCATAAATGTATGATTGTGGGTGGAAGTAGTAAAAATATTTATCCATTATGCATATAATGAACTTACAGCTGTTGCTGCACCTTAATTTGGAATCTGATAGATGTTTCTAAAAGAGTTAAGTGGTGGTTCAGTTAATCGGTAAAACTTCTGCCAAGTTGCTAGGTATTTTAATTAAAATAGTTCAAATGAAAGGTGGTGATTGTCAGGCCTAACAAAGTAAGATTCTTTACTGACTTTAATTAAGGTGCAAAGAAAGTATTGTTTTTAATTCCCCCAAAGCTCATTGGAGGTAGTTTTTATGCCTTAGATACAATTTCAGCTGTACTCAAGCAGAAATTTTCATCTATTGCACCAAAACACCTCTAAATCATAGGTATTTGGGTTTTAGATTTCAGTCTAAGGCATAGAAATCTTTACTGAATCATCAATATAAGTAATTTAAAAAGAATCTCTCTGGATAGTGTATTGTTTTATTCATTTACTTAAAATGCTGTAAAAAGTACAGATCAACATTCTGCTCTTCAAATGCATTTGAAAACTTTTCTTTTATAGATAAAACGTTACAGGCTGCCTGAGGGCAGGGACCATGTTTGTTCACCATTTTATCTAGCACTTAGCATAGCTCTTGGCACAGAGTAAGCTATCAATAAAATCTAGCGAATGAATGAATGAATGGACACCAAGTAAATTTCCATGGCGCAGGTCTTCTCTATGTCATAAATGTTGCCGTGTCCTCAGGCTTTTTGCGCTGCATAGCTTCTCAATCTTTTTCTGTCTTCAGCCCTGTTTTGCTTCTGCCAATAATGTTTCATAATTTTGTTATGTAATTTAGTGATGGAAAAAATGAAACAATTCAGAACTATAAAATTCATTATATTCCTCTTTAATTATGATTACAAGTTAATCCAAGCTTGTTATATGAGCATGGCTTAGGTGCAGCTAGTTTCACAACAGTAACATTGCCAAAAGTTTCAGGCAAGTCATAGTGAACCTTACAAACACATATCGGACATGAGGTTGGCCCATTTCTTGGATGAAGGAAATTAGGCAAGTAGAGGTTTAGGATATACTTAGATCACATGGATAGTTAATGGTACATTCAGGACTAGAATCCTCGAGTAAGCTTTGCCCTGGTGAACACATGATATCATAAATAATGCAGAACATTTTGTATTCTTTTTCTTTCTTTTTTTCCTACCCAGTGGTTTTCTGAGTATCTCATAAGGACTAGGGCACTTACGGTCATTGGCAGGACTGCCAGTATTACCATTTTTCACCAAGCAGGATTAATACTACAGGAGTAAGTAAACAATGAGTGTGAGCTTTGATATTCTTCATTTGGGTTAATCAGAAGGTCACATAACAGAGAACAAAGGCTTTGTGTTTGAGAAGGAACATCCGTAAAGACTCCTCATCCTATCATTTCCATGAATGTGTTCTACAAAATGAGATAGTCCACGAGGAAGGAGTTTCATGGTCAAATATGTTGGGGAAATGCTGCCTACTTTATCCCCCTCTTAGAGAGTCACAATAGTTTGAGAGTTTTAAAGAAAAGAAACCATTAACTCAGCATTTCCCATATTCGTTTGATCATAGACATTTTCCTTTTCAAGTAACACCGATTAGTATACAAAGGAATTTGTCTTCCAAAGAACACAGCTCACGATGCACACTATGGGATAGAGCGATGAATTTTTTGTGCATATGATATCTGTCTTCTGAATTATTTTATGAGATAATATCAAGGTAAGAACTTGTATATCATTTTTTTTTTAAGATTTTATTTATTTATTTTTCCCCCCAAAGCCCCAGTAGATAGTTGTATGTCATAGCTGCACATCCTTCTAGTTGCTGTATGTGGGACGCGGCCTCAGCATGGCCGGAGAAGTGGTGCGTCGGTGCAGGCCCGGGATCCCAACCGGGGCCGCCAGCAGTGGAGCGCGCGCACTTAACCGCTAAGCCATGGGGCCGGCCCTTGTATATCATTTTTGAAATGTATTGCCACATTGCTGTCCAAAAAGATAATATGAATTTGTCATAGCCTCAGGAACATATTAGCAAATAATTTCCATTATTGCAACATCACCAGGATTGTGATTTTTAAAATTTTATTTTAATGGTTATTGCTCAGTTCTTGACCAAACTAGGAATTTGGACTACTTTAAAGATTTTTTTATTTATTTTTTTCCCCCCAAGCCCCAGTAGATAGTTGTATGTCATAGTTGCACATCCTTCTAGTTGCTGTATGTGGGACGCGGCCTCAGCATGGCTGGACAAGTGGTGCGTCAGCGCGTGCCCGGGATCCGAACCCAGGCCATCAGCAGCGGAGTGCGCGCACCCAACCGCCAAGCCACGGGCCGGCCCGAATTTGGACTACTTTTATTTCTGGCATCTTCAGTCTTACTAAAAGATTTGGGTTTAATTCTCACTCAACTTTCTTTACTGAAGAATACTTCTTTAAAGACCCTGTACTCATTCGTGAGTGATGCATTTCAGCAAATACAGTATGTGTGATACATGGACTGAGACTTTCTTTAGACCTTTGCATAAGTGTTAAATGTGGGCTCTATCGTTAAGTGTTAAATGTGGGCTCTATGGTACCTAGAAGTTTAACATTTATGTCAAACTGTGGTTAATATGTTTCTTTCAAAGGTGCATAATTATAGAGTACCTGCAATTTTGTTTCGCATAATGAATTAGTAATATCTGGGAGAAATGATAGTCTTATCTGTAGTCTAGCAGTAAACGTAACATATCTTATATTGGCTAACTAGAGTTTTATCCAGATTTATTAAATGATAAAACAGCGACAGCTGTCAGAATAAAGCTACAAGTCTATGAAATGGATAAATGAAGAGAGCAAAAACATGAGGAGCAATTTCTCTTTTTTTCTATAATTATTAGGATAATTGTTTAGGAGTGATAAAGGGAAGTGAACCCATGATGGCCAAGAATTTAGAAACAGTATTAGAACACTGCCTCTGCCTGTTGTTAGATAAACCAAGATTCCATTGTCATGCACATCTCGTGGTAGCCTGGGTCTAGTTGCAATGTGAAGAGGTCTTTGCTGTAACTGCAATTTTCTTATTTTCCATTGGACTGTCCCAGTACGCTTATCGTGCATTTGTTTAAAAAAAATGGAGGATGGATTTGTTATACATTTAACTTCTTTATAAATGATCTTTCGTCTTGTTTAGAAAGTGATTCTCTCTGTTAACCATTATTCAGTGGTAAAAATGCAAATGGAATCTAAGGACTTAATATATGGAATATGTACAAGGAAGGTGAACTTGGTGCCATGGCAATTAGTAAAGGCACTTAGGTGTTTGATGGAGGGATTTCTGTGAGCTTTTACTTTTCTATCAGTGTGAATCAGTACCCGATTCTGGGAGAAAGGAATGCTGGATTGCTGGAGATTCTCATTAAAACTTGGCACTTTCTTGGAAAGAGTTGCAAGAAGAAAGTAAAAGAATTATATTTGACCTCTTCCTCAGGCAGCTCACCCTCACTCCCCACCCTCCCCCAAACCTATTATTTGCACCTATGTGTTTTGAGATGTGTTTATAGCTTATTCTTACAAGACTAAAACGTTTCTATTGAACTGTGATTTGTCATCTAGATAAGCCTCCTTGCCTTCATTTTATAGGTGCAGATAAGATGAGAGAAATAGCCAAAAATATTGTTGTTTGTATATTAAAGGAGAGAAATATCAAAGACACTATTTTTCTTCAAGTTTTTCAAGTATAAAACCTTGCTCAAATATGCCAGAATGGCTATAAAAGTATTCTTATGCAACTTAATTTTCCATAGGTTTTTCTTCACCACAGTTCTCACCTATATCTTGCTGAGAAATGCTAATGCTCCTATGAATATTGTCTAAGCTAAAGAATCCATAATTTCCTTTTTGGATCTAAATTCAAACACAAAGCTTAATGCTTAGTGTTCAATTTCCATCTACCTTTTTTTCTTTTTAATAAAAGTACTCCATTCAAAATTGTATATAGGAGAACTCTCCATAAGTGTGGCAAGAAAAAAACCTAAAGAAGACTTAGAGAAATGTATGTTAACTTCTAGAAATTGTAGCCACTGGGAAAATAAAACATTTCTGCTTAACTGACTTTATTTTACCTGGAAACTACTTTATTAAATCAAGAACATTGTAATGACTAAAACATACAAAGTAAATGATTAAAGATTATTCTCAGCTAAGTTGGATTTAAAAATAGCATATAGATGTTAGTGGGGGGGTCCCAGAAATGATAAAATGCCAGTGAAAAGTAGCCAAGCAGCAAGTCCTCTCTTGGATGCATTTGCTTGAGAAATGGGCCTTTTATGTCATTATCTGAGGGAGTTAGGTGGACAATATAATTTATTGAGTAGCCAGGATACTTTTGAGAGAGAAAGGGGGCCTTAACCATACTGGACACCAAGACAACTGATATAAAGCAGAATAGTCCTGGACCAACAGGAAAGAATGGTCAAGCTACAGATTATGAATTCTCATAGGGGAAAAGAAAACTTTTCAATAACCACATTTCATTGTTATTTATTGTGTTCAAGGCACTGGGAAACAACTTTGAAATGAACAGACAGGCCTGTCTTCCTGGAGCCTACTTACATTACCAGCTGCAAGATAAAATATTTGCCCAGAATAGAGTGATTTACAAATAGATGGCCTCAGTCAGGCAGCTACTATTCACGTCCATAAAAAAAATAAGTAAAAAAAATAATAACTTTGTACAGTAGAAACTCAGCAAATAATTACAGTGGAAGCAAAAAGAGATCCCATGAATTAACAGCATTTGATACCTGATATAAAGCAGATGATTCTGAATTTTCATCTTTAGATGTGTCACGTAGAGCTTTGAAATGTTAAAATAGATCATACCACCAGTTACTTCATATTCAGTTAAACTGGTGACTGCAAAAGAAGTGTGGACTATGTGAGTATGCATTATCCCTTTCCATCTTGAAGTATGTAATATTAAAGGTGCTTAAAGTTTAAGCTCCATTAAAATCCTCTTAAAAGAATGAAACTAAGTTGGAGAAAATTTTTGGTCTTAGTAGTCCTTGAAAGTGGAAAAATTTAATATTATTTGCTCGTAGGTTTAGAATATTAAGACTACACATAGATCAGAACTATAAGTTCATGTTCCCTATCAGATCGTGCCACGTTCCTTATTAGGTTTTGCTAATCCATGGATGTTGCTAATTGGACAGAAATTGCCACAATAATAAAACATCAGTACTGTATATTCATTAAAATTTGTGATTTATTTTCACTTAATAATCTAGTTTAGTTATCAAAGCCATTATTTTCAAAATGTACTATCTGTCAATTCAACAAGTGTGTATTGAATTCTTTTTGTGTGTAAGGCTTTATGCTAGGCTCTATATGGTGAGTCAGAGATCACCAAGACATAGCCCCTGCCAGGAAGTGGTGTAGAAATGGAGAAAGAACTGACACTGGTGTCAGACAGACTGGGTTCAAATTCCATAATTTATGGTAGCTGTGCAGTTCCTTCCAAAATATCACTGAAGGTCGCTGAAGGGACTGATGAAGATGGAATTTTTGAAAGGAAGAAATCATCCTAACAAGAGTAATAATAGATGTTAACGAGAAATCGATGAAAGAAATGCTAAATCTCAATGAAGATTCAGTTCTGACTTGATAGTGAATCTGTGGAGAACGCTATCAAACATGGTTTGGGAAACCTCCAGCAGAGCTTAGGAGCCTGGGGGCAGGGGGTCGTACTGACTTGGTAAACGGTGAGAAATGTTATTGTATTATTGGGATATTGTTTCAGTAAGTGACAATGGTTAAAGAACTGTTAGGGCTGAAAGTGATGCCAGAAGAGGATCTCTGACAAGGACAATGTGAAGGAGGCTTCATCATGGAGTATTTGAGGTGCTTAGATAGGATGGCAGTGGATGACAGGGAGAGGAAAACTAGATGCCAGCTGCTAGAGTCATCAGTAAAGAGGAAGGGTGTCTCAAAGATCTAGACTAAAATGTGGGATCCAGAGAGAGAAAGGGTTTTCAAGGAATGGCAGGAGAACCACCAGTGTCTAAGAGGCACTAAAGTGTAAGGAATGGACCAGCACCTCCTCAGACCAGCACATTTTGTGGGGAGTGGAGAGGAGGAACAGAGCAATCTCTGTTGGAAAGGACTTGGGGAGAGGGGTGGTTTTTTCTGAGGATGGGCAGATTCATTGAAGGCAAAACAGTAGAGGACCACAGAAGCGCTCAGTGCATAGAAGTGTTTGCCTGTCATAGAACAGGGATAGAGAGAGCACAGCAGCTTTCCTGAAATCATACTTACCTTCACTATCCACAGTTAAGTGGACATTTTCTATTCTATTCCTTTCGTTAAAACATTGGTTGAGGGGCCGGCCCGGTGGCGCAAGCGGTTAAGTGCGCGCGCTCTGCTGCGGTGGCCCGGGGTTCGCTGGTTCGGATCCCGGGCGCGCACCGACGCACTGCTTGTCAGGCTATGCTGTGGCGGCGTCCCATATAAAGTGGAGGAAGATGGGCACAGATGTTAGCCCAGGGCCGTCTTCCTTAGCAAAAAAAGAGGAGGATTGGCGGATGTTAGCACAGGGCTGATCTCCTCACACAAAAAAAAAAAAATTGGTTGACCCACCCACTAAAATGACTTCACTAACCACTAATGGAATGTGTTAGGAAAACATTACAGTACAGGACTTTTCTTGTAATAAAAAAAGTTTTTCAGAATCTTTAATCCATATGTATTTATAGCAAGTGGTATAATGATTGAAACAGAGGCACAATATCATTTTTCAGTTCAAATTCCTTTCCTTTTTTTTTTTGCTGGAAAGATTCGCCCTGAGCTAACATCTATTGCTAATCTTCCTCTCTCTTTTTTTTTTCCTCCCCAAAGCTCCAGCACATAGTTGTATATTCCAGTTGTAAGTCCTTCTAGTTTCTCTTTGTGAGCTGCTGCCACAGCATGGCTACTGTGGTTTTGCACCCGGGGAACCAAACCTGGGCTGCTGAAGTGGAGTGCGCCGAACTTTATCCACTAGGCCATCAGGGCTTGCTCCCTTGTTTTGCTATTTTAAAAAATTATTGGACAAAATACCTCTGATATTTATCTTATGGAAACATAAGCTGCCTGCATTTGACAAAATGTCTTATACAGAACTGTCTTTAATGCTCAATTAATGATAAAAATGAATCTTCTAGTCTCAAGCCAGAAAAAGTAGCTCACCTCAACAAATGTGATAAATAGATAATATAAATTAAATATTAATATACATATATAAATATAAATTAAATAAGTAGATTGTATAAGTTAATGCAAGGAAAGCAATCATTTACATTATAAACTAGATCACCTTATGATTATCTGTTTATGTTCTTATAAAAAGCCATTTTCAAGTGGACAGACTAAATAAAATGAATCAGTCCTGAAGACATTTTGATTTATCAAAAAATAGCATGTTACTCTATTTTTTTCAATAATCACATATGTTTACCCAGCTTTACATGTTCAACATACATTTCTGAGCCTGGCAGGAAGTGTAGGACAGTATGAGAAAGGCGAGGCTCTGATGAATCTGCAGGAAGAGATGTATTTCTTTATTTTTCAACTCTGAAGTATTTTATACATATAACCAGTTAAAAGACTTTTCCTTAACCCTGGAGCCTTTGTGATTAAATGACTGTGTGTGTGTATTGTATAGCAGCAGTTCTCAGACTTTTTGGACAAAGAATCTCTTTTTACTCTTAAAAAATTCTTGAGGAGAAAAAGAGGAAGATTGGCAACAGATGTTAGCGCAGGGCCAGTCTTCCTAAAAAAAAAAAAACAAATTCTTGAGGACTTCAAAGAGCTTTTGTTTGGGATATATCTATTGATGTATACCATAATTTAAACTGAGAAAATTTTAAAATATTCATGTATAAATTCATTTAAATATAGTAATAAACCCATGACATATTTAAAAAAATTTTATTAAAAATAATCATATGTTCCTAAATACAAATCTTAGCGAGAAGAGTGGCATTGCTGTAGATTTTTAGAAATCTCTTTAATGTTTGGATTAATAGGATACAGCTGAATTCTCATGTCTAATTCTGCATTCAGTCTTTGGTGACGTGTCATTTTGGTTGAAGTATAGTAAGAAAATCCTTCCTCACTACTTTCCCTTTTATGAAGAATTCTAATATCTTCATACTATATATATTAGAAATTTATTTTTCATTAGAAAAATTTTATTAGAAATTGAGACTCACCCTTATGTAAAAGATGTTAAAATCGTCTCGATTTACAACAATCCTTATAATACAAATTATAAATGTGCCCCTTAGTTGAGAAATTATGTGGTGGAACTTAGATAAGCAGAGACCTATGACAGCAACATACACATCCAGTAATGGCTGTGTTTGAAAGTGCAGTTCGTTAAAGGAAGGAATTAGCCGCTCTCTTTGATGGTTTTCTCTGATTATATCTGTGAAAAAAATAACCACTCCTTTGTCATTCCATTTTAGTTTTTATTCTTTGTAAAAAAAAAAAATCCATCTATCAAAATAGTCATTACTTGTCATCACAGCAGGAAATTATAGCAAGAGCTTTTTAAAAATGCTTACTCAGGAACTACTTAGGACAACTTAAATAATTGTTGCAAAACAGCTTAACATACAGTTGTGACGAGTCCAAAAATGTTTTGGTTAGTCAGAGAACGGGGCGGCTTTTAGAGTAGACCCAGAAGCTGAGTTTCTCTTCCTGGAAACGCTGCTCCAGGCAGGTGAGCATGTCGGGGAGCTGTGAGCGCCTGAATGGTTAGGTAACACTGACTGCTCCCTGCCTCCCCATCTGAGCGGCTATCTCCACCCCTATTTCCAGGTGATGAGAATAGGTGAGTGGGATTTAGTTCACTTGACCTTCTCAACGTCACAGAGGTGCTGTTGGTATCAAAATTGGAGTCCCCATTTCTCCAGGGAACAGAGAGGAGCAGTCAATGGCAGAACAGAAGGTGCACAACATGGCTTCCTTTGGCTGCATGAAACCACGTTAGTGTGTCCTGACCGCCCCCAGCCACGAGCCCTCAGAACTAGACTAGATTGCTCTGTTTATTCAGACAAGGTTTTCTTTGCCTCAGAGTTTCACTTAATGATACAAGATATCTCAAACCTTGAAGGATAATTTTTAACTAGAAAGTAACCTATTTGTAAGAATGATTTTTAGCAAGTGGTACTAACTGACTTAGGTTTTCTGGCCTTAGGGTGCTAGCAAATTGTTTCAAAAGGAAATAAATGAGCCTAAAAGCAGATGCCCGGAAATAGAGGTTGAGAGACTGATATGTGAAGGGAACTTGTTTAGAAGTATCATGATTTTATTAACTGGAACATCATCAAAACTGCTCTCTAAAACCAGGGAGTGGACATTGTTTTTTGAAAAGCTAGAGAAAAAAAGGTACTTATATATTATTGTAAGATTTTATGCTATTTCAACATGTGAAATCTTTTTGATGGGTTTACAATGAAATGTTTCCATTTTTTCCACCCTCCCCGCAAAATGTTTGTTTACGACAGTATGTTCTCTCTATTCATGTTAGGTATGCAACATAATATTATATAGTAAGACTGTTTTGAGCATATGGCATATGAGAGAAGGAGACCCATAGATTTGTGGTTAAACTTCAGTCATTAAGAAGACAAAGCAAAAAACAAGTGGATTTTCCTAGTTTAAATAAATAACAAAAAACCATCATGGAAAGAAATTTATATTGATGCTAAAGACCAACACATTTCCCTTTGATGGAAATTCCATTAACCAATACGTAGTGTTAACTTTTAGCAGAAGATATACAGATAGGTAACTCACGTATGAACTGTTTATTTTTGTTCTTCCTTCCTTAATTGTCTTTTATTTGTTTTCTCTCTCATAGCTTACTTTTAGTGGCCTTTGCATTTGGTAGTCTCTCTGGCTCAAATGTCCTTACTCCCTTCTCTGTTTAAACTAAGTCCTCATTGTTGCTTAAGATTCAGCTTCAGGGGCCGCCTGGGGGCGCAGCGGTTAAGTGCGCGCACTGCGCTGCGGTGGCCTGGGGTTCGCAGGTTCGGATCCTGGGCGCACACCGACGTACGGCTTGTTAAGCCATGCTGTGGCGGCATCCCATATAAAGTAGAGGAAGATGGGCATGGATGTTAGCCCAGGGCCAGTCTTCCTCAAGAAAAAAAGGGGAGGATTGGCATTGAATGTTAGCTCAGGGCTGGTCCTCCTCACACACAAAAAAAGAGATTCAGCTTCAGCACTGTCTCCTCTTGGAAACCACTAGGGACTAATGCAAAGCAACTTCTTTGTGCCTCCTAGTCACGAGAGTCCTGTGCATGTGTGTAGTGTGTGGGCATTTCAGTAGTTGGTATTTCTGTCCATCTTCCCTTGGGGGCTCTGTGTCCTTCATCTTTGTATCCTCTACCCCCAACACAGCCCCTTGCACATCACACATTTTCAAGATATGTTGAATACATTAATAAAATAATGAATAGATTTAGTTTTTGAACAGTTAGGAACCCAAGAAGGCCTCTAACTAGTTATTATTTTAACACTAGATGATTGGAATGTACATGCTTTTATTTAGATTTTTCGAAATTATAAACAGGATCCAAGACAAATCTGCAAGTAAGAATAAAATAACGTTACCATATTTCTCTCGAATGCCTGTGGCAAAGTGCACGTTGCAGAGATTATCATGCATACATAAAACAACTGGGAAACTTTGTTTTGATCTGTGGAGTATGCACCAGTTATGAACTGTGATTTGAAAATCAAAACTAATAGTAAATTAAAGCAAAGTGGCTCTCAAGAATTTTCCAAGAAAACAGGATATAGCGGTGAAGGAAACAGTTTAGATCAGTGCTTAGTATGTAATAGATGTTCACTAAATCTACATTAGACTTGAACGCACCGTGTTTCTGGACTAGCAGACAGGGTGGTGTGATTGAAGTGAACAGTTCATGTGGAGGCACCGGGAGAATGACACCAGTTCTGTAAGGAGAGGACAGATGATGAAGGTGCTTGTATGTCGTTCTAAGGTTTTGTACTTTATCCTCAAGTCAAAAGGAAGCTAGTGAGGGGTTTTCACATGGAAATGATATGATATAGGCTAGCATTTTAGGAAGATCATTGGGGAGCTAAATGGAGAATGGAGGGCGGGTAGACGATGGTGAGATGGGAGGCAGATACACCAGGTAGAAAGCCATGGCAGACAGATTATGTGGGGCTGACATAAGGAAGTTGCCATGGCAAAGAAAAGGAGGGATGAATTCCAGAGATGTTTAGGACTTGGTGGCTGATTAGATATGGTGGTGAGTGAATGAGAGAAGCTGGTATGACTCCTCGTGTTCTGCTTTGGTAGCTGAGAGGAAGAAAGCACTATTTTCTGCGCTGTGCAACACAGGAGGAGAAGTAGCTTTGCAGGAAATAATAATGAGTTCAGCTTTGGACATATGTGAGTTCCAGGTGCCTGTGGGACCTTGAGGCAGACATGTGCCATGGAAAGAGGATGGTCTTGGTCAGGAACTGATGAAAGTGGTTTGGATGTATCTATGGATTTTAAAGTAATTTGGAGTACAAGTAGGAGCTAGAGCCATGAGAATGGGTAAAGATCAGTCAGACATAGAGTGTAAGACCAGCGGATTGCTAAGCATGGAACCCTGGGGAGCAGCAATAGTTAAGGAATCCCTTGAGAAAGAGAAGTTTGTGAAGGAAACTGACACAAGACATCCAGAAAGCTCGGAATAAAACCAAAAGCGGGTGATGTTAATTTTGAACTTCGGTTCCAGAGTACTAGCTGTATCACACTAGGCAAGGTAACTAACCTGTCTAAGCCTCTCTAGCTTCCTGATTTCAAAATGGGTATAACATATCTATCTCATGGGATTTATGTGAGGATTAAGTAATATCATATATGGAGAGTACTTGGCAATGTCTACCCCACAGTAAGTACACGATAATTGGTGGAGGAAGTATTAGTAGTAATAGAAAGGATGAATTAGTGATAGTTGTAATAATCATTATCATCATCACTTTTTTTTGTTTTGTTTTGTTTTGTTTGTTTTTTGCCGAGGAAGATTCACCCTGAGCTAACATCTGTGCCAATCTTCCTCTGTTTTGTACGTGGGTCACCACCACAGCATGGCTGACAAGTGGTGTAGGTCTGTGCCTGGGATCTGAATCCGCGAACCTGGGCCACCAAAGTGGAGCATGCCAAACTTAACCACTACACCACAGGGCTGGCCCCATCATCACTTACTATTGTTAAAAGAGTTTCAAAAATAATTAAATATAACTTTAAAAATTGGCAAATATCAGGAAGAGGATAAAAGCAGACAAGCGCTAAAAACTGCCCAATGGATTTGACGACTAAGATTTGATTGGTGACTTTGCTAAACACAATTTTAGTGGGACCAGAAGACCTACTGCAATATGGACAAAGTGTTGATGGAAGGTGAAGAAACTGGGATTCAGTATGAGAGTCTTCTTTGACTTTTATAGGAAGGAGAAAAATAGGGCAACAGTTGGGTGTAGCCCTCACAGCCTGGCATTCCTGGCCTGTTCCAACCTGGCCTTTCATGAAACCAAGTTGTCCACCTATAGACACCTTCCTTTGCTCTTACTGTTTCCGTTCCTAGAAAGCCTGAGGCTGCTCTGATCATCCCTCTCTCTGACTCAGCCCAAGTCCCTACTTCTCCACGAAGTCTCCTCTCATCCTCACCTTCACTGGCTCTCCTGTGTTCACTCCTTCAACACCTAGTATGGATTGCCTTAAGGCTGTTTGTCTATTTCCCAAAGAGATTCTACTCAATGCCTCTAAGAGCAGGGATTCTTGGTCGTATTAGGTTAGACAGTGCATAACTGGAACTTGTTTTATTGATAACGATAAAGCAGTTGGAACATATGACATAATTTAAAGTTGCTTTTTTCATTAGCTTAGAAAATGTGTTCTTGGTATCAGAACCTCAAATTTACATACATACTTCAGGTGTGAGAGCATTCAGAGAAGGGTATCGATTGACTGCTGATGCCAGCATGATTTTATCCTTTAGTTTAGAGTGGCTTACATTTAAGTCTGTTTAAAATGATGAGATGGATCAGTTCTTCATCTGATCTTTCCATTCTTATAACTTATTCATTTGGTGGTCTCTATGGCAGTTCAAAGCCAAACAAATTCCATACTTTTACAAAAACTTTTAATTGTGTTTTATAAACTCTCAGAAAACTTTCAGTTGTGAGTTATGGTAATCTGTTTTTAATATGTCCTCAATTAATGTTTTTATATGAATAAACAAGTAACTAGTTGAAATGTAAGTGTAGAATGAGGCTGCTCAAATACTTAGTAAGCTATAGAAAAAAATGCTTTTAAAATGACTTTCATTACACATTGCATTTTCATGTTATAGAGATATATTATTTTGATTTATAAACATTAAGGAATGATAGCAAAGTAAAAAATGAGTGACAGTAAATGAAGTGAGATTTTAAACATGCGCAGTTTGAAATGGGCCTTCACCAATGTGTGCACTCTTAGGAGCTATGGCTTCTCAAATAAACTTGAAAATACATGAGTTGTGGATGTGCTTAACTGGAGCCAATAGGTGAATGTAATGATCCTGTTGCTCTCTGTGCTTTAGCCTTCATTGCAAGAACAAAAGAGACAAAGAAAATAACAGTATCGTATTTGCAAGCATTATACCGTATGAGGAAACGGATCATTCTGTAATCGGTTCTCTGATTGTGTTACAGCACCAGTCAGGATGAAAAATTTAGTTGAGTGTTTTTGGCCCTGTGGGCATCAATAAACGTGGATGGTAATTAAAATTTTAATTGCAAATAGAACCACAGTTGTATGCAATCACTTTTTAAAGATTTTATTTATTCATTTTTTTCCCCCCAAAGCCCCAGTAGATAGTTGTATGTCATAGGTTCACATCCTTCTAGTTGCTGTACGTGGGACTCGGCCTCGCATTGGACGGAGAAGTGGTGCCTCGGGGCGCGCCCGGGATCCGAACCCGGGCCGCCAGCATCAGAGCGCGCGCACTTAACCGCTAAGCCACAGAGCCGGCCCTCAATCACTTTTTAAAAATTGAGATCTTGTATATTAAGGGTTTAAAAACCTTTTACACATGGCACTCATTTGGAAGCTTGCCTCATTATTAGTGGTTAGTGTTAGAGGAAGATAGGAATGAGAATTGGACTTGCAACTCTTGACTCCTTGCCTGCCCTAATAGTGATGAGACAGATGGTTTCTCTAGAAAGTGAAGAATAATTTTCACAGTTCAACAATGCAACACTCTGTGTACATACAGGTCACACACACACACACAAACACAAACCTTTCATAATTACATGAAACAATATATACTTTTGTTTTATACTCATTGACTCCAAATCCTTAATCTAGAAGGTACTTCTCCCCATGTTACAAGGTAGGAAACTGAGGCACAGAGAGATGAAGATGTCTCACATCACACAGAGTAATTGGCAGAGCTGGGATTCAAATGCTTGTCTAGCTCACTCCAAAGCACATGTTTCTACTAAACCGCAGTGTCCTAAGAGAGGGCAGTATGGCCAGGCAAGGGGCTCATGCCTGATCCAGCACTGGGAGGGGTCCGGGGGGGAAGCAGTGCTAGGCATTAAGAAATATAAAGATGAGTAAGAGCCAGGAGTACCCTGTGCTCTTTTAACACATTTTAAAACATAGAAGAAATATTAAGGCTACCAAGTTACAAATAAGCAGAATTTCTCTCTAATGGAAACCTTTTTTTGTGCCCTGAAGTGAATCACTGAAATACCACAAATTTGCGTGCAATAAATTTTTCTGAAAAATCCACGTACAGGCACAATCGAAGTCAGCTCTCAAGTGTGTAAAATGCAGTATGTAGCAAACAACTGACAGTGTGGACCTCTGTTGTCCCCAGGATGTCATTGTCAGAAGTGAATTAAGGTACTGGGGATACTGGCTTTTAGTTTTTCCTAGGAAACATCACAAATCTGAGGTAGTTATTACCATAATAGGACTTCACTTAATGGGCTCCCTGACTCTTAACCTTTGGAAGGATTGTTTTCATTCCCTTACACGAGTTGAAGCAGCTGCTTTCATCAGTCATGAAAGGTAATTATCCACATGGAGGGTTATGTAGCCGCTGCTCTAGGCATGCATTTTTGCGAGGATGTGAAAGTGGGAATCATTTAATCAAAATGCCAGTGTTAAATCTTCCAAAGCCAAGTGTGTGAATGTTGGGCCAAAGTCTAATATGCTTGTCCGGAAATAGAAAAGGCACTGAGGTTTTTCTAATTATTTTTTTCTATTGTTTATCTAATAAATATTGACAGTGAAAAAAATACATGTTGATCCAAGGCTGGAAATACATTATGAGTAAACCACTAAAAATATATTTTTGAATTCTTGAACTAAAGTGAGGCAAAGTAGCACTTTAATTACAATAACAATTAGACAGTCATTTTCCTGTTTGTCAACATTTCTTTCTCACAGTGTTCTCAACCGTTCAGGTTTTAAATATCTCTACCAGTTATTGAGCTTATGTTTAGAGTTCCTACTCAGGGTAAGTGTTTTAAAGACCCATTTAGGACAGATGAATAGAGATGGATGCAACAATGAGAGTTCTACAGAAATATGCACTTGCAAATCTAATGATGAGTATTTCTGTTATGTTCCATGAGGCAGAATTCCCTCATTTATATGGTACTTTTATGATCGCATTTGTAAGTGAAAAATGGGATCAGATTCCTCATATAGAGAAATTATATGGACTAGAAGGTGTACGAGAATGTGAATTTGGCACAGGAGACAAAACAGAGACCAGCTGTGAGGAGCTCCCTGATACCATCAATTTCAGTGCCTTTTTAGGGTCCTTAGATACAGATTAGGTCTCTGGGCTTTTCCCAAGCTGATTTCATTTTTTATTTTCTGTAATCTTCTAAGTCTGTTACACTTGTCCATCTGCTTTCCAGATTTCAAATATTTTTGCTTTTGCATTCTTTCCTGTTCTCTTTGTTCTTGGGGGATATGCCATTTTATTATTTACAAGATTATAATTTTTGTGGGGCTTCCAAAGAGGGTAGAAGTGTCTATGTGTAATCTATAGGTAATCTTCTAACCTTGAGCCTCAATCCTTGTTCTGTACTACATTACAATAGTTCTTCCAATGAGTTTTGAGTTTAGGACTTAAACTAGGATTTATCTTGGGTCCCTATCTTCTACGTTGGCAAAAACCAACATTTGTCAATTACTGCAACTGTTAAATAATTGCCAGGGCGATGGCAATGATATTGTTGGTGGAAATGGTCCAATAGCAAGGTCTGAACTAGGTTTTCTAGGATAACTTACACATTGAACTAGGACTGCAAATACTGTAACATTTCACATGTATAAAACTTAACATACTTGGCAAACTTATCAATCTGGAACACTGGTAAGGAATAAGTAAGTGAAACAAGATTGTGATGAACAAAATTGATGCCTCTAAGTCCATGCACTGTCTCATCCACCTTACTCACAGGTATGACGCTGTGTGGCATTCTCCTCTTGTCCAAATCTACAGTTAAGATATACAATCCAAAGATGCTTCAGCCAACTTTATACTTGGCATACTTGAGCAAGTTTTCCACCGAGTTTATCTCATTCTGGATAGTCTGTTCTTTACCATTATGCTAATTTCCCCAAAACTCTATGTGGCAAGGTTTCTCCTATTTGGTTCACTCAGAGCCCGTGGAGTTCAGTTTGTCTCATTATTTCAGGCCCCTGGCAAATTTCAAGGATAACATTAGGATGGGGATAGAGAGTCTACTAAAAGAAGGGAGCATTAATAACATAAGCAACAGTGAACAATTTACAATAATGGAAGAAAGAGAAAAATCTACTTTGAAACAAGCCCAGAAACTCAGATGGCACAATGGGAGCTATTTAGTCTAAGTACAGAACGTCTTGTACCTGTCAATAAGCCATGAGGCATCACTTTATTACAGAGGAGTGTAATAACAGCTGTTCATAATTGTGTTCCGGAGTCTTCAAGCCTGTGCGTCCCTCCTCTAAACCACCACAGCACCCTTTGCTCTCCAATACCTCAATCCTTACCAAACAGAACAGTGAAGATGTCTTTCCTTGTCTTTTCACTTACTACACCATGAGCTTGCCTTTTACATCCATGTCCCTGGCACCAAGCATGGTGCCTAGTCCGTGATAGCGACTCATAATTACTCATACAATAAATGGATTAATAGGGCTGGCCCGGTGGCAGCATAGTGGTTAAGTTTGTGCACTCTGCTTTGGCGGCCCGGGGTTCGCGGGTTCGGATCCTGGGCATGGATCTGCTCACTGCTCATCAAGCCATGTTGTGGCGAGCGTCCCACATATAAAATAGAGGAAGATGGGCACAGATGTTAGCTCAGGGCCAATCCTCCTAAGCAAAAAGAGGAGGATTGGCACAATGGATGTTAGCTCAGGGCTAATCTTCTTCACCAAAAAAATAAACAAATAAATAAAAAAATAGATGGATTAATAAAATAGCTAGCAATGTATATATATTTTTATAGAAACAGTTATAGGTAAATATTGCTGAAGGTCAGTGAAATGCTTTTAAAACAAAATGTATAAAAAGACAAATTCCCCTAAGGGGGAGGTGGAAAAAAGATAAAGTGAACAGAGTAAACACAAAGATGTTTTTGAATTTAAAGAGTGTCAGCTAAGAATATAAACTACTAACATCTGTGAAGTCAGAAGAAAAACATCTAAAATATTGTGTTATGATAGCTCTAGCTTATAGATTAGTGGCAAAGCTTAGTTTTTCTTTAAATGACTCCAACTTGTTACCAAAGTTAGAAAAATCTTAAATAATTCTATAGAAAAGAAGCCAATTCTTTAACTAAAAGGAACGCCACCTTCCTCATGTGGGTGATTAGGCAGGTTTTCAATAGTACTTTTACTCACAGATGCCGAGATGCAGTAACGAATAATCACAGCCATTGTTTATTTAGTTTTATGTAAACTAACATGAGACTGAAAATTCACTGAATCACCTGTCTCTCACTAGAAGTCAAACTGCATACATTTGGATTATATCTTGTTTTTCTCTAAAGCAAACTAATTCATTGCCATTAAAATATTAATTAGGATGGGGAGCCGGCCCCATGGCCTAGTGGTTAAGTTCGGCACACTCAGCTTTGGCAGCCCAGGTTCGGTTCCCAGGTGTGGACCTACACCACTTGTCAGCAGCCATGCTGTGGCAGTGACCCACATACAAAATAGAGGAAAATTGGCACAGATGTTAGCCCAGGGTGAATCTTCCTCAAGCAAAAAGAGGAAGATTGGCAACGGATGTTAGCTCAGGGTAAATCTTCCTCAGCAAAAAAAAAAAAAAATTAATTCGGATGAATGGCCCAATAATCTTCAAATAATAAGGTAACGCCTGCATGGAAAACAGAACTATAAGGAATACATAAGTAGTATATAGAAGCTAAAAGATTGGAGGTAAATATTTGTAAATTAACCAGGTTTTAATATGATGCAATTATTTTGAATTCTGTTGAAGTAAGTTTTTTAATACTATAATTACCTTAAAAATAAAAGCATTGCTGAGCATGCTATTCATATTTTGTGATACGTCTTAATAAAAAGTTCCAATCTGAGGGGGTGGCGGGAGGGCAAAAGGGGTAAAGGGGCACATATGTATGGTGACAGATAAAAACTAGACTATTGGGGGTGAGCATGATGCAAGCTGTACAGAAACTGATATATAATAATGCACACCTGAAATTACATAATGTTATAAACCAATATGGCCTCAATAAAATAATTAAATTTTTTAAAAAGTTCCAATCTGGGCTGCAAAACCTATCCCAAAATACACGTCATTTAAACAAAGTTATTTAGACTTCCATCTCATACTTAATAAGAGCTAGGGGTAAATCCCCTAACATTTCATAATATCATTCTTTGTTTTTCATTCTGGTATGATTGCTTATGAAGGTTAAGAGGTGGCCATTAATCACCAGCCTGAACACACGAGGCTTACTCCTGTCTTTCCTGCTCAAAAATGTCCCCTTCTTCTCCTCTGAGGGTTTTTTTTTTCCTCCAACATGCCATGGGCACAAATTGAAACCAGGAAGCTGACAAGGCCAGTGCAGAATCTAATCCCTTTTCTCACTCTCATGATCCCTGTACCATACAAATTAGGAAGCTTTCCTCACTGCAGACAGCAGAAATACTCATTATTAGATGCACAAGTGTATATTTTTGTAGAACTCTTTAAAGTTGCGTTCATCTCTACTCATCGGTCCTAACTTGGTCTTTAAACCCCTTAGGCTAACTAGGAACTCTAAACATAGGCTCAATAACTATGGACTTTTTTTCCTTCATAACAACATCCGAAGCCTATTTAACTTTTGATAAGGCCTGCAAATAAGTTCATAAGTAGAGAAACCTGCACAGTATAGAAGCTAACATATGTCTTCAGACTCCTCCCAGTGAAAGATCTGGAATGCTGTCTAGGTGTGTTGAGTATCAAGAGTGATAGGGTCCTGATCCAGATTTTGCCATAACAGGTAAAAATGTGCACATTCATATTCACAATACCCAGATCACTTTTCTAGCCAAAACTCTCCCTAGAAATGGGTGAGGGATAGGGGCTGTCCGGTGGGTGGTGGTAGGAAGATGAAGGGAACCAACCCTGTGATTTTATGAATGTACTCCTGGCAGATTAGCTAAGAGTAATGGTCTAGAGTAGGCAATTCTTCTCCTCTACTAGAAGAATGTTTGATGTCAAGAAGCCCCTCTTTTATAAGAATTCTTGAAAAGATAAAGTTATGCATATTTTAGCCTGAAAAACCTAATTAAGACAAGTTGTCTTATACCTGACAAATAGTGTTCAGGTAAAGGGGTTTATACTTGAGGTTAGGAAGAAAGTAGGGAAATTGCAGAGCTGGAGGGCTAGCATGAAAAGAGTGAGAGCTCTGAATGACCAAAAGGTGATCTGACTATTCCAGAGAACAAGGACGCTATGGAGGAGGAGTTTACCAAGATGGGAGGTGCACAGAGACAAACTTTGCCTACTCGGCAACATCGCCTGGGTCCTTGGGGGAAGCCAGTGCAGAGTTCTAAACACTGGCCAGGTGTAGCCTTCCAAACTAGTCCAGATCCCTTAACTCTGACCTCGACTGCAGCTAGGG
The DNA here is from genome assembly GCF_057802395.1 of Ceratotherium simum simum. Lineage (NCBI taxonomy): Eukaryota > Metazoa > Chordata > Mammalia > Perissodactyla > Rhinocerotidae > Ceratotherium > Ceratotherium simum. Next base: position 65,903,187 of record NC_141909.1, on the reverse strand, counting down.
CAGTGCAGTCCATTTCCCTGTTCAGATTCGCTTAGTCCAGCTTCTATAAATTCTATCAGGTGTTTCCTTGTTTTGAGTCCCATCCCCCACCTATCCTGACCCTCCCATGTTGACAAAAGAGAGGCAAGAGTAAAAAAGAGAAGAAATATAGGTGTTCCCCACTGTCTCATTCACTTTGTTATCAGTAAGGTTCTAAAAGATATTTATGAGATTTTCCTCTCTTAAGAAAGCATTCTGAGAATTTTCTATATTCCTGAAAGATAGTTTTAGTATTCTTCTTTAAAAGGTACTCAAGGTCTGGTTTTCTGTTTGTGTGCATTTTCTCTTGTAAATATTTTCAGTTTCAGTTTCTTGAGGGCCCAAAGTGTGTACGTGTGTGTCTGTGTGTCTGTGTATGTGTGTATTCATTTGTTGCCCTAAATCTTCAGAGCACCTGGTATATATACTCTTCTACACATATATAGCCCCAATAGTGGAGCTAATTAACAATTTTCATTTTCATTTGGTTCTTCAGTGAATGAAAGATTCCCAGCAGAACTGGTTAATACTACAGCAACCAGTTGAGATGTAAATTGATGACTCAAAAATATCTTTCTGCTTCCTTCTAAAGTTGATGAGTACAGGGCTGTTGTACTCATTTTATATTTATTGATATTCCCATGGGAAGTAGTGACTGATCGAGGTGAGGAAGAAGTACAGCCTAGGGAACAATGTGCTTTCGGATTTTTTATCTGTTTATCAGCCTTAACGTTTTTGTCGCAGCATTATCCTCTATCCAAAACCCAGCTTAGCCCGTTCTTCCCGGGCTGGTTGTTTTAATAGCTTCAGAAGCATTCTTCTTAGTAAGCCTTTAAATCCCTTATCAGAGTTGGGCAGATCATAGGGTTCAAATATCCACAGGGAATAAGATCCAACTGGAAATGAGAGGCTGACATGGCTCATTGTACACTGTTAGTGATTTTAGCTGTGTTTTTTGGAACTGGCCAAAATCCTAATCTTTGTCTCTGCTGACATCTAATTCCACATTCAACTAATTAAAAAACAAGGCTGGGGCACTACACTGTTAAGGCACAAAAAAGCAAAGCCTGTGTCGCCAGCAATAAATGTGATTTCTAGGGAACAAGTATATCAGTAGTCAGTTGCGTTTACTTGAACTTTATTTTTCTTCACATTCTGCAAGCTAACATATTTATTTAACCATTCAGATTAGGAGATGGAAGTGCCTTGAACTGGAATCTGTATAGCTGATAGGAGGGGGAAATCCCTTAATTTTATGGGTTTTGTTCCTCAAGATTATGAAATACAATTCCAACTTTTGGTGTAAAATGTGGACAATTGAAAATTACGTTACTTGAATGCGATTGATACTATGCAAGACTCTCTACTCATATCTGGATTTTAAATGGTTTATACTCAGAGCCAACCTGTCCCAAAGTGCATTCTGTAGAACAGAGGCTCACATGATACCTTCGGAAATGGGTTCCCTGGTGAAATGAGATTGGAAAATGCTGCGTGCTCGATCCCTTCCTAGTACATGCTCAGTACACATTCCCATATTAAAGGCCTTAAGAATTGCTACAGTGAAGAATTTTGTTTACATAGCTTAATCCTAGGGTATTTCTCTCCTAGTTGACTCAGAGTGATTTTTTTAAAAACATACCTATTAACAGACAGGAAAAATAAGATTTGAAAAAGCTTATTTTGGGAAATGCTTCCCTAAATTGTTCAGTGAAAATCCAGGTAAAGGACTGTGTGCTCTCTATTTCTGGAGAATGTTTTGAACAGCATTTTCATTCTTTATGAAAACAAAAGTAAGGGTGTCTGGGTGTGTGTGTGTGCATGTGTACACACCAGCATACATGTGCACTTGAATATGTAGCATTTCTCCTTTCAGCTACAAAAAGGCATGGAAAGCTGGATGACATGTGTTCGGTGCCCAGCTTTGCCTTCCTACAGTAATGACCTTAGGAAGCCCTTCTGCTTCATACTCTCAACTCTAAAGTGTTTGGTGAAGCCTAATCTGCTGGAAAGCGCTAGAATGGAAATCATTGCCCACATGTGTGATTTCATACTAAAATCTAAATCATGCATACAGTATCACTTGGACGCAGTTTGCTGCATTCCTCGAGATCCTCACCCCTAACTTCCCAGGGGATTAGCCATAAATTTTGACTGAATAGGAAAACTACTGGCTCAACTACTTCCTACAACAAGAGAATAAACTCTCTGTACTAGAAACTATTCCACATCAATGATGGACTTGAAAAGTTCCGCATATTTATGTAAGAAGGGGAGACAACTTTATCATTTGACCACATGTATTATCAACTCATAAAAAAACATGGAATTTACAGAGAAAAGTCAGATAATATGTTTATGTTAGGTTATACACATTGATATGTTAGAATAGAATAAGTTAGACTAGGGATTCTCAGTAGCAAGATTGACATTTGGGGCCAGATAATTCTAATTCTTTGTTGGGCATTGGGGTCCAACTACCCTGTGCAATGGATACTCCCTGGCCTCTACCCACCAGACACCAGTAGCATCCCCTCACTCTCCCCCATTGTGGCAATCAAAAAATGTCTCCCAGCATTGCCAAATGTCCCCACGAGGGCAAAATCATTTACCCCTCCCCACTGAGAATACTAGTTTAAACTATGTTATGCGTTGTAAAGTCAATGTATTGGCTTTCCAAGTATGCCTTTAAAAATGTTTCTGCAACCCATGAATTCTCTGCAGTAATCATTGTCTCAAATCCTCAGAATATTCATTAAATGCCACCAGCATTGTATATTAACCAGATGAAGAAAAATGTGGTTTATCTTGACCTAAAAGAGAATTTTGTCACACTGATCCTCATTTTCTTTTTAAGAGAGAGAGAAACTTTTACCTGTGGTATGCATTTGGATTTTTACCAAATAGACACTTACATCCAAAACTCTTCCAAGAAATCTAGTCATTGTTTTTTTTTTTTAACTGCTCAAAATAAATGAGCTCTTAGAGTACCTTCCTTTAAACCATTTTCTTAAGGACAAAAAAAAAAAAAAGAAAAATTGTTAGAACTTCAGAATTTATGTACATTTAAATAAAGCCTGATGTTTAAACCCCTGAGTACATAGAAGGCCTAAATTTCAAATTTAGGTCTTAGATCTTCAAATAAAGGTCTTAGTTTCTCACCCCAATTTACTGCATATAATACTTATTATGAAAATTACTCATAAAGCTTGCTGATGTTAAGGTTTATTTAAAATTTTTTTAACCCAGAAGGCCATTGAAGGATACCTTATCATTTCTGCTAATAATGGCTTCTGATTACTAATAATATACTTTTCCCTCAGTAAAAAAAGTAATTTTGTTTAAACAGACAGGAGTAATGAGTTAAACACAAACTTTTTCTAACTGGAAAGTTACTTTTAGTTAGAAAGCAAGAATATCCAAGTTGTAAGTTATTTTTCAAACAGAACACTAAGTTTTTCAGTTTTAAAAAGACATCAGTGCCTTTCTACAACATACATATTACAGAGTGTAGACTATAGACCTTTTTGCTAAAATTCAGTGGAGGATAGGGTCCTTCTTCTTTATTGACTTCCCTCCATAACAAAGTTCGTTGCCAAAAGAATTTTAATACGAAGGAGTTCTTTGATGTGGCTGTTTGGCAAAAGTTTGTGTCTAATCTATTAGTTCAAGTATTCATGATATTAGCTGCTTATGGTGGGCATTTCTGGTGAACCATTTTATTTCTTCATGGGCACATGTTAATATTTAAAGATTCCTATTTTATTAGAGAGAAAACTTTTATTTTTCTTATGGCAATATTTATAGACTCATTTGTATCATCATGCAAGTTTTCCACTAGCAGAAAACCTATTTTGGGGGATATTTGTGAATGATATCTTTGATTCCTAGTCCACCTTTATTCTAATGAATCCTTGAATAAGTCTACCAAATTAATATTTCTCAGAGCAGAATTCAGATTATGTCTTTCTCTACCTTAAGTTTCCTTAACTGGCCCCCTCACTTTCCAGCTATCTCCTCCTTCTCTGCTTTGTTTCCGCAAACCCTACAAAGCTGGACTCTTTTATTGCTGCCCACACCATGCTGTCCTTCCCCTGCACCTGTTTTCTTGTAATTCCCTCCCCTCACTGTGGCACCATCCTTCCGTGTCCCTCCGTAGTTCCCCTTGTCCCAAGCCTTTCATGATCTCCTCAAGCGAATGTCCTCCCATCCCTCCTCTGAGCCCCAGGTACTATATGTTGACCATTTTACCTTACATTTTGTATTATAATTTTTATATGGTCTTTGGTTTACCCTCCTTACTAGAGTCTAAGTCTTACAGAATGAACTATATGCAAACCATCGTTATACTGTGTGCTTTGCACAGAGCTCTGTTCAAACAAACACATTGCCGTATGTTTTCCTTGTAGAAAAATAATGGTCTGAGGTTCTACAGCCATACAAACTTGTCTTTATACTCATTATGGTTTTTTTTTTCTTTTGGCAGTTAAATATGTAAATATTTTATATTTTATATTAATCGGAGACAGTAAAATCACCAAGGAGGGTTGTATTTGTAGCTCTGGCATAATTTTAAGGGGATCAGAGCAGCCCGCAAAGAGTTTGACTCATTAAATAATACTGCAAGTTAAGTACAAAAGCTAGGTTTGTAAAACTAATCTGAAATAAACGAGAAGAAAATGTGAAAAACAAACATATGACGTTGATAGTATTGTACTCCATCCGCTTGTTACCAAACCAAGTGGGCTCACCTTCTGGTGAGTTAAATAAGACTCTATACCAGTGGAAGTTGTCTCACAAAGTAAAGTGTATTTGCAGCAAATAGGAGGCCACGAGGAATCATTTCCAAAGTCATGGCATCCCTGAACAAAGGGAAGCAGGAACTTTTATTTGGTTGGGGAATGAATATTCAAAAGGGAGAGGAGGTGGGTATTCGCTTGCACAGGCTCAGTTAGAGAACATGCTTCCACATAATGAGCCTCCTCCTGGAGAGATCTTTGCATTAAAAATAAGGCAAAGGTCATGGGCATAGTTCTTGTGGTGAGGCTTGGTCAGTTTCAGGATGGTTGGTGGTTATATATCCTTAACATACAAAAAGGAAAAGAAACAACTTGGAAAAACAGTTAATTGCTTCCAAACCCACCTTTGAGTTTCTGGAGGCACGTAGTCGGTGATGCGCTCTCTCTCTCTTTCTCTCTCTCTCTCTCTCTCTCTCTCACTTTCCCTCCTCCCTCTCTCCTTCCTTCTTGACAGACATCAATGACAAGACTTTTTTTAGTTTGTCACAGGAGCAAAAGCCAGGTAACCAGGTGTGATTCCACATATTAAGTCTAGAAATCTAAAACTTCCAAATCTTGATTTTGCTGCTGAAAACAAACATACCTAAGAACATGTTACCAACTCAGATTTAAAAACAATAACAACAGATTAAACCAAAAATATCTTCAGCGAGTTCTGATTTAGCTCCAACATTCTAGGATTCTAAGTTAAAATTCACTCTCAATATTTTAATTCATAGAATGGCTCCCTAATTATTAATTAATTATTAATTAATCCCTCCATCCCAGCCACCAAATTTACATTTTGGTAAAAATAGAAACAAATTAGGTTAAAGAAGTTTTTTTTTTAACAGTCAGATTAAAGCAGTTCAAGCGTTTTTATTCTTTTATATTTTTGCCTCAATGTGAATATAACATGTTTTCAAAAGATAATCCAAAATATAGCTCCAACTGTAATCCTTGTTAATTGTAATGGCTGTGTCTCACAGTAATGTGCATGGTGCTGTTATGTAAATAGGAATTAGAAACGACCTCACTTCACAGGGAATTAACTAAATGGTGCTAAACCGGTTACTCTGAGAGGTGCACAGAGAACCAAGGCTTTCATTTCCCTGTGGAGTCCCCTTGGGGTGGGGGAGATGTCTGGCGCCACAAAAGGAATTAGGCTCTGGTTTGAACAGAGACCTGAAGGCTATTAAGTTTATTTTAAGAATGTGTTGCCAGAGATCTAATAAATTTATATGTACCTCCAGGCAGTGCATGCATGAAGTCTTGCTGCGCCAGGTGTTTTGTTTTGTGTTTTTTCCTTTCCCCAGAGGCAGGAGAGGGTGCAGATCTTCTTGACAAACTTAACTCAGCTTTTGATGACACACTTGTTTCTGGGAAAGTATAGAAGTAAAAATTTTTTTAAATTTTACTTCTATTTGTTAATGGAACAAATATGATAGAAAATTATTTCTGGGCAGCTTTAAAAAGAAATAAGTCCCCCCAAATTTAAAATATACTTTATAATTTCATATTGTTTTAAACACAATTTTTTATGATTTTTATGCTTAAGAACAATATTTGAGATCACAGTCTATTAAACGGAAAGACCACTAGACTAGATGTGAAAAACCCTTTCTTCCTCTTCTGCAAATAGCTGCTTTGCAATCTTATTCAAATCACAGCCTGTCTGGCTCTCGGTCAAATGAGCAATGAGGAAAAAATGCAATCCAGGGTTCATTCCTGCTCCAAAATGCTTGGAGTTTGTATTCGTATTGTTCACCAACATCATTATTTCTTGAATTAGTTTGTATTCTTGTTTAAAATACAGTATCACACTTACATTTTCAGGAAAAAAGCTTCCTTGGCCACTCATATTACAGCATGAAGATGACTAAGTTACCTTTCAATGCAGACTGCACGTGATCATCTCGTAACGTGCATGTTGTCAATATGTTTGCTTTCTCCTTTGTCCCTTGTAGAGGGACACCTGAACTCGTTATCGTAGGCGTGCATGCCAACAGTGAAGACATTCATTCCACTGGGTTTAAACTTCTAGTTAAGAAAGCAAAGTATTGCACAATTAAATCAGGTTCAATTAAGGAAATATTTTTAAGCCCTAGGTTAGGAGAGGTAAACTCACAGTTCTCCCCTTTTCTTTTTCTTTTTGTTACAGAGGCTGAAAATAAGCACGTTCCTTTTTTTTTTTCGGGCTGGAGTTGGGGGAGGGGGCTGTACTTACAGAAATGTGGGGGATTCCTGCAGGCTCTGGCTTGCCCACTCTGACCCAGCCATGGCCTGATGGAGCACATCATTCAGCCTGGAAGAAGTGTTTTTCTTCCAGCTTCCCTGGCTTTTGGCTGTGGCCCCAAATTCACTCATGAAACAACAGGGTCTCAGCCTTTGCTTGTGTTAATTTTCCTATGATTCAGTCTCAAATATTTCAAAACTGACCTTCCTACCCTTTGTTTTTCCACTAATTCTTACCATTTGTCGGCCTTACTATTCATTAGCACAAGAGGGTTTGCTGATAGTAGACGGAAATGCACTCAGATCATCGGTTTTGCTTCTATTCAATAGCACTCATTTATAAATTAAGTTAAAGCAAATGAAAATTAAGCTAGAGTCGCCTGTAAACAGAATATCGACCTAAATGGAGTAATCTAATTACTCAGAGGAAGTGTAGAAGGAATACTGGAAGGCTGGATTTGAATTCTGGATCTAGGGCCGGCCCGGTGGCGTAAGCGGTTAAGTGCACGCACTCCGCTGCGGCCGCCCGGGGTTCGCTGGTTCAGATCCCGGGCGTGCACAAACGCACCGCTTGGCAGGCCATGGTGTGGCGGCGTCCCATATAAAGTGGAGGAAGATGGGCACGGATGTTAGCCCAGGGCCAGTCTTCCTCAGCAAAAAAAGAGGAGGATTGGCAGATGTTAGCACAGGGCTGATCTCCTCACAAAAAAAAAAAAAAAATGAATTCTGGATCTATCACATACTATACCTGCAGGAATTTAAAGTGAGAATTTAATCTGACACTCACCTCCTCCATAGAATGTGGGAGTGCCTAACTTGCAGGGTTATTGTGAGATGCATTGAGATAATGTACATGTTATCAAAATCATACTGACCATGGTCCTCACTGTATGTATCCAGCTCTCCTCTCTAAGCTTTTCCAGGGTCCCTAAGGCTGAGCTGACATTCAGCCAGTTTACACCTGCTTTCAAGTGAGTTCCAGTTGTTTTTGGCCGGTGTCTTTTAAGATTGGTCAGTGCCTGTGTTGTGCCCATTCTGGTTGGTCAAAACCCATGCTTCTGCCCAAGGGTAGGTGTTCTCCACCAAAGCCCGGTCCCACAATATCAACACAGCTCTGCCAGGAATCCCAGTTGCTATGTCTAGTTCTCCCATAACAGGGATCTGCCAGTGCCCCAAAAGCCTCTGGGAGTGGGTACCAGAGCTGTGTGGTGATCTTTTCTGTTATTCTGTTTTGAAAGAGAAGGATGTCCAAAAGAATGCTGCTTGGAACCTGATATGAAAAAGAGATCAATTAAGCATCTCTTACATTTCCACTTAGGGTTTTCTCTTTTCCTGGGACCCAACATTCATCCAGGAGCCTGGGCACAAGTTAGAGATAAGTAACACTCTTACACTGTACTCTGAATCCCTACTTTGCTCTGATTTTTAAGACTTTGTACGGTCTGCTTTATTGTGCCTGACATTCATTTCTATTATGATGAGTTCTCTCTCCAGAGGCTCCTTATAGCCCGAGAAAATCAGCTTCTGTAAGGTCTGTTACTCCAGCTCCCCAGACAAGCATAGATGGGCATGAATCCCAGATGTGGGCTGTTGCTTAAACTGAGACCCTAGAACAAATTATCCAAAGATTTTCTAGCAGGATTAGGAGTTATTCTGCATCAGAATTCATCCATGTATATTATTTTCCTATAGGTTAAAAATTATCCTATAAATTCTCTTCGTATATTTTCAAATTATGCCAAGTAACTATGTGGGGGCCAGTACACCCTTCACCCCTGAGCCACAACTGTGTCTGCAGCCAGATGTGAGGGAAGGAGGCCAGGGTTGCCCATCTGAGAAGGCACTGAAGGTTCCTTCCAGTTCACACTCCTGGGCATGTGCCGGGGAAAGGGAGGATTAAAGGGAGGCAGAATGTGTGTGGAGGCAGAACACTTTTCCTCTCCCTGTGCCTCATTCTGTGGTTTCCCAAAGACTAACTTAGTGTGACTTGTATTGAGTAAATATGATTAATTCTCGTTATTCGAGGTAGTTATGTTCCATAAAATCACTGTGAATACTGAATGATTGCTCCTAGGGGAGATAGAGAGTTAGGCTCCCTGCAAGCCTCTGATCACAACATTTCATTAACCAGTCAATACATAACCTTGTTTTACAGGTATTTGTTTAAAGACACCTTGTTTATACACATTATGTTGTTGATTCATTAACAGTGCACTCATGGCTGACAGCACTGTAACCTATGCCTGAACAAGCTTATCTTACACATGCATTTTCTCCATAAGATACACCACAGCCTTCTTGTGCTTAGGAACACTGGACAGCACTCTGGCACTATGATTAGGAGACATTTTAATCGGCAAAATCACCAAGGAAAAGCACACAAATGTGAAAAATGTGGCACTAAATAGACTGTGACAAGGACACATTTACAGTATGAAAACTGAAACAAGAAGGCAGAGCATCAAGTAATGCAGATTTTTCAAAGCTGCTCTGCAAGTGTCTGCAAATGAGCACAAAAGCACTTCGGGTATCGCTTTTGGAGTTACAAACAAATTTTAGCGGGTAGACAATTTGCAAATATGAAATCCAGGAATAATGAGGATTGACTGTATATCAGCCTCTGGTATAGTAGATGAATAGGAATTCAAGTCTTTGTAACGTCACGTACAAATACCAATTATACACCCATTATGGGTTATATGTGGCCAAATCATGTCCCTGTGGAGCAAAACCATGTGTGGTAAAGCAGATTGTGATGCTCTTGGCTTCTAAGATGAATGTTGGTATTTTTGTCAGCCCATCTCCACCTCCACATCACCGAGCAACTTATCTTTAGAGCCTACAGAAGAATAGAGGGTAGAGTGTGAACTAATCCATACTGGAGCTCCATTCCATGTAGTTCGTGTGACAATTACCAAGATATCATAGCTGCATCTATGCTTTTGGTTGTGAAAGGTGTGCTTCTAGGTGCCTTTCCTGAGAATAGCCTGAAAGACTGTGAGTGTGTTATCCAGTAGAGGTCAATATGTGCTGGGCCTATTTCTTTACACCTCTGGGTCTTGTGTCATGCCACTTCTCTTTCCATACATTTCTATATATATTCTCTGTATTTTATTGTGGATCTGACCCCTTGTGCTGTGCTGCCTCTTAGAATGTGCATGACAGTGGGAATGGTGCGGGTAGGTGTGTACAGAAGGGAGGGAGAAGATAACATATCAATTATCAAAAGTTGCATTGCCAGCAATTTTTGAATAGCTTACTATTATTAAGTAGCCTATGGAATTATAAAATCTATTGATAATTTTTCTGGGTCTGTCTCCCAGTGCTTCAGGAGCCCTATCAGTCATAGTAAGGCAGAGCTGCCCTGAGGTCAAGGTTCTTCATCTCTGGGTGTCTGGGTCACCCACCACCCCTCCCAGGGCAGATTTTGGATCCATCCTGACTACTCCCTCTTTGTCTTTAATATCCAATCACTTACATAGGAAAAGGAGACAGAAGTAAATATTTAGTAAATATCCTGAGATCCTATCGAAAGGAGTTGTTTGAGTTCCCTTTTTACTGGATTTCTTATCTCTGTTCTTATATTTAATCTTCCAGGAACACCTTCCCCCCATCTCTCTGAATGTTCAAATACCATCCTGTACTTAAGCCTCCATTTAAACACTGTCTCTTCCATAAGGTTGTCTTTGATCCCCTCAGGTTAAAGTAATCCCTCCCTCTTGTGAACTCCCACAGCTCCTTATCAGTGCCTCTCTCACAACACTTGTCAGTCTCTAGCTGACACACATTATCTATGTACTTGTGTCTCTCCCTTAGTTGAATCTCAACTCCTGGGGTGGGGGTGGGGGAGCTGGGAGGGGGTGGGTATTTTTAAGAGCCAAGTTGGCTTCAACTTGATGGTTTTCAGTAAACAGTAAAATCCACCTGACTTTAAGGGCCAGAGGACAGGATTCCAGGAGCTCTCAGAGATTCTCATACAGAAGATTCTAAGGCAAAGCGAAGTTTAAAAGAAGATCATTCTAGCACAGAAATGGCAATGAAATAAATTTCTTACTTTAATTTTTGATTCTCACAATGATTAACAACATTGATGCTGACGGTAGTTGCATGGTTGCTAATAAGTATCCTTATCTTCTAAGAGAATAAGGCTGTTTAAAAGTCAAATTATCTAATTTTCCCAATGAATTAGGTAATATTGTTATCTTATTCTTTCCTAATATAAGTATCTATTTCTATTTCTGATTTAAAGAGCCATATCCAGCTTTTTAGTAGCTGTTTGTTTGATTTCCAATTCAGCCTCCAGGCTGAACTTTTTTCTGGGCAAATGGAAATTTAGCAAGCTAGAAAAATATTACCAATAGGATTATGTTCTATTGGTAACTAATTTTCCTCCAAGAAAAATTTTGTCAAAAATTTTTGAAAAAAATTGTCAAAGCTAAGTGGATATGCAGAAATTACCCTTTATCAAGGACAAGTCAAAGTTGTGACACTAGTTTCATATTGAAGAAGTATGCTTTGTCTTTGGAGAAGTCAGGCAGCCCTGTGTTCTTAGGGAGGGCTAATTGAAGATTATGATTCTTTGTTATTCTAAAAAAACTGTTGTGTTCCCACTGAAAAAGAAAATGAAAAAGGCTAAAGACCAGCTGGAAATGTTCAAAAGAGGTCTTTTCATCAAAACCTTAATGGCTTTGGTGTCAGAGTTTGAGGACAAAGCATTTGGGAGTGTGGTTATCAGCTGTCAGGCACCTGTTGTATGGATTTATGACACGTTACGGACTTTAATTTGTTCCCAATGAGACATTGAGACTAGTTCCTTGTGCATCATAGATGACAGAATCTACTTTAGAGAGGCAAAGAATCACATTGAAGTAAAAATTTGTCAGTTTTTTAAGTTATCTAAAATTTTGCATTCAGTAAGCTATAGCTGTTATTATTAAAAGTGTCAACATTGATTATTCCCATATATTAAGGTTTTAGAGGAGTTTACAGGGTATGTAATAAATGAATAAATAACCTGTCTTTCCATTCTTTAGATAAAATACAGACTTCCATTCAAGGTCAGTTTTAATAACAAGAGTTACCATGAACTACAGCTTAGTTCCTCAAATCCCTGTATCACTCCTGCATACTAAGTTGTAGCTGAGATTTTAGAATTCACATGTATATAAATCAGAAGAGTTATGTAGTATTTAATTCTATTCAGAGCTAAGCTTTATATGCTTCATATTGTCCAGCAAAATATCTACTTAAAAATCCCTCATTTCGGGGCTGGCCCAGTGGTGTAGTGGTTAAGTTCTCGCGCTCTGCTTTGGCGGCCTGGGGTTCGCAGGTTTGGATCCCGGGTGCGGACCAGCGCACCGCTTATCAAGCCATGCTGTGGCAGGCATCCCACATATAATATAGAGGAAGATGGGCACAGATGTTAGCTCAGCAAAATCTTCCTCAGCAAAAAGAGGAGGATTGGCAACAGACGTTAGCTCAGGGCTAACCTTCCTCACCAAAAAAAAAAAAAAAAAAATCCCCCATTTAGAGTGAATGCCAAGTGTCTAAAACCATTGCCCTGGAGCATGTCACTGTCTCACAAAGCAAAGTTTCTCCGTATTGTTTCTGAATTTTATTTCAGACAAAACCTCAAGGTGGCAGACATAAGAAATCTTGGCAAACTTGTTCAGTGTGTCACTTGAAACCCCTGATTAACCAGTAACCTGGCACCCTCATCCTTCCAGAACATAAGCACCACCCAGAAAATAAGCTTTATAAATCTGTAAGTAGAGATGAAATTAGCTATCCCTGAGACCCTCCGTGCTACTTCATAATGGAATGGAAGGGTTAAACAGGCCTTTAGTCATCAATAACCCCTGGAGGTGCCATTTAGATAAACACGAATTCTAGTAATTCACATTCATAGGTAATCACTTAAAATCTTTACACAGTGTTCAAGAATAGAAGTGTGCAAGACATTTCAGAAAGGATGTCATTAAAAACAATTACATTTTTTTAAAAAAGATTCAGTACTGAAAGAGATTCATTGCATTTACATAGGACATTTATATTCCCCAATAGATGAAGCACTACTGAACTTCTTTCAACGAAGACATTAGAGTGTCGAATTCATTTAATAGGCCTTTTTCTAACAGTGAGCAAAATGGACTCTGTGCGCTCCTGGATCATATGTTGCATTGAGGGGGACAGAAAGTGAACAAAGAAAAATCAGTATGTATAGATATGAGGTTGTGAAAAGCACTGCGGAGAACAGTGAATCAGAATACAGGGGCTGGAGAGTGCTGAGGTCTGCACTGTGGCCTGCTGTTCCCCAGAGCGGCGAGGGAAGGCCTCATTGACTCAATATTCTTAAAAACTAATATTTAGAAGATGACATTTTCTGGAAGATTTCAGGAAAGAGTTAGGAGCAAATATTAAAATTAGCTAAAAATTGTCAAAATTTAGAGAAATAGAGAAACCATATTCTCAGTGATCTCTTATTCTTAGGTATAGCGGAAAGAAAGTCAGGAATAAAGTATACAGAACTAGAAAATACAATTTATTTGTTAAACAAGAGTTATTGAATAGGTCAGAGGTTATTAACACATTTCAAATAAGACTGTAGTGTGTGCTTTGTTTGTGTAAGCTGAAAACTATTATGAAAAAAGGAATAAAATAAATAGGAGTCACAAAGTAGCCACTTTACTTCTAAAAATGATACTTATTCCATAGGTTTCTCCAGTCAAGGGATAAGTCTTCAGTCCTCGTTGTGTCCCATGCACTACATTGGACTTGGAGACCAGAGGGATGAATTTGACCAGTGCCTGTCCTGGGGAGCTCAGGCAGTTAGAAGCAGACACGTGCATGTAGATACAGAATGGAGATATAGAAGCACGCACAGCTAAGCCAGGCTTCCTGAGCAGCAGGCAGGTGAGTGGGACCTGAACAGATTGTTAGGAGGAGTAGGAAAGCTAAGGATATTCTGGGCAGAAGACATGGCCCATGTATGAGCACCCACCATGTTCAGAAAATGGTGAGAAGATGGATGCGACTGGATGTTTCTGTACAAGGAGAAGTGATGGGATGTGAAGCTGCAGGTGTTAAGAATGGACGAGGAATGGCTTGGGAGAGCATGACAAGAAGTTTGGAATAAAATCTGGGACTTGCTGGAACCACAATCTAACTGACACAGAAGTGGGGCATAAAGTTGTTTCCATGTAATAATTACTGGAGAAATCAGAGATGTTTTATATATTAATTTAATGGATTAAATATTATTCTATTCTTTCTTTTCTATTCCTTTCTAGAGGAAATGTTCCAAGTAACAGAACATAAACACAATAATTAAAAATATGTATTTTTAAAGATGATAAGACCAAATGCTGGCAACAGTAAAAGAATGAATGGCTACTCTCAATGTCTGACAAAAATTAGTACAATGAGTAAATTTGTACAATTAAACAATATGAGAGGATATCCGATCAAGTGCAAAACCGTGCAGAGTCATCAATATGTGAACAGCTGCAGAGTCACAGAGATGAGAGGGCTGAGGACGCCGCAGGAGGCGTCATGAAGGAGGTGGTAAAGGGAGCCTCTGAGGAGTGGGAAGTGTGAGCAAAAGAACGATGGCGTCATCATTTTAGGCAAGAGGACAGAGGTGACAGGAAGAGTGGGGGTGGCGAGTCCGTGGAGCAGCAAGCCTCTTGGCTGGACCTCGGAGTGAGCAGATTAGAAGGCAACGGGAATGAGACAGGGTAGCTCAGGGCAAAACGGGAAATCCCGGAAGATGGCCTGACTTGATGTGTGCAGCAGCTGCAGGGAAACGGACCAAGGAGAAATGAGAGCGAGCGGATTTAAGGCAGATTAGTAGTCGGGCAGCGGGCAGGCAGGGTGGATTTGAGCATGCGCGGTGTGGTTGCGGAGAGCGCGCTACCATTTGTTGAACGATCTGTGTCCCACACTGTACTGTATGCGTATAGGGGTTATCTCACTTGATCCTCACAGCTGACTCCCGCATTAATTAATATTACTGTCATTTGACTCTCCAGATGAGGAAACAGGCCTAGGGAACAAACTTGCTCAGAGTCAGGCAGCAGATAAGTGAAGTGGGCCCTCGACTCCAGGCCTGAGGAGCCGCCAGCCCATGGCCTCTCCTCTCCAGAGCGGCGCCCAGCGTGCACAAGATGTTAGCCATAATAAGGTCATAAGGATAAAATGTGGAGTGAACTTCCTGCTCTCCAATCTATTTATATTTTATATTTTACAAGTTAACTAAGAAAATTGAAAGGTCCGTAATCCCATCAATTTAAAACACCAAACAGCTCCGTTTTACATAGCCACCTTCACAGCATCAATACCATTTGTTTTAGTGTTATTTCAACAGAAATTTCATATTTATTGTTTAATGACTGAATAACATTTCACTGATTTGATCTACCACAATATAGTAAACTACGTTTTTCAGGTTAGGGTCTATTATAGAAAATCTTGCAATGAATAGTTCCTTGCAAAGATATTTTTGCTTCTCTTCCAGCAAAAGTCCCCCAGAACAACTTAAAAGATCAAATGGTATGAACATCTTTATGCCTCTTGCACACATTGCTGTGTAGCCAAAAGGCTTGTGCTAATTTACAATTCAAACCACAAGAAAACCAATTTCTCCACATAATTCTAGCTGTACTAGGTATTTCTTTAATCTTTAGTACGTGTCAATTGATAATTCAAAGTCACTGCAGTTTTTATTTTTCAAACTTTCCACCAAAGATGAACATTTTTTCGTGTATTTATTCATTCGTTGTTTCTCCTTGTGTAGATTTTTTGCCCTCAGTCTATTAAAGTCTTGATGTTTTCCTGTCTCGTTTCTTTTTCTCTCTTGTATCGCTCTTTCTGTGCATCTCTCAGAAAAGAAGAAACTGAATTAAAATTGTGCCTCTAGCTGTGTTTATTATTTGGGCTTTTTTCCACCCTTTTACAGAAAGACTTAAAAGAAATTACTGATGCCTTTGTTTATAAACCTCACCTGACTCTGAAATAATTGCCGCAGATCAGAGGAAGCGGAGGGATAGTGCCGAGTGATCAGCTGATAACCATTTCTCCTTTCCTTTACCTAGCACAACAGCTTTCACATTAGAGAGATCACACACGAGGATTATTTTCTCCTGATGGGAAGCCAACTCCATTTTAGTGGGAAGGGGGGAGGAGAAAGCCTTATCTTCAGAGTAGAATGGAATCAATGAAAAGAGCTGTCTGTTTGCTCTAAGGAATGGAGTGGAACATAGTGGGGAAGGGAGGCGGAGAAGGGATATTTGTTTTTTCTTAAGTGGTTATAATTAAAGCCTTCCACCCAGTTGCTCAGTGAACCAGAAAAAGGTATTTGTGGAGTTGTGTGTGTCTTTAACTTCACAAATGAGCCTGACAGCCTTTTCTATAGACAAACTTGCTCTCCAGCGGCACCTTGTGGGCAGTGAGTCATCCAGCAACTTGGATGCTTGATTTTACGATTAAACCAAACTGCTTCTGGTAGTGGTGCACTCCTTCCCCTTCACCCCCTTCTTCTCCTAAAGATTTTGTGAAGATTATATCAGCTATTGTATTTCTATATAACAGTCGCTGAGCAGTAGGCTGTATCTCGTTGTACGTATTCTAGATTTGTTTGTCAAACCAAGTAGCTATAGTTATTCTTAATGTTGCATCATTAAAGTAGCCTGTGGAATTTTTAAGGTCACTCATTCAAGAAAGCACTAACTTGGGGCTTTAAATTTTTGTTTTCCAGGTGGAAACAAGTTAACCAAGCAGCATTTTCGTCTGAATTGGGCATGGATCTCCTTTGAAAAGGAATATTACCTGATCAACGAGGACTCCAAATTTCTAGATGTCGTTCTGAAACGTAGAGGCTACTTGGGAGAGACGTCATTTATAAGTAAGTTTAATTTGCATGTCTGTCTCAAAATCTCATTTTTCTAGCAAAAGTTCATAATTTTACAATGATTAAAATATGTTGAGCTTACTGCTCTAGTTTTAAAGTTTAGGGAGATGTTATCATTTAAAGGTTCTTTAACTGCTGAAGAAACATGCCAGAAGTTTTGTGTCAAGGCTAAGTCATAGAGACAAAAGGCTGCAAAAATAGGAAATGTGTAACCAATATATATATCTCTTCAAACCTTCTACCAACATATGATCTTTCTCTGATATAAAATAACTTTACAAAAATGGCAGTAATCACTTATAAGTTAAAAATTTTTAAATGTCATTAGATCTTAGACTAGGGTTAGGCAAATCTATAATTTATCCATAAAAGTCTGCTGAAATAGTGTAAAACTTTTGTGAAAGCTACTTTAATAATAAGTAAAGAAAAAACTATTCAGTAACATATTAGGCACTGAAGTGTAATTTACTATGTTTGTTGCATTGAATGCTCTGGTGGGTCACGAAAAGTTTCAAGAACCTCAACACTAGACAAAAGGCATGTGTTGTGACTGTTTTTCGTAACCAACAGTCAAGTGTTAAATACTAATCCTTTTCTTTTTTAAGAGTCAAAAGCAACTGAATAAAATGTTTTTTCAACTCCAGTTCAAGCTCACGTTCAATTTCATATAAGCATGAGAGAGAGAAAAGAAGGTATAGTGGTAATTTTAAGCAGTGATATAGTTGGCACAAAATATTTGGTATGTTGATGGAAAATGAAAGCACCCCAAGCAATTTTATTTTTGGTACCGTATGTTTTATACACATAAATATAATATGGGCTAATAGAACTTTCATGGAGTAAAAGAGTTTTCATTGAGGGAGAGTGTCAACTTAAGTAGGAATCTAGAAAAATGTTGGCAAAAAAAGTTGGAAGCCCTGTGTTTGTCTTCAAAATGATTATATGAAATTTTACTGGTCTATGACATTTAAAAGCCTTAAACAGTAGATCCCTATCAACACATACACACAAGAACATGCACACACACACATACCAAACACACACCACACACACACCACACACCATACCTTTGCCACAGCCACAATCACCGCCTGCCCCCCACGATTTCCCCTGTTGTTTGGATGCTGGATAATAATTACCCCTTACTTCAAAAATGCTTTTTGTTTTTTAACTTTAGAAGAGGAGTTTTCACACTATGTTCTGCCTATTCCTCGAGGTTACTTTGGCTCCAGGGGGGCTGGTCCACCTGTAGACCCATCCTGCATGCAGCTGGGGCAGCTCTGGTTCCATCTTTTTTTTTTTAATTTTATTGAAGTCATATTGGCTTATAACATGTATAATTTCAGGTGTACATTATTATATATGTTTCTTTTTTTTTTTTTTTTTTTTTTTAAGATTTTATTTATTTATTTTTCCCCCAAAGCCCCAGTACATAGCTGCCTGTCATAGCTGCACATCCCTCTAGTCGCTGCATGTGGGACGCGGCCTCAGCATGGCCGGAGGAGCGGTGCCTCGGTGCGCACCCGGGACCCGAACCCGGGCCGCCGGCAGCAGAGCGCACGCACTTAACCGCTAAGCCACGGGGCCGGCCCTATATATGTTTCTATATAGACTGCATTGTGTTCACCAATAGTCTAGTTTTTATCTGTAACCATACATATGTGCCCCTTCACCCCTTTCACTATCCTCCCACCCCCTTCCCCTCTGGCAACCACTAATCTGTTCCACTTATCTATGTGTGTGTGTGTGTGTTTATCGTCCACATATGAATGAAATCATATGGTATTTGTCTTTCTCTGTCTGGCTTATTTTGCTTAGCATAATACGCTCAGTGTCCACCCATGTTGTCACAAATGGCACGATTTTGTCTTTTTTTATGGCTGAGTAGTATTTTCCATGTGTATATTCACCACATCTTCTTTATCCATTCGTCCATTGATGGACACTTGGGTTGCTTCCATGTCTTGGCTATTGTGAATAATGCTGTGATGAACATAGGGGTGCATAAATCTTTTTGAATTATTGATTTCATGTTCTTTAGATAAATATCCAGTAGTGGAATAGCTGGATCATATGGTATTTCTATTTTTAATTTTTTGAGAAATCTCTGTATGGGTGTGAGGTGATATCTCATTGTAGTTTTGATTTGCATTTCCCTAATAATTAGTGATATTGAACGTCTTTTTATGTGCCTGTTGGCTATCTGTGTATCTTCTTTGGAAAAATGTCTTTTATGTCTTCTTTGGAAATATGTTCATATCCTCTGCCGATTTTTTGACCAGATTGTCCATTTTTTTGTATTGAGTTATATGAGTGCTTTATATATTTTGGAAATGAACTCCTTGTCAGATACATGATTTGCAAATATTTTCTCCCAGTTGATGGGTTGTCGTTTTCTTTTGTTGATGGTTTCCTTTGCTGTGCACAAGCTCTTTAGTCTGATGTAGTCCCATTTGTTTGTTTTTTCTTTTATTTCCCTTGCCTGAGTAGAGGTGGTATTTGAAAAGATACTGCTAAGTATCTTTTGTCAAAGTATCTAATGTCAAAGAGTGTACTGCCTATGTTTTCTTCTAGGAGTTTCATGGTTCAGGTGTTACATTCAGGTCTAATCCATTTTGAGTTAATTTTTGTGTATGGTGTAAGATAATGGTCTACTTTCATTCTTTTGCATGTAGCTTTCCAATTTTCCCAATACCGTTTATTGAAGAGACTTTCCTTTCTCCATTGTATGTTCTTAGCTCCTTTGTCAAAGATTAGCTGTCCATAGATGTGTGGGTTTATTTCTGGGCTCTAAATTCTGTTCCATTTATCTGTGTGTCTGTTTTTTGTGCCGGTACCATGCTGTTTTGATTACTATAGCTTTGTAGTATATTTTGAATCCAGCGAATGTGTTACCTTCAACTTGGTTGTTTTCTCTCAGGATTGCTTTGGCTATTTGGGGTCTTTTGTTGTTCCATATAAATTTTAGGATTCTTTGTTCTATCTCCGTGAAAAATGTTGTTGGGATTCTGATTGGGATTGCATTGAATCTGTAGATTGCTTTAGGAAGTATGGACATCTTAACTATATTTATTCTTCCAATCCATGAGCAAGGAATAAGCTTCCATCTTCTTTATTTGCGTTTGCGTATGCCTCTTCATAGACTGTCATTTGCACTCTCTGTGTTGAACCGTCTAGAGCACAGTGAATGCTCTTGGTGCTCTCTCTCTTTCAGGAGCATGTTCTCTCTGCACACATACACGTGCTCTGCAAATCAGGAATCTGATCCTGTCTTACTTATTGTCAGTGAGAGATTAGCTTTAACTGTGCTTTGTGCTTGAAAATATGGCAAAGTTATAGGGAAAATAATAACTAAATACCAGAGTGCCTTAGCAATTCTTAAGGATGCTTTCATCTATTTGTGTTTTACCTGAATTCCCACCCCTAATAAATGTATTTAATTAGTCACTCACAAATAGCCCTTGACAGCAATGGCAAAGTTAATAATTGAAAAATAGGCGGGAAAACTATCTTTTTGGGGCCGGCTCCGTGGTGTAGTGGTTAAGTTCAGCATGCTGCCGTTCAGCAGCCCGGGGTTCACAGGTTCGGATCTCAGGTGTGGACCTACACCACTCATCAGCTGTGCTGAGGTGGCGACCCACATACAAAATAGGGGAAGACTGGCACAGATGTTAGCTCAGGGCAAATCTTCCTCACAAAGAAAACCACAAAACTGTCTTTTCAGATTTTTCTCTCCATTGCCTTTTTTTTAAGCTGAATGCTAAAATGCCAAAGAGCTCTGTTTTCTCTTGAAGTTATTTTTTCAATGAACTATTATTTCCTACGAGTGTGGAGATCAGCACGAGCAATTCTACAAAGGCTCTATAGCTCTACTTGGTTAACTTCATATGGTTACTTAGTAAGCTGGAGTGATAGAAAGTTAGAAAGACCTCTGTGTGTGGCCCACACCCGTCAATTATTGAAGATGGTAATAGAATTCATGCTAGGACTAGGAATGGACGTCAGATTAAAGTAAAGGGTAGCCTGGTAGACATTCTACAATGAATACGTTTCACGTAACTCTTCCCTTGCAACCCCTGCTTTCATTTATAGACTTTTAGAATTAGATAGTTTGCATTATAGCTAAAGGCAGAATACCACTTCCCTCATGAGCATATTAGTAAATCATAAATTACATGAAATTTGTATATGTATTTTCTCAGAGATGATTATTCATTTTATAACCATTATAACCTATTAATAAAATAAATATGTATTTGCATTTCACAAAACTATTTGAATTTCAAGATCTTATTTCTACCAGTTATTGAACATTTACTAAATGCAAGATACTTCATTAAGCACATTAAATACTTTACCTGTCTCCCTTACTCCTTTCAATAACCTTTTATTCACTAGCTCAATTAATATTTTCTCGAGTGCTTATCATGTGCCAAACACTGTTAGGTCGTGGACTATGAAGTGCTAATGATGAGAGCTGACATTTATTGAGTTATGACGTGCCAGGCCTACTTCTTTTTTTTTTTTTTTTAAAGATTTTATTAATTTATTTTTCCCCCCAGAGCCCCAGTAGATAGTTGTGTGTCATAGCTGCACATCCTTCTAGTTGCTGTATGTGGGACGCGGCCTCAGCATGGCCGGAGAAGCAGCGCGTCGGTGCGAGCCCGGGATCCGAACCCGGGTCGCCAGCAGCGGAGCGCGCTCACTTAACCACCAAGCCACGGGGCCGGCCCCAGGCCTACTTCTCAATACCTTACACAGTCAACCCCGTGAGAAGAGTGTCCTTTACTCCCCGTTTTACAGTTAAAGAAGGAGAAAGGTTGTCGTATGCCCAGCGTTACAGAGCTAGTAAGGGGCAGAGCTGAGATTTGGCTCCAGGGCCCAAGCTCTTAAGTATCTCTCCATAGTGTTTCTTGAATCCCTTGCAACTGAGAGATTTATTAACTTGCCTATGATCCCATAGCCACTATGTGACCGAGCTAGAATATGAAATGTATTCTCTCATTCGAAAAGGACCTTGCTTGGGCCGGCCCCGTGGCTTGGGGGTTGGGCTCGCATGCCAGGCTGTTGGCGGCCTGGGTTCGGATCCCGGGTGCGCACTGATGCACGGCTTCTCCGGCCATGCTGGGGCCACGTCCCACATGCAGCGGCTAGAAGGATGTGCAACTATGACGTACAACTATCTACTGGGGCTTTGGGGAAAAAAAAGAAGGAGGATTGGCAATAGATGTTAGCTCAGAGCCGGTCTTCCTCAGCAAAAAGAGGAGGATTAGCATGGATGTTAGCTCAGGGCTGATCTTCCTCACACAAAAAAAATAAATAAATAAACAAAAGGACCTTGCTTAACCTCCGTGCCAGAGGGGAAAAAAAGATGCAATTGTAGTTTCACTTAGTAAATCAAAGTAATATGTCTTTTTTCATAATTAATTCTCCTTGAAAAGCATAAATTTAAGCCCAATTTGTAAGCTTTTTGAGTTCCAGAATTCTTTTTGACCCATCTAATATTATTTATAATATGTATGGTTTACCAGCTGAATATTTGTATCTCCAAGGAAGTGCATTTTCTGAACATTGAGTGTGCTTGATTGTCTCATCTACCACACTAGATTAGAGTGTGGATTAATCTGTCTCCTCCAGAATCTATGCATGTTTCTTCATCCTTTATGAAAATGGGACACCTGTGTAAAAGGACCTTGTGGAGGTATGAAGAATGCAGTGTGTGTCTACCCAGCCTCAGATTTTAATGATATAAGGTTTACCTGGGGATCTTGCTAAAGTGTTGATTCTGATTCAGTGGGTCTGGGGTGGGTGGAGCCTGAAATTCTGCTTTTCTGACAAGCTCCTGAATGTTGCTCATGCTGCTGGTCCGTGGACCACACTTTAAGTAACAAAGGAGCACTGCCCTCAGAGTAGGTACCATGTGTTAATTATAAAAGGGAATCTTTATTTTTGACCCAAAGCAAACTTAGTATTCCATCTTAGTCTTGTTTTACCTGCTTCTTAGTTTTAGTTCATGTTTGAGAAGAAGCATGTCAAACAGTTTAAGACAACAATCTTTTTTATAAAATACAAGTCCATTCCTCTTTGCTTGGTGAATCAAAGATATTGTCTGTTTATAGTTTACATCTGATTGAGAATCTCTTATAAAATCCACCAGAAAAATTATGGGGGTTTTGCAGCAATGATTGGGATTTGATATTAAAACTTATTTTTTATCAGGTTGGATGACTTGACTATCGTTTAGTAAGGATGACTAGTTGGAACTAGTGGCCATTCCTTGTTTTTATACTGATTCCTTTTTGTTTTTAACTGTTTTGAATCTCCAGGAAAATAATGCATTGTTGATGAAACAAAACAGAAAAGTGGGCAGTAGCTGTCAGAAAGCAACTAACATATTCTTTGGCTGGTCATGCCCCTGGGGGTGGATGGGCCAATGAGCAGCTGGTGTGCTGGAACCTCAGTGAGAATGATCCCTTTCATCATCACCTTGGCCATGAATTGTGGTGGATCCTAGAGGTGTTGACAGCCACTCTGTGTGCATTAGGAGCCAGAGAGCTAACAGGAAGTCAGCAGCATTCAACAAGATATGTAGTGCTTGAATTCCTGGTTCTGTGCCCATTTTTCTCTTGCCATTAAATAAATTATGTTTTACCTGCTGTTGAAAAAAAATGCAATATTTATATCTCCGTTCTTTTTCTGAGATCTATAAGACACATATTTTAGTGAAATATTAATTTTCTTCTTCATTTTAAGATGAAACTAACAGTGATCTATTCTGATGAAGAAATAAGTGTTCAAACTAATCTCGCATAAGCACCACAGTGGCAGGGGCTTGGGGTCTGTTTTGTTTTCTGCTACAGCCCTAGCACTTAGAGCAGGACACATAGTAGGCACTTAATGAATATTTGTGGCTAAATGGATCTTATTTGGTCCAGTTTCGTTTCTAGTTTGAAGAACAAAAGAAATTTTCTAAAACTAAGATAATTTTTTTCAATTAAATGAGAACTATAAGAATTTATTTTCAGACTTTTTAATTCTAATAGTCAAAAGATTTTATTTTTCCCTTTTTAAATCTGTCTTTCCTACCAACTTCTCTGAAAATGCCAATGTTTAAAGAAATATATTTGAAAATATTCTATTAACTTGATTCACTAAGAGGTCCTGATTTAGTACTTAAGGATGTACTTATGCGAGTACTACTGTAATTTTATAATTTTTCTTTGATGTTGACTTCGTTGACTGTTACTGCTTTATAGATAATATATTCTGTGATTTGTGTATGTGGCATAGTAATGGTGACGATCCTCTTGTAATGTAGTTAAGAGACTCAGAGATCCTTCAACCTTTCCAGCTAACTGAAATTGACCTTAAGTGAACCAACAGAGTAAGCCAAACATACTGCTCATAATAACCATATATAAGCTCTCCAATTCTGTTCACATGGTTTCATGGAATTCTAGAGTGTTCTACAAAGAAAAACTTGGCAGTAGTCATATTGACAGACACTGAGTTAGATTCTTTTAAGGGTCCTAGTTCCATTAAATGTTTAGAGAATGTTATAATTTTTTATTATTGTGCTTAGCCATTTATGACTTAGATTATCAAAGAATTCTTTGACTTACAAAGTCTCTTATTCGCTTATATTTTCTAGTTAGAGAATTTTTTTTATGATACGACACATATAATATAACAAATACAAAGGTAAATTTTTGGATTGTATGAACTTGTAAGAACAGTAAGAATACTGTACAATATGAATATCAATTTACTTGGCCTTGTTTTACAAGAGGTTCTAACACAAACTTAGCTCAAAGAATATATAGCAAAACCATAATGGGGCAAGAGTAGAGCTGAATCATGAACCACTCAACACCTACACTAGAACACTTTCATTGTAGGACCCATACCCGATTATCCATTTCATGGAATCAAAGCAGGATCTATTTTGCACTGCAGGATAAAGTGACACAAAAAGTTAACGAGGAGAACCTTAGTATTCCAATTGAAAATGAAACTAAGAAAATGATATTATGTTTCTGTGAAGGTATTGGCACAAGAGATGGGACTGCAGAAAAAGACAAAGACTTCAAGGGCAAAGCACAGAAACAAGTACAGTTCAACCCAGGCCAGACCAGGGCCACATGGAGAGTACGGATCATGAGTGACGGGGAGCATGAGCAGTCTGAGACCTTCCAGGTGGTTCTCTCAGAGCCTGTGCTGGCTGCCCTGGAATTCCCTGCAGTGACTACAGTGGAGATCGTTGACCCAGGAGATGGTAAGAGCTATTGCTCACTTGTTTGTGTTGCTGTTGGGTTTTATGACAGGATACCTTAAAGAGGAAGTTTTAAATTCAATATTTGGACTTTCTGTAGAGAGAACTTTCTAGACTAATGGTTAAATATTCTCAGGTATGCTGATGGGAGAGGGAACCCAAAAATTAAAGGAAGCTATATTTTTCTCAAGTAAATGAACTATGAATATGCATAGAATTATCAACATGTTCTTTTTCTTATTATAATTCTATCCTTTAGAACCAATATTGCTCATCTTGATACTGAGCAAGGGCTCTATCTGCTCACCGCAAGATAAAAGGCCAAGCAGGTGGTGGTAGAGAAAGAACTTTAATAAGCGATAATCGACTATATTGGAAGATGGTGGACTATCATCCTAAAGAAACCCATCTCAAAGGGAACTGATTTGGAAATGACTTATATAAGGCAAACGGGGTTGCGGAGGGGGCTCAGAAATGTCAGGTGATGGATGACTGCAGAATGTTGGGCTCCTCTCTGTAGCGGATCTGCTGAACACAACACTCCTGAGGAAGCTAAGAAAACCTCAGTTACTTCTTTATCTGGGACAGAAGGAACAGTTTGGGTGGAGGAATAAATTTTCTGCTAACAAGTTATTCTTTCTACCGGTTACACATTAGTTTGCCTACATGCAGTTCTAAGTGTTTTTCCAAAGCACCTTGTGAGAATAAGATGGGGAGGAGAGCATGTGGCCTTGGGGGCTGCGCAGGGGTGACTGTCTTTCATATTTCTTATGACATGTGAAGCTTACAGTCGGTCATTTTAGCTTCTCAATGCTCCTGCATTATGCTTGGTCAGGCGGAGGGCTGTCAGCAAGTTACTCTCTTACCAGGGGTCCTCTGGCTGTTCTGCAAGGCAAGCTCAGAAATTTGGGTTACTTTGTTTCCCACGTTAACCTTGTGGGTACAGGCACAGTTTTCATCCTAATCCAGGGAAACTTGAACTCCTTCATCCTCGGTTTCAATCTCATTTTTCTTGAATTAATTTATTACTTCTTAAAGTCTTTTAAATGTCTTCTAAAATGTTCTTTAAACAAATGGTTTAAGAATTAGACCGTTTTTGGATTAATTTGTTCCCCATATTACACTTTATTCAAGTTTCCTTCATGCAATCACCAGCCAAAACTTTTCCTGCGGCCATATGTTCCCACATTTGTTACATAATACCCACCCAACTCACCCCAACTCCTTGGTGATTAGTGTCTGGAATCATTGCGGTTAATTTCTGTTAGATTACATTTTCTTGTCAATGCACACCCTTGGCTGATGTTGGTAAAAGTGAACCTTGCTGCTTTTGTGTGTAGTTTGACCTTTTCCCTCCCCCTACCAGACTTCTACAGTCCTGGCTTGTCTCAATGCAGTCAGGAAAAAAAGGCTGAATGGCTTTTTGAGGCCTGGCATTTATTCAGTGCTTAGAGAGACTCTTCTAAAGCTGAAATCCTGTCAGAAGCCAGACATGACTTTCTTTTAAACTGCCAGCCTACTTTATTTTGTCAGTCAGAAAACTCTTAAATGTTCTGTGAAGATACAATCTACAGACTACATGAAATGGAGACGTATATGGAAATTTCTGGGGTAAAAGACTGAGCCTAATTAAAGAGAGAGGCTAAGAGAACTGGTACCCTGGCTCTCTTTGTTTAGCCAACATCTCTCCTTTGGTTAAATATGAAGTTCAATTATGTTTATAATTTCCATTAAAGAACAGTTAGCATTTAATTGCACTTAATTTTATCTGCATTATCTAGGAATAAATAATTAAATTTTCTTCTAGTCCTGAGTTTTGGGTGAGTGCTAGCATAATAAAACTTCTTTCTTTTGAACAAGCTTTAATATATATAAACTGGCCATTAGCTAGAGTCTGTTTGAAGCCATTTCTTGCTATTTTATTTGCCAGTTGGTATAATTTCCATACTTTAAGGAATAAGGCACTTAAATATATTTGTGCCTTCGTATTTATAAGCCCAGAGTGACACTCTATACTCTACACCCATGATACATCTGAGAAGTGGGTTATTAAAAACAAAATACGCGCAGTACACACACACACACACACACACACACACACACTCCTTATATAATCTATACTCTTTTAGGCTACCAAATAAAACTTTGCCATAATTTCATTTCATATAATGATCATCTAAGTTGTCTTAGAATTTTCTAGATGAAATTCAGCCCTATTCACTTCAGGCCATGACTGTTCCTATGATAACTGACAAGTGTTCCATAATGCCTGGTATGTTCCGTGTCTTGTTGAAGACCATTGGTCTTGAAATTACAAGACCTGAAATTACAACTCTACCATTTCTAGTTGTACAACCTTAATCAAATCAAACAGCTTTTATTAAGACTTAGTTTCCTAATGCACAAAATAAGATAAATTAATTACTCTCATGTTGTAGCACTCTTAGGAAAGAGTTCTATAAAACATAAATCACAATACAAATATTGTTATTTCTAATATAAATATAATGTTAGATTTCATTTTAAGAGATTAAGTAATCCTTTATTTTTCCAGTTTCCCAACCATTTCAAAATTTTGATTGTTTCTTTCTACACTTTCTCATAACTCTTCACATATAAATTCACTAGCCCTAGGAACCGTTATGCCTATAAGCTCTCCCTCTGCATATTAATTCTAGGACATGTTATGAGATTTTTTTTGCGTGCATTAAAATGTATCCAGCTCATGCTTGTGCTAGGTACAGCACTATGTATTGGCGATGAGAAGATCGTAGGATGTAATCCCTTCTATCAAAGAGCATGTGGTCTAATGGGAAAGAGAGCTTTATAAATAAGTGATTGCAACAGAATGTGATGTGGTACAGCAAGGTATGAACAAAGTGTTTTGAGAGCAAGAAGAAGGAATAACCCACTCTACTCTATTTTGGGCTGGGCACTACTTCTACTTATTAGCCAGTTTATATAAACACATGCAAGTACACACTTTTCCCAATACTTTAATTACCCATAACTAGTACTGATAATGGTAATAACTGAAATTCATCAAGCGCTTACTATGTGCCAGGCAGTGTACTTAACACGTTATGAACATTCTTTCATTCAGTCTCTTTTACCTCACTATCTTGTAGGCATATGTACCATTTTAGGCATTTTGCTTGATGTTTATAGGATGCTCTCAATTTCACATATGACAAATTTTAGAACATTGGTTCTCAAATTTTATGACAAAAAAACTTATTAACATAACTCTATAGACACACAAACATATACATCCATCCATCTTGGATTCTCACATGTTCATAATTTTACTTTTATACTCTCTATCCATTTATATTTTTAAAATTATGTAGTTGTGATTTAGGTAAAGATTTTAAATGACTGTGCATTTTATTCAACACATGATTATCTACATCCACTGCAACAATAATACATACACTTAGATATTTATTTATCCTGGGGAAATACTCAGTGCCCATATGCATGCTCTGTAATACCTCTCATGCCTCCAGATGTTGAGACCCTCTGGCTGGTAACCATTGCTCTATAATCAGTAGAGTTGACTCCTCTCTAATGAGTGGACCCAGTCATCATGTTTTCCTGCATCATCTGTGCAGGAGCACAGCCTGCCTCAAAGGGCAGACACCAAAGAGAGTGGTGCAAGTGCACCCTAGTCCTCATCCCTGACTGCCCTGGGGTAGCCATGAATAGAATGGATCTAAATCTCCTGAATGGCCACGTGCTGATCTCGAAGCCATGCTGATACCTGCCCCTGCCAATCAGGGAGGGGCCACCCAGGCCCAGTTCAACTGTCAGATGGGGCTTTCAGATGCCCACATTTTTTGTTCAAGCAGACATATTTTGTTGCATGGAATTGGAGGACTGAAAAGGGACTTTTCCTATTACTCAACAAAATGCTGTGGGGGCACAGAAGAGGGAATAGACCATTCTGCCATGATTATGGATATCAATAACTTCCTAGACAAATGGGTTATGTCATTTATTGAATAAATCAATAAATTCAATTTCCTTATAAATTGAAGCCTGCAAATAAGAGAATAATAGAATAAGAAGAGAACAGACTGCTGAGCAGAGATGTTAACCTCTCTTTGTGATGCCTTTATAATACCTCCCATGCCTGTATGTTTGTGGACCCCGGGTGCACGTCCATGGAAGATCTGCTGTATGTCATCACGATTTTTACTTCATTCCTTTGTCTTTCTCTATCCCTTTGCTACCCTCTCTTGTTTCAGTTTGATTCCACAATCCCTTTCCTTTTCATATGCACATAGAGAGTTCCAGTTGGGAGGGGTTTTAAAGTACATGAAACGTTTAACTCATTTTCTGCATGAGGAACCTGAGAAATAGAGCCATCCTTTAGTCTGCCAAAGTCAACTACTTGGAAGCTGTTTTATTTGGTTTTCTTTAGTACTGACAGAGATGGGTGAGATTACACGCCATCTGAGAGAATGGGCACTCCTCTGTGAAATTCCCCTGAATGGTAACAATTATCTTCTGTTAAAAGATCCTCTGCAGCTTGGCTGGACTGTGATCAAAAGCAGACAGCAGATTTCTGTGAGACGAAGAGGGCTTCGAGGAAATTTCAGGTCACTGCTGTTCCTCCTGCTTTTTTTCTAGCTCAACCCTGAGAAGTCCAAAAGGATTATTCCATAGGCCAAGGGTAAAATAGTAATCATAATCCCAGTCTCTACCATGTTGAGTACCCACTGTGAGCCAGACACTGCATTAGGAGCCTTACAACCCTATCTCATTTAAACCTTCTGTTTGCAACTCTGCGATTTATATATCAGTTTGCAAATGAGATCTCTGAGGCACAAAAGTTTATTTCCCCAAAATCCCCCCAGCTAATAAGTGCCAGAGCCAAATCATAATTAAACAGTATACTTTGCCACAGCAACATTGTTTTGCCTATTCTTGTATATGCAAAAATTTAAAAAACAAGAACAAAGTATTCCTTCTCTTCTTACTCTATTGTCTCTTCACATATCCAGCCTCAAATATATTAGTATAGGTGAATAAAACCAGGTGTTCTAGGAAGATAATCAAGACCACTTCAGCCCTTGCATAATGTATCTGTTATGTTCAACAAATGTTCATTGAGCATCTGCTGTATGCCAAGAATTCTGCTAAAAGCTAGGGATACGGGAGCTAGAGTGAAGAAGGCACACTAACCCTGAAGGGTCATATCATTAGGTGATTACATTCCACTAAATTGTTACAGTTAACGACACAGAATGCCATGTGCTAAGATAAGGGAGCAATCAGGGCCCGTAGGAGATGTATCTAACCTGGGCTGAAGTTTCTTAACTTCCTATATATTAGGTTCCCTAACTGTCAGAAATTATGCCACCTTTCTTCACTCTTATAAGCATATAGATATTAATTAATATTAAATGTTTTCATTTCTGTTAAGAGGAAAATATATAAGAGCTAAAACTTATTTTATATAAAGATCCCATTCTTTTTTTACTTTGTGTAATTTCTAACCAGAGTAAATTGAGTTTTATGTACTATATTAGGAGAACACAACCTCAAATATAGGTATGAGGGTACAGACATCTAGTATAGATAGCTAAAGCCTGTATTTTATGCAATTATTTAGTTTGTACACTTGAAGTATCTGTAAACTTCTGATTGAAATGGGCTTGTTCTGATATCTTTATGATACCAAAATATAGCCATGAACTAGTGGATTAAACATTTGATCTCTATAATCATTTTGGGTGGAACCAGATTAGGTTAATACTGTATAATATATAGTAGAGAATAAACATACTATTCTAGAGGAAAGTAAAACTTATATCTCAAGAACCCTAATCTTATTGGTTACAAAGAAAAGGCAAACTTTTGTGTGTTGAGTGAACCAAGCCCATTTCATGAGTAGAATTCAGATGACATAAGCTGACTCATATATGAAATCCAAACATTAGTGATTGTTTTAAAAATTTTGTACCGTTGACAATGTTGACATAGGGAAATCACTGGCTAGCTGATATTTTGAGATGAGTATGTCAGAACTGAAGGTCCAGAATTAATGAATTGTTAGTCAACTGTGGCTGATGACACCAAAATGATAAAGCGTGCAAAGGCTTCAACTTCAGTGAGTGTCAAAGCTTTTCTCTTTTTGGAATCTATTTCTGTGAAACATTGGTCATCATCTTAAGAGAAACAAAAAACTCTAAACACTTGTTAGACACCAAAATGTGAAGAAGAAAAAAGGTGTTGCAAAATAAAACTATTTTAATGATGTAAAACTTGCTGAAAGTTTCTACATTCACAAAATAAAAACATTTAATGATATGAACAAAGATTACCCAAAGATTCACTCTAACCAACATGTTTGCATAGTGCTAAAGAATATTATGTTTGGACTTCGTGGTATCCTGATGTGAACTTGTAACACTGATTATCATAACCATAGAAATGTAAGAGAGCTGTCCAAGTTCAGACACATCACTGACAGACTCAGTATTCAGTACCACTTGTTGGCCAGTCCAAGGGCACGACAGTAGCCTGAAGATGTACCAGAATAGCTTCTGAGTTATTTTTGAATGTGCCAAACTTTTTAAAGATGATGAACACTCAGTGCCTTCATCCACTTACTGTATTTTCTTTCCCTTCTTTGTTTTATCATAGCAAAGATTTTTAGAAGAGACTTTGTTCTGTCATGTTTTTAGCATAGTCTTTTATTTTTTTTAATCTCTTCAGTATAATTGCAAAAAGGTCAGCATGAACATTCTCTTTCAAATGTAACTACAACTACTTTGTTTCTGAGAACAGAAGTCATTTTTTTGCCTGTTAGAGCACAGTCAAAACCTAAAAATAAAAACTGCGCTTACCAAGGTCCTCATTACATTATACTCACATTGACTAATAAAGAATGCATTCACTTTATTCAGCTTTATCTTTCAAAATAAAGAATAGTGAAACCAGTCTGAAAATAAAAAAGTGATACATGTTCATTGTCAAAAAACCAGAGAGATTCAAAGAAGTAAAAGTCACTTGTAGTAGACCAAGTGGAAACAACCACCGTTAACGTTTGAGAGGACGCCCTTCCTGTCGTTTTTTTCTACGTGTCTCTATTTACTTAGTGGAGGGTTTACTATTTCTTTAATAGCACCCTTGCTTTGTCTCTCAACAAACACCTTCCAGAGACTGCTGCAGTTTCAACCTAATGTGCTAATGGGATCTGACATATTATATACTTTTATATCATACAGGTATTGTATTCATATACATATTATTGTGTATCTTATAGATAAATGTTTATATAATACTTTTAACATTTTATTAAAATGTATATTATACGTTTTGTATACTTGACCTTATACTTTTATAATTTTATATATATAAGAATATATATATATATAATTCCTGTGAACACACTGGATCTTTAAAGGAATTCCCAAAATATTTGTTTCTAGCTTCCCTTTCTCTGCTTCCACTGTACCTGCCATCTCTCTGTTTTGGAGTACTGTGTATCTCTCTTTCATCATCTCAGTTTAGCCTTTTATTTTTCTCTGGCGTGCATGATGCTGCTCCCTGCTTCACTGAGGGTTCTTTTAGGAGTAGAGCACAGTGGTTATGAGCTTGGCTCTGACACAGACTTCTTGGTTCAGATAGCAGCATCCCCACCTACCAGCCTAACCTTCAGCCAGTTATGTAACCTCTGTGTGCCTCATGTCCTCAGAGGCAAAATGACAGTCATAGCAGTCCTTACCTGAAAGGGTTGTTGCAAGGATAAAACTAGCAGATACATGTAAAGTGTTTAGAATAGGGCTTAGCAAACAGTAAGAACCCCATATGTATCAGCTAATACTTTTTAAGGATAAACAAGAATGCCACTTTTCAGGATTTTACACTTAAAAAACTATGCCTACTTGAGGCCGTCTGCATGTAAGCTTCTGTTGTGTATATAAAATGAAGTTGAAAAATGGTGTTAACTGGAAAGTCTACCAGGGAGTCTTTCTTGATACCCTTTCCTAGTTTCTCCCACAGACCACACATTTCTCCAGAAGTTAGGTCAACAGCAGACCTAAACTTGGTGCTGGGCCTGCTTACTCTCTGTCAGACCACGTGTAGGAGTGGATTCCAGAGTGAGGGGCAAGCTCTGGACACCCAGCTTTCTTCTTTATTCGTAATTCAAACCAACCAGCACTGGCCAGAAGCCTGGCTTGTTGAGTCAAAACTGCATGAGCCATAGAGTGTAAGAGCAGCCCAACTCCAGGTACTCAAGGCATTAAAGTAAATCCCGTGCATGAGACGTTTCTGAATAACTTATTTGAAAGAAAAAAGTTGGCCAGTATAGAGTAGCAGTGTAGAATAAATATTATGTATGATCAACTCTGCTTTAGTCAGCTCGAGCTGTTATAACTAAATACCACAGGCTGGGTGATGTAAACAACAGACGTTTTATTGCTCACAGTTCTGGAGGCTGGAAGTCCAAGATCAAAGTGCCAGCAGATTCAGGGATTGGTGACAGCCCTCTTCCTGGCTTGTAGTCATCCAACTTCTTGCTGTATGCTCACTTGGCATTTCTTTGTGGCAGGTGCATGAAGAGGGAGAAAGATATGTCTCTTCCTCCTCTTATAATTATACTAATCCCATAAAAAGGGCCCCACCCGGATGACCTCATCTAACCCTAATTACCTCCCAAAGGCCCCACCTCCAAATATCATCACACTGAGGGTTAGGGCTTTGGTGTATAAATTTTGAGGAACACAAACATTCAGTTCACGGCAAACTTGAATAAAGAAATAAAACTTTCTGTAATATTTCATACTAATGCTATGGAGTAAATGACCTGAGGACTGCCAAAATCTAGGTGGTGCCAGAGTTAATTTCCATAAGTTAATGAAAAGACGCTCATTAAAACTCATTTGAATACTTGAATATTCCATGGCACTTGGTGTATTTTTTTGTACTGAAGTGTTATGGTCATTTCTATGTTGAAATTTTATGTTTGGTAAAATCCTATTTCATAATAGTAGGAGTAATTTTTGCCCTTACTAAAACTCATCTTAAAAAATAAACAGGATGAGATATTTCTCTAGATGCCGCTTTGTTCCCATTTAAGGCAAAACTGTTTGAAAGAAATGTCTATGCCTATTGTCTTCCAGTTTCTGTCCTCCCGTTCCATCAGGCTCTTGTCCTGTCTACTGCACTGAAACAGTTCTGGTGAAGATAATCAATGACTTCCCTTTGCCAAATCTAATGACTCGGTTCTTGGTTCTCAACTTAGATGACTTGGCAGCAGCATTTGAAACGATCCCTCCCTTTTTCTTGAAATATTTTTTGCACTTGGCCTCTAGTACCCACACTCCCTTCGTTGTCCTCCTCACCGGGACCCCTTCTCAGCCTCCTTTGCTCAGTCTCCCTTATCTCCCTGACCTCTCAATGCCCAAGGGTTAGTCCCTGGATCCATTGTCATCTTTATCTATAATCTCTCCCTAAATGATTTTATTCTGACTCACGGCTACACAGACAAGCAACATGCCGGTGACTCCACGTTTATATTTCCAATCTGGACCTCTCCACTGAAATCCAGGATTGTATGCCCAACTGGCTAATTTGACATCTCAGATATTTAAAAGATGCCTCAATTTTAATATGTCCAAAATGGAACTCCTGATTTCCACCCCTAAATCTGATTCTCCTACAGTCTTCCCTATCTCTGTAAACAGCAATTTCATCTTTCTAGTTGGTCAAGACAACAAAACTTGGAATCATCTTTGGTTCTTCTCTTCTCTCGCATACCACATCTGATCCATCAGCAAACTCTTTGGCTCTTCCTTTGTACGTCCTGCACACAGCCATATGATACCACCTTCACCGCCACCACCTGATCCGGTCTTCTATGATCTCTTCCCATGGATGGTTGCAAAGCCTCCTAAACAGGCTCTTTGCTTCAGCTTCTGGCCCCTAATGTCGATTTATCTCACGGCAGCCAAAAATGATGTTCTTAAAATATGTCAGATTACAGCACTCCCGTGTTCAAAGCCTTCTCATAGTTTCATATTGAGAGACTAGATATCAAGCAGACAACGGACAGACCACGTGTTAAAATACAACTCTGACCACAACCTACAGCAAATTGGGAAGCCAAACCACAACCTCTGTAGCAATTGGCCCAAAATGGTTAGGACTTGATCAATAACTGACAATTTCCTTAATTTTTGTCCTCACTTCCAACTTAAGACAAACCAGAGAAAGCCAAATGTTCTCTCCTAACCAGTCACGTAGGATCCCGCTTCTAGTTAGCCTGCCTACAGCCCTTCCCTGTGCCAACAGCCTCCAATCAGGGCACACCTGAAGCCTTCCTTTATTCCACTATACAGCTTCCCACTCCTCTGCCTGCCTTTGAGTCTCTGCCAAAACTCAGTTGACAGTGGCTGACTGCCTGGCTAGAGCAAACTCTGAGTAAATAGCTTTCACTTGTTTTCATCCGATTGGGTGGTCTTTGTTTATTTCCACAATATCGTACTCTGAGTAAAAACCAAAGACCTTCCAATGATTTGAAAGTTCCACATGGTCCACCCACCACCCATGCCATCACCACTTCTCTGGCCCCATGTCCTACCCTCTCCTCCTTGCCCAATTTACTCAAACCATGTTGGCATCCTGGCCATTCCTTGTACACACCTGGCACAACCTGACCTGAGGGCCTTTTCACTTGTTCATCCCTTGGCTTGGAATTCTCTCTAAGTTATTCACTTAGGGCATCTCGTAACCACCTTGCAATCTTTGCTCAAATGTGACTCTATCAGAGATACTTTCCTGTATAACACAGACACATCAGGCATATACCCTGCCCCAGCCCTCCCTATCCCCCTCAGCACACTCTGCTTTCTTCATATCATTTGTTGCCTCCTGACATACTATGTACATTTTTTTCCTGAGGAAGGTTTGCCCTGAGCTAACATCTGTGCCAATCTTCCTCTGTTTTATATGTGGGTCGCCACCACAGCATGGCTGCTGACGAGTGGTGTAGGTCTGCACCTGGGAACCAAACCCGGGCCACTGAAGCGGAGCTTGCCAAACTTAACCACTAGGCCACAGGGCTGACTCCTGTATATTCTTTTATATTTGTTTATTTTCTTCCTCCTCCCCATCCCCAACTAAAAGGAAAACTCCATGAGACCAGGGATTTTGTTTACTTCTGTATCCCCTGTGCCTAGTACAGTGTCTGGCAAGTAGAAGTCACCCAATCAATGTTTGATAAATGCATAATTAGTTATAAAATCTTCTATCCACAGATCTTTTTTTTGTGTGTGTGAGGAAGATCAGCCCTGAGCTAACATCCATGCCAATCTTCCTCTTTTTTTGCTGAGGAAGACTGGCCCTGAGCTAACATCCGTGCCCATCTTCCTCCACTTTATATGGGACGCTGCCACAGCATGGCCTGACATGCCGTGCATCGGTGCGCACCCAGGATCCGAACCCAGGCCGCCAGCAGTGGAGCGCCCGCACTTAACTGCTACGCCACAGGGCCGGCCCCAGATCTTTCTTTTTTAATGGTGCCATTTTAAAAATTGGTGTATTAGAGTCCCAGGAGAAAAAAAATAACACACTCAAAATGAGTGATTTTAAAAGAATTTAATAACATGATTGTTTATAAAGGCGAGGGCAAGGCTTGGGAACCCACCAGGCATCGTAAAGTGCTTCAACGCTGTAAGAGTGGGCACCATTACCACCTCCAGGCCTGAGGAGAAAGAGAAGTTAGCTGAACCCAGAGAGTGAGCTAGGGCCACAGCAGACACTATGACTTTTATTTGGGAGTTGCAGCCAGCTGTGGAACCCTGAGGGGAGCCAGGGGAAGGAATGCCAACCTCTCTCTGCTCTTGCCCTCCAAGCTCCGGCCTGTGCTCCCCTCTGGCTGACCCGACTGGAAGCCAGAGCTCAAGGGAACCCTTTGATGTGGTTCATGTTAGCCAGCTCCTAGGGCACCAGGCAGGATGGAGAGGGTGGAACATGGACCTCCATGGCCTGTATCCGCTATTCCAGCGTCCTTTTATGATCATCAGAGCAGTGTGGCTTACTGTTTTAAAAATAACCATGAAGGGTTTTCTGTGTGTATGTGAGAATTTCAGTGAAACAGACTCCCAGTCAAATACCCAAGTATCTGTCTGGACGTTATCATGTCAAACTATTGAACTAAATGTTTTATTGAACTAAACATACTTTTACATTGAAGTGTATTTCTAAACAATTTAATTATGCCATTTTCATTATTTAGTGTACCTTTCAATTACCTTAAAAATGAATTATTGAGATTGATAATATTATATAAATATAATGTTGTATACTGTGTGTTATCGTTATTCCTCTAGGGGAGGAAAGAAACCACAGACATGTTCCTTACAGCTGGTAAATAGATTTATGAATTCTAAAAGAATTGCTACTTAAAAAATAACAAAAACACCAAGCGTTGAACAATACATTCTTATATTTTTGATCATTAATCATTCAAAAGGAACACATTTGGCGTAAAAAGAACAATAGAGTAAACATTACAAAATCTGAGTTTTAATCCTGACTCCACTGGTAGGAGCCCTTGGCAAGTAAGTTCAACTCCATGAGCCTGAGTTTCCTCATCTGTACAGAGGTGGGACAGGATGCATTCTGAGGTCTCTTCCACCTCTAAAATTCGACCACTCCACTGGAAGGTGTTGATCTGTGCCCAGAGAACAGAGTTGGACTTAAAGGAAGTGTGTCAGCAGCACTGATGAATTAAGAAAAAAAGCAATTACTGGAGATAAAAGCAATGTTGGGTTTTATTTCTAGGTTAAGAATTCACTGGCCCAGAGTCTGCACACTTTATACCTACTTCCCTCTCCTACCTCCTTCCCCTCACACTGGGATATTCTAAAAGAGTATGCAAAGGGGAAAAAATCAGCCATTAAAGCAATTTTAGTTTGCATAGGATTATTTCAGAGATAAGAAGCTCAGACAAAAATAATAGTGGCTGTGCTTGTGTTTTTTCCTTAGAATCAACTGTATTTATTCCCCAGTCTGAATACTCCATTGAAGAAGATGTTGGTGAACTGTTCATTCCCATCAGGAGGAGTGGAGACGTGAGCCAGGAGTTGATGGTGATCTGTTATACGCAACAAGGTAGCTAGATTTGTAAAGGAGCTAAAATGTCCCCCAAAAGATATAAATAAATAAGCCTCCTTAACATGTTGGAGCCATAACATTATGCCATGCGAGGTATGCCTTGTTATTACAATTTTTACAAATAAAAAAAGCATTTATTCAGAATCTTCCTTCACTGTTGCACCATTGAGGCGTCCTCTAAGTGGACCTGCTTTTCAAAAACTTAGCTGATTTACTTGGTTATTCATTCTAATGCTCAAGGCTTTTTGGATTGTAAGAAATTGAAGCCCCACTCCCCCACCCAAGCCTGCTCTAGTAGAAGGGAATTATTGTTAAAAAACAAAAATAGAGGCAAAGAAATGCATACCCAAGGAAAAGAAACTAATTTCAAACTAGTTTGAAACTCATTTCAACCAAATTTCAAAATATTTGTTTTGCTCATAGGTAAGCATCCTCTGCAAGGTGATTTTATGTAATACAAAATCAAAATTAATACTTAGTATGTATTAATATACTAAACATCTTTCTAGGAAACAGGTAGACTTTCTCAGAATGCAAAGGAAAGGTCATATATACTGTTGATATCTGAGCAGACCTTTGTTAAAATTTCCGTTAATGTATATGAGTTGAAAGGCTATAAGGAATAGTGATTAAAATTGCAGACTTAAGAATCAGCCTTGGGCTCTGAGTCCCAGAGCGAGTGGTTTAACTTCTGTAAACCTCAGTTACCAAATGCATAAAACCCAGTGGAGTGGTTGAGAGGATTAATGAGGCAGTGCCTGTAAAGAGCTTGGCTCCTTGCCTGCACACAGTAAGCATTGGAACAGTAGGAGCTGTTATTTTGTAATATTGTGTTGTTCTAAAAGACCACTGGCAGAAGGGAGAGGAGAAAACACTTAAAATGTCATATCCGTTGTATGTGTGAGACCATTATGAAGTGACTCATGATGCTAGAACAGGATGTAGGTGCTATTGCAGTTTCCAAGGGTGTTCGTATATACAAATTGATCATTAAAATGCTGCATATGAAAAAAATTGTTTCTGGAAATACTCTTGTAATATGTGCTACATAAACACCTTTTGGATTCTCTCTGTCTCCAGGAACGGCGAGTGGAACTGTGCCAACATCCGTGCTGTCCTATTCTGATTACATATCCAGGCCTGAGGACCACACCAGTGTTGTCCGCTTTGACAAAGATGAGCGGGAGAAAATGTGCCGGGTTGTTGTTATTGACGACTCCTTGTATGAAGAGGAGGAGACATTCCATGTCCTTCTGAGCATGCCTATGGGTGGGAGAATTGGATCAGAGTTCCCAGGAGCTCGGGTTACAATCATCCCTGACAAAGACGATGGTAAGTACTAATTTACCTGAAAATTATTCCTCCTCCCAGGCAGATCAACATCAGGCACAACCTTCTAGACAGAAAAATGAGAGCGTAAAAGAATTGTAACATGCACATTTATTTTATGCTTGATTTTATAGTGTGGATAATTTTTAAAGTTGGCTGCATCAATCAGTTTGGTTTCCTTGATTTAATGGTTTTAAAGGGCAAAAGTCACATCTATGTGTGTTTTTTCCTCTGTACGGTTTCTTTT
This sequence comes from Ceratotherium simum simum, assembly GCF_057802395.1. Classification (NCBI taxonomy): domain Eukaryota; kingdom Metazoa; phylum Chordata; class Mammalia; order Perissodactyla; family Rhinocerotidae; genus Ceratotherium; species Ceratotherium simum. The sequence continues at coordinate 65,863,267 of NC_141909.1, read as the reverse complement.
ACAATATCATTTACCATTAGGTGATAAAACTTAAAATTTCATGGTGAAGAATTGAAGCAATTTTGATAAACTTAATTTATTTCCTTTTTGTTCGTTTTGCTTTGCTTTTAAAAGCTTATATTTTTTAACTTTAATCTCAGTGTTTCAACTCGTTTAACAAAGAAATCCATTAGACAAGGCTGTTAAATGAATAACTAGAAAGGTAATAAGTATACAGGAAATTAAGTCCAATAGGCAGATCTCTGCCCCAAAAAGGAAGAGGGTTTATCCTAGATTGCTCTGCCTGAGGGCAACTAAATTACCATAAAATAATCCTTCTTTCTGAAGGGAAAAAGGAGCAAAAGGGTCTTAGTCTTCCCGGTTCAATAAACAGTTTGTGCTTTCTCGTGAGAAAAGAGAACAAGAGGACAGATTGTGGGTAATCTTGTGAGGAAAGTGAGAGCAGTAAGCTGAGAGAGAGGACCCCCAGGACTTGGATATTTTTCTTTCCCTCTTGATTTTTCCTCATGGTGGATGAAAGAGGATTAAACTGAGGGGATGAATCTTTCGGGTCAGAGAGTAGCTGGAGGAGAGTCCAAAGATGATCATCCCACATATCTGAAAACTCAGGAAGTTTGAGACTAACCTACCCAAGGAGGGCCTGTGATAGTTAAGTGATGGTCAAGTTAAAAAGGTAGTGAGGTGTATCTTGTGAGCTTATCCTCTGTGCCAGGCACAGTGCTGGGTCCTCTGTGCATCCTCTTCCTAAGAAGGCTGTGAAATATATAAGAATGTCCGTTTCTTCCTGAAAAGGTTTCAAAACATTGGTGATGAAAGTTAGGAATGATTTTATCGAGGGGTTTGAAGAAAGTCTTGATTCTACCTTAAACTTAGATAATCCCCTGTGGCTTTAGTTTATTAGTTTAATGAACAGTCCTATTATGTGCTTAAATGAAGTATGGAATTTTTATTTTAAATTCAGTTTATCTTGGAGAGGAAGCCAGTATTTTGAATGTCAGCCAAAACAGAATTAATAGTCCACACTAAACACCTATCTGCTGTCTAGATATCTATCTCTCTATTTTTATTACTATAGATAGAAAGATAGAGATAGATTTAATTTAAAAATAGAAAATATAATTAACGATTTCTTTAGTTCAGTTTGTTTTGTTGGCAAAACATCTTTCCCATACAAATTGTTACGGGACACACATGGGAGAAAAAATAAAGGTATAGCAGAAACCATTATTTATTAGGTGCCAGGCATTTTCACGTACATTGCTAAATCTTTTCCAGAGTGAAGGATGATGTCATTATCCCTCTTTTACATATGACAGGACTGAGCCTTTGAGAGGCCAGAGATTGACTTGAATTTGCAGAGCTGGTACACAGCCAAGTCAGTATCCAGGCCCCAAATACATGACCTTTCCATGCTGTCACTGCCTCTAAACTGGTCCCTAGTGGTGACAAAGTTGTGGAACCATTGGTACGGTATCTACCGTTGCATAATGTTTATACAATACTTTACTATTATCAGTGTTTCATTTGAGCTTTACAGTTCCCTGGGGTAGACAGTGCAAGTGGTATCATGAGTGGGGTAGCCAGACCTCAGAGAGCTGCTCGCCCCAGAAGAGGGCTGGGGAGTTTTGGTGCCACAGGCTTTGATTTTTTTTTTTTTTTTTTTTTTTTTGGTGAGGAAGATCAGCCCTGAGCTAACATCCATGCTAATCCTCCTCTTTTTGCTGAGGAAGACCGGCTCTGAGCTAACATCTATTGGCATCCTCCTCCTTTTTTTTTCCCCAAAGCCCCAGTAGATAGTTGTATGTCATAGTTGCACATCCTTCTAGTTGCTGTATGTGGGACGTGGCCTCAGCATGGCCAGAGAAGCGGTGCGTCGGTGCGCGCCCGGGATCTGAACCCCGGGCCGCCAGTAGCGGAGTGCGTGCGCTTAACCGCTAAGCCACGGGGCCGGCCCCCACAGGCTTTGATTTTAAGGCTTCTTTGTATCATGCAAACAGTGGACCAGAAGTTTGTCGGGAGTGCTGTCAGCAATCATCACTCCTTCATTCACCCAACCCCTGTTTACTACATCAGAAGTCCTGTGGATACTTCTCTGTTTTCTCCCCTCCGTCCTTTTCCTTCCACCTCTAACACCACTGTTCTAGTCCAGAGAGACCCTTTTCAACCCAATGTAGATTATAATAAACTCCTCACACGTCTCACAGCCTGGTATGTCATCCCATGCAAACCCTTGTACCCATTGACACCAATTTAATCTTTCCTAAATGCATGCCATGCATCTCCTCAGCATATTACCATCATCAGGAGGCTGGGCATATTCCCCTTCCCCCATTCAAGAGCCGGCAATACACAAGTGAGAAAAAATAAAGCTTTGCTTCATCTGTTCTCGTGGTGTAATGGCTGAGAAACCTATAAAGCTTATTTCTTAATTAAGACCAAGATTTATAAATGCTATTCAACAAATATTGTAATTTTTTAAAAAAAAATACAATGGCCTGTCCAATTGCAGGATAAGGAAGAAGGAAAAAAGAGAGAGAGAGAAAAGGAAAGGAACAGAGAGGGAGGCACAGAGAGAGTGGCTTTCAAGAGAGCAAATTAAAGACAGGCTGAGGACTAAGAACAGGACAGTCCAAGAAATGAGTGGAGGGAATGAAAGAACAGTACAGGTAAGGGAGACTAGAGACAAGCGCAGGAGGGTCTCCACCGTCAATAAACCACTTCTGTCGCATCCCGTGTGGGGGGTGATTCACTCTCTTCACATTTCTTGAAATGCCGTTAGCAAAATAAACACAATTTACAGTTCTTCAACTACTTTATTTTTAAGTCTTCAGCAGCTGAGCAATGACGTAACTATGACCTACCACAAGGAATTATTCTCTGGACCATGTAACCAAGTAGGTGGCACAGATTCCCCCTGAGGTTTGATCTCCACCCTGAGGTTTAAATTGCAGTGATCCAGCTTGGTATTCAGGTTCGTAAGAAATAGCTTTGGGAAGGCTTACCTATTTACCTTATCCACTGCTGCCTCACCACGGACTTCTTTTGGATGACGTATTTCAGAGACTTGCCCACTGGCTAAATGATGATTTATAGTATTTCTTTAGAGTGAAATCTTCTGATACTTGAGAAATCAAGTGATGATTAATATATCAGATGTCACCTTTATAAAATTGACAATATTGACCTAAAATCTCTAGGACTTACACTCAGGGCTCAATCATTCCTCTTCATTCACTCATCACAGTTTGTTTCTTCCTTGACAGTTCTCAGCATCATTTATTTCTTTCTCTTGTCTTACTGAGCTATGTAGGACGTTTACTATAATGTTGAATAGAGACAGTAGAATAGACATCTTTGTCTCCTTGTCTGACTTGAAAGGAAATATTTATAATGTTTTACCATTTGGAATGATGTATGCTGTAGGATTCTAGTAACATTTTATCAGGTTAAGGAAGCACCTAGTTTGACAAGAGCTTTTATCAGAAATAAGTGTTAAATTTTATCCCCCCAAATTTTCTGCGTCTATTGTAATATCATGGAGTCTTTTTTTCCTTCATTGTGTTCATACAGTGACTTGCATTTTTAGATTTACTAGTATTAAGCCATCCTTACATGCTTGAATAGACTTACTTATTCATGACATATTTTTTATAAATTACTAGATTAAATTTAAGAATATTTCATTTATTATTTTTGCACCTATATTTATAAGTGAGATGGGGTTTAGGTTTGTTATTTGTCTAATTTTAGAATCAAGTTTAGCCTCATTAAATGAGTTGGAATACTATCCTCTTTGGTTTTTTCTCTGGAAACTTTAAATAAAATTGAGACGATTAGTTTTTGCAGGTTTGGTAAAACTATAAAACCACCCATATATATTTAACTAGATTTTGGCCTACTGTTTTAATTTTTTAAATAGTTAGGTATATTTAAGTTTTCTATTACTTCTTAGATTTAGTTATTCTTTTCTAAGGAAACTATCCACATCATCTACCTCTCTAAATTAATGACATAAATTTGTTATAATATTCTCTTAAGATTTGTTTGTTTCTCTTATACCTGTATGTTTGTCTCCTTTTTATTCCTAGTAATGCTTATTCTCTCTCTGGCTCTGTCTCTCTTTCCCTTTCTTTTTCTGTTTTCTTTTTCAACCAATCTTTCCAGAAGTTTGTATATTTTATTAGAATTTCTTTAACCTAATTTTAGTTCTGGGTTTTCTTTTGGTAATTTCTATTACTTTCACTTTCTGCTTCATTAATTTCTATTCTTCACTCAGATCTATCTTTCAGTTGGCTAGTTCTGTCTATACTATGTCTATTTTGCCATTTAACCCATCTATTGAGATTTTTATTTCAATAACTGTACTTTCATTTTGAAAAGTTCTGTGTGGCATTTTTTCATTTTGTCTTTTCATTTCTATCATGTCTTATTTTTTCTTTATATAAATTTCTTCTTTTATGTATTTAGTAATTTTAAACATTTATTTTATAATCTTTATTGTACCATTTTCTTATTGAAGATCTTAAAAGATCCAAATCTCCTGTAAATTGGTTCTGTTGCCTCCTGCTCAGGGTATATTATTTCCTTGTGCATGCTAATTTTGGATCATGAACTCATTTTTAATGAGACTTTATATGTGGGAAACCTGTACAACCTTGGTTCAGAGATTAAACCCCCAGAGCAGTTTTGTGTTTACATTTGCCAGAACCAATTTTTATGTTAATTTTCTTTTCATTTGAAGAGTTCCAACCTTAAATATAAAGTGTCAGTTAGAACCCAAAATCTGCATATTAGATAGGCCAGTAGAAACTTTTTTCTCATCCAGAATCCAGGCAGAAACAACAAGCTCTGTTAGAGGATGGATTTTTCTTCTAATTCACACATCTTCTAGTATCCAGGCTTAAAGCTCGGGGTCTTAGTTCCCAATTCCCACCTTATGTCTTCTGTCCCTGTGGGCTGTCAAAGGCAGGCCACTCTGGGTAGCCCCAATATTGGCTCATCTACATAGCACTCTGGATTTTATTTCTCTCTTTTGTTCTATATCCTTGGGGGCATCCCTTTCATTATTATAAAACCTATATTTAAAATTTTTTTATTATATTTATAGTGTTTGTGATGGGAAGGTTTTCAAGTAGCCACTTCACAATATTGCCATTGTAAATCATTAGAAAAGCTTTTAAGGAGTGAAAACGCCATGTGCTAGCACTGTGCTCTGTAGCGTGCTTGTGGACTGCTCTTCACACGACTAGATTGCCATTTGGACTAAGAGTTCTCATTTCAGAGATACTATGGTTAAGTCAGAGATAAGTCATCTAAACTTCTTTTTTTACCTTTTGGTGTGATAAATTGCTCTTAAGAACTTTAATTTCTGTACATGACATCTTTGGCACAATGATTTAATTACTGAGAAAATGCTTGTTTTTCTTTTATTATATTGGTAGATATCCAAGTCAAGAAAAAATTGATTATTTGAAGTCTTGTTTTAAATTATTTCAATTTTATTATTTACCATGATGCATTCTTCACATAGACAGCATCTCATAGCCAAGGTGTCATTAGGAATAGAAGAGTACCATTGTAAACCAAGTTCCCATGTGAAAAAGATAGGAACGCTTGACAAGGTAGGGAAAATTGGATAGTGCCTGAAACAGCTTACTTCTCATTCATCATCAAGGGTTGCTGGTGACGGAGATAAATAAAGCAACAAATTAAATTTGAAACCACTGAATAAAAACAGCCTTAGTACTTACCTAACAACATATGCAAACACATATTTTAATGTAAAGCATATGAAAAACCCTCTCTCAACCTGTATGCTTTTTTAGTGTCTAAGGTAAAAGGGTCTAGGACAGGAGTAGTGAAGAGTCAACTGAGAAAACCAAGCACCTAGGTTTCTACGTGTGAATTTTCTGGTTTGAGCTGGTCTCATTTGTTATCCTTACTATTCATCCATTTCTTAGCTTGGCCACCATCCCTAACACTGCGCTTGCATGAAGAATAAATGCAAAAGTACAAAGGACACAGAAAACAAAAAATACCGTATTTGTTTCATCTGGCTTATCTCTATCCTTACCACTTGCCTGACATTCAAAGCCAGAAAGTATCTTCATCTAAGAGAGTGAGTGTGCTTCAGCCAAGTAATATCTTTCCTTCCCCACGTCCATTATCTACTCTTCAACATGTGGTAACTGACCTTAGTTTTTGTCATTTAACAGGAGGTCTTTTTTGTTTATTGAAAGTCACTTTAATACATCTACCATATACGTCTCCATACAAATAACACAAAGAGAAACATGGAAACAAAAATGTCTTTCTCCTTCTTGCATGAATCAAAATGTCCCTAGGGTGTGTATTTGCTGCTGTAAGCAGTGAATCTTCCTGCATTAAGGCAAAACACTTTGGTTTGGCATCTTTATTTTCTTTTATCACTCTGCTCTCACTAATGTTCTATATTGTGGAAAGCACAACAAGGTTTCTAAGGATAATATAAAGCAAAGCAAATAAATAATCCTGCCCTCAGAAAGCTTTTTTCATTGTAATGAAGAAACAAGGCAAATGCACATTGAACACAGTCACATACCGAAAAATTCACCAGAAAATACACGATTAACTATAAACAAATACAATGGTGTCCTCTATTTTAAATAAATTCACAATGTAAAATCTTTAACTTAGTAAAGTACAGCACAAATTTAGCTTTGGAAAAAGAAACATGCCACTTTAAAGGTTCCCTGGTGAAGTACATCAAGAGATGGAATCTCTGGATAATGTCACATTGCGGTTTGATATTTATTTATTCATTTGTTCAGCAAATATTTTTAAGAATCCAATATTCACTCATTCATATATCTATTCACTCAAAAAATATGCACCGGATACTAGCATGTTGCTAAGTGAACAGCAAATGGGAACCACAACCTCTGAACTCGTGGGCTGTTCAGATTTCGGGGATACCAGGAAAGAGAAGACATAAGCATAAAATAAACGTACTAAGTGCTCTGCTAGGGAAAGAACGTTTTTCCCAGCCCAGATTTAGGAAGGGCTTCTTAGAAAACATGATTTCCTAGCTGAAATTTGAGGACAATATCAAAGTAGCCCAGTGAAAAGAGAAGGAAAGTGTTTTCCTAGGGGAGAAACTCACAAGTGCACAGGATGAATGCAAGTGATGCATCCAGGGAACTGAAAGCTTGGGTATTGCAAAAATCTAGAGCTCAAACGAGTGCACAGCGAAGAATAATTTGGAGAGATGGGCAGGGAGTCAATCTTATAGGGCCATGTAGCCATATAAAGAAGTTGTGTTTTATTATTAAAATAGAAATAGGGAAGTGTTTTAGGTAGAATGACAAAATCAGATTTGCATTTTAGAAATATCTCTGCACTGGCTAAAATGTAGAGAATAGATGGAACTCCTCAGGAGGCTGTTGGAGGAATACAGGTGATAGTTGACAGTGGCCTGAACAGGGTGTTTGGTTGGGGGTGAAGAGACCAGGAGGCATCCAGTGCTGAGGAAGATGGACAAGGCATGGTAATTGATTGGACATGAAGGGATAGAGGACAGGAAAGTCTGAAGAAGGATGCCTTGGTTTCTAGCCAGGGCAGTTGGGTTAAGAGTGGTACAGTTCACTGAGATAGGAAGAACAGGAGCAGAACCAGCTTGGGGACAAAACAACGAGCTCATTTAGGACATGTTAGTTTGAAGAGCCTACATGACTTGAAAATGCTGGGCATGGAGTAGGCGAATGGAGATACGGGTCTGGAGATTAGCACAGAGTTGTACAGTAGAGACGTTAAGTTACATGTTATCTCTATTGATAATAGTAAAAGTCATAGGAGAAGATAAGATTGCTGGACATGCAAAAATGGCTCTCATATGATTTATAGTATGGACAGATTTTACTCGATTCTTATATTTTGAAAAAAGGAGTGCATTTCATGAATGCTAAGCAAAGAATGGGAAATGGTGAAGAAGAAGGTAGTCAGTATAAGGGTATGACAATCCCAGCAAAGAAAGTGCTGAAAAGAATCTAAGGATCAAACACATTTCTATGTCTAAGTGCTATAAAACGTTCTTAAATCTGTAAGAACTAGCATGCGACAAGCTAGGTCATTACCTTAATTCCCCTTGCTTAACCAAAGCTTTTAGCCAGTCTATTTGGGGTATTTTTTTCAAGATGCAAATATTTCACTCATTTTCTAAATGATAGGAAAGAGAAACCCAAAGCTTATTTTATTTTATTTTTTTAAAGATTTTATTTATTTATTTTTTCCCCCCAAAGCCCCAGTAGATAGTTGTATGTCATAGCTACACATCCATCTAGTTGCTGTATGTGGGACGCGGCCTCAGTGTGGCCGGAGAAGCGGTGCGTCCGTGCGCGCCCAGGATCCGAACCCGGGCTGCCAGCAGCGGAGCACGCGCACTTAACCGCTAAGCCACGGGGCTGGCCCCAAAGCTTATTTTAGAGGCATTTGCTTTATGATCATCTTTGTTGGAATAATTCATGTCTTACTAGCTTTTCAGTCAAGTTTTATTCATATCTCTAAACCTCAGTTTCTCTGAACAAAATGGGGATACTAATTTTACCTATATTTTTTCATTTTAGAAGTTGACATCTTATCATGATGTTTTGCCTATCATATACATAGTTTACAAATGAAAACATTACTGCTAGCCATAAAGTACTGTCTGTGCAGACTTTCACCAGTTCATCACGGAGAGAAGAAAGAATGCCCAGTTTAATGGGGAGAAAGTCCAAGTTCATTCATGCACAATAATACAGATACATAGTAACCGTTGTCATTTTGGAATACTTACTATGTACTAAGGACTTTATGTTACCAAATCAAGTGGACTTGCCTCCTGGTGAGTTAAATAAGACTCTACACCAGTGGAAGTTGTCTCACAAAGTAAAGTGTATTTGCAGCAAATAGGAGGCCATGAGGAATCGTTTCCCAAGTCATGGCGTCCCGAACAAAGGGAAGCTGGAACTTTTATTTCCCTTGGGGAGTGAATATTCAAAAGGGAGAGATGGGTATTTGCTTGCACGGGCTCAGTTGGAGAACATGCTTCCACATAATGAGGCCTAAGCTCCTCCTGGAGAGATCTTTGCATTAAAAATCAGGCAAAGGTCATGGGCATAGCTCTTGTGGTGAGGCTTGGTCAGTTTCAGGATGGCTGGTGGTTGCGTCTCCTTAACACACAAAAGGAAAAGAAACAACTTGGAAAAACAGTTAATTGCTTCCAAACCCACCTTTGAGTTTCTCAAGGTGCCTATTGGGTGATATTTACATGAATTATTCAGGTAAATCTCAAAACAACTATGAAATAGGTAGGTATTTTCTCCATGCGATAGATGGAAAAACTAGGCTTAGAGAAGCTAAGAAAGCTGCTGACGATCACACAGACATGAAGTGTTGGATCTGTGTCCTAAATTCAGGTCCATGTAATTCAGATTTTTTTTTTTTTTTTTTAAAGATTTTATTTTTATTTATTTTTTCCCCCCAACGCTCCAGTAGATAGTTGTGTGTCATAGCTGCACGTCCTTCTAGTTGCTGTATGTGGGACGCGGCCTCAGCATGGCCGGAGAAGCAGCGCGTCGGTGCGAGCCCGGGATCCGAACCCGGGTCGCCAGCAGTGGAGCGCGCTCACTTAACCACCAAGCCACGGGGCCGGCCCATGTAATTCAGATTTGATGTGCTTCGCCACTAAGCTGTAACGAATGCTGAAACTCATCAAGGGGACTAAAATATAAGTAATTCCTAATGATATAACTGAAGGGAAGCAACTGTCATAGAATCCAGAAAAGAATAATCTAAATATGGTCAACATTGGTCGAGGGGGGGATGTTATTTCTGAGGGTGGCCAATTTCTCAATCACTAAAAATTATGTAATTGGAGAAGGGAAAATGTTCAAGCCTGTTACACAATCTGGGTGAAATATCCCACACAACTTTCTAAACTCTGCTGATTGCTGTGTCTGTTTCTGTAGTCATGAGTATGACAGATGATAAATCAACCAACCAACTGTTCCCTGACTAAAAAGAAATAAATCCTTTGTAACTTTGTAACTCAGAGCAATCTGAATTTTAAAAAGTGAACTGAAGAGCCGGCCCAGTGGTGCAAGCAGTTAAGTGCACGAGCTCTGCTGCGGCGGCCCGGGGTTCGCCGGTTCGGATCCCCGGCATGCACCGACGCACCACTTGTCAAGCCATGCTGTGGCGGTGTCCCACATAAAGTGGAGGAAGATGGGCATGGATGTTAGCCCAGGGCCAGTCTTCCTCAGCAAAAAAAGGAGGATTGGCAGATGTTAGCACAGAGCTGATCTTACTCACATAAAAAAATAAAAAGTGAACTGATTCTCCAAAACTAGATTATTCCTCAATGAAATGATAAGATGACGTTTCTGTGTCTGCAGAGCGGGGGACCAAAACCTGGACTGCAAGTGGCTTTTCTTAGGTGCAAATGTCTGAAAATCTCAGCTGGGACCCATGGTCTTCTCTGTGCCAACTCTTAATGGTATGAGAGTAGAGCAGGGCCTCAAAGTACAGAAATATATCCTGATAAAATCTGTGTTGTATCTTCAAGAAACAGCTAATATCTTCATTGTGTTTGGAAGAGACTTACACATGAGCAACACCTTGACGTAAGAATAATGCTGTCCTTTTGTGCAAATATCCTAAACATCCTACATCAACGTCTTTAGTCCTCAGTACTTCAGTAAAGGTTACTTTACTTTAATATTACAGCATTCATTCATTAGGAAGAGTATTAAGTCAGTGCTAACAGTATTTCACCAATCTTGGCTGTCAGTCTTTGGAAGTTAATTAAGGAACATTCAAACTGAATCCATTTTCTGCTTTTGTGTGACAACCCGCAGGGGTTTTAGCTATAGTGGCTGGCTTCCTCGACCACCCTGGAAAAATTAGCACGCTAGATATGAGCCAGGGACACGTAAAAGGCAGCATGGTGAGCCCTATGGTAAATGTAACTCAATTCAGTGCTGTTCAAAAGCTTTCTCAACAACAGGAGTACCACAGAGAAGAAAACATTTCTAGTGCTAGAAAAATGTATCATGGTATGGTATGTGGGTGAAATGTGTTTTATTCATTTGTGCTGAGCTGAAAGAACTGGTCACCATCCTTTCTCTTCTTGAATACTATTATTTGCATTAGTGTAGGCTCCAATTAAGTAATGCTAGGCTAGTCTTTGTAAGGAATGCCAAATTCTATTAAACTAACAACTTGACAAAACAAAGTTGCATTCTGTATTTAGTATGCTTCAGTTAGAACAACATTAAAAATCAAGAAATGGAGAAATGAGTTTCTAACTGCTCAGAATATTACTGCATTGCAGCCGTTAGTAGACTTTTTAATACGGTTGATGATGCTAAGGATTCAGTGAAAGGCAATGGATATTTAACGAGTCCCTACTCTGTGGGAGGCATTGCAGAACTGCACTGAATTATAAAGATTATACCAGTTTTTCCATATGGGAAGGATATTAGATATAATGATGTAGATATTACACTCTTTGAAAACAAAAATAAGATAAAATAAAACAGTATATGTGAAATGTCTTGCCATGTAAAAAAATCTAATCTCACATACCACACACACACAGCAAATATTTGTTTTGCACTTACTAAGTGTAACAGGTGGGGGCTACAAAGACATTTAAGACACAGGCCAGTGTCTCACAATGCTTACGATCTATTCAGGAGAAAAAGTAAGTACATAAAAGGTTAAATAAGAATAATTTATTTCAATAATAATTTGAAATGGTAAAAGGAGACTAAGAAGGCAGAGTGTGATTAAAACCAATTGTATGATCACTCTGAGTCCCAGAAGGACAGATAAAGGCTTTAACTTAACAGATGGAAAGGATTTCGATGAATGGAGAATAAGGCAAGTATTCCAAGATTGCGTGAGTGACAGCAGGAGAGAGAGAAAGGTTTCTGGGGGCAGCGGGCAGCCCACTTTGGCCAGGTTGCCTTTTCTGAGAAAGGTTTAGTCCCAGCTCCTGGGATTGTGTATTAGGAGATCTGGGCTGTAGATACACTTTTGCTACTTTCCTGTCAAGGAATCTTGACCAATCCACTTTTCTTCTTGTACCTGTTTTTCTCATTTGAAACATGAGTATATTACTACCTGAATTTCTTACCTGACAGAATTTTTGTGAAGACCAAATAGCATGATCTGTATGAAAGCACTTTAAAAAATAGCTCAAGACAGAGCCGGTCTTCCTCAGCAAAAAGAGGAGGATTAGCACGGATGTTAGCTCAGGGCTGATCTTCCTCACCAAAAAAAAAAGCTAAAGAAAAGAAAGGTGGGAATCACTGGCAGTAGAGTCTGAAAAACAGGTTTGAAGCACATTGTGGATGCCCCTGCATGAGATGAGGAGTTCCGAATTTATGTGGGAGGGAAGTTTTTTGAACTAGAGTGCAGTAATCAGAGCGGTGTTTGGAGGTTAATTAGACAGCAGTGTAAATGAACAGCATTTGAACCAAAAAGGGAAGTGGAAGTGTAGAGTGAGAACACTGAGGCTGGAAAGGAAACGACCCACTGCTGAGAAAAACCTGCTGTGACATGGACCTCATGTAGGGAAGAAGGGGGAGGGGAGTCCAAAAAACACATATCTAAAAAATTTTGTGCTTGATAGGTTCAAAGAATGGAGGTACCAGTTATTGTAGGGGGTGAGAAGAGGGAAGCAGTCTAGGGAAAGGAAGTTGGAAGATGAGAAAGTCTGTTTAAAATGCCAAGTTCAAGTGACCTAGAGGATATGCAAGTGGAACCAAAGGCCTCTATAAATATGGAACTGACCAAGCTGGAGTTTGCAAGTTGTGTGCACACCTGATGGTGATAACTGAAATCAGGAGAATACAGGAGAACTAGAAGGAAGAGAAGAGAGGGTAAAAAGAGTGAATTACTGTGCAGTAGAATTTCATATATATTTATAATAAATATAAATATGTAAAGTGGAATAAGCAAGGGTTATTAGAATATATTTCTACTAAAGAGTAATATACAGATTGTTTTGGCTGTTAGTTGCAAATCGTAATTAAGTACCACTTGTTATATAACAAGAAAATTGTGGAAATATGCAAAGTTAAGTACATTATTGGAGTTGTCAAATAATAAGTACACCTTTAGGCCCTTTAAACAAATTGGTTTTAAATGTTGCCTCTTTTTCAAATAACTAAAAACTAAAATAGTGGTTTAGTTCCCTTGTTTTATACATCCTTGCAGTCAAATTTAAACCATTTTATGATAAAGAGTCACTTCACATCATTTTTTAAAATTATAGTGGTTTCAGGAGAGGGGTTGCAAAATTACAGGATTGATTCAGTTTTTACAAACTCCTGAGTAGGAGGAGGTAGGAAGGTGAATGTGAATGAGTGAGTCATTCGCTAAGTATGAGTAGGAGGCTCCAGAGAAGGGAGACTTCCCAGGTGTTCCTTTGGGAGGACCCACAGGGTCCCACTGCTGAGTCGTCTCTACTTAATTCTGGACCTGGCTGGAATCAGAGCCCAGCAGGCCAGCTGTTAACAGGGAACAGCTCCACAAGGGGCTGGGGTGCAGGAGCACATATTAAAAATGAAGGCAAATGAGCAAGGGTCTGAGGCTGCTGGGTGGGTTCATTAGCAGTAGGAGTGCGTTTGACCCAACCTGTAATGGTCAGTCGCTTTCGAGGACCTTGCTGCTATGCTGTTGTGAACTCCCCTGGTCTTTTTGAAACTGTTAATACAATGCGCTGCTCACAGCAGGAAAGGCATTAAGAGCTTTGTTCCGCTGTTCACACTCAAGCTTGGCAAGCAGCCACTTGAATCTCTCCTGCTAGTCGCATAAAAACATTCACCGCCATTACCAGAAAAGGCAAAGGCTCCAGAGTTCTTTAGGAGAACAGCTAACCGTTTTGTATAATTTACACTGAAGAATGACCTTATGGCCCACAAGAAAGTGAGCACAGGGAACTGTGCCAGGACGTAGGGCCAGTTCACTCAGAAATAAGCTCTCAACTTCACAAAGTGTACATTTGCAGGTATGTAGTCTTCTTGGGTGGGTCTAAGATATTAAGATTGTGATATTGAATAGGATTATACTGTTTGCAGTATTAAATTAACTCATGTCTTTATTTTTCAGGGCTTCATAGATATTACATATATAATAACAATAATAACAACATGAGTACCTTTTTAGGTGTGCTAGTAAGCCTTTTACATGAATTATTTCATTTAATACACAGACACAAACTATGCGCAAGATTGTATTATGCCTCAATTTCATCATCTGTAAGTGGTTAGGTAACTTGCTCAAGGTCAAACAGCTGGTAAGCATTTCGCCTGGCTGACTAGAGAGTCCATGGCACTAACCACTATGGTCCCACCTCATGTTATACCAGCAGTGTGTATATTTAATATACACGGCTGCCTTCTGATTCTACATAGCAATACTCAAAGACAGTATTAGGTTTCCTAATAGAGAACTTTACAAGATGAAACAAGCTATATACTTTTATATGCCAAGAGCACCTGAGGATTCTAGAATAATTAAAATGTTAAGAGTTACAGATATTAGACTAATTTCGTGTACGTGAACTATTCTGGTTCACCTTTTACCGATTACAACTCCTCAAAGGTTATTAGGAGGCCATGTTGGTACAGTCTGGTACTTCAGCTGGACAAGGATCAGCACTGCCTTTTCCACGTCGTTTAGCAAACTGCCCAGGGGTCGGGGCTGCCCTTCTGAAGGACTAGGTTTGGGCTCTCTTGTCAAGTCCTTGTGGATAAATGCTGTCTTGTGTTTGTTTTGTCTTTTTCATGGTAACACTATCTGCCCGCCTCCCATCTCTTCCACCCAGGAGAGTGAATGATGGCCACGTAATACCATCTCGTAGAGGTCACGGGATAAATACTGCTGATTTATTATCACTAAAACCCTGGAAGGAGATCACTAAACATTTATAGGAACCTCAAGATTTCAGTCACAGATGAATTCCGTTTAGTGCTAAAAATCACATAAATCTGAGAAACAACTCAAGATACTAGACTTCAGATTTTGTAAGCTTAAAGTTATTAAAAGATTTTACCATAAAAAACAATAAAATACATAAGAAGTTGAATAATTAGAAAAAGTCTCTTAATAAATATTATTGTTAGCATCAGAAATTCCTAATTATTCGCCAGCAGCAGGGGTCTAGTGTATCCTTTTATTGAAATCATAAAGCACAAAGAAAATGCTGAAAATGCTGATAAACCAAAAGCAGCAACTTGGCTGAAAGCAGAGCACTTCAAAGTCTTGACCTGCATGCTCCATGATGTAAAGAGAGGCCAGAGTCGATGAAATACTACAGTGAACTTATAGAGGTATGATTATTTATTTAGTAAGTCCAGGCGATGCACCATGTACCTATGGTCTGTGGTTGAAACATGTACTTTGTAAAATTCATTACTAAACAGACAAGAGCACCTCCTTTTATGGGATTAGAATGAAAAATTAAGGAAAAAAAATTTAGGATATATGTACTATTTTCTGACACTGTTGAAATACCCATTGGTCACTGTAGAAATGTGAAACTTGTTAGTTTGCTTCCTTAGAAAATCTGTCACCAACCAGAAGTAGCTCTCCTCAAATTAGAGGTCATTACAGGGTGGCCAGGTTCTCTGTGTACCTTCCTTTCTCTTTACAGGCAGATGTTACCTTTCACAGGACACAGATAGGTTTTATGCTTCCCTCAGAAGCAGGTATTCATTCTATCTCACTGAAGCAAGCATTTGAACCTCTTTTTTTCTCCCTTTATTCCTAGTTTGTAAATCTTATACATACCTTTACTTGTAATTGACCTAAAATCTTCCTTTAAATGATGTGGAGAACCTTGCTACTGACCTAGGGACTAAAAGATTGTCCAGTAAAGTATATGGTTAATATCATTTGATAAAACCATTGAACTACATCCCGCTACAAATAATCCCAATAATAATCTATACTGGGATAATAAAATGTAGCTAAAACTAAAAATCCTCTTTTCTTTAGGCCGTTGTAACAAGTTGAAGCACTTAAAATTATGGATAAAACTTTCCCTTCACAATTCTAGAAAAGTAAGGCGTCGTCTTCATCCTTTCTCCAGGAAACACGTCTTTATGCTGAGGTACTGAAACAGACATTTGAAATCATATGTATTCATACATTTATTCATTTTAAATATTTGTTGAGTATCTCTGATGTGCCAGATGCTGTGCTAGAGTGAAAGAGAGCAAAGATTTGTCCTGCCCTCACTTCACACATTTATTAGACCACTACTAAGTGGTCTTCAAGGCACTGAGGACACAGTGGTGAACAAGATGGGCCTAATCTATAGAGGATTCCAACAACGCAATGGGCAAACAGATACAAATTGGCAAATGATAAGACCAGGCTCCACATGCAATGGGAGCTTTCAAAGGAGCATCCACTGGGGCCCCGGGTTCCGGAAAGGCCAGGTCTCTTCCACGCAAAGAGATGAGGAGACTAAGTCATGTGAGTTGGCAGCTCACAAAGTGATGTGCATTGTCACATCTCCCCTTGGGCGGTGACAGTCTCTCAGCTGTGAAGACAACTGCACTGTTAGGGATGAGCCAAGTCACAGTACAGCTCAGCAGTCGCTGAGCTCAAACACAGTCCTGTGAAAAGAAACAGAGTGGTTGGTGGAGCTTTATTAGCTAGTACTTAAAAAAAAAAGGCAGAATATAGGCATTGTGAGAGAAAAATAGCTTTCTTTTTACACCTCATAGGGCTCAAATATATCTCAGTTTCCCCGAGGGTGTTTCACAAACAATCTGTTTCACAGTCCCAGGAAGTGTGCCACAAAGCTAATGTTCTGTGGTCAAAATGCCAACAAGAAGCTCATTCTTCTTCTTTTTAAGAATCACACTTACTCAGAAGGATAATTTTCAGGACCACACTCACTGCCAGGAAAAGCTTTAAAAAGCCAAAGCCATAGGGTCTTTCACATTCTCAACACCGCAAGGTGATCTTACAAATACGAGATAAAATTATAAATAGCATAGATGTTGGCTTTACACGTTGTAGGTCTAGGGTGCATGGTCTCTAGCTCAGTAAACTGGTGAAATACTATCTACACCCCTTAGCAGGGTTGAAAGAGGTACAGAGTTTTATACCCACTTTCCATAGAATCACTATCCTTCCAATGAATCTAGCTTGCATGTTTTCACTGACATTGGTCCAGAATACATATTTTGAAGTTCCTTGAAATGTCAGTACATCTAAATAGCAAATGTACTGGATCAAGTTCAATATACTGAGAGGACAAATAAACTATTAGCAGGAAAAAAGGTTTGATTAATTCTCTGAGGAAAGCTTCATTACCTTGTTCAAAACATTGCATCCCTTGACATTTCTGTGAAGAGAGAAACTCCATCAAACCTTGTGTTATAATTACAGAAGACCCGATAGTTTACTTATGTATGGAGTCTGCTGCTTTTTCTTTTTAAACGTGAAAGGAAAGTAATATAGGCACAGGGGTTACCATGGACCTAGTGCCTTAGCTTTTGGAAGAAATGAAAGCAAATCAGAAAGAAACAAAATCAAGTAGAGCAGTTAGTCCTTGTTCTAAACTGGTTTTCTCCTGTATTCCTAATCTTGGTGAATAGTTCTACCAGTACCAGACGCTTTCCTCTCACTCCTCACCCCAAATCTTTGATTCTGCCTCCTAAATATATCTGAATGTTATATCCTTACTCTCTTCCCCCATCTGAACTGCCAGCACGTCATCCAAGCCAGCTTCATATCTTGCCCAGATTCCTGCAGTTGCTAACTAGTCTCTCCGCTTCAAGTTTGCCCCCTCCCACAGCCTATCCATCCTCCAGAACCCTCAAATGCATATTTTATCACATCCCTCCCCTTCTTAAAACTGAGCACATCTCTCATGTGACAACTTCTAGGATAAGATTCAACCCCTTAGCTTAGCACACAAGGTCCGGCATGACCTGGCCACTGCCTGCTCTTTCTCGCGTTCCCCATCTCCTCACCCCAAGCAGGATACCATACTATGCCACATTCTCTGCAGTCCCCAAACATGTGAGGCTGCCCGCTTATTCTCTGTTCTAGCTCTGTGCTGCTGCTGCTGCTTCCCCTAGCTAACTCATATCAATGCCTCAAAGTCCAATGCTAACAATGATAATAATCACTTTAACTGAGCACTTACTATATGCTAAGCACTCGGTGGCCATCTTCTTATTTTGTCCTTTAAAAGAAAACACCCACAGGGGAGGAAACAGAGGAGAGATGAGAGAAGAACCAGAGGGGAGTGATATCATAGAAGGAAAAGGAGAAAGAGATTCAGGAAGACAGGTGTGTTCTACAATGCTTAATTCTTCAGAGACAAAAAAGAACCAAGATTCACAATATGCAGTTGGATTTTGCAAAGAGAAGGGCAATGGTCAACCTGGAAAGAGTATTTCTGGACTGTTCTGGAGGATGAAGCCATGTACTAATAAGTTTCAAAGTTAATAGGAACTGAAAAAGTGAAGATAATGGGTAGTCTTTCAGGTTGTTCTTCAAGGGAAAGGAAGGAAGGGGAAACGTTAAGATCAAGTAGTGGTGCTTGTGGCCATGGACATAGGTGTGGTAGTATTGAGGGAAAGATTATTTATAACGATTTTAAATTGAGAAGAAAGACTGAGAAGATAGATAGTTTTGTAACATAAATAATGTAGTAAAGTCAGGTAGCAATTAGAATTACCTCACACATGAAGAGACAGGAAATGCTTAGGAAGCCATACAGCCTGGTGTCTAATTCTGGCTCCATCTTATAGGATGTATCACCTTTCAGTACCCAGTTTTCTCATAATAGCACTTACCTCATAAGGTTCTTATGAAGAATAAATAAGTTAATATATGTAAAATACTTAGAACACCAATATGTTTAACTACCATCATTATTATTACCAAGACAACAATGTAATGATGTGTTTCCTTTCTGTTTCAACTACTGGACCGGAAACTCTTCAAAGACAAGGGCAATATCTCTGCTATCAGTATGTCTAGCACAGAGCATGGAGCCTGGGCCGTAATAGATGTTCAGTAAATATGTAATAAATGGATGGATGAATGCCTGGAGGCAGGCAGGCTGGCCAGGGCTACTTTTCTTCATATTCTTAGCATTACTTACTGTTTTTATAATACGAAAAAATTTGGACAAGAAAGAATAGAGCTCTATTTATCAAAAAAAAAACATTTAATGTGTTTATAAAATGCTAAAATTTCTAGGAACGAAATATGTGCCTTTTAGCTTACTTGAATTGTCCAGAGTCCTTCTCTGAAAATCAGTGGTTAGTCTCCCATCTAAAGGTTGCACAGAGGCATTATCATTGCTCTGGAAAGTTCTGCTGCTGCAGCTTATATTTAGCTGTTAGATTATAGATGCTAAACAGCTTCTTAGTGACATTATATTTATCTGAACACTAATAGCCTTGAATTGGCTTTTAAGTTTCCCCATGTAAGCCATTTATTTAGCTGTCCAAATTCATTACCCACCTCCTCTCTGAGCTACCTTTTAACCGCAGCTCACACGGCACAGCCACAGCCGCCCCTCACCCCTAACTCAGGATGCGTGGAGAGGCACCCTAGGAGGTGATATGGCTTTAATTTTACTTTTTAAGAATATTAGACAGCTTTTCATTCTCTATAAATTAAAACAAAACACAAGTTTAAATGATTAAACAAGGGTTATCTTAGGAGCCATTAATATACTCTTAGGAGTATATTACTGAGTAAATTTTATCACAATATGAGAAATCATCTGAAAATCATAATGCCTACATTTTTACCATTTTGGTTTATGGTTTCTCCTTAGTTTGCAAACCATTACTGAGACAAGAATGGTTTTCTAATTCCTATTTTCGCTTGAGAGGGAGCAACTATTTTCTTTTCAATAAAGAATGCAGAAAGTAAGCACGAAGGGGTTGCATGAATGTTGAATGAGAGAAATAGCTGTCCACTAGTATCACAGGGACAAGAAAAGCACCAGTCTCCGAGAAGGGCAAGAAGAATGTGCATAGACCTGAAAGCTTAGTGATCTGACTTCACACAGGCCGGATTGGAGTCTCTCCATATTGTAGACCAGACATCCAAGAACCAAAGAGGGTGACTTCCCCGTTGTCAGGCATTGACTGAAAGAGCACTAGCACCCAGGGCTTCTAGAACAGTTTTCTGTGTTTCTTCCCCACTACACCACAGAAGGATGGAAGCCTCCTGGGACCCCTTTTCGTGTACTACATTAGGAAGCAATGGAGCACAGTCAACCACTGCTGCTGAGTAACACTTACAAGGAGAAACAAGAAAGAGATTCTTACAACAAAGGAGCACGTTCCTCTCAGCTTGAAATGGAGTGGCTCTAGCTATTTATTCTAGAGTCCCTTCCTTTGCCACCTGCAGGCACATTTCAAGTGTCAACTGTTGAGCAGTCTGTGGTCAAGATTATTTATTTTTCAGGTGTCAACCACATGCTTTTATTCCTGAGACCTCACACAGATTGTGTTGGACACCACGTGGTCATAATCTTTCTTCGTTCAGCTGCTGGGATTCCCACGTAAATCACCCTGATGTCAGTCTCCATTGATTCTGAAATCTTATGAAATTCACTTCAGTCAGCAGGAATAAAATGCACATATATACCTTCTGATTGGTGATTTTTGGAGCAGTAACAATTTTAAAGGAATGAAGAGTTTAATCATAAGGTGACATCTCATTTTCTTTTCCTCTTCCTATGATGGTATTATCTCGTTTTTTTAAGGAAGAAATTTATCTTCAGAACTGAGAAATACCGATCTATAACATATTGTGTTCTCTCTCTTTGTCACTCAAGCAGATTCTCATTACACATCTGTAAAGAAAATATCCTAAAAATGTTCACTTTTCCAGATATTTAATCATTTTCAGAAAAGGATTACTTAATGAAAAAGGTACAGATTTGGAAGTATTAGAGACTTATGTTTGAATCTGCTTCCACCACATACTTTATGTGACCTTGAGCCAATTATTTAACCTCTCTAAATCTCAATTTCATTTTGTTTGTAAACAACAGATAAAAAGAATCATTACCTTATAGGGCTGTTGTGAGCACTATATGCAATATAACAAAGATTTGAGACTCTGATATGACTTGCAAGACAGACACTCAGTAAATGTAGCTATTATATTATATTACTGTTGCACTAACTATAATATGAATTGGTGTGTTCTCACTTACAAGATGAGCTTTAGAGCCAAAATGATTGCTTTTAATTAGAAACTCTGGAAGCAGTATCAGCCTTAGCTTATGTTTCCACACATTTTTTGATGACCTCCCATATGCCAGGCTCCATGCTTCTCGCTGGAGTTTATGGATGAACAATACATGATTTCTGCCTTTGGGGAGGGCTCTGTCTAACGAGGGAGATGAATGAATGGGTGAGTCATTTGAATATAGCGTGGAAAGGGCAATGTGAGAAGTGTGAGAAGGCAGAACTTGCTTGACAGCTGTCAACTGGGAGTCGTTATATGGAAGAATGGAAAGACACAAACTTGGCAGGACCTCGAGACTCTTAGATAATGATTTTTTTGAAAGTGCAGTAACAACTCAGTTCGCTAGAGAGCATGCTCATCCACAACACCATGAAATACTGGAGCAAGTTGGTCAAGATGCCAGAATTTAAGAGTAAAAAATGTTTTAAAGATTTTAACGAGAGGAGAGAATTTCTGC
This sequence comes from Ceratotherium simum simum, assembly GCF_057802395.1. Taxonomy (NCBI): domain Eukaryota; kingdom Metazoa; phylum Chordata; class Mammalia; order Perissodactyla; family Rhinocerotidae; genus Ceratotherium; species Ceratotherium simum. Next base: position 65,841,534 of record NC_141909.1, on the reverse strand, counting down.
TCGAAAATTAATAAATTTCTTAAATCTAGTATTTTAAGGTTAGGTCTAAAGGAGGTAGGTTATTCAGATTAATACTTGTTTAGTATTAATATTTTTTATTATAAAAGTATTACATGAATACCAAACACGTACATCAACTAAACGGCAATAGTCTGGTCATCTCTCGAATCCCATACCTCTCCCTCGAGGTCACTTAAGTGGGATGTGTGTTTTCTATACACAGTTACATGCACACATTTTATTTTCATTTTGATTAGAAGTAATTATTGCTATACTGAAGTGGCAACTAGCACATATTTTAGAGGCAGACTGTCTGACTTCCTTTCCACTTATTGACTATTGATCTTGAACTTCTGGGCTTCAGTTTCCCCGTATGTAAGGTAGAGGTGATAACAGTACCTACCTCAAAGGGCTATTAGGAGGATTAAATGAGTTTATATGTATGTATAAAGTGCTTACAACAGTTCAGGCACACTGAAAATAATAAATGTTATTACTACGTGATCATATTATACATATTATCTTATGAAATACATATTTCAAATACAATATATCATGGAAAGCTTTTTGTGTCAGTACATGTAAACCCTGCTAATTCTTATTAATGGTTACCTAGTATTCCGCAGCATGTCCCTAACATATTTAACAATCCCCTATTAATGAGCATTTCAGTTGTTTTTCAGATCTTTTTCTATCACACACATGCTGTAGTAAATATCCTAAGCTATCATTTATTTGCCTAGTATTTATCATTACATTCAGTTTTAGATGTAACAAAATATACGATATGATTAGAAAGGATCTACATTATTTAATGACAATACTGATTACTGTTTATTGAGAGCCTGTGACATCCCCAACACTGCTCCAAGAATTTTACATATATTCTCTCATTTAGTCTTTACAACAAACCCATGAGGTCTTGTCATTATCCTCAGATTTGCAGATGAAGAACTGAGACACAAACATATTAGGTAACTTGCCCAAGGCCACACTATTAGAAAGTGATTCACTGAGGGGTGTAACCCAGGAAGTCTTATGAAGAAAAGCTGTTTAATTGTGAAAGAATTGACATAGAGGAATTCACTGTGCCATAGCCTATAATACCTGGTTGTCAGTAATAACAGCTGCATATGACATCCCTTATAGACAGCATCTGAAGATATGAGTCTTATCAGAAATGAGGCCCATTCAGCCTATGATTACAAAAGAACTCTTTCTAAGGTTCCTTCTGACTTGGCTTTGGAAGTAAATATATCAAACTTTTTCATTAACTTATGGAGACCTCAACCATTTATCATTATTCCTCATTTTTTTATCTTACATAAAAGGCAAATGTTTGTTATTAACAATAGAGAAAAATACAAACACTATGGTACATAAAATAACATTTTGGGCCTACTATGTCATTTGTAGTATAGTATAGGAATGAAGGCATTAGTGAAATGTATTCACTATTCTTTTTTTTTTAGATTTCATATTCAGCATGTTAATTTCACCTATTAACAGAGTATAGAGTTCATTGCTTTTTTGATTAAAACAATTATGTCAATGATGTCTGGAAACTAAAAGACATAAGTGAAATACATAAGTTTGGAAAGAAATTTATTTCACCCACATCAAACAATTTGGCTACTTTCCATCAGTGATTCAATCTCAAAAGTTGTTTCTCTGCAACTGTTGTCTTTGCTTTTGTCTTTTAAAATACATACAACGTTGGCTAAATATATTCTTTTCACTGGTGTTCTCAAATAACTGTACTCTTAACCTTTAAGTTTAATTAAATATATTATCTCTGTGAAAATCTAGAGGATGCTCTCATCTAGATGCTTAACCACAAAGAATAACTGGGAATTTTCATCTGCCTTCAAAGAAGGATTCACAGATGTGAATAGAATCATCACCTAGATGATTTTAAAGAATTATATCATACAAGAGTACTGGGAAAGATAGCAAATGAAAGTAGGGAGAATTATTGTGTAACAGAGCAATCTTGGCACTGACACAATGAATGACAATATTAATATCCTTCACAATTAAAATACTGCCTAGGTGACCAAGCTGGATATCCCCTGATCATCCAAGTTGATATTGCCCTCCACATTTAATTGATCACAAAGCATTGTCACTCTAATGCTGTAACTCTTCTTGAATCTGAATTCTCAATCTTCCCACTTTCCCTGCCCCAGCTTAAGACCTCCTTTGCACATTCCTCTTAACAGTTCTCCTGTCTCTAGTCCTGCTGTGATTCAGTCAATCTACCATGGTTCTCTTTTTGCAAATCAAGTTCTGATTGTGTCACTTCCAGCTTAAAAATTATCAGTGACTCCCCATTTTCTGTAGTTCTTGGCATGGAATGCACGAACTTGCACAGCCACAAGTGGCTCTAACCTTAACTTCTGCCCTCGTCTTTTGCCCTCTCCTGGAGCTTCGTATACTCCAGCCACCCCACTTCCTACCCCACCACGCATGCTCCAGCCTTTCTTCCTCCTATTCCTTCCGCCTGAGATGCCCTTCCTTTTCGCTGCTTTCAAACCCTGCTCTGTCTGCAAGCTCTCATTCTTCTTTTCTGGGATGCCTTCCAGTGATCTCCAGCAGCACCTGTCACATGGTGCAATCGGTGCGCTCTGGCGTCACTCCCTCCGACCCGTGGTGCTGTCTGAAGTAACTGTGCTTCTTCGAGTCCGATATGCATGCGGTTCACCTGAGACGGTTTAAAATCTTTGACTTCTAGAGATTTTGATTTTGTTGATCTGGTGTGGGACCCCAGGAATCCATACTTTAGAAACCCCTCGGGGACTTGCAATACAGATCTGTGACCATCTTTGGGAAACATTGCTGTAAACAATAGTGTTTAGGAAATTGTAAATTACATCCCATTGAGTTAAGAAATCAATTAGTGGGCCTTGCCCAGTTTTTCCTTCCCCTCTCTTTCTTCTTTATGTGATATGATATCATACAGGTAGAAACAAAAATACAAAGAGGTTAAAAACACTGTCCTAGAAGTCAGGGTGTTCAACAATGTATGTTGAATAAAGAACATTCATGAAGCCTTCTTCAAACATTACTGGATGGTGGAAAACTTGGATGACCCTGACATTTAAATTTTATTTTAAACTTGTATGTACCCTGAAAAAGACAAAATCAAAGTTTTGGAGTGAAACTAGATTAACAGTAGAATCTCTGATAGCGTTATCTTTTTTGGAGAAAGGCTCACCATGTATTCTCAGCTGAAATCTTGGGAAGATTCAGTCCTTAAATTATCAGCATTCTAGACATGTACTGACTTTTCTTTATTCTCTCTGAGAAAATTAAGCTTGGCAAGAAAAAGAAATGTCAAAACATGCTTTAAACTGATATATACTCTTAAACATTCTCCTTAAATATAATTTGAACTTTATTTTTCCAACAAGAATTTTGAACATGCTTTTTAAAGACTAGATATGAGGTCTTTTTTAAGAATGTATGTTTATGTATTTAACATATTTCTTGAAAAAAAGTAGGGAAAGGTGGGGTCAAAATTATCTAAAACTAATTTTTTAAGATGTTATTTATAGGAGGCAGTTCATCAAAGGTTTTTTTTTTCTTCTTTGTTTTTCCTGTTTACAAAAGTAATAGATGCTACTTGACAACAGAAGTTAAATGTAAAATAACTAAATGTAAATACAAATTAATGTATGTAAGAAATGTATAGCAAAGGAGGTAAAATTTTCTCATAATCCCATCCAGAGCAAATAACCAGTTAGCAGTCGGACATATATTCTTTCTCATTTTTCTATGCATCAATAATATATACATATATTTTAATAAAATGGAATCATTTTATGCATACCATTCTATAACTACCATGTAAAAAAATTTCATTACAGAAATGTAAAATATAATACAGCATAATATGTGCTGTATCTAAAATTAACCACTTACTATTTTTCATAGTTGCTTCAGATCTTTTAAAGGAATCAAACACTATACATAAAGTATAAGTCCCTTCTGGTATCATTCAACTACCATAGTCCCCCGAAGCAGCAATGATCATTAATTGTATTTGTATCTATTTCAATTTGTTGCTTCTTTTTTTTAATCAGCATTGTGGTTTCAAGATCTGGTCATTTTGATGCATCTAGATTAGTTTTAATTTCCATTTCCCTACTGACCGACGTTTGGGTTTTCCCTTTGCTTATTGTAAGTTATAAATAATGCTGCATTAAACATACTTGTTAATGTTTCTGAGTATACATGTGCAGAACTTCTCTAGGATATATAGCTGAAGGTAGAATTGCTGAGTCATGCTGGATGTACAATTTCAAGTTTACCAGCTATTGTCAAGTCTCTCCACATGATGGAATCAATTTACATTCCCACCAGCAGCATCTGAGAATGCCTGCTTTCCCATTGTTGAACTGTTTAGGTTTTGCCAATCTTATGAGTATTAAAGTGTCTCATTGTTGTTTTAATTTTCACTTCCCTTAGTACTAATAAGATTATTTACAAATAACAAGTTTCCTTTTCTGAGACTTGCATATTTATGTAATTTTCCAATTTTTCCATTTGCTGTTAGAATTTTTGTTATAGATTTATGAGAGTTTTTATTTATTTTAGATACTAATCTTTTGTCTTGAGGTGCAGGAGTAAATGTATACATCAAACAAAGCTTATGTTGTAGGGCTGGCTCTGTGGCTTGGCGGTTAAGTGCGCGCGCTCTGATGCTGGCGGCCCGGGTTCGGATCCCGGGAGCGCCCGGAGGCACCACTTCTCCGTCCAACGCGAGGCCGAGTCCCGCGTACAGCAACTAGAAGGATGTGAACCTATGACATACAACTGTCTACTGGGGCTTTGGGGGGAAAAAGCTGAATAAATAAAATCTTTAAAAAAGCTTATGTTGTAATTTTGTATATTCTTACTGAGAGTTGTTTTCTGAGAATTGAGCAATAAAAAACCTACTATGTTAACTGTATATTAATCAGTGGTTTCTTGTAATCCTGTCAATTTTTGCTTTATATATTTCAATACAAATTCAAAATCATCATATAATCTTAGTGGACTGTCTTTTTGTATTATGTAGAGTTCCTCTTTATTAATGATTTTCCTTTACATTATATTTAGACTTTTGTAAGTATTACTACACCATCTTGCTTTTCTTCCTCTTGGCCTAATATAAACTTTTTATATCCTTAAATTTTCATATTTTCCTGTAGTTGTGTTTTACAGCTGTCTTTTATAAGTGGCATGTAGTTTTGTTTTTTAATCCAATCTAACAGACTTTTAAGCAGGAAAACTGAATCCATTTACATTTGTTCTATTTACAGCTATATTTGGGCTTTTTATTTGCGGTTTCTGCATATGGATTTTTCCTTCTTTTTTCCCCTCCTTCACAGCTTCTTGTTATGTCAAGCAAGTTTTCCTTATTCTTTGTTATTTTTATTCTCTGCTGGTTTCTGTCCTTTTTGTGGAAACTTACAATCTTAACAAAGATACTACCTGTCTAACAAAGTTCCCTGTCTTGAATAAGACAAAGACATTAAAATAGTTTAGATACCCACTGAACTCCTCCATTTATAACCTCCTTAACTACTGTCTCAAGTTTTAGTTTTAGTATTAAGTTGAAAAATATCAATTATGGTTATTACTTATGCTTATAGTCAGTAGTTAGTTGGATTTATCAGTATATTTTGATTGCTCAGCAAAGTTTCTTACATCCACAGTTCTTCCCTTTGAATTTACTTTTTTTCTGTGCTTTTAGCAATTTCTCAGTGTGTATCTATAGGTGGGTGAAACCTCATCATCTTTTTTTTTTTTTTGAGAGTTTAGGTTATCAAATTTATTTGGAGTTATAAGGTTTGGAAAGTTGTTGCAATTTCCTTTTATATATATATATATACATGTATGTATGTATTTAATTAAATTAATTAATTTTGGTGAGGAAGATTATCCCTGAGCTAACATCTGTTGACAATCTTCCTCTTTTTTTTTTTTTTTTGGAATTGGAGTTTTTTTTTTTTTTTTATTCTTTCCTTGTTTATTGCAGAAACATTGGTTTATAACATTGCAAAAATTTCAGGTGTACATCATTGTACTTCTATTTCCGCATGGACTACATCATGTTCACCACCAAAATACTAATTACAACCCATCACCACACACATGTACTGAATTATCCCTTTCACCCTCCTCCCTCCCCTCTTCCCCTCTGGTAACCACCAATCCAATCTCTGTCCCTATGTGTTTGTTTATTGTTGTTATTATCTACTACTTAATGAAGGAAATCATACGGTATTTGGCCTTCTCCCTCTGACTTATTTCACTTTGCATTATACCCTCAATGTCCATCCATGTTGTCACAAATGGCTGGATTTCGTCGTTTCTTATGGCTGAGTAGTATTCCATTGTGTATATATACCACAGCTTCTTTATCCATTCGTCCCTTGATGGGCACTTAGGTTGCTTCCAAGTCTTAGCTATCGTGAATAAGGCTGCAATGAACAAGGGTGCATGTACCTTTGCAAATTGGTGTTTTCAAGTTCTTTGGATAAATACCCAACAGTGGAATAGCTGGATCATATGGTAGTTCTATCGTTGATTTTTTGAGGAATCTCCATACTGTTTTCCATAGTGGCTGCACCAGTTTGCACTCCCACCAGCAGTGTATGAGAGTTCCCTTCTCTCCACATCCTCTCCAACACATGTTGTTTCCTGTCTTGTTAATTATAGCCATTCTGACGGGCGTGAGGTGATATCTCATTGTAGTTTTGATTTGCATTTCCCTGATAGTTAGTGATTTTGAACATCTTTTCATGTGTTTGTTGGCCATCTGTATATCTTCTTTGGAGAAATGTCTGTTCAGGTCTTTTGACCATTTTTTAATTGGGTTGGTAGTTTTTTTGTTGTTGAGATGCATGAGTTCTTTATATATTTTGGAGATTAATCCCTTATCAGATGTATGGTTTGCGAATATCTTCTCCCAATTGTTAGGTTGTCTTTTTGTTTTGTTGATGGTTTCCTTTGCTGTGCAGAAGCTTTTTAGTTTGATGTAGTCCCATTTGTTTATTTTTTCTATTGTTTGTCTTGCCCGGTCAGATGTGGTGTTTAAAAAGATGTTGCTAAGACCGATGTGGAAGAGTGTACTGCCTATGTTTTCTTCTAGAACTTTCACAGTTTCAGGTCTTACATTCAAGTCTTTAATCCATTTGGAGTTAATTTTTGTGTATGGTGTAAGGTAAGGATCTACTTTCATTTTTTTGCATATGGCTATCCAGTTTTCCCAACACCATTTGTTGAAGAGACTTTCTTTTCCCCATTGTATGTTCTTGGCTCCTTTGTCAAAGATTAGCTGTCCATAGATGTGTGGGTTTATTTCTGGGCTTTCGATTCTATTCCATTGATCTGTGTGTCTGTTTTTGTGCCAGTACCATGCTGTTTTGGTTACTATAGCTTTGTAGTATATTTTGAAATCAGGGAGTGTGATACCTCCAGCTTTGTTCTTTTTTCTCAGGATTCCTTTAGCTATTCGGGGTCTTTTGTTGTTCCATATGAATTTTAGAATTCTTTGTTCTATTTCTGTGAAAAATGTTGTTGGAACTTTGATAGGGATTGCATTGAATCTATAGATGGCTTTAGGAAGTATGGACATCTTAACTATGTTAATTCTTCCAATCCAAGAGCATGGAATATCTTTCCATTTCTTTGTGTCTTCTTCAATTTCTTTCAGCAATATTTTATAGTTTTCGGTGTACAGATCTTTCACCTCTTTCGTTAAGTTTATTCCTAGGTATTTTATTCTTTTTGTTGCAATTGTAAATGGTATGGTATTCTTAATTTCTCTTTCTGCTACTTCGTTGTTAGTGTACAGAAATGCAACTGATTTTTGTATGTTGATTTTGTATCCTGCAACTTTACCATATTCGTTTATTACTTCTAAAAGTTTTCTGGTGGATTCTTTAGGGTTTTCTATATATAAAATCATGTCATCTGCAAATAGTGACAGTTTCACTTCTTCCTTTCCAGTTTGGATCCCTTTTATTTCTTTCTCTTGCCTGATTGCTCTGGCTAGGACTTCCAATACTATGTTAAATAGGAGTGGTGACAGTGGGCATCCTTGTCTGGTTCCTGTTCTTAGAGGGATAGCTTTCAGTTTTTCACCATTGAGGATGATATTAGCTGTGGGTTTGTCATATATGGTCTTTATTATGTTGAGGTACTTTCCTTCTATACCCATTTTATTCAGAGTTTTTATCATAAATGGATGCTGGATCTTGTCAAATGCTTTCTCTGCATCTATTGAGATGATCATTTGATTTTTGCTCTTCATTTTATTAATGTGGTGTATTACGTTGATTAATTTGCGAATGTTAAACCATCCCTGCATCCCTGGAATAAATCCCACTTGATCATGGTGTATAATCTTTTTAACGTATTGTTGTATGCGATTTGCTAGTATTTTGTTGAGGATTTTCGCATCAATGTTCATCAGTGATATTGGCCTGTAATTTTCTTTTTTTGTGTTGTCCTTGTCTGGTTTTGGTATCAGGGTAATGTCAGCTTCGTAGAATGAGTTAGGGAGCTTTCCCCCCTCCTCAATGTTTTGGAAGAGTTTGAGAAGGATAGGTATTAAGTCTTCTTTGAATGTTTGGTAGAATTCACCAGGGAAGCCGTCTGGTCCTGGACTTTTATTTTTGGGGAGGTTTGTGATTACTGTTTCGATCTCCTTACTGGTGATTGGTCTATTCAAATTCTCTACTTCTTCTTGATCCAGTTTTGGAAGGTTGTATGATTCTAAGAATTTATCCATTTCTTCCAGATTGTCGAATTGGTTGGCATATAGTTTTTCATAGTATTCTCTTATAATCTTTTGTATTTCTAAGGTGTCTGTTGTAACCTCTCCTCTTTCATTTCTGATTTTACTTATTTGTGCCTTCTCTCTTTTTTTCTTGGTGAGTCTAGCTAAAGGTTTGTCTATTTTGTTTATCTTTTCAAAGAACCAGCTCTTGGTTTTATTAATTTTTCTATTGTTTTTTGGTCTCTATTTCATTTATTTCTGCTCTGATTTTTATTATTTCCCTTCTTCTACTGATTTTGGGCTTTGTTTGTTCTTCTTTTTCCAGTTCCTTTAGGTGCATTTTTAGATTGTTTATTTGAGATTTTTCTTGTTTGTTGAGATAGGCCTGTATTGCTATAAACTTCCCTCTTAGAACCGCTTTTGCTGTATCCCATAAATTCTGGCATGTCGTGTTTTCATTTTCATTTGTCTCCAGGTATTTTTTGATTTCTTCTTTGATTTCTTCGTTAACCCAGTCGTTGTTCAGTAGCATTTTGTTTAATCTCCATGTATTTGTGGCTTTTCTGATTTTCTTCCTATAGTTGATTTCTAGTTTCATACTGTTGTGGTCAGAAAAGATGCTTGGTATTATTTCAATCTTCTTAAATTTATGGAGACTTGTTTTGTGGCCTAATATGTGATCAATCCTGGAGAATGTTCCATGTGCATTTGAAAAGAACGTGTATTCTTCGGTTTTTGGATGGAATGCTCTGTATATATCTACTAGGTCCATCTGTTCTAAGGTGTCGTTTAAGGCCAATGTTTCCTTATTGATCTTCTGTTTGGATGATCTATCCGTTGGTGTAAGTGGAGTGTTAAAGTCCCCTACTATTATTGTGTTACTGTCTATTTCTGTTTTTATGTCTGTTAATAATTGCTTTATATATTTAGGTGCACCTACATTGGGTGCATAGATATTTACAAGTGTTATATCCTCTTGTTGGATTGTTCCCTTGATCATTATGTAATGCCCTTCTTTGTCTCTTTTTACAGTTTTTGTTTTAAAGTCTATTTTGTCTGATATGAGTACTGCTACCCCAGCTTTCTTTTCATTGCCATTTGCGTGGAGTATCTTTTTCCATCCCTTCACTTTCAGTTTGTGAGTGTCTTTAGGTCTGAAGTGTGTCTCTTGTATGCAGCATATATATGGGTCTTGTTTTTTTATCCAGTCAGCCACCCTATGCCTTTTAATTGGGGCATTTAGTCCATTGACATTTAAAGTAGCTATTGATAAGTATGTACTTACTGCCATTTTTTAACTTTTTTTTTTTTCCCTCAGTGTTTTAGTAGTCCTTCTCTGTTCCTTACTTCTTCTATAAAGAATTGATGGTCACTTTACTTTGACCTCTGTCTGAAAGCTGTACTCTTTAACTACCCTCCTCCCTCCTTTTATGTTTTTGATATCATATCTAACCTCTTTTTTGTGCATTTGTATCCATTACGTTCTAATCGTGGAAATAGATAATTTTTCCTATTTGTGGTCTTCTCTTTTCCCCTTAATTCAGTCCCTTTAACATTTCTTGTAACACTGGTTTCTTGGTGACAAACTCCTTTAATTTTTGCTTATCTGGGAAAATTTTGATCTCTCCTTCCATTTTGAATGATAACCTTGCTGGGTAGAGTATTCTTGGCTGTTAGTTTTTTCCTTTTAGCACTTTAAATATATCGTGCCATTCTCTTCTAGCCTGTAAGGTTTCTGCTGAGAAGTCAGCTGATAGCCTTATGGGGTTTCCTTTGTATGTAACTTGACATTCTCTTGCAGCTTTTAGGATTCTCTCTTTATCTTTAATTCTGGACATTTTGATTATGATGTGTCTTGGTGTGGGCCTCTTTGGGTTTATCTTGTTTGGGGCTCTCTGTGCCTCCTGTACCTGGATGTCTGTTTCCTTCCTTAGGTTAGGGAAGTTTTCATCTATTATTTCTTGAAATAGATTCTCTGCCCCCTTGTCTCGCTCTTCTCCTTCCGGGACACCTATAACACGGATGTTAGTGCACTTGATGTTGTCCCAGAGGTCCCTTAGACTGTCCTCACTCTTTTTAATTCTTTTCTCTTTTACCTGTTCACCTTGGGTAATTTCTTCTAGTCTTTCTTCCAGCTCACTGATCCGTTCTTCTGTATCCTCTACTCTGCTTTTGAGTCCCTCTAATGAGTTTTTCATTTCCAGTAGTGTATTCTTCATTTCTGATTGGTTCTTTTTTATATCTTCCATTTCTTTGTTGACATTCTCACTGAGTTCATCTATTCTTCTCCCCAGATCAGTGAGCATCCTTAACACTCTTAGTTTGAACTCTCTGTCAGGTAGGTTGCTCATTTCTGTTTCACTTAGTTCCTTTTCTGGGGTTTTGTCCTGTTCCCTTACTTGGAATGTATTCTTTTGCCTCCTCATTTTGCCTCTTTCCCTGTGCTTGTGTCTATGTATTAGGTAGGTCAGCTATGTCTCCTGCTCTTGGATAGGTGACCTTATGTAAGTGATGGCTTAGGAGGCTTCCAGTGTGCTTCCCTCAGTTCTCAATGTTCCAGGGGTGGCCCCTATGTGGGCTACGTGTGTCCTTCTATTGTGGCCTGTTAGCTCTCCCTATAGGTGCCCAGAGAGGCTGAGTTATGCTCCTGGCCAGCTGTTGTAATGCTCAGCTGCTTGTAGTTGTTGTGGGCCCTTCAGTCTCTTTATCAGGTGTGGGGAGCCCCAGCACAGTTGGCTGTAAATTCTAATACCACATTTGTGTTGCAGTATTTCTTTTAAGTGAGTGGGCCCCCAGTGTGGCAGGTTGTTAGGCTCAGGGCCTTAGAATTGCTGTAAACCTCTAGCATATTAGGTCTCTTGTCAGCTCTCAGAGGATTGCAGCTGAGTGGGGCTGCCCTCAGGCACAGGAGCACCCAATTGTTTCAGGCTTTGGAAGGTGGGGCAAACCTCCTATGTGGGTCTTTGAGAAGCACAAGTCTTCTGCAGCTGACAAGCCCTGTTGCCCACAGGTCCACACACACAGTCAACACAGTCCTGCCCCGTGTGAGCGCCCCGACCTCCCCAAGCAGACCCAGTCTCTCCACGGCGGGAGCCCCACACACTCCGCCACCACCCCACACTCTCCACCCGCTCCTTATGCACACCCTGCTCCGCTCAAGTCAGCTCAGTTGCCAGGCTGCAGAGAATCCAATCACCAATCTATGCAGGCCCACACGTTGCCTGAGGGCTTGTTGTTGGGTGGGGCCAGTCTCTAGGGTGGGCTGCCTGCCCTGGCTGAGCTGGATTAAATCGGTGCTCTAGCGGGTGGGGCAGACCCTGGGCTAGCAGGTCTCAGGGAAAACTCCAATGGCGTCTGTGTCAGCAGGCTCACACCAGGCCACAACAATGGCCGCCGCCAATGTCCCAGTCCCTGGAGAGGTCTCACCCCTCACCGAGATGCACTCAGGGCCTATTAGGTGAGTCTCTTGTCACCGAAGCACTGTGCACCTTTCTTTCTGGTGATTTTAGGATGCTTTCTGGAACGGGTGAGTTTGTGCGCGGGCCCTTTAAGAGCCAGTTTTAGTTTCTTTGTGAACCGGGTTTTCTGGGGGTGCTACCCAATGCTTTAGTAGCAGGCAAAGTCAGATATTATGCCGCTGGTCTCGATTGTGCTGGGTCCACAAAATGCCCACAGCAGGGGCGCTCCCCGGCTCAGGGCCCCGCGCCTCCAGGGAGGGTGCGTACCTGTGAGCTGCTCCCGGCGGCCGTGAGGTGCTGCGGCTTGTGAAGGTGGTGTTTTTCCTCTCCGGAAGGGAGTCTCTGCCTCTTCCACCTCAGTTAGGATTGTCCGTTGTTGCAGGAGTTCCTCTTATCCAGTTTTCAGTTCTGTCTCAGGGGTAATTTTTCCACGAGTAGTTGTAAATTGGCTGTGTCCACGGGAGGAGGTGAGTTCAGAGTCTGCCTACGCCGCCATCTTGACTCCGCCTCCGACCCCTCATCATCTTTGATGCCTTAAAATATCTATATTTTGTCCTCACTCTTGAATTATGTTTTTGTTTGATTTCCATGACTCAGATGTTGATTCAAAGCCTATCTCTGGACTTAAAGACCAGCAGAACCATTCAGTTTTGGCTCCGCTCACCACCATGATGTTCTGTTACATTTTTAGTTCACAGAGATGTCTATCTTATTTTGGGTATAGCTCTGTTTTCACAGAGTATATTAACAAGATAGGGGAAAATCTTCAAAGCTACCAAAAAAAATGGCATATTACCTTTAATTTTTACTCTATCATTGTTGCTGATGATGCTAAGTGGGGAGTGTAAGATATAGAATCACAAAGCTGCCTTTAATCAGATGTCAATGTCTCTGCTAGGTTTTCTACCTAAAAAAAAAGGTAACCTCATAGCCTAGTATTTCATTTTATGAATGCACTGTAATTTATTTATTTTATTATTATTTTTTGTGTGTGTGAGGAAGATCAGCCCTGTGCTAACATCTGCCAATCCTCCTCTTTTTTTTTTTTTTGTGCCGAGGAAGACTGGCCCTGGGCTAACATCCGTGCCCATCTTCCTCCACTTTATATGGGACGCCACCACAGCATGGCCTGCCAAGCAGTGGCGTCTGTGCGCGCTCGGGATCCGAACCGGTGAACCCCGGGCTGCCACAGCAGAGTACAAGCACCCAACCGCTTGTGCCACCAGGTCCCTCTTGTTGATTTTGGGCGTTTCGAATTGTACCCTAATGCAAATGAAGTATATAACATTCTTGTATCTGTCTTTGTACATTTATGTGAGTGTTTCTGTATGATCAATTCCCATATATTGAATTTCTGAGTAATAATCACATCCATTAAAATCTTGTGAAAATCTTTTGTATTATGACTCCTTTCTTGCCTTGGTTAAGGTTAGTTAGCTTAGTTAAGGGCACAGGCTTTATCTGGGTATGAATCCTAGTCTAACATTGCCCTGATGTGTGACTTTAGACAAATCTCTTAATCTCCCTACTCTTCAATTTCTTTTTTTTCTTTTTTTGTGAGGAAGACAAGCCTTGAGCTAACAACCAATGCCAATCCTCCTCTTTTTTGCTGAGAAAGACTGGCCCTGGGCTAACATCCATGCCCATCTTCCTCTACTTTATATGGGACGCCGCCACAGCATGGCTTAACAAGCGTGTGTTGGTGCGCGCCCGGGATCCCGACTGGCGAACCCCGGGCCACCGCAGCAGAGCGCATGCACTTAACCGCTTGCGCCACAGGGCCGGCCCCCTCAATTTCTTTATCTGTGAAAACAGAATTAATGCAGCACATACGTCACAGGGTGGTTGTGAGGATGAAGCAAGATACTGAATTCAAAACAATTAGTGTGGTTATTTGCTAAAGGCACTGAAATGAGCTAGAACACATGCAGATTGCTGACACCTGTGGAGCTGTCTAAAAACATTGTTGCTTTTCACGCCTGGGGCTGGGGATATAGGAGAAATCCCTGTACTTTCTCCTCAGTTTTACTGTGAACCTAAAACTGCTCTGAAAAATACAGTGTATTAAAAAATAAAAACAACTCTGTTGCCTGGGGGCACTCCTGGAAATTCTGACTTGATAAATTGGAGCTTAGGCCTAGCATCTGTATTTTTAAATCTCCTTGGATCATTCTAACACACATCCAACTTGGAAAGGCCAGGAGGCAAAGTATTAAAAAAGTAAAAGAAAAAAGACCTTCTCTTTGAGTTTATTGTGACTCGGTTCCCTTCGCCCTGTGGACTTCCTCCAGATTCAAAGGGCAGCCCTGCAGAGTCACTCTACTGCAAAGAGAGCCACTTGCCCCTCCTTCTGAGGCTTCTTAACTCCCAATGCCTGATGCTGAGTGGTCTCTAACTCACCCACTGCAAAGACATACTTATTCATTCACGCTGACAAGTAAATAATTCTATTTTGCTTGATGTTCATTCACTCCACAAATGTTAATTGAGCACCTACTGCTGGGCATTGGTTATGCTACATGCTGGGGAAACACCAGTGAGAAAAGGAGGCTTAATTCCCCCTCTTGGAGAACTCAGAGGCAGTGGGGGATACAAGCACACAGTGACAGTGGAGGGAGGCAGGGCCTTAATGGGGAGGGCAGGGTGCTTCCCAGCACAAATGACCTCTAAACAGAACCCCGAAAGGAGCAGGAGGAGGGAGGAGTGTTCAAAACAGTGGCCCAGATAGCAAAGACTGAGAGTGCAGACTTAAGACATTCAACAACCTCCTTTTCAAGTAGAAAAGGGGCTAAAATGAGGTTTAAAAGGCAGACTGAGACCAGATGTTTCAGTGTCTTGTAAACCATACTAAGGTGTTTGCGAACAATCCTAAACACAATGAGAAAGGTTTTCAGCAAAGGGATTACCATGATGAGATTTGCTTTGGGGGATTGCCTTGGTTAAGTGGCTGTTGAGGTAATTCAAATGGCAGGTGATGCTGGCCGTATGCAGGGTAGTGGCAGTGAAACAGAGAGAAACCAGGGGACAGGGAGTGGAGGTGTTACACCGAACCAAGTGGGCTCGCTTCCTGGTGAGTAAAATAAGACTCTACACCAGTGGAAGTTGTCTCACAAAGTAAAGTGTATTTGCAGCAAATAGGAGGCCACGAGGAATCATTTCCAGAGTCATAGCGTCCCCGAACAAAGGGAAGCAGGAACTTTTATTTCGGTTGGGGAATGAATATTCAAAAGGGAGTGGTGGGTATTCGCTTGCACAGGCTCAGTTGAAGAACATGCTTTCACATAATGAGGCCTAAGCTCCTCCTGGAGAGATCTTTGCATTAAAAATAAGGCAAAGGTCACCGGCATAGCTCTTGTGGTGTGGCTTCATCAGTTTCAGGATGGTTGGTGGTTACATCTCCTTAACATACAAAAGGAAAAGAAACAACTTGGAAAAACAGTTAATTGCTTCCAAACCCGCCTTTGAGTTTCTAGAGGCACCTAGTCGGTGACAGAGGTGACTCTAATTGACTCTGTTTGGAAGAAGTTTACCTTGAGGTGCCCATGGCACAGGGTTGAGTAGGCAGCAAGTTATCAAGGTCCAAAACTCAGAAGAAAGACCTGAGTTGGAAATAATTTGGGGAAGTTCCTTTGTATTATTTTCAGTCCTGAACCAAAAGACAGCATAAAAGCTTTTATTTCATTAGGTTCTAAGCAAACACGTTAGTTAGAGCTACAAAGCTTAATTGACTGATGGTCCCTGTACATGAGAGTAAATAAGATTTGGCTCCAGATAGCAATTACTACCATCACCTCTTTCATCTCATGAGACCCATAATTGTAAATATCAATCTAGACCAGCCTTAGCCAAAAAGAAAGTTCACTCATCCCTTGTGGAAGAAAACTTATTTTCCCTTTGTCTTTGTTGCAGGTGTGTGTGTTGTATGGCTTGCCAAGCCTCCTCATCAACTACATTTGTAAGCAACAGGCGTGATCCTATCTGTGCTGTTTGTAGCAAAAGTATTCCCAACCTTGAAAAGCATATTAATGTTTAATGAGCTAAAATAGACTCTGCTGTAGCCAAGGCCTTCATCTCCGCCCTTTACTTAAGAGTGTAACACCACAAAGGATACAGTAGGATTTGGCTTCCCTGATGAATTTCACACTATTTTAGGAGGCCAATTTAAAACCTCCCTTGTACTGCTCACACGCTATTTGGATACAACTTATCTTTCCTCCACAGAGGGAATAAACATGCATTCTGGAGTGTCATCTGTGGGTGATATATGACTGCTTTAATGGTATTTTGTGGGTGTAGGCTGTGAGATACATGGCTTTATTTGATCATTCTCTCACTCCAGGTAATATTAGCCACTGACTGTTTTCTCCATTAAGACTGTGAATTTACAAGGCACAGTGTGTATTTAAGATCTGATTAAATAGGCTGAATTAATTAGGTATTTTCCAATTTACTTGAAGTTGCAATGTGGATATTTACAAAACGAATAGACAAAGGTCTGCAATTTACTTAACTTTTCAGGGAAACCAAGCTCCTAGACAAAATCGAACAAAAATGTTACCAAAGAGAGGCGAGTTAAAACCTTACTTATAAATGACAACAATTTGCCAGAACAACCAGTTCTTCTGGATTTTACATAGATATCCCTCAACTGTTGACAGTCTTCATTCATTTATCCTCTTCCTCTGTTCACTTGCTTAGTACCCATTAAACTGTTCCAGAACGTCTTATCATTCATCTTGAGTGACATCTGTAACTCAGTTCACTGCTGGAAGGATTAACTCATTCATATGACCTAAGATTCTGTCCAAATGGGAACAGTTATAAACAATATTTTAATTTTAGAGATTTTTGAAAAGGTATTGAGAAATTGAAATAATAATGTTTACTCTTTTCAGTTCTCATTCAACTACACTGAAAAGATATAAAGGGGCTGACATCTAGCATTTGTTTTTTTAATTCATGGCTTAAAAGAACTTTTTCTCATAAAAACAATTGAATTTTTTAATCTCATCATAATCACTTTATACTTTGCAATGATTGCAATTGATTAATAGACCAATTTTTCAGCCATTATGAGTGAGCACAGAAGGGAAAGAAATCACATAAATAAATCTACTGATAATCAAAACATTAATTTTAAAGAAATAAGTATCTTTTCTAATGCCTTCTATTAGCTGCTATAGTAAAATTGAGAGATTTAGGATTAAAACTTTTCCAGGGTCAGCCCCAGTGGCCTAGTAGTTAAGTTCGGTGCACTCCACTTTGGCAACCGGGGCCCAGTTCCCAGGCGCAGACCTACACCACTTGTCAGTCATTGGCCATGCTGTGGTGGCAGCTCACATACAAAAAGAGGAAGATTGGCAATGGATGTTAGCTCAGGGTAAATCTTCCTCAGCAAAAAAAAAAACAACCTCTTTTTTCCTTCTCTTTCTTTTTGCCAAAGGTTAATGTACTACCTATACAATAGGCAATATGATGATATTGTTTGCATCATTCACATAACTTGTATTATTTATTGCACTGTTACATGTGCCATGCCCCCCTACCTCCCTCTCCTTCTCTCCCTCTTGCTCTCTTTTTCTGTCTCACACACACGTATATAAAGCACGTGTCAGACACATAGTGAATGCTCTGTATATGGTAACTATTATCATTACTCTTTATTCCGAATAACAACTTGGATAAAAATTTTCAGAGTACTGCATAGAACTCCCTTTTTTATTCTCGTTATATTAAGCTATAACATAAAAACACTCGATCTCTAGTTGACCAAGTGAGTCTGAACATATACACACAGAACACATTTCATCTCTGATCTGTAGCCCATTTGATCTTTAACGGTCGTGTTCACTCGCATGATTTACTCTTTTCCACTTGTAGTGTGTATCTGTGAGGAGTAGGGAGATGGGAAGATGGGAGGTATCATTATTAAATAGGACGTCCCTCCTCGCTGTGTTTCACAGCTCTCTTCCATAACTCAGAAACCTAATTTGTATGATGATGTGGTTTGCTAGGAATGTGGAGAGACTTAGACCATTTGTTGGATGCAGATGATCAGGCCTCCGTGATAATTGTAAAAGCCTTTTGAAAGACGTACAGATGTGCTTAGTTTGGCCATCTCGTCAAAATAAGCATTTTCAGGGCTCTGTCTTCACCTTTGCCCCCTACTTAGGCATGAGAAATGTAAGGAATTTATTGGCTTGTATTTGAGGTCTGCCTTGACTGAGGTTAGTAGGATAATACATTCATCTGTACACATACACTGACATGCCCTCTCACCGTCCATGTTGAAAGGATGAGAAGGAGGTAAAGTATGCTGTAGTCAGATTTATCACCCTGTGAACCCCAGCACCCAAACAAAATTTCTGAGGCTGGTTTTGTATTATTCAAGAGTTCAGGGGACCTATATGCTTTTTATCATGCCCCCCATATGAAGAAACAGAGAAAACACAATTTTCCAGTTTTAATAAAGGTAATTTATTTGAGGCAGGAAAATAAAGAATTCTTACTCAACTTGAGCCATGCACAAAATGGTTTTCTTTTGATTGTGAGCCATGATTATAGGGTTTTGTTTGGTTTTGTGTGTTCGTTAATTTAATTAGATGCTCTAAAACATGACAGTCATCTCTTTAATGGCCTTGTGTTTTAAGGAACATTGATGTGAGTTGCATGTTCTTTTAGACTCAGTCCTTTTGAGTCTTGTAAAACCAGACACAAATGACTAAAATGTCTCAAGTCAAAGGGCCTTATTATGTGTATACACTCAATTAATTTATCTTTGTTAATGGTTGCTTATAAACTCAACTCACAGTGGGTAAGGTATGTACTCTGTATACTATTTCTATAACTTCTTGTGAGCCTATAAATGTTTCAAAAATTTTTTTAAGTAAGCTCACAAATTATCTTGCCATTTTCTTCATTAGTCAGCTAACTGCTGTACCTCAGACTTCTGGCAGCTGTTCACAAGGTAAACTGTTGGTCAGGGGTGGAATCAGGCAGCACGGTTAGTTTAATTCATCACCAATACTGGAGAAAAAGACAGGTCTCCAAAGTCAGTGTCCTACTTTAATGACCTAAGTCACATCATTTTCATATGTGTTTAAGACAATTGTAAACCCCTTGGTATGAGATTATTTCTCTAGTGGAACCTCAGTTGGTATAGGATATCCCCAAAACCCCACAGGTAACCTACACTCGTGCCCTACTACTCCTAAAGTCTTCAGGACTGGTCGTCATATGTATTCAGTCTAGTTATGCCAATAAGGTGCTAACTGTGTAGTGATTATAACAGTCCCAAATGCACTGGATTAAGCCCAAATCTGATGGACTAGAAGATGTCATAATGTAAATAGTCTCTAGAGTGAAGACGCAATAGGAGATGATAAAATGAGCAGTCAAAACAAACTTGTCCAATTTTAGCCTTCTGTGTTTTGTTTCATTTTGGTTCTATTTTTACCTGCTAAATTTCCAAAAAGTACCTTTAGAAGCTGTTTATAATCCTACATTCAGAGGACAAAGTAACTCTTATGCCTCAAGATGAGAATGTTCCACTAGGCAATTTATCATATATATTTTTTCAATAGAGACATTTTGACCTCAAACTATATAATAAATCTACAGATTAAAGAGATGTTATCTAACTAAAAGAAAGAAATACGATGATATAAGGAAGTCAATAAGATGAAGCCAAAGCTTCTTTGGAATTACATCAGCAGAGTCTGAGGTGGACAAAGAACAATCACAGAAATGGTTTCTGTTTCATTCTTAACAGAACCAGTCTTCTACTTTGGTGATGTCGAGTACTCTGTGGATGAGAGTGCCGGCTATGTGGAAGTGCGGGTATGGAGAACGGGCACTGACCTGTCCAGGTCTTCCAGTGTAACCGTGAGATCTCGGAAAACAGATCCTCCCTCTGCCGATGGTGAGCAGTTTCCTATATCAGCTCTTTTGATTGTTCTGCAATGTTCAACTTACCATGCACAAAATACTTTACAGCTAAAATACTTTATTCCTGTTAAAGCAAGCTGGTTGAATGGATTTTTTTCTGAAATTATTACTGTATAATAGATAAATCTAGGCTCTATTTACTTCTGAGAAAATACATTTAAGGACCATGAATCAGAGGCTAAGTTAAAAACACGTAAGTCAAAGACGCTAAATTCTAATGCTATATTTGCATGAATTGGTTCTCTAAACTTGGCAAATCTAACATCATTGAGTATTATGACATCATATGCACAACAAGAATAATCATACTGGCCACCCTCACAGAAATCTAATGACATTTAAGTATCACGTGAGTGTGCATCTCCAACGTGACTCCTTCCTCATTTTAACTGAGTGTCTTCATAGCTACTTCAGACCCAGAGACTCTTTCCACACTTCGTTACCCAAGCTGTCCTAGCTGTATAGGCCACATCCTGCCTCTGGAATCTACAGCTCCAACAAGTTGAGCATATAGTTTATGACAAGCATAGGATTAGAAATTTCTTTTTTTCTTCTTCTTCTAAATTACCAACAATACAAACTCTCTTTCTTTCTCATACACACACATGCGTGCACCCATCTACATCATACACACATCACACATTCATTACACAAAGCAAGCAGGGGCCGTACCACTTTAATAGTCACCCTTAGGTTTTAACTTTTTTAATGTAATAGAACCAGCATAATACTTTGCATGTAGTAGGTGTCCATTAAATATTTGTTTAGACAAATTAGTCATATTTTAAGAGAAAAGTCAAATCCAAGAGAGAAAGTGAGAGAGAGAGAGATGAGAATAAATGTGAAGAAGCAAGGAAAGAAAAGTACAAGAAGAACCACAAAGAAATTCAGGTAGAGATTTTAAAAAACAAAGACAGATACAGATAAACATAGTTGCATATTCAGAGGTAAAGTAGATGTAAAATGAGAGGTAGAAGAGCAGAAGTTATGAAAACAAAGAGAACCAGTGACATTGAACTATTCCCCACTCCCAGTCTATATGGATCTAGTGCCTAAAGATTAACAGACAGTTTTGTTTTTAACTACTTTAGACACAAATGGAGATGTCAACACTAGGTATGTGCCCCATGGTCTGTAAAATAATAAGCGAAAGACCAAATAGCTCTTTGAGAATAAAGGGTTGCCCTCTTTGCCTGGGGCAAGTGTGGGTGGAGCTTGTGGGACAAAAACTTGTATCTGAAATGTGTTACTTTAACTAGGTGTGCTTTAAACACACCTAAATAGGATGTTCTGCAGTAGCTCCAAAAAATATAGAAAAAATATAGATATTTAACTGTAAAAATATAGATATTTAACTAATGTTAACAAAATTTAAACATATATATTTTATATACAATTTATGATAATCATATATTTGATTGATAGGCTGATTATTTTAGACCTGATTTTTATTAGCTCTATTTGAGAATTCCAGAATAAAGACGGAAGAACTATAAGACAGAAAGCTAAAATAACTAAAGCTAAAATAGTTAGACATAGATAAAACAAAGATCAGAACATGATCGTTGATCTACTATCTCAATAACTAATGTAGATACTAATCTTTTGCATTTCATTAAATATACTTTTCTGTAATGTTACACTGGCCTTTATTTTTTTAAATAAGTATAAATAAATCTACATAATTGGCTTTTCATAATTTTGTTCAAATTTAGTCAATCCCCAATTGAATAATTCTTTTGCTACTGTCATAGCTGGAACAGACTATGTGGGAATCAGTCGTAATTTAGATTTTGCACCCGGAGTCAACATGCAGACTGTTCGTGTTACCATTCTGGATGATCTTGGACAACCAGTGCTGGAAGGAATTGAGAAATTTGAACTGGTGCTTCGTATGCCAATGAATGCTGCCCTCGGCGAGCCCTGCAAAGCCACAGTGTCCATAGATGATTCCATCTCAGATTGTGAGTGTTTATTAATTTACAATGATAAGTAAAATGATGAGCTAGAGTTTATATAACTGTTAGTAAAATGATAAACTATGATTTATATACCTGTATTAGTTTGCTAAGGCTGCCATAACTAAGTACTACAGACTCAGAAATTTCTTGTTTTCACAATTCTGGATGGTGGAGTCCATGATCAAGGTGTCGGCAGGGTGGGTTCCTTCTGAGAGCTGTGAGGGAAGGATCTGTTCCAAGTCTCTTTCTTTGGCTTGTAGAAGGCCATCTTCTCCCTATGTGTCTTTTTTGTGTGTGTGTGTGAGGAAGATTGGCCCTGAGCTAACATCTGCCAATCCTCCTCTTTTTGCTGAGAAAGACCGGCCCCGGGCTAACATCCATGCCCATCTTCCTCTACTTTATATGGGATGCCGCCACAGCATGGCTTGACAAGCGGTGTGTCAGTGTGCACCCGGGATCCAAACTGGCAAATGCCGGGCCACCCCAGCAGAGCGTGCGCACCCAACTGCTTGTGCCACTGGGCCAGCCCCCTCCCTATGTGTCTTTACATCATCTTCTATGTGTGTCTCTGTGTCCAAATTTCCCCTTGTTATAAGGACACCAGTTATATTGAATTAGAGCCCACCCTAATGGCTTCATTTTTGCGTGATTACTTCTGTAAAGACCCTATCACCAAATAAGGTCACATTCTCAGGTCCTGGGGGTTAGGTCTTCAACCTATGAGTTTGGAGGGGACACAGTTCAACCCATAACAATACCCTAGCTGACCCTGTCTTCCTTTCTCTTCCTGATCATTTTGATAGAATTATGTAAACTCAGAAGAAAACTTGTAATCTTCCTCTCAAATTAAAAACAAGAAAATGAGATTGTCATCAATATCTTGATTGTGTCTCAATAATTCTTTCACTACAAATGGGTAGTAGAACCACATGAAATTGCACAGACCTTTGAGTATCAATGGTCTTTTTCCATTTCTCAACACAAGACACTTTCTGTCATCTCCTTACACCCAGACACTCCTGAAATTTCCCTAATAAGGTGCCAAAAACATTGTTCTGAGACAACCAGCTGCTGGACACACGGCAGGGCTCTCTGTCATGTCATCACAAGGGAATTCTAAATAATCTTCAACCATGAGAATCTTGACATTGCTTGGAGGAGTCTAACCTATTGTCAATGAAATCTATATTTAATTGACCCAGCATAGGTGTCACCTAAAAATCTTATATATATATATATAATATTATACTCATCAGTTTTTCCAACACCGTCTGGGTAAACTATCCTTATAATTATGTGCACGATATTTAGTGCTATTCATATCAAGAAATTCTGAAAACTCATGATTAAGCAACATATATAGACACAGATATCTTAAAGTCTCTGGTTTTATCCACTTTTTAATATTTCATTGCATCTTCCTACTCCACAAAATGGGCAGAGCAAAATTTCAAAGACAAAGAAATCAAAACACTTGAGTGATTTACTCAGGGCCAAAACATTGGCAAGTGACTAAGTGAAGACTGGGACTCAATTCTTCTCACTTCTGTTCCACTCTTCTTTCCACTAACCCATGTTTTCTGAAATGCCATTTTCCTTAAGGAAACTTCTGCTCACTTTGATCTATACGTTTACAGGCTTACCTCGTTTTATTGCACTCCTCTTATTGCACTTTGCAGGTATTGAGTTTTTTACAAGACTCTCTACCAGCAAAATGATTACAACTCACTGAAGGCTCAGATGATGGTTAGCATTTTTTAATTAAGATATGTACATTGTTTCTTTAGACATAATGCTATTGCACACTTACTAGACTACAGTATAGTATAAATGTAACTTTTACATGCACCGAGAAACCAGAAAATTCGTGTAACTCACTTTATTGCGATATTCTCTTTATTGCGGTGGTCTGGAATCGAACCTGCAAGATCTCCGAGGTATGCCTGTATTTGTTTTTTCAGTGCCTAAGATGCAATTCAAAGAACGAGTATATACTGGAAATGAAAATGATGGGCAGATAGTTGCAGTGATCCACAGGAGTGGAGATATCCAGTACAGGTCTTCAGTGAGATGCTATACACGGCAGGGGTCTGCACAAGTGATGATGGACTTTGAAGAACGCCCAAATACTGAGATCTCCATCATCACATTCCTCCCTGGTAAGTTTGAGCTTGAAATTTTTATTTGAAATTTGAGGAAGCCAAGTTTTTGGTGAGAAATGTATATCAGGGAAATACAAGTTCTTGATTTCAAACAAGCTTATGACATGATTTTATGTGTACTAGATGATAATAAGGTGAGGTAGGTTCTAACAGATTGACTGAATGTCCTTTTGGTTTCTGTATCAACTTGTTGATTGGTTTCCAGCAATGTACAATATTGTTTATTCAAAACTTATTCAGTGGAAAAGGGCATATCAAATGTATAGATTTTACAATGCTCAGAGATAATGTTCAAATGACAGAAATGGAAGGAAATAGATATCACATTTTAGCATGTATCCAGAGTCTTAAAATATTTGATGACTTTTATCCAATAGTTGTATTAGAAATTAGTACAGCAGTCAAATTAAGAATGACCAACCAGTACAAGCTTGCTAAATTTGCTTCCTGATCATGATGCTAGAAATTCGTAAACAAAACTGGCATTTGCTTTTTTCCCCTTGTTTTCTAAGATGAGTGACAGAACTTAAAGACAGACATTAAAGAAATTCCCTGTATAAATAGAGACCTGTCATTACATATGTTCAAATATTTACTCATTCATTCAGTAAATATTTATTGAAGGCTTATTACATGCCAGACACTATTCTTTGCAATGTCAACACGGCAGGGAAAAAGCAATATCCTTGCCCTTGTGGTGCTCACATCTAATTGCAGGTGTATCCTTTTTGGCCTCTGGGATATGATTGGCCTGCTGTTATTATTATTGTTCCAAGTGAGACGGAAAAGCCTTGTATCCTTGAGCTGCTGGACGATGTACTGTATGAGGAGGTAGAGGAGCTCCGCCTGGTTCTTGGCACTCCACAAAGCAACTCTCCCTTTGGGGCTACAGTTGGTGAACAAAATGAAACTCCGATAAGGATCCGAGATGATGCTGATAGTAAGAAGTCATTTCTTGTGCTCAGCTGTAAATTGGGAACTGAAATCCATCTATGGTAAAGTTAAGTGGCTCAGAAAATAACCCCCTCTTTCTGACTAGGGTTTTAAAGTAATTGAGAAATAGGAAAAAGATTAAGTCAAATGGGGAATGAAATACACCATCAAAACCGGAAGTTGGGGCCCAGCCCGGTGGCGTAGTGGTTGGGTTCGCATACACCGCCTCAGCAGCCTGGGGTTCGCGGGTTCAGATCCTCGG
Source organism: Ceratotherium simum simum (assembly GCF_057802395.1). Lineage (NCBI taxonomy): Eukaryota > Metazoa > Chordata > Mammalia > Perissodactyla > Rhinocerotidae > Ceratotherium > Ceratotherium simum. The sequence continues at coordinate 65,816,038 of NC_141909.1, read as the reverse complement.
CGCAGGCCTACACGGCACTCATCAAGCCATGCTGTGGCAGCATCCCATATACAAAAATAGAGGAAGATTAGCACAGATGTTAGCTCAGGGCCAATCTTTTGCACCAAAAAAACCCCCAAAACTGGAAGTTGATGTTGGAGAATGTGGTTTATATCTCAAGTCTGCATCCCAAACATTCATACCTCCTCTGCCCTCCTCACACACCCTTGGGTGCAGTGATTCCTGAGCCAGCAGTTTCCTCCCTCCCCTCCCACTCTCAGTGGCTCACTCCCATAAAATTGTTGGCATATAGAGACTGCCCAGAGCACATGCTCTTTGGGGGCTGGTTAATTCCCAAGGAAGGAGCTGGGCTCAGTTTCTCCTAACACACTCACAAATAATATTGGGTGAGGGGACAGAGAGAAGCCAGGAGTATGATATAATTAAGCTCCTCCCACATGGAAAGAAACATAAATGAAGAAAAAGCATTCCCCTTAGAATTTAATTTGTCCACGTTTCTTACAATTGTAGAGACAATTATTAAATTTGGAGAAACCAAATTTAGCGTCAGTGAACCCAGAGAACCAGGACAGTCGGTGGTTATAAAAATTCCCGTGATTCGCCAAGGAGACACCTCAAAGGTTTCCATCGTGAGAGTCCACACCAAGGATGGCTCAGCCACTTCTGGAGAAGACTATCACCCTGTGTCGGAAGGTATGGGGGCTCCCAGGGCCTGTCTCCAGATGGGTCATGCTCACACTGTGTGTTAGTGCTGGTGCCCTTGAGAAAAGAAGAGAAATATCAAACTGAGATAAAAATAGACATAATCCTTCAAATTAATCTCCTTCAGAAAAACAAAGACAATGGAATTTATTTCCAAGATTTTCTTCTTTGACTTACAAGGTATATGTGTTAGGATGTCAGGAAATTTTGAGTAGATGTACTGGATGACCTTCTGTTTTGAGACTACTTTAACTTTCAATGGGTTTTACTTCATTATGGTAATCAGATATTAAATAATAACTTTCCTGGCATATTCTATTACATTGAAAATGTGCATGATAGCCGAGATGATAGTCTATTATAGTTTATAGAACACCAACAATTTAAAACTTAAAGCTAGAAAACTTTGTGTTAATGGAGGGCACTGAAAGAGTGGTGCAATACCAAACACAGAGACAATGAATTCTCTGGGCCTTAGAAGCCCATCACGGATGGCTGTCATCCATCCGCCGCCTCCTTCAAATTTTTGGACCATTTTACCACTTACTTTTAAGTAAGTTCTTAACAAATCAGTTCTTCTCTCTCTGTGTCTATGAATTATTTGCCAACAGAACAGACGTAAATTGATGTTCAAAATGAAGTTTATGAATTATTTGGAGTTCTACTTTCCACTTTGTTTCTGGCTTCCTACCTCTCACTACCAACCGTCATGAGTTCTTGATGATCTTAGAGCTTCAGGCATTCTTCTTGATCTCCTAACTTGCGAACAAAATTTGGAAAGTGACTGATAGTTATTACTAAGTAATAAATTTAATGAGACAATAGGAAAAAAGAGCATCTTCTACAAAGGAGCTTGTGTTTTTTTTTTGCATATATGGTAAAGAGCTTCAAAGTTATCCTCAGATCATTCTCTGTGTAAAGGATGACAATGTTACCAGACTCCTACACAGGTTCTTTACCCGCCACACAAGAGGGGCCAAATAAAAACTGGAACGTTAGGCTTGTGGCGAGGAAAGGGTTTTTATTTCCGGTGACGTCAGCCGGGAGACGAGAGTGAGCCCTCAAATTCGTCCCGTCTCCCTGAAAGATGGGAGGCAAGGGGGTTTAAAGGTTGCGAGGAATGTAGCTGCTTATAGGGAGGGGGAGTCTGTGGCCTTGCTGGTTGGCGCTTTCCCAGCAGCCTGCGTTTGGCCTTGTAAGGCTGTTTGCAGGGAGGAGGATGGTGAGATAAGGGAATCAAAGGTGGGACTGTCTTTGATGGTCTGCCTCCATGATGGGTGGATCCTGGTGCCAGGAAGCCAAGGAGTTGGGGTCTGGGAAGCTTCAGCTTCTTGATATTCTCTGGATATCAGCCTCCCTTTAATAAACCTCAAGAACTGGTAATTAGCCAAAACTTCAGTGTGAGCCCAGTGTGAGGCCACCTGGCCTTTTAACAATTTGTAACTTCTGTTTGCCTTGTGAAGTTCAGGGATACAAAGGTTTAAAAAACCGATATTTGGGGCCGGTCCCGTGGCTTAGCGGTTAAGTGCGCACGCTCCGCTACTGGCAGCCCGGGTTTGGATCCCGGGCACGCACCGACCCACCACTTGTCCGGCCATGCTGAGGCCGCGTCCCACATACAGCAACTAGAAGGATGTGCAACTATGACATACAACTATCTACTGGGGCCTTGGGGAGAAAAAGGGAAAAAAAGGAGGAGGACTGGCAATAGATGTTAGCTCAGGGCCCGTCTTCCTCAGCAAAAAGAGGAGGATTAGCATGGATGTTAGCTCAGGGCTGATCTTCCTCAAAAAAAAAAAAAAAAGACTTCAAAAAGAACCCTGATATTTACATATTACTGTAACTTGGAGAAACAGGAAAAGAGGATGAGTACTTTTGGTTTTAACCCCATATATGCTGGGTTTAATGTAGGGGAACTGATATCAGGGCTGGCATCAGTGATATATTTTATATAAATCACATACAACCCAAAAGGAAAGAAAAAAAAACCCTGGTTAGCTACTAAATTATAAAATCTAAAATAAGTCTTTCTGTAGTGAGTAGGTTTTACATGAAGGAAACACCTTCTAAATATGGACAATATGACCTTTAACAGAAAATGTTTTTTTAAAATATAAAACAATTCTTTTTGCTAAAACAGAAACAAAATTATACCTATATAGTAAACTGACAAATGAAGTCAGAAAAAAGTTAAATAACATTAAATCAGCCTTTGTCTCTTTTAGCCCATAAATGTCAACATGCTATTTATCATAAAAATTTAGTAATATTTTCTGAAACATATCTTAATTTCTCTTTTTGTGTTCCAAATTGAGGTCAGTCCTTCACAAATAAACAGAAAAAATTAAATATAGAATGTAAGTTGAAATATGTGTTGTGCTAAAAATGTCTAAAATGACAGATAAAGGCTACAGTGATTGAGAAAACTGTCTATCATCTAGCAATTGTACTTTAAGAAAACAATAATTTAAATATTTAAAATAAATTCTTAACTTTTTAACTTCTTGGAAATTGGGTTTGTATAATTCAGAGAGTTACAAAACTTGAATGCTTACAGGGCTAAGACAAGCAATGAAAATGAGGAACCAAGGAGGTTTGAGGGGAAAATGGAGTGACAGGGATGGTATTGAACTGGAAAGTCCATTCGCTGCTGGGAAATGCCTGTCCTCTCTTAGCCACTGACTGTTGCTAGGCAGAAAAATGCAAAAGAACTGAAAAAAGATCTGCATCTGCCTATGAAATCTCCAGATTTTTAAGTGTTAGAAACTAATTAATACAACATCCCACAGGTGCTACCAAACAAATTGGTGGGCCAGATGATTGGCTACTTTCATCCTCTGGAACAAGAACCATAAGATCTCTTAGGGTATGAGAAATCTCAGACTATAGAACATGCTAAGGCTGATGTGGATAATGGCTGTATCTAGAAACAGAGCTAATTTTAAAGATGAATCTGGCTTACTTTTCCATAATTGACAAAAAAAATAGAAGTAGGAAAAGAAAAATACGTTGGAGACACATTTTGTTCTGCCACATTTTAAATGATTTATAATTTAGAATTATAATGATGGAACTGCAGTTATGTCAGAAAGCAGCATCTGTTATCATCTCTAATTGGAATGATTATGCATTATCTTCTTTATTTCTCTTCTGAGCCAGTTTCTCAAAAGGTATGGTAAAACCAGCAAAATAGTCTATCCAAGTTTCACAGTATGGTCAGCTGCTTACTCATGAGTTCAAGAAAATCAATTAATTCTTAATGCTTTAATAATTTTGAAATGGTTAATGTTACCGCACCAGGTCCGTTTTTGCCCAACGCCCAGAAAGCCAATTACGGAGATGACGGACGAGATTGCAGAGAGAGAGGGTTTAATCACAAGGCAGCCAAGTGAGGAAAACGGGAGAACAAGTCTCAAATCCGCCTCCCCGAAGATAGGGACTCAGGGGTATTTATGGGGAAGGGAGCAAGGTGATCTGAAATGATTGGAGGTGAGGAGAGATGAGGTAATTGATGATCTACACAAGCGTAGTCAGGCTTCATGCCTCTTTGTAGGACACCATGTTCACAGAATGGCGGCATTAGCATGCCCTGAGGGTGGAGTTCCAACCTCTTACCATCAAAAAGTCCCAGTTGATGGGTTGGTGGTCTCAAACCGGCCTGAAGTGGACAAGGGGTTCAGTTCCTGAAAAAATAGCTCAAACACCCATTACCATGGTGACCCCGACTCCAGGGTGACGTTACCTATAGGAACCTAGTGGGAGTCAGACAGCATATTACCTAAACAGCACAGTTAACAATGCGTAAGTTTATCATGCAGATTTAAGTCCTCATCTTCCGTTCTGATAAGTTTCTAGGTAAGGCCATCCCCCTCCTTCCTCCTGGTACAGGGAAGAAGATACCTTTACAGATGGAGATTTTCTTTAAAGATTTTATTTATTTATTTTTCCCCCCAAAGCCCCAGTAGATAGTTGTATGTCATAGCTGCACATCCTTCAAGTTGCTGTATGTGGGACTCGGCCTCAGGATGGACGGAGAAGTGGTGCCTCAGTGCGCGCCCGGGATCCGAACCCGGGCCACCAGCATCGGAGCGCGCGCCCTTAACCACCAAGCCACGGGGCCGGCCCCGAGATTTTCTTTACAAATGTAAATGTCTTTTATAAAGGGCAACCAGAACTAAGAATGGGCTTAGCAGGGACCCACCCAGTCACCAGAGATGTCTGTGGTGATGGTCTGTTCTGGGGGCAGGCCTCCCATCCATACTCCTTTGGTTAGTTAGTGGGGGTGGGGCCAATTCTGATCCCCCATAGTTACTAGCTGTTTAATTATCAATGGCTAACTCTTTGCCGGTTTCATTAAGAAAAGGATTCTCATAATTGCATTTGATTTTCATGACAATGAAGCATTCTTTTTGTGAGGACGGATGGGGGTAAGAGAAAAATACCATTAACATTTATCTAAAAAAGAGTTTCCAAGATTTACATCAACAGCAAAAAGAAGTCTTTTTAAAATATAGTTTGATATGATATTAAAAGTCTCAATTTTATATCCAGCTTTTCTAGATACATACATAATGTAAATGCTATTCACACTCAATAATACCTGTGATCATATTTGTTTGACTTGTGTCCTATTGGTTTAGAAATTCTGGGAAATGAGAGGCGATTTCAACTGGTTATGTCCTAATATTAGACCTGCTGATTTTCCATTGCATACCTCAGCATTTTTTCAAACTGTGGGTCAATAACTCAATTTAGTACCTTATGATTCGAATTTTCTTCTGGATAAAATGGAATAGAATAGAAAATATCAGAGTGCAATGAATATAGTAAGCATAAGTGATGTTTTTAAACTTTTTATTCCATTTTATTCGCACACACACACACAAATACACTGGGCCACAATGTAAGATGTACTTCTCACTGTGAGCCATTGTCAAGAAAGCTTGACAAAAACTTCTCATGTTCATACATAAAAGATTTAAATCTGTGATTTTGCATTTGTAGAAATTGAATTTAAGGAGGGAGAAACCCAGCACGTTGTTGAAATTGAAGTAATCTTTGATGGGATAAGAGAGATGAGAGAGTCCTTCACTGTTCACCTAAAACCCGATGAAAATATGATAGCAGAGACACAGGTAAGCAATAAAATGTGGATATAAATTCATGGCCAGCATATTATTAGGGAAAATGCATGTAAGCATCATATAGTATACAATAAGGGAATGGGACTTTGCATAAGCCTTTATAAAGGAGATGCGCATAATCTCTTTTCACCTCCTAAATAAATTTTGTTCCTATTAGATCGTAATCAAGAAATTTCTGTTTCTTTCTTTGAAAAATCATGTTTGTAGAAACTCAAAGACTAGGGCCGGCCCCGTGGCTTGGTGGTTAGGTGCGTGCGCTCCGCTGCCGGCGGCCCGGGTTCGGATCCCGGGTGCGCACCGAGGCACCACTCCTCCAGCCATGCTGAGGCCGTGTCCCACATACAGCAACTAGAAGGATGTGCAGCTATGACAGACAACTATGTACTGGGGCTTTGGGGGAAAATAAATAAATAAAATCTTAAAAAAAAAAAAAAAAAAAGAAACTCAAAGACTAGAGTCACTGCGCCCCACATCAGCCCACTTACCCTCCCCATTTCAGTCAGTAATACTTGAATTTGGGATTAACCTCCAGAAAGAAAGTCTCATCTCAGCACAAAGATGAGATGATTAATTCAGTGCTACAACTCATTAAAACACACATTTTAACTCACAAAGGTTAGTTTGCTAACCCTCAAAATTCCTACTTGTTCATTCTAGCTTTATTAAATTGATGTCCAGAGCCTCAGTGATCAAAATGTTCCTGTCCTAACATTTTTTTTCCGTGTTTATTTATATTGTATCATCAACCAGATTTTCTTTAAGATAAACATAATTTTCACAGAATTTTGACCTTTAAACCTAAAGTAATTTATAAAACTAAAGTTTTAATCACATAAAAAATGAGTCTTTTATTGTTATTTTTATGTAGCATTGCATTAAACTCTTTTGAGTGAAAGGAACAGAGATTCACTCAGATCACCTCAAGTGATAAAAGCTTCTTTTAAGAATACACATGTACGGCAGCTGGGGCTGGCCCCGTGGCCAAGTGGTTAAAGTTCCACACGCTCTGCTTCCGCGGCCCAGGTTCACGGGTTCAGCTCCCAGGTGTGGACCTACTCCACTTATCAGCCATGCTATGGCAGCGACACATACACAAAATAGAGGAGGATTGGCACAGATGTTACCTCAGGGCTAATCTTCCTCAAGCAAAAAAGTGGAAGATTGGGGCCAACCCCCTGGCATAGTGGTTAATTTCGGCACATTCCACTTTGGTAGCCGGGGTTTGCAGGTTCAGATCCCGAGTGCAGATCTACACCACTTGTCAGCCATGCTGTGGCGGTGACCCACATATGAAGTAGAGGAAGATTGGCACAGATGTTAGCTCAGGGCTAATTTTCCTCAGCCCCCCCACCAAAAAATACACGTGTACAGATTGGTAGTTACCAGAGGGGAAGGGGGTTGGGGGGAGGGCAAAAGAGGTAAAGGGGGACATGTGGACAGTGATGGATGGCAGCTAGACTTTTGGTGGTGAACACGGCGTAGTCTGTACAGAAGTCGACATATAATGATGTACACCTGAAATTTATATAATGTTAAAAACTAATGTTACCGCAATAAAAAAAGAGAGAAAAATATTAAAATTAATATAAAAGGGTTTTTTACATGTAACCAAGAAAGATTGCTTATATCTGAACAAAAAGAGAATACACATGTAAATATAGATTTGGAAATTGTGATTTATAGCCAGCTATTGGAAGGTTATTCAGGAGCTAAGGAAAAGTTATCATCGAGGTGTTCCTGTCACCATCCCAGCAGTGGATGTTCATAGATTCCTCCTCTGTCTGTGGCTCAACTTCTCCCTCTGCCTGTGCTTCAGGCTCTGCTTCTGGTCTCTGCTCATTAAAGCTTTGCTTTTCTCTAGCATCCACTTCCACATGGCCCGTGCTATCATGTGACGTCTAGGATCTGCCTTCTCTTGGGGTGTCTTTCACCTTTCCTCCCACTATCAACTAATTGACTTTTTCATGGATCTTCCACTTCACAATGCCCAGACAGATTTAGCTACTATCATCACTTTGGAGCAAAAAATTAGAGCCCAAATACCTTGTGGACCACTGGCCAACGCAGCAAGCCCTGGGCTCAGGTACCCTCCCCTGTACCATAAGATATGGCCAAGGTGTCAGGGTTACATGGAACAAGCTGCATAGGGCCTGTCACTCTGCAGGGGCTCTGCATGTGACAGTTTTCATCATAATGAAGCCAAGGACTTGCCGAGCATCATGGGTATTATCCTGTACAATAGATGCACCAAGAGTCAATTATTTCAGTAACTACAGATAATTATCTTTTTCTTCTAGATGACCAAAGCCATTGTGTATATAGAAGAAATGAACAGCATGGCAGATGTCACTTTTCCTTCTGTCCCTCAAATTGTGTCCTTACTGATGTATGATGACACTTCCAGAGCTAAAGAGAGTGCTGGACCTGTGTCTGGCTATCCTGTCGTCTGTATCACAGTGAGTAGGAAATTGACAAAATTGAGAAACTTGTAAAATAATTATTTAAAATAATTATAAACGTTAACCAATATAGTATTGGCTTTGTCATGCAGAAATAAAAGTGGGAAAATACTACAAGTTTGAAGCTTTGAACTTTAGAAGGGAAAATATAACATTAATCAATTAAAGCTCCCATTTTTCTTCCTTTATCCACTAGAGGTTTATTAACTGATGTGTACATAGTGTGTTATCTTGTGTTATCTCAGGGTCTGTCACTGATGGAAAAATAAATAAGTGTTGAACTCTGAACTCAAGGAATTTAAAAATAAGGAAGAGAAAAATATACAGGAATCAGTTACTGTACTATAGGGCAAGATGTGATCATTATTATTATGAGAATGATACAGACTAGCTAGGGCTGCAGCTCCATGTGTGAAGGAAGGCTCGGGATAGTTGGGGGAATTTCAGTAGTTTAAGATAAGAGTCAGATAAGGGAAGGTCATTCCAGGAAGAAGTGATTGCAACACAAACTACATCTAGAGGAATAGCATAAAAAATGACATGTTATCATCACTTTTTTACTTGCCTTCTCTTGACTCTAAATTATAAGCTCCTTGTGAGAAAACACTGGGTCATATTTATTTTTACATAACAACAGCCCTGGTATAATGACCTACATATAATAGCTACACATAAACGTTTATTGAATTCACAAGGCAGACATCATAATTTGCTGCCAAGTTGTAGAGGTCTTTAAATGTTATATTAAGGAAAGTGGGCTTCATTTGTTGGGTAGCAGGGAGTTCTTGCACAGAAGAATGGCATGAGAAGAAAGTATATTTTGGAGTGTTACCAGGGCAGGTGTGTCACTGGACTAGAAAGGCTCTGAATTAGATGGGGAGGTGGTCCCTGGGAATGAGAAGGGAGCAACTTAAGAAGTATTGCAAAAGAATCAACCAAGTTCACTGACCCACTGGATGTGGGGGCAAGATGAGCGAGAGGAGGGAGGGAGAGAGAGAGGAAGGAAGGGAGGGGGAAAGAAAAAAGATGATTTGGCAACTCTGAGGATTTGAGAGATGATAAAATGAATAATAATTTTACATGTATCAAGTTAGAGGTGGAAATGTCCAATAAGCTGTTTGAAATGGAAGATTAGAGTTCATAAAAGCTATTATGGCTAGAATAGGAATTTGAAAGTTGCAGGACTAGCATCTGGAAATGGAAAACGCAGCAGTGAAAACACTGTGAGACCTTGAGAGGAATCATTTCCACATAGTTCTGTACCGTGGCCCTAACATAGTTGTTTGTTTTCCATAGGCTTGCAACCCTAAATATTCAGACTATGACAAAACAGGCTCTATTTGTGCAAGTGAGAACATCAATGACACATTGACGCGGTACCGATGGCTGATTAGTGCACCCGCTGGCCCTGATGGTGTGACCAGCCCCATGAGAGAAGTGGACTTTGACACCTTTTTTACGTCATCCAAGATGATCACTTTAGACTCCATATACTTTCAGCCTGGCTCCAGGGTGCAGTGTGTGGCTCGTGCCGTGAATGCCAATGGCAATGAGGGCCTGGAGCTGATGAGTCCTATTGTAACCATTGGCAAAGAAGAAGGTAATGCATTGCCATTCCCACATGAAGACCACTGGAATACCGTGGAATATTATAAATCTCTAACTCTGGTTATTAATTCTTCCAAGTGCCCTCACATATTCCTTAATACCCTATAAAATCCATTTTTATGAAAATATTCTTTAGAAAACAAATATTAATTCATTTCATTTTTTGATCACTTATTATTATATGCCATACTTTATGCTGGCAATAAGAAAAATAAGGCGAGATTCCTGTCCTCAAGGAGTTTATACTCAAATTGAGGACACAGACAAATTTTAGGTCTGTACAAGGCTCAAAATGCAAAAGTAGGAGTCATTAGTTCTACCCTGAGTGGGTCAGGAAAGGTTTCATCAAAGAGGAGATGCTTAGCTGCATCTTGAAAACAGCAGAGAAAAAAGCATGAGCAATGACTCACAGAAGCATGCAAGAACTTGGAATATTCTGGGAACGACAAGCAGAGAAGTGGGGAAGCATGTGAGAGAGAGAGGAGGAAGGATCAGGAGGTGAAGCAGGATGGTATGCAACGACATACGTGATGCCAAGGCACTCCAAGCTGGTTGTTGGATGAGTAGAAGTTTGCTGGGGGCAGGAGGAGAAGGACAGTCCAGGTGCAGAAGTATGTACCAGTGCCCATACCTTGTTATTACGGGGGATGTTCCGGGCTGGAGCCCAGACACGTTGTGGGTGGAGAATAGGATGTAGCTGGAGACAACACTGAAAAGACAGGAAATCCACTTTATAACAAATCCTTCACTCTGAAGAAGAATTTTTAAATTAGATTTTTAATATAACAGTCTATTTATAAGATTCTATTTCTAAAACTTCCATTTTCATACAAAATTTTAGAAGTTTCTTTGTCACAGAAAGAAGAGTTATATGTACCACCTCCCACCATTATATACTCAGGATCAATATTTATTGATATCATGTATAGGAAACATGTTCTTTTATTAGGATTAAAATATATGGTTTTTAAGTTTGCCTTAAAAACAAACTATTGTGTTAGTGCCAAAAAATAAATAAATAAACAATGCCTTAAAATGAGTTCCCCTATTAATAAAACACACAGATCAGATGCTAAGGACTGCCTCTGATTTTATTGCTGTTCTAATAAATACCTGTCTATTTCCTCTGTTTCGTACAAATAGAAAATATATGTTCCCTAGTTCTCTTGAAGTTATAATCTAGCATCTTGGTCCCCTAAATGATATTAAAATGGAAACATCAAAATTCTCTTAAAGCAAACATTGGAGGAAGATTTTCATGTCAAAATTCTTAAAGATCACTGAGAGAAAGAGAGAGAGAGAGAGAAAATGATATATATCAGTATGTATATCAGTCTGCGTATGTGTATATCAGCAACAAAATGTTTTATTATCAGTATATTATAAATTATAATACTGTAAGAAATTACATATATAGAGAAAACTAGACATTTTGCTCCCTGGTTCTAAGGAGACATTTGTGTGTGTGTGTGTGAGGAAGATCAGCCCTGAGCTAACACCTGTTGCCAATTCTCCTCTTTTTGCTGAGGAAGATTGGCCCTGGGCTAACATTTGTGCCCATCTTCCTCTACTTTATGTGGGACACCTGCTACAGCGTGGCCTGATGAGTGGTGCGTAGGTCCGCCCCCGGGATCCGAACCTGTGAACCCCGGGCTGCCAGAAGCAGAGCGGACGAACTTAACCGCTATGCCACCAGGCCAGCCCCTCTAAAGAGACATTTTTTGTTTTAAAAATGAGGGCACTTTTAGTTTTATTTGTTTATAAATAATGTATATTTTATAACTAGTCGTAAGTATATTATTCTAGGGTAAGCATCCCATTCACTTAATTAAATTATACTTACTTTTTTCCTATTGGCTTTTAATCATTTTTACTGTGTCAGTTCACACTTTATATTAAAATGATTTTGTGAATGTGATCATAACCTAGAATGTCCAGCACATATTAAATCACATTGAACAATAACTATTTTTTCTCATACTTTATAAAATACCCCAACTATTAAGAAGTAAACACTAAACTGTCTGCTGTGATTACTTCTTACTCTATGTTATTCTGCTTCCTTATGATATCTACTCTTAGCAATGCCTTAGTCCACAGAGAATTTTAAAGTACATAAAAAAAATAATAGTGCCTATTTTAAAAATATTCTTTAGGTGTTGTCTTTTCTCTTCTCTTAGCATAAATATGTTCATTTCTCCTTGAGGTCTTTGTCAGCCCCGGGTGCCAGGGATAGTGGGAGCAGAGCCATTCTCAGCTAAATTGCGCTACACGGGCCCCGAGGACCCAGACTACGCAAACCTTATCAAGCTCACTGTCACGATGCCACACATAGACGGTAGGTGACTTGGGTAAGCAAATCTGTGGAGGTGGTTTGGGCTCCACATTACCTGGTTATTTTACTGAATACCCTAAATAACCAAGCAGACAATAACTGCTCAATTTGCTGCTTCTGCTCCTTTCAAGTATTTCTGCTTTCTTTCTGTCCAGTTTTTTGAAGTCTGACGATTTAAGCATTCTCTAAAATTAGATAAATTTAATACATGTCCAAACACAATAAAACAAAACATTGATTAATATGATAGCTTTTAGGAAATAGCACAAGTATGTCTTCAAAACTCTTGAACTTAGACTTACTGTAAAGCATTTTGGTATCTCAATGCTCACTTTCAACATGTATTTGATATTTCATAGCTGGAGTTTTATAGATCCCTCCCAATATTTATTGCAATAACTAAGACATTTCCTAGGCATTAAAATAAAATAAAAAATGCAACTAACAGTATTATGTTTGTGTTCCTTTTCTCTGGACAGGGAAGTGTGGCCAGAATTTGAGAGTCAGTAACTTTACCCACACTTTATGAATATTTCCTCATGTTCAGGAGACATTTTCAAGTTGTATTTGACTCAATTCATTTTATACTGAAGTAAATTGTTAATATTAATTTTACTATTTGGTATGTTAGTTATATTTTAAGTAGGTAAGGAAAAGGAAATATTAGGCAGCATTAGCAACTACAAGGTAGAATCTACCTCTCTCAGAAAAAGGACACAATTCTGCATTGTCTGCTTATTACAAACCCAAATTTGTGTTGAGTGGGACGGTAGGTAGACAGGAATATGTGCCTATTTACTTTACAGCATAATGTTGGTCCCACATTTGACTACACCATCTCTAGGCTCACATTGGACATGTGACTCAGGGGTGCAAAGGGCTGAGGAGGGAAAAACAGACCTATAACAGTGACAGAATCAGAGTGGAAAAGTCAAATAATGTCTTAGTATCATTATGAAAATAGCTTTCATGTCACAGGAAAATTCCTGGGACCCCCAGGGGTCCTAGGACACCACTTTAATAATCACTCCTCTGCAGTATTTTATAAGACTTGTCTTCTCAAGAGATAAGGAAATTATGAAGTGTTCTAAGCCCTTTGCTGTTGGTGAGAATGGTAACAATGATGACAATTCCTTGTAGGCATGCTCCCTGTGATCTCCACCAAAGAGCTTTCCAACTTTGAGCTCACCCTCAGTCCCGATGGCACGGGGGTTGGAAACCACAAGTGCTCCAACCTCCTGGATTATACTGAAGTGAAGACCCACCACGGTTTCTTGACTGATGCTACAAAAAATCCAGAAATAGTTGGAGAGATGTATCCTCACCAGTACAGCTCATCTATCAGAGGTTCCAATACCTTACGCTTCTACCGAAACCTGAACTTAGAGGCCTGCTTATGGGAGTTTGTTAGCTACTATGACATGTCGGAACTTCTTACTGACTGTGGAGGCACCATTGGAACAGATGGGCAGGTATGGATTTTTAACATCTGAACTTTGGTCACTGGATAAACTAGTTGGTTTTGTTCAGTTACGTAGATGTGGACTAAATCTCAACTCCAGTCTTCCATTTTGGTGATATAGGTCATTAGATACAAGAGGGACTAGAAAATTGGCATGACTGGTGTGAAAAATCCGTGTCTATTTCTGGAACAATGTGTCAAAAGCATATGTATTTTTTAGCAATGCTTCAAATCTATTCTGATATTATAAAAATCGAAACACCAATTACTCTTGAAAGTATACATTATCATTTCTTATGTATATAGATGCCTGTGATATCTCATAAACCATCTAAAATGAGGATTTACAATCCTCAGGGTCAGTCTAGTTTTTCTCCCTCCTTACTATCTTTCTTCTTCCTCTACCTTCTATTTTTCTCCTTCTATCCTCATTTCTCCTCTCTTTTCTTTCTAGTTTTCTCCCCTTTTCCTCCCTCTCTTTCATTTCTTCATCACTAACATGGTCTAAAGTGTTTTCGTTAAAAGCTTATTGTTATTTCTACTCTACAATTATTGACTCCTCTTCATACTACACGCATGTGCGCGCGCGCGCACACACACACACACAATCCTCCCCACCACCATCATCAACAAAGTTGTTGTTAAAATGATAAAGAAGCAAGGTCTCCACTAGCAGTTATTATAGAGAATCTAAAATATATAGGGTGTAGTTGAGAATTTAGTGAGTATTTGAACTAAAAGCTATGCTCTGTCCTACAGGACTGAACAAAAGAGTTTATGTAAATAGGCTTATACATTAAAGTGTTGAATGGTACCCAGAATAGATCATGTCTTTCAAGATTTGGCAAAGGTGAGGCTGGTTTTTTTCTGTGCTATATTCCTGTGGTGTTAAAATATAAAACAAGTGGTAGCAAGAGAAAAGTAGATGATAACTCACTATCAGTTTAATCCTACAGCCAAGTGTGAAACTTGACAAGTTGAGGTGGTGTTATGTTAAATGGGCAGTTATATTATATCTGGGAACTGTTGGACTCCAAGGTAGTGAGACATTATCTTAACCACCTCTTCTGAAAGCAGCAAAATATTCAGAAACTTGCGTGGATTAGTAAAAATCCCAAATAACAACACCAATGGGAAGACAGTGTGGAACAGTGGAAAGAGCCTGGATATTGGAATCAAGCAAATGCAGACCTAAATGTCACTCTGATGTTTTCTAGCTATGTGTCCTGGGCCGGCCCTGTGGCTTGGTGGTTAAGTGCGCGCACCGCAATGCTGGCGGCCCGGGTTCGGATCCCGGGTGCGCATCGAGGCACCACTTCTCCGTCCATCCTGAGGCCGAGTCCCACATAACAGCAACTAGAAGGATGTGCAGCTATGACATGCAACTATCTGCTGGGGCTTTGGGGGGAAAAAATAAAATAAATAAAATCTCTAGCTATGTGTCCTTAGGCAAGTCACTTAAGCCCTCAGAAGTGTTACCTCTTCAGATCCCTCTTCCCCAACCTATCTTTGCCACCTGAAAGAAACACAAAAGAAAAAAAAAACCCTATCCCCAGAATAAAAATAAAGACTCATGTTAACAAATCTACTTCAGCCTTTTTCCTTTATAGGTCAAATATCTCTGGTTCCTTTAGCTCTTCCTCACAGAGCTTATTTTCAATCCATTATTAAATCATTCCTGTTTTCTTTCCATTTGCTTTTCTCTCAGGATCTTGCTTAAGTCACAGGATCTATTGGCATAAACAAAATTGGATATAGTGGAGCCTGCCCAGTGGCTTAGCAGTTAAGTGCATGCACTCTGCTTCAGCAGCTGGAGGGTTTGCAGGTTCGGATCCCGGGCGCGCACCAACACACCGCTTGTCAAGCCATGCTGTGGTGGCGTCCCATATAAAGTAGAGGAAGATGGGCACTGATGTTAGCCCAGGGCCAATCTTCCTCAGCAAAAAGAGGAGGATTGGCGACGGATGTTAGCTCAGGGCTAATCTTCCTCACACACACACACACACACAAATTGGATATAGTAATAGGATTATATTGTAGTTCTAGTTCTTCCTTGTTAAAAATCACTTCTTACCTGGAGCTTCTCTGTGGATCTCGCTTAGTCTATAGCCTCTTTTCATGCTCAAGAACGTTTTCTATCTTCTCCACAAAATGGCAGCACTTTTCTGTCTTTTAGATATGCAACCCAGAGAGCTTTCTCTAGTGAAAACTCTGCGCTTATCCTGCTTAAGCCTTGTTCTATTATATCTGCCCACTTCTCCAATGTATCAAGTGCATTTTGAATGCAAATCTTGCCTCTAATGTGTTCATCTCTCCGGCCAAACCTTACCATAAAACACTCAGCTAAACTGATTATACTTTGCTGTGTTTTTTAAAATCACGCTTCCTCTATTTAATTATTTACGTTCATTATTCTTCTCTTCCCATTACCACTCCTAGCTAGAAAAGTTATTGCTCTGCTTCTGTAGTTGAGCTGCCAATGGTTCTGTTGCCGAACCAAGTGGGCTCGCCTCCTGGTGCGTTAAATAAGACTCTACACCAGTGGAAGTTGTCTCACAAAGTAAAGTGTATTTGCAGCAAATAGGAGGCCATGAGGAATCATTTCCAAAGTCATAGCATCCCCGAACAAAGGGAAGCAGGAACTTTTATTTCGGTTGGGGAATGAATATTCAAAAGGGAGAGGCAGGTATTAGCTTGCACAGGTTCAGTTGGAGAACATACTTCCACATAATGAGGCCTAAGCTCCTCCTGGAGAGATCTTTGCATTAAAAATAAGGCAAAGGTCATGGGCCTAGGTCTTGTGGTGAGGCTTGGTCAGTTTCAGGATGGTTGGTGGTTACATCTCCCTTGAGTTTCTTGTTTGGTCAGTTTCAGGATGGTTGGTGGTTTCATCTCCTTAACATAAAAAAGGAAAAGAAATAACTTGGAAAAACAGTTAATTGCTTCCAGACCCACCTTTGAGTTTCTCCAGGTGCCTAGTTGGTGACAGTTCTGCTTCATTAGTGAAAACTGGGAACTGCAGGTTTCAGTTAAGTTTCACCTGCCTGAAGAGGCTTACATTACATAATACTCAGAATAAGAGAGAGCACCCTATAAGAATTATTGAGCCATCCAGTTCTTAACTGGTCCATGTTATCTTCTTAAGTAAGGTGGCCAGCTTGTTGTATGAGTTTCTTCTGAAAGGGTTTTTCTGCTTTTGCACTGTTGAAAATAAATTTAACAGAGTAACCTGGATCAACATAAAGGAGATGACCAGGTTCAGTGTAAATCACTGGAATTTCAGAATCTTGTTATAAAATTCTAAAAGCCTCAGTGTAAACTAAATGGCAATACAATCTAATAAAGCATGTTGCTTCCTCTCTTAGAGTGAAGCTCAGAGATGACCATTTCGTTTTCCCCGACTTTCTTCCTTGGATTTAAACTTCTACTTCCCCCCTAGCTAAGGATCTTCTCCTATATCCCTGCCTCCCCCTCAACATACACACATTATTTAAATGTAGGTGATGGAGAAGAAAATACAAATTAAAGTAGAAGAAATTTAACTCTTTGAGATATTTCCCTAATTTTCCCCCATTAGTTTTGGGTTCTAGAGAAGAAGAGAAAATATCCAATAATAGTACTAACAATAACAATAACGACGATAATAATAGTACTAGCTAACATTTTATTTAATGTTTACTATGTGCCTGCCATTCTTCTAAGTACTTTACATATTTCCACTAATCCTGTCCTCACACCACCACTATAAGGAAAATACTAATTTTGTCCTCTTTTTAGAGATGAGAAAGCTGAAGCAAAGAGAAGTCAAATAACTTGCCCAAAAGCGATTCGCTTGTAAGCCTCTGCTCTTAACCACGTCATAATACTTATCTGGACATGTAATTGAATGAATTAAATGTCATGTAATGGAGTGAATGTGAGGAGTGGGTATGGTCACAGATGCGATTACGAGAAAGGCAAATTAACTTTTCCCTCTGTTCTTGGTACAAGAATGCTGCCCAACAGTGGTCGTACAGATGTGTGCCAGATTATATCCACACCCACTGTTGGTGAAATTATGCAAATCCATGCCTTAATGACACTGGTCTACAGCTTCATTTGAGTACTGACAGATCAGATTGAAATGAAAACAAGTTTCACGAAACAGCACCTGAAGGCAAGCAAACTAAATGCTTGGTGAACACATTCTGCTTTAGAAGTGCTTAAGAGTCTGACAAACTTTTACATTTCTGCATTTAGGATGGGAAAATGGGCAAAAACAAAGGTAAACCATCAATATGGGCTAAATGTGCTTCAGAGCAGCTTCCTAGTTTTATTGCCCACTCCATTGGACAGCAGCACCCGAAGGAAGCCAGTGCTGCCCGGGTCTGTTTGTCCTCTGCCAGTTCCACACAGCCGTGGCCAAGCGTCTAATAGATGTTACTTTCCCGCTTCTAGTCCTTTTCTAGACTTGGCGCCTTAGATCAAGGTAATCACTTGCAAACAAGTTTTACTAACTGGTAATTGCTTCTGCCAGGAACAACATGATTAAGAATTGATTTTTTTTTCTTTATATGTTCTTAGTAGCTAAAGCTCCTGCCGTGAAATATTGCCAAGTCCCTGCGTTTTTCTTTGTGATTGAAAAGCTCTTTCTAACACACCCTAAAAGGATTTTCTTCCTTCCCTAACCTCCCACATGCAGATTATTTAACTTATAAGAAAGAGTTGCCATGGGGCCAGCCCAGTGGCGCAAGCGGTTAAGTGCGTGCGCGCCGCTGCGCAGCCGGGGGTTCTCCGGTTCACAACTGGGGGCGCGCACCGATGCGCCACTTGTCAAGCCATGCTGTGGCGGCATCCCATATGAAGTGGAGGAAGATGGGCACGGATGTTAGCCCAGGGCCAGTCTTCCTCAGCAAAAAGAGGAGGATTGGCAGATGTTAGCTCAGGGCTGATCTTCCTCCCCCCCCAAAAAAAAAAAAAAAAAAGGAGTTGCCAAACTGAAGGAATCACCTGAAACATCCGGGAGAGTCATCTGTTAACAGCAAATGAAGTTTTATGCAGTTTTACTGCTTCAATATAGCTTTAGCTGATATTAAGACTACTTCTGCTTTTGCCATCTTATTTACTGCACATTCATTCCTTAAAGAAATATTCGATGAACACCTACTCTGTGCCAGAGACCATACCAGGTACCTGCTGAGGACACCAGATACAGAGCTTACACCCCAACAAAGTAGAGTTATAAGAATCAAATCCTCCCTCTTATAAAAGTTAAGAATTTTACTTGCCAAGAAAAAGAAACTTGCACTTTCTCTAATGATATTCAATGCTAAAATCACTTTTAATAGTTAGTTTCTAAATTATAAAAGCAGATAAATAGTAGTAAAAGAAAAATAGAGATAAATAAAATAAATGATTCTGCTCCACCTTTTTGTGTGACATCTGTTTCCTAAATAAAATTTTAAATTGTTTGGGTGTACAATGAAAAACACTTGTGATGCAAAATAGTTAGTAAGTTTTTTAAACTCTTGGGTATTTTTGGTGATTTTTCTCTTGAAAACACCTCAGTTCATTCCACCTTTTATCGGCCTGGCTGGCTGTACTGCAAGGTCAGAATGTTAACTCGCACCTTGTTAAGTAAACAGCGACATAACATCATTCAAGGAATATGAATATGCTGCAGAAATGCAACCCCAATTACAGTTTGCACGTGAAACATGAAATTGTAATGTACTTATGAAAAGACAGTTTGATTTTGGAAAAGTAAACATGTTTATTCCTAGTTGTTTGGTTCAAGGAATAATTTTCCTTTCTTTTTACTATTTGTTTGATTTAGGAACATGGAACTTTGGGGCTTTTAGAAGCCATCTCTTTTCATCCCATTATTTTATACTCAGTACACTGATTTATTCTTTTTTACATATAAGCCACGCTAAATCATTTTGCAAGAAATAGCAGGGAGAATCCCAAATGTACAACTTTCATGCAGCATATTACTTCCTATTTTGTCAAATTTGTCAGTTAATTTTTTTAATAATGTGGATTTTTTAAATGAAAGTAACGATATCACCTGGAAAGCTGGAGAACTAAAAAAGTGTAAAATAAGAAAAAACATCTCACTCGTCCCACTATCACTGAACACAGACGTATTTTCTAGTCTCTTTTCAATATACATACATATTTTTAATAATAGCAGTGTAATATTATTTATACCATTTTGTATACTGCTTTTTAGCTTAACATATTGGGAGCATTTTCCCATGACGAGAAAAATTCTTCAGATACATGACTTTTGATGGCTCCATGATATTTTTGCCTTGTGGGTGTGCCAGCATAACTTATTTAACCCTTCTTCTATTATTGGTCATTTAGATTATTTCTAATTCTGTTATTGTAAATATCTCATAGAATTGTCCTTAATACTAACAAATTTGTGGACCAATATTGACCCTCCCTCGTTCCAGAGTCTCCCTCATGCATCTCTGATACCACAGACCTTCAGAAAGGCTTGTAGCTGAACAGAAGCCAAGGTCTCTTTCCTCCAGGTGTTCCTGGATGTGTAGACTGCTATTACTGAGAGACCTTGGCTGAGAATTGTAACTTGTTAAAACAATGTCCTCAGCTGATTAGCTAAGTACACACTGTATTGAGATTTCAAGCTATTGAGATCTATGAGCCTTCGTTACACATTCACAAACACCACCATCTTGATGATGTAGACATACTTCTGGCAACAAAAGCAGCAACAGAAAGAAATTTCTACCAGTGGGAAATCCCCACCAGTGGTAGCCCTCAGATAAAATTCTAACAGCTCTGGCTCTGTTTTCAATCTTTGAAGTAAGCGCAAACCATATATCCTGCGTAAAGATGGGGTAGCTTAGCGGTTAAGTGTGCGCGCTCCGCTGCTGGTGGCCTGGGTTCGGATCCCAGGCGCGCACTGACGCACCGCTTCTCTGGCCATGCTGAGGCCACGTCCCACATACAGCAACTAGAAGGATGTGCAGCTATGACATACAACTATCTACTGAGGCTTTGGGGGAAAAGAATAAATAAATAAAAATTATAAAAAAAAAAAAGATGGGGTAGCTGCATGATTGTCAAATATTTTTAAATGATTATTGTTTTCAATATGTGTGGTCTAGTTAAAACGCCTTGGGTATAAGAGTCTAATCTGTGCTGTCCAATACGGTAGCCATTAGCCATGTGTGGCTATTGAGCATTCAAAATGGGGCTAGTCAGAATTGAAATATGTTGTGCGGGTAAAAAACATATCAGATTTCAAAGACTTAGTACAAAAAAAGAATATAAAATATCTCATTAAAAA
The DNA here is from genome assembly GCF_057802395.1 of Ceratotherium simum simum. NCBI lineage: Eukaryota > Metazoa > Chordata > Mammalia > Perissodactyla > Rhinocerotidae > Ceratotherium > Ceratotherium simum. The sequence goes on along the minus strand of NC_141909.1, from coordinate 65,795,025 downwards.
TATTTTATGTTAATTACATATTAAAATGTAATAGGTTTGATATATTGAGTTAAGTATATTTTTAAAATTGGTTTCACATGTTTCTACTAGAAAATTTAAATTAAATTACATGTGTGGCTCACATTATATTTCCATTGAACAGTGCTGGTCTAGATACTTGAGTGTCAGTCCTGATTGTACTGAATAATCTTGGGCCTGCCAACTATCTTTTTCGTGGCTTGATTTCAATACATGTGAAATATAGCCTTGCTCAAGTGAAAGTTGCAACAGAACAAAATAAATCTAGATTAGTTTTTATTAGTACATATACATACTGCCTACTTCTATAAGAATTTTAAAACATCAATAAGATAATATGTAAGTTGGATCGCTTCAGCTACATGTCCAAAATAAGCGAATAATTAAATATAATGCAATTTTCCTCAACACTAGTTCTCACCTTAGGCAACATTATGAGTATCATTTTTCTTCCTCTTCTTCCCCTATGTGACACAGATCAGCAGACTTTCTTTTGTCCCTTCAGCAGGTAATACCTCCCCAAATACATACTTGCTGCCCATTATTAGCCACTTAGTAGTAGTGGTAGAAATGTACATCAGTGTGTTACCTTTTTCAGGGCATTTGAATTTTACACTATCCCTTTAAATATGGAATTTAAAGTATTGTTTGCCTTTGTTGGAGAATTTAAACATCAGTAAGGACATCAAAACTCACTCATCGTGTCACAGTTTCTTTAAGAGCAGTATACCAGGTTTAACATATATTTCTTTACTATAAACAAATACCTTAAAAAGTCCTGTGGTACAGACTGAAAGAAAATTAAGTGCTCATTAAGATGACATCTAGAAGTTAGATTGCATTCTTCAGTTTTACAGGAATGAATGGGTAGGTGACCTGGGTGATCAACATAGTTCCATTTAGGCTCCAATTCCTCTAGACAGAAATTCTAAGCAGACAAAGAAGACCTGGTGAACAAGAAAATGCAATAAGATGCTGATTCCATGTGCAGAAATGATCAAACTCTAGGTTACCAGGTCCAGAAATGATCAAACTCTAGGTTATCATGGGAATCAAATAAAATCAAATAAGAATTTGTTCCTTGGGAGTGAATGTTAATAGTTTTCTCCAAAATAGCACATTTGATACACTTCTCAGTCACATTTGATGGATAGAGTATAATGTTGGCAAAAATTATTTTGAGCACCTAGAGAGTTTAATTGGAAATTCATGCCTAAAGCCTAAGTTTTAAAAAAATTTTGATTTATTAAAATCACAGGATAAAATATTAATTTCAATTACCAGTGACATATGGATTGACTTAATCACTCTCCATTACACTGTCAGTGCTAAAATTGCACTTCAAGATCAATTTCTCAATCACTGCAATAATATCCACCCTTAGAAAATACTATCTCCAAGGACTTTGATTGCAAGGCCCCTCTCCTGCTGGCCAGGTTAGCAGATAATGGGGGGTGCTAGCTACTACACAGCCGAGGATCAAATAATTTGCTTGGTTGATAGTTTTTTTAAATATATATTTGTTGATGATTCAAGTCATCATTTTTGTGATTTGAGGAGTTTGCTTCTATCTCAAATTATAGTTATCATGATTCAAATTATTCATTAACTCATGACTGTTATTCCTGTTGCCAGCTCAGTGTGGAAGGAGAACTAGACTTGTATCAGAAAGCCTGACTAGAACTTCTAAGGAGTGTGATCTGACCCAAATTTGCTCTTGTGTAGAAGATGATAGTGGTATTTGCCCTACTATTCTGCAGAGCTATTTTTGAGAATTAAATATGATAAGCTTTGTTAGGTGATCTTAAGACTACCCTCAGCTTTGTTTGGAATATGATAAAGTGTGATAGAGTAGAAAAAGCATGGGTCCACAGCTGGGTTCCAATATTGGCAGGGCCACTCCAGAAGCTTAAAGAATTCTGTGGGAAATTTGCTTTGTTTCTTTGAATCTTAGTTTTCCTCTTTCTCTCTTTCTATCCATCATCTATCCATCCATTCATCCAATCATCCATCCATACATATAAATATAATTCTGGGGGAGAGTGAAAATATTGAATAGCTTTTATTGTGAACCTAACACAATATCTGAAATGTGGTAGGCACTCAATAAATAAATATTAGTTTATCCTCCATGACCCCCAATCCACCTGCAAAATACTTGAAAGAGGAAAGCATAAATTTTAAGCAAGATGCTTCATTTCAACTAATTATTTCTGAGACACCTTAAATATTACATGTCATTACCAAACATATTTGCTTCCCTGGATCTTTCCTGCTTTATTTCATCTTCCTCTATATAATAATTAAAAAATACCTTATAGCAGTATTATTCATAATAGCCAGAAACTAGAAATAACCCAAATGTCCATCAGCTGATGAATGGATAAATGAAATGTGGTATAGGCATAAAATTGGGTGCTTTTCACTAATAAAAGTATTGAAACATGCTACAACATGGATGCACCTTGAAAACATTATGCTAAGTGAAAGAAGCCTGTCCCCAAAGACCACATATTATATGATTCCATTTATATGAAATGTCCAGAATAGGCAAATAGACAGAAACAGAAGGTAGACTAGTGGTTGCCAGGACTGGAGGTGAGGAGGGAATAAGGGGATGACTGAGAATGGGTACGGGAGTCCTGTTGGTTGTGATGAAAGTTGCACAGCTCCCTGAATATATTAAATACCAATGATTTGTCCACTTTAAATAGGTGAATTATATGTTATGTGAACCATATCTTATAAAGCTGCTCTAAAACAAAAAGGACTATGTAAAGTATAGCATACTCAAAATAATGCAGTTTATCTTAAAGATCTCTGCTACATATCCTTTGTTGCAAAGGAAGTTAGTATAGTAACAACTATTTAATTGCTCCAAAATCAGTGAGGGGACAGTAGTGTTGTAAGTGCTGTCATTTCCTTTCCTCAACTGAAGATGAAATCTTCAGTTACGTGAAAGGAGAAAATGGCTTGTACAAGATTAGGCTCATTTAGTTAACAACACTGAATCGTACTGACAGATACCATTTTATTGTTTTAGGTCCTAAATTTAGTGCAGTCCTATGTGACTCTTCGAGTCCCTCTGTACGTTTCCTACGTGTTCCATTCCCCCGTTGGGGTAGGAGGCTGGCAGCATTTTGACTTGAAGTCAGAGCTGCGTCTCACGTTTGTGTATGACACTGCCATCTTGTGGAATGATGGAATTGGCAGCCCACCGGAAGCCGAACTCCAAGGTGGGCAAACTAGTTTTCTTACCTCTTTGAATTACTTAAGAGGGTTTTTACTGTAGCTAAAAGTAATAGAAGCAACTTCCAATATATTTTATTTTTATAGTCAATATTTTAAGATAATTGCATTTTTGTCATGGAAAAACTGTTTTAACTAAATCATATCAGTGCCTCAAATTTTGCATAATATGTGACTGTCACATATAACATTTACATTTCATGGAGATTTATGCATTACATGACACAGTCTATATATTTCCCTAGATTCTAGAAAGTGGATAGAGGAAGTTCTAACTGAAAAAAAGGAATGAACCCAAGAGGAAAAGTTACACATTTTTGTTTCTGAAAATGGGAGGTGTGTTTTAAAGTCCAGAGTGAATTGTGTCCTAGATTCTAGCTCTGGCTCTACAGCTAACTAGCTGTGTGATCTCGAACATATTGCTTAACCTTTACGGCACTCAATTTCTTCTGAAAGATAGGCTAGACTTCTATTATTATTTCTGTTTTAAAATTCTATCATTCTCTGATAGCTTAGCTGAATATCTTAGAACAATAGTGTTAAGTGCCACTAACTATTGGGCCCATAAGCATCTATAAAACTTTGTTTCAATCTCCATGTCAGAATCGTAATTCAAAGTCCACAATCATAAAGCTAATTACCCCACTAGTAGAATTAGTGCTGTTTCTTTTCAGGCATATAGTAGTGCTATGCTTCCATGCACGTCTGAGTACCATACCTGCATTACTTTTTGCGAGTCAGAGGGAAAATACTGTTGATAGTGCATCTCAAAATCTGCTGTCTTAAACAGATCAAATTACCTTAAAGCTAAGTGAAAGGTAATACGATCACTCTGAACAATCACTCCAGGTTATTTCAAATGTTTTAATTTCATATCTTGCCTTAGAAAATGTACATTTAAGTGAATCTTAATATAGATCCATACAGTGGTTCTCAACTTCTACATAAAGATCTCATGTTTCCTTCTTGAATCTGGAGTCAACTTTGGTCAAACTGCTAAATTTCTTGGGAAAGCTTGAGTTTTATTAAGCCTATAAAATTTGGAATCATCCTGAAGAACAAACCAATTTCCACCTACATGTCCAAATCTTCAAAATTTGACAAGTTCATCAAGTCTCTCAATTTACAGTTTCATTTATGTAGACTAAAGCTTTAAAAAAAAATCTTGGCCTACTGTAACCCATCTGTATATGTATTTCATATTGGCCTCACTCATGTTACCTAACTCTCTTTTGCATACCTTCTAGACACCTTTTCTCATTAGAAACAAAACTACTTCTGCCTCTCTTATCACTCAGAATTCTTCTGATAATACCTTTTGGCTAGAATGCTTAAAGATGAGATGAATCTGAATTCATTTTTGGAAGAAATCCTGTACATTAGGAGTCCCTGGTAACCAATATTTCCACTCTTGTGCGCTATCCCGTTGTAGGTTCTCTCTATCCAACCAGCATGCGCATCGGGGAAGAGGGGCGCTTAGTCGTGAACTTCAAGACAGAGGCTCAATTCCATGGCTTGTTTGTGCTCTCACATCCCGGTAAGCCCCGTTATCCATTGATAGCCACTCCCCATACAACAACAATATACTTTTTCCATATTCACACATGCTTCAGCATGCTTCCCTATGAGCGTAGAAGCCCTTAATTTTAAATGAATTGTGTATGTGCAGTTATCTACATGAAGACTTGATAATTGTTCAACTACATCTCATAAGCCACAAAATCATCATTGTCTATGTAAACTTTTAGAGAAAATACAAAATGATTAAAGTAAATTTAAAAGAAAACTCTGAGTTAATTTTAAGTGAAATTTTCCTTAGATAAAGAGCATAGCAACAACAATCCCCTTCTCTGCTTCTATTCCGTTTTACAAAAAATTGAATTTTAGGTCATTTGTTCAGCAAGCACTTTTCTATTCACAGCTCTTTTCTAAGTACTGTAAGAAACTTTATAATAGAGCCAGAAGGGTCACTTCACTATCATACTTAAGTTTCAGACATGTTAACGAATTATCTTTAATAAATATTTGCTAAACAATTTTACTCACTGTGGTAGACTGTGCTTTGAATATCAATAAGGTAGCAGTCGCTAAAGTCCCATGTCTAAGGTTTTTTTTTTTTTTTAAAACAGTTTTATTTATTTATTTATTTATTTGTGAGGAAGATCAGCCCTGAGCTAACATCCATGCTAATCCTCCTCTCTTTGCTGAGGAAGACCGGCTCTGAGCTAACATCTATTGCCAATCCTCCTCCTTTTTTTTTTCCCCCAAAGCCCCAGTAGATAGTTGTATGTCATAGTTGCACAGCCTTATAGTTGCTGTATGTGGGACGTGGCCTCAGCATGGCCGGAGAAGCGGCGCGTTGGTGCGCGCCTGGGATCCGAACCCGGGCCGCCAGCAGCGGAGCGCGCACACTTAACCACTAAGCCACGGGGCCGGCCCTATACAGTCAGATTTTTAATATGCAGCCACCACTTAATACCAGAAGGAAATGCAAAGACAGCCTTTTATAGGTATTGAAGGATAACCCCCAAGAAGAGGGCAAAATACACAAAAGAAGGTGATGTGGAAGAAAAAGAACTGTGTGAAAGTTCTTCCTGCACTTTCAAGATTGGGGGAGAAATGGCCATGTTGCAGCAGAAAGGTTGTGATCAGCAACAGATGTGTGCAGCTCAATCAGTCTTCCTTATAGAAGAAAAAACAAATTCACCATAGAAAAAAAGAAAAAGGCCTGTGTGGTAGGAAATTTCCAAGCTGCTAGGGAGAAAGCCTGGCCTTCAGGAAGTTGGGGAACCAAGAAGGGAACCAAGGAAGGGAGGATTCATGATCCAGCCCCATCAGGATGTTGACAGTGAGAGATAAGATCTCCCTGCCATAAAGTCATAGTCACCCTAGAGGCACCCAATTTAAAGGAAAAACCCCCAAACCAGAATTAGTCAAAGTGGACCTGACTAGGAAAAAAAAATTATCAGGAACAGAGTCAGGCCAATCTGAGCCTATATTGTACTGATTCCTCCCTGCCCCCCAACCAAGCCAGTAAACTGCACCAAGGGAAGTTTGACAGCAGATGTTGAACATCCTAGTCCAACAGCCCAAAGAGAATTTCAGGATGTTAAGATCTTATCCCAGGAATTTAAATGTGACTAATTGCAAAGTGGCAAAATGTGGTAGAGAAGGTTATTGGACAGAGCAAGATTATATCCAAAGGAAGTCAGGGCAAGTCAGAGATGCATGCAAGGTACTCAACAGGGGAAGAATATTTGGAGAAGGCTACATGCAAAAAGAGCTCAAAATATCTCCCCAGGCCTTCCTCAGAGTTGAAACCATTCAGAAGACAATGAATCAGAAACATAGGCTGCATTAGAATACATGATAGCTGTGGCCTGACATGGTTCTGCCACTTTTGATGATGACAGGACCCCCATCCCCTCTACACCACCACCACCACTTGGCTTGAATTCTAAACAGACCACTAAATCAAGAGGCACTGGTAATAGCCAAGGTTCACAGGAGAAGCCCTCAAAGGCAGTGTCCTGAATCAAAGAAGCTTTGTTTATCATTTATAGACGTGTGATTTCCTGTTGGTATGACCCAGACAGTATGTTAGTTAAATGTAGGGTTTATTTTTATTTAGGTATGGCGAGGCAGATGACTGGGAGACAACTGACATTGAAAAGATAGCTTACGGTGCTCACAGATCCCAAGAGGCGATGGCACACTACTCCACAGGGGCCACACAGTGAAGCACCAGGGTCAGTCAGGAGGCAGAGGGAATAAACTGAAAACGTGGGCAAAAGCTTTTACTGTGGTTTCTGTGGGAAGGAACAGGGAAGGCAGGGTAAACAGGTTTAGGATTAGCTGATCTGAATAATTTCAGCGGACTCTGGGGCATAGGGACTGCCCTAGTTGTCTGGTACCTGGCCCTAGGGTGATTAAAGCGGAAGGAAAGTAGCCCAGAGCTGAGAGCCCTGTAAAAGTCTAATGAAGGAGGCAGTTGCCTTATGGTTGATAGGGCAGTTGCATTATCAGACAGGGAATGAAGAACAGGCTCTGGGTTGCTTGGTTTGCATATGAAAGGCACAAATCTCTAGGAACTGGCTAGAATTGAATCTGTCTTGTGGGGGTGGGGGGGTTAAGTGGACTCTAGAAGAAGGGCCAAGATCTTTTATGTCAACTCCAAGATATTTAATTATACCCAACACCAGAGCAGTAAGGACAGAGACTCAAAACCAATGTCAAGTTAATAAAATTTTAGACTATTTCTTCCCTCCTCTCAAGTAGTACTCAAGTCCCTCAGAAAAGAGTAAAAGAAGGAAAAGCAAAGTATATGAGCAGCAACGAGGAACCTTCTGTCCCAGTGGTGTCCCGCTCTGTGCTGACACTCCATGAAGATAGTGAAATAAGGCAGTAATAAGGACTGCTGTTTATTGAACCGCCATGAGGTGTCGAGGCTTCGGCGAGTGGTGGGACCTAAGGCCCAGATTTCACTCTTCCTGGAAATCTATTAATACCTGTCCAATAGAGCTGTGACGAGACAGGGAATGAACAAGAAAGGCGCTTTTGACAGGACCAGAATTGAGGACTTGGTCTGCGGCCCTGCTGCAGCTGCCACATGGCCCGGGACCAGCCTCACCCAGCCCCGAGAGGCTTCAGGCCTGGTCAGACAGACGGTAAGACCTCAAGCCCTCAGCCTCTGCACCTGCCCCCGAGCCTGAGGGCTAAGTGTCCCAAACTCTCTCTGCAGGACCCATACCCAGAACGTGGAGGATGCACACAGCCCCGTCGGGACTTGCTGCCAGAAGAGCTGATCTCCCACGAAGCTCCCTGGTGCCCACGGTGAGGCCAGCAGGAAAGGTGTGTGGGAGCCCAGGGTAGAGGCCGGAGACAAGGCTACATGCCCCGCAGACTCCAGGACTCCGTCTCCTGGGGCCTGGTGACACCTCCAGCAGATAGAACTGGAGGGCAGGCTGGGCACCAGGCAGAACATCAGAGGCCGCTGCTTTCATCCTGCATTTGATGCCTTCTGCACTTCTCAGACCTGGTGTCAGACAGGCTCTGCAGCTGTGTCTGTCTCCCTTGGAGGTGGAGGGAAATGAGAGTTTTTAAAAGAGCTGTATTGAGCTATAATTCGTATACCATACAATTCACCCTTTTAAAGCATTCAGTTCAATGGATTTTAGTATGTTTACGGAGTTGCACAGCCATTGTCACTACCTAACTTTAGGACTTTTTCATTACCCCAAAAAGAAACCCCGTACTTATTTCTAGTCTGTCCTAATTTTCCTCCCTCCCCTCCACCCTCCACCCCAGGCCTTTGTTTTGTTGTTAGTGCCTTCGCGACTCCTAGTGACCCTGTGTACAGCACAGCGGAACCCTGCCTGTTCTTTTCGCACCAACCTCTCACCTTCCAGCGCTCTACCAGACAGTGCTCTGCTGCTATTCACGGGGTTTCCATGGCCAATTTTTCGGCACTGGGTGGCTAGGTCTTTCCTCCTAGTCTGTCTTAGTCTGCGAGCTCTGCTGAAACCTGTCCCCCTGGGTGACCCTGCTGGTATTTGAAATACTGGTGGCACCACTTTCAGCGTCACAGCAACATGCAGCCACCACAGTATGACAACCAACAGATGGGTAGTCTGGTTCCCTGACCGGGGACCTAGGCCTCAGCAGTGAGAGCTCGGAATCCTACCCACTAGACGACCAGGGTTGGCTGCTCCAGGTGTGGGCAACCACTAGCCTACTTTCTGTCTCTGTAGATATGCTTATTCTGGACATTTCATATGAATGGAATCCTACAGTTTGTGATCTTTTATGCATGGTTTCTTTCACTTAGCGTGATGTTTTCAAGGTTCACCTAACTTGTGGCGTATGTCAATACAGTCATGTCCAGCATAACGATGTTTCAGTCAGATATGGATGGCATGTACAAACGGTGGTCCCATAAGATTAGTACCAAATAGCCTAGGTGTGTAGTAGGCTGTACCATCTAGGTTTGTGTAAGTACACTTTATGATGTTCACACAACAACAAAATCGCCTAATGACGCTATCTCAGAGCGTATTCTGGTTGTTAAGTGACACACTTCATTCCCTTTATTGCCAAATAATATTACATTGTATGAATATCCCACATTTTAAATAATCATTCATCAGTTTGATCGACATTTGGGTTATTTCTGCTTTTTGGCAATTATGAATGATATTGCCGTGAGCATTCATGTACAAGTCTTTGTGTGGATGTATGTTTTCATATCTCTTGGGTATACACCAAGGAAAAGCTGGGTCATATAGTAACTCGGTGTTTAAACATTTGAAGAACTGCCAAACTTTCCCAAAGTGGCTGCACCACTTTAAATCCCCACTAGCAATGTATGAGGGTTCCAGTTTCTCCTGTATTTGTCAACACCTGTTGTTATTTGTCTTTTTGATTATAGCCATCCTGCTGTGTGTGAGGTGTTATCTCATTGTGGGAAAATGCATTTTAACAGTTGTTTCCTCATTATGAAAATATTATATAAACAATTTTGAATAATTTGAAAAATTGCTTTTACTATATGTGTATTTCTTTCCAGACTTTGCTATGCATATTGTTACATTGTTTACATAATACATAGTTTTAAAGATAAAAGTGAAAAAACTCTTAACATTTAATCATAAACATGTTATGTTTATGTAAACTCTTCCTACACATCATTTAAAACAACTTTGATATTCTCTGAGGTGGATATACCATATTGACTTAAGCATTCTATTTTTCTTTGACGCTTAGGTAGTTTTCAATATTTTGATATTATGAGACTTGTTTTACATTTTTATGCATAATTGTTTTTGCTTAAAAATTATTTTATTCCAAAAAACATCAAACTTTTCCTGAATTTCAGGAAAACCCAAGTTTCTACCAGTGGGCTGCTGCTCTTTTCTTTCTACTGAGTTACGCACTCAAGTGGTTAGTTATCAGTGTTAACTTCTCCTCTGAGCTGCAGACTCATAAACTCAATTGCTTCCCAACCTTGGTTTCCCACAATCACTCCAAACCTAAAATCTTCAAAACTTAACCCATTATCTTCCTCTACCACCAACCTGTTCTTCCTCTTTATTTCCAGTATCAATAACTAGCACCCAGTCATCCAAGGAAGAAACGTGGGAGCCATTTTCCCCCTTCCTCCTGCACATAACTAGTCAATCACAAGTTTTGCTGATTTTGTCTGCTTTTTCTCAAGTCTGCGTCTCCTCTCAGGTCTCACTACTCCACTGGTTTGCAGGCTCTCAACATCTCTCACCTAAGCTGAACAGTAGCCTCCTACTTGATCTCTAATCCTTCAGCATTGCCCCTCTTAAATTCTTTCCCCTCTCTACTGCTAGACAACCTGCCAACAACAAAATCATCACGAGATACCCCTGCTTAAAATCCTTCTATGGCCCTCTACTGCCCACTAAATAAAGTCTGTACTTCTTAATATGGTGTATAGGGCTCTCTATTTTGGCAGCTTCTGGTACTCTCTGCTCCGCATTTGCTACTGTAGTCATAGATAAACGTTTACAGTTTCCCCTGAAATCCTCATGCTCTTCAGTCCTTCCATGTGTTTGTTTATTATGTTTTTTCTGTCTGGAATTTCCTCACCACTTTTTTTTCTCCGGGCTAATTATTTATTGTCCTTCAAGCCCAAGCTCAGGCATCATCTTCAGAAAATCTACCTTGAAGTTCCAGAGTGGGCCAACGGCCCTTCTTTCTGCTCCACACAGGGTTGATCTCTATCTTTTCACTTTAAACATACTCTTAAACCTACTTCCTGAGTATAAAGTTTCTTACAATTTCAATATCTATAGTCTTTCCATGTCTTTTTCTTCTGTTTATAATTTCTGTTGCCTCCTGCTTGTGGTAGTTTGATTCCTCATGTTTGCTAGATTTCATTAACAGCTCATATTTGGCTGAACTTGAACGTTGAGAATCCTGAGGGACCCGAATTGAGATGATTGGCCTTAGTTTCTGCTGGGTGCTAGGGGTCACTGCCAATCAGGAACCGTTTCAATTTAACTTAACTTGATTGAGGTTTCTCGAACTGTGAGTGTGGCATAAACTCAAACCCCGGCATGAGAATAAAGCTGGTTACAAAACATTAGGGAAGACTATTAAAATTATTAATGTTTTTAAATCCAGTGGCAGCAGACGCAGACTGATTTGCTTGTTGGTTCACTTTGCCAGCATATAGATTTTTCCCAGTTTATCTTTTCAACTAAAGATATATCCAGTTTGGGTGCCTGGATTTATGTGGAGGTCTCAGATTCAGCTGCACACTACGTCAGGTTCAAATCCTATTGCTTGGTTAACCAGCAAAACCTTAGATTCCCAGGAATATGTCAGAGCTTTTCAAAACCCTCTCTTGACATCTTATTTCGCAGTTGTGTTTTTTAAGCATTTCGGTTACCTGTTGTTTGCCCCACCTCCTGTCTACCACTTTAGGCAGCCACATGTTAACCAACAAGGCTCTAGTTTTTTGGTTTTGACACACTTCCAGAGCATCTGTGGTTTCTGTGTTGGCTTAGTGCTTTAGTTTCAGCTCTAGAGTGTGAGAGTGTGTGTGTGCGCGCGTGTGTGTGCACATGTGAACATTTAGTAGTCCTCTTACCTTCTTGTGAGTTTAGCAATGTATTTAACAGTATGTCTGAAAGTAATATCAGTGAAAATGGCAAAGTAGAGACCTCCAAAAATTCTTCCCTTTATAAAAGCAACAAGAACACTGGCAAAAATGATGAGAATCAACTTTTTCAAACCTCTGGTAATTAACCAAAGGTTTGCAGCAATTTAGGGAGCATTTATTTAAGAACATAGGCTGCATTTGAGTGAGAACAGGGAGCTCTGTGGTATTCTAACTTGCCCTATTCCTGTCACACCCTCCCCAGCTCCATAGTGGCCTTGAAAACCAACATCCAGCAATCGTGGTGAAAACCAGCCTCCTGGATGCCACTGAAGGGGACAAAAGGGGATTGGACTCATTCAAAGCCCCATTCCCAGAGAACTGTCATTATTTGACCTATCTAGTGGGTTCCTGGAAAACCCCACACAAAAGACTGTCTTTATTTGACCTGACTTGTAAGTCCTCCAGCCTTTTCCCTGAGGACATTTGTTGAAAACAATCAATCAGACGCAATTGTCAAACATCATGGCTGCCTGAGGTGTAGATAGCAGTTGGGGCAAACAATAGGCTAATCAAAATGCTTAAAAGAACAAGCTGTGGAATGAGATGTCCATAGGGAGCTCTGAAAAGCTGCAACATATTCCTGGGAATCTAGAAGGACACCTGCACATCTTGGGATGTGCACATGTCCAGGACTTTGCATACTTAGGAAAGACGTGAAAAGGCCCGAAGCTCTCACCTCTGGCTAACCTTGAGGCTATGCTTAAGGAGAAAATGAAGTTCACAGTGGAGCTGTAAACTCTTTGGCTAAATGTTGAAGGCACGCTCTAACATGCACACAAAGCCCCTTCTTAACGACTGAGAGACTTACTGGCTCCAGGCATCTGAGGGAATCTCTGTCCAATGATTAGCTGACCATTGTGCTAACCAAGCTGACTTTAGTGGCCACACTGCACAAAGAACAGAGTTCACAAAATTAGTTCAGAAAAGTCACTAAACAAACAAAAAAACAGCATCAATAAACCCTGGGGAACGGGAAAAATCTGATTTCCAGTTGTTATATTCTTTAGAAAGTCCAGTTTTCAACAGAAAATTAAGAGACATAGAAAGAAACAAGGGCTGTGACCTTCAGAAGAATTTCTTGGCCTTTTTTTCATCCTCTTATATGAGACAGGAAGGCTAGAGGGGGCTTGCGTTGTCTTATTGCCCTTGCCCAAGGTCAGGTAAGGCTCTGGTAAAGTAGTTTCTCTTTGGGGCGGGTCTTTCTCACAGAAAACAGAATGCTCAGGGCATATTTCAAAATGATCTGGCCTTTAAGTCGTCAGTGACCATGATTTATTCATTTTTGTATCTTGCAAATTGCTTTAGAGAAGTACTAAATAAATATGACTGGAGGGCCGGCCCTGTGGCTTGGTGGTTAAGTGCGCGCACTGCGATGCTGGTGGCCCGGGTTCGGATCCCGGGTGCGCATCGAGGCACCACTTCTCCGTTCATCCTGAGGCCGAGTCCCACATACAGCAACTAGAAGGATGTGCAGCTACGACACACAACTATCCACTGGGGCTTTGGGGGGGAAAAAAAAATATGACTGGAATGTTTTTTTTCCATGTCTTCAACGGTGACCATTACTCAACATCAGAACATGTACCAACACAGACTGTCAAACTGATCTGTCTTTATTTATTCCTCTTTTTGTGGTAATTTTTATATCATAATTTCCAAACAGAAATTTCTAATGCTTCATCTACGTTTTTAAAACTTTCTTTCCATATTTGTTTTCATTTGTTTCCACTTTCCAGATTTACTGTACCAGGAATATGGGTGTATTTTTGATTTACAACTAATAATTCATTGCTTCCTCTTAATCCTGTGAAATCATAGCTTGAGTAAACGAAATGTTTTTTTCCTGAGTCTTGTATTAACCTTGCCTATTTTAGTCAAATTTAATACTAGCTAGAAAACATTCAGCCCTCTGGTCCTCCTCTTCAATCCACAGGGAAAGGCAAAAGCTTAATGTAACCTTCCTCAGAATCAGAATATGTAAGATGCATCCCCTCCATCAGATGCAAAAAAAAAAAAGTAACAGGCAAGAGAGTCTACTCTGAGATTATTATCCGGGGATCTTTGATCTTGGTACCTCTCCCTCCCCCCACTTCTTTAAGGAGAACAGTGTCTGTGTATCTGTTATTGTTTTTGTTTAATTATTTTATTGAGGTCATATTGGCCTATAAGATTGTGTAAATTTCAGTTGTACATTATTATATATCAGTTTCTGTATAGACTGCATGATGTTCAACACCAATACTCTAGCTTTTATCCCTTACCATATACGTGTGCCCCTTTATCCCTTTCACCCTCCCCCCACTCCCTTCCCCTCTGGTAACCACTAATCTGTTGTCCTTATCCACATGTTTATCTATCTTCCACATGTGAGTGAAATCATACTCTGTGTGTGTCTGTTTTTAAGCCCCTGCAGTCTTGCACCAAGTTCATTCTATTCCTCCCTCCACTATGATCTCATCAGAACCTCAGGAATCTATTGCTTGGAGTTGCCATGACGACAGGGTTCTTATTTCAGTACTGGTTGTACCCAGCACGAGGTAAAGACCTAAGGATGGGGGGGTCTCTGGACAAGGGCATCTCATCCCACCCTCTGCCCTCTATGTTGCCCTCTCATCCTCAGAGAGTTAGAGTGTAACCTCTTAGAGGGATGGCTGGGGCACTGAGGGGAGGAAGAGGGGTGGAGAGAAGGGGTAGGATGGGGGTCTTTGGGGCAGATAGACAGAAAAGTTTGCCTTGTGCTCAGCTGTGGGGAGCATTCACTCCCATTCCTCTCCCCTCCCAGAGCCCCCTCATCCTCAGGGAATGGGGGACAACTAGGTGGATGGAGGGCCAAGTAGCAGTAACCTCGTTGCAGGCTGGGAATTGGGCCAAGATTTGACTTAACAGGCTTGGTTTTGGGAAATTAAAAATCAAAAAGAATGGGGGGCCAGCCTGGTTGCATAGTGGTTGGGTTCCCAGTCTCTGCTTCCCTGGCCGAGGGTTCGTGGGTTCAGTTCCCAGCTGGGAACTTACACACCGCTCATCAAGCCATGCTGTGGTGGTATCCCACTTACAAAATAGAGGAAGATTGGCACAGATGTTAGCTCAGGGCCAATCTTCCTCAGGTTAAAAAATAAAAAAATTAAAAATAAATAAATAAATAACAATGAAAAAAGGAAAAGGCATTATCCTGAAAGGCAGCAGGAGAGAAAACTACTACCAGGGTCTCAAGCTAAGTTCTCTCCCACTTAGGAAAAGTTGTACCCGAGTCAAATATCTGAGTCCTGCACCCCACCGCCCCGTCGCCCGTCCGCCGCTGCACCCGTCCGCCACTGCGCCCCGCTCTGCCCCTCCACCCCGCTCTGCCCTACCGCCCTACCGCCCCCCACTCCCCCCCACTCCCCCACTCCTCCGCCCCCGCCCGTCGCCCCCACCCCCACCCCCACCCCAGCCCCTTCCGAGCCGCAGCGCCTCAACGAAGGCAGCATTTTCTGCAGGTAAGCGGATCTGGGGCTTGCAAGGAGGAGGGGACCCCCAAGTCATCAGGCTCTGCCTTGGTTCTCCGGGCCCCCTCTCTGGAACAGAAGGCGGAGGCCTCGGAGCTTTGGGATTCCTGCTTCCACTGCGCATGAGCTGGTATCCCTTGAAAGTCAAGAATTTACAGGTGGTTTTTGGCCCCAAGCCCAAAACTCAAAATGAACATTTATGCCCAAATGGATCTGTTTCTTAAAAGTATTTTCTGTTGGTTTTCACTTTTCTCTCCTTGCGCAGAGTTTAGATGCTTGTGGCACGATTTCTGGCAGGCTCAGTGCAGACATGATGTCACTACTTATTAACTTGACAATGTACTTGGCAATGTCGCCCTATTCTCCAGTAACTTCCAGTTTTCTTGCATGACGTCAATCTGCTCTGTGAAATGTTGAGAAGCACATCTCTTTGCTTTCCTATTCCTTTCATTTATTCTACAGAATTATTTCAGGGTCAAAATATGAATCACTGTGATGATGTAAAATTGGTTTGAAATGGGTTTTGTTTCACTTTCTGGGTCCTGTGTAGCAAGTGGACAATCTTTAAAGTGTCCTATACTTGAGCTAAACTCGAATTTTACTGAACATTCAAAAAATATTTTCCTCTATTTCTTGAAGTAAAATAAAATACTGAGAGCGAGTACAGAATGCATATTTCACAGGATTGATAAAATTGCACAGCATTATAGATTTCGTAAGGTTTTGGATTTACGACTTTAGGAATGCTGATCCATACCTAATAAGTTCTAGGTGTGACTTGCTTTCTAAGTTGGGGATGTCATATGTGTTTTAAATACATTGAATATAAAATTCATGAGTGCTTTTCCTTTTCTTAGGTTGATTGTAGATTAAATTCAACAACAAGACAATGGTAATGCTATGCAGAGGTTAAAGATGAATGTTTTAGGTCTCTGGTTCAGCTGTTGCAGGAGTAATAGGTAAGTGGTAAGACTCAAATTTACTGAATTTTAAACATAATTATCAGCCTTGGCTAATGGAATAGGGAATACACGTGTACCTTCTTTCATAATAAATGTGAACTGTATGCAAGTGAAATTTGTCAAACTCACAATTTAAAGACCTTGTTTTATGCCTGTAATTTACTTAAAAATTCCGCATCTTAGGCATTGTGCCAGTAATAGCATGTGTGTGCCAGTCATGGTCACTTTAAGCTTCTCCTCTGAGGGTTGGCTGGTTGCTCTGTCCAGGAGTGGTGAGCTAGTGTTGGACTCAGGAAGCCATTTTGCAGAGAAGGCTACTACAAGGGCTTCCGTTGTCCCGTCTTGATCAACACCTGAAACATTGTGAATTTCCACAGTGAAAGTCACAAATGAATTTTTATTAGTGAGATTAGCGGCTTACAAATCAGCGTGATGGACGTTGGAATTGTAGGAATATTCAAGATCTGTGGAATTGGCTAAAATATTTTAGAGACAGCCCACTCTTGCATCAACAGGATATAGGAATCTATTGAGTGAGGCTTGTAGTGTATATACCCTTAGGGATGACACCTTTATCCTTATTCTGTCTCCAGCCATTGGTTTAGGAAGTTTTCAGCCTCTGGAACATGGGGAATCTATTGGGAATGAGCCTTTCATGCAAAGTGACGTTTGGAGCACCTAAAAGAACAGAGAGTTTACAGGAGCTTACAAATTGTTATGCCTGCTTACTACTGAATGTTTTGTTAAATGAATGTCTGTATGTGTGGCAGATATGGTGTGAGACCTGCTTTCATTATAACCTGGTAGCATGACTTAAAGGTGTAGCTCCCCTTCAACTACCCCAATTTTCTGCTGTGGCTCCTCCTACGAAAAAGCATCTAAGAATTGTGCATGACCAAGTTAGTTTAGGTCAGTTTGGAAAACCCACTTTCCTTAGAAGGCAGTTTAGCTACCTGCTTATTCATGTCCCATGGAGGAGTCACATCTATGTCCCCAAACAGTTTATCAAGGTATTCTTTCAGGCTTCATATACTACTCTCTCTGAAAGAAGTTCAGGTAACATCTAGGGACGTCTCATGCCCCATTTGCAGATTGGTGCCCCAAGCAACATTCTTAGCACCTGGCCTGTCATCTGGATCTCAGGGGTAATTTGTGTATCTGCCAGTTCTCCTTCTCAGAAGCCATCTGGAAAATCCAGTAATCATTCTATGGGCTACCTATGTCAAAAACTCAAATTCTTACCTTTTTGGTTATCCAAGTATTTTTCCCTGCTGTGATTTATTAGGGTATTCTGCACAGTCAATCCTGGTGGTCCTCCTCTTGAAAAGCAACTGATACATATAGAGGTCTTTCTTTTTGAGGTAGTCTTTTCTCTTAAGGCCTGAAGGGACTTCTGTGAGCCATGCTTCATGGGCATCAGGACACCCATCTAGAACCGGGAATGCTCCTTTCCTGGACCCTCAGCCCAGGCCAAGAGGTTTGATGACCCAAATTCTAGCTCTTCTTTCCACACAGCCTGCAAGAATGACGTAATATCTATCTGTGCTTAGAGTTCTGAGCTGTTGATCAGAGTCCAAAATTGGTTTGTAGGGTAGAATAAAGAAAAACCATTTAATACAGTGTTTCTAAAATGTGCTCCTTACATATTTCCACTGTGAGAAAGAGGTTTGTGTAGTCAACTAAGTTCAGGAATCTTTGCATACTCTGGTCTCTCTCAGATAATCACAATGCTTAGTAGCATACAAGACCTGCAGCAAAAAAAAAAAATGTGTGCAATCAATAATTTCTCAAATTTATTGGACATTTGGAGAGTTAGGAGAGTGTTGTGGCTAAGAGCATGGATTCATTAACAGATGGGTTCAGATCTCAGCTCTACAATTTCAGGCTGGTGACGATGGACAAGTTACTCACTGTCTCTGTAGCCCATTTCTCTCATCTATAAAATGGGGATAATAATACTATATACCCCATGGGATTATTGTGAAAATTAAATGAATTATTATATGTAACAAGTGCTATTATTATTGTTAAATCCTATTAATATTTCCTCAAACTGGTGTTCCATTATATACACCTTGGGAGATGCTGGCTTACTAATATATTTCATATGACCCAAGGATGCCACAAGAACAAATGCTGGCATGTTCATTGAGACAGGTCTTGTAGAAAGCATTTCCTGTGACATTTATCTTTAGATCATTTGCAGATTTGATGCTTATTAAGCATATGTGATGTCCAAAAGCCCATTGAAGAAAACCTTTCAGTGCAAAAAAACATTTAAAAGCCAGATATATTGAAATGATGGAAAAATGGAATCGCCAAACATTTCAGTCGTCACCAGGAAGACCTAATACGATGTTAAAACCTACTTTTAGATACTTTTGAAATGGGAGAGAGATGATTCAGTTAATAAAAAGTAAGTTATGAGGTTAAAATGTCTACTTGTTCTAAAATTTCAGCATTCATTTTCTTACTTAGTGTATGACTATTCTTATGACTCTTTCTAAAGACATTTAAATGCAAACTCTGAAAATCTTGTAAAATCTTCCATATGAGATGATAGCAAATAATTTCATGCCTTTTTAAAGGAAAGATGAGAGATTTGAATACCACTTTCAGTTCAAGTGCCTCCTCTATTAAATGTAACACAGCTGTTTCATGATTCATTTCTCTATTGTGGTTGAGTAACGGTAGAGAGGATTAGACACAGGTTGGTTCATTGATGAAACAGATTGGCTTGCCAGTTATATTTGAGAGACACTACATATCGGGCATCTGCTACACAGCTTTACATGTTCACGTTTTGCAGGCACACTAACTCATATTTACCGACATGTTAGAATCCCAGTTTATTAATTTTAATCTGATGTGTAGTTGGAAGGGGGCAGAATGCTCATGATAGTTGGTTGGCAGTCTCTTCCCAGAATAAATATCTTCTTAGAAAACCCAGTCAGGGTTTGTTGATGAGGATAGTCAGGATAAAGGCAGTTGAGTGATCTCCAGGACATTCTGTGCCCTTCCCTCCTGTTGGGCTTCACCTCGCAAGTGGTCCAGGAAACCTCTGTCAGCCTGGTTGGAGCTCATGGTATGGTGGCCGACGTGAAAGCTTTGGGAGTTCTTCCTCTGCCTCCACGTAGGCTCTGCTCCCTTTCATGACATTAGAACCTGCCTGTTACCATTAGTTAGAGCACAGATGATTTGGCATTATTTTTAGTCTCCCTACTGAGACCAGGAGACCGACTGGTTCCTTGGGAAGATTTGAACGGTACTTCGGTTCCATCCATAGTACATTTACAGATCATCTGTAGTCAGTTACTCATGCAGCTGACTATTCCCATTCGGTTTTTGTGGATTCTCGGTTCAAGGTATGACATCTTCTGACGTGCAGACTGAGAGTGACAGCACAGTATGAAGTTTTCTTTACTATTGATGGTGATCATGCTCTTTTGTGAAGGATTAGCACATTTTTATGTTGCTTATCAAGAAGAGGTTTTCAAGTAGAGCCTGAGTCGATCTTTTACGACTAGTTGATTCTCAGGTAACTATTTAGAACTTATATGTTAGAGCAAGAAGACCAAGTTCTATACTTCTGCTAGGTTTCATTATACTTAGCTGGAGCCTTTGACTCCCACGGTATCAACAGAAGAAATTAAAACAAATCTGAGGACAAAATTGTGCAGTGCTGGATGGTTTTCTGACTTAGGGTTTTCTGTAGAATAACAAGATTTACTTAATTGAACTCATTTCTGGGTCATTTTTTAGTCTTATTTCCAATCTGAGAATCCTACAGATATAGTTTCCTCTGCTTAAATAATTCTAAAATATTAGTAATCTAAGTTTTAAATAAATTAATATTTTAAGTATAACTTGGGCAACACATATTTTAAGGGAACTCTGTAGTGAATCTATCAGAAAATTAATTTTAAATTCCTTTATCAAGAATATATTGAGCACCTACTGTGCACCTGGCATTAATATAGGTGCTGATGATATAGATTAAAGACAAGGTCTTCGTTCTCTTGAAGTCTACATTGGGGCAGAAGAGGTGTAAAAGACTGAAGACAAATTAGTAACTGAAAACGAAGCAGTAGTGAGAAGTGATGGTGAAAAATAAACATGTGACAGGGAGTGAGTGGGGCTCCTTCTGGTTGAGGGTCAGGAAAATCTCTTTGAGATAACATTTTAAATGATGCCTGATTGACAAAAGGCAAATAACTGTTAACTTTTAGTTTTATATATTGAGAGCGTTATCATTGTTAGGAGTAAGGCATGTTTATACTGTAGCGACTTCCACCTTTTACTATTGAGATTTAGGGAAATTCCTATTTTCCTGTCAATAGGAGATCAGCCTCTTCTAAGGGTTTAGTGGTATTGGATTTCTCTTACTTTTCCATGTGCCATGTACACATTTATAACTGCTAAAAGTTCTAAAGATTTGAGACAGTACCTTAGAGTATGTGAAATTTTATTATTTTAGTTAGACAGACAGCTGAGGAGCTGTGTTGTATTTAGCTATGGCCAACCTAAAGACCGAACATTAAATCTCCAATTTATACCTGCCCAATGATTGCTTGTACTTTGAGCCAAGAAAATGGCTGATCGTAGATTTAGATTGCAATTTTTTTTTGCTTCGTTAGCATTTTGCAACAGTACCTAAAAATTTGACTTAAGGTGACATGAAGGCATTCCTATAAAGTCAAAGACAAGCACAGTGGTTAAGAGGGCAGGCTTGTTCAAATCCCAGTTCAGGAACTTAAATACTGACTTTGGGCAAGGTACTTAACCTGTCTATGCTTCAATGTCCTCATTCTTAAAATGGGGATAATAATACTAACTACCTCAAGGGTTGTAATGAGGACCAATTAAAGTAATATTTGTGATGCAGCAGGACAATGCTTGGAACTTAGTAAATACCGTTTAAGTGTTTGTTAAATGAAATACCACTTCCGTGATGCAACTTCTTCAATTCTGGTAAATTTATCCTTATCATTTTTTAAAACATTTTCTCTTCTCCATTTTCTTTTTTCATTTATTCTTAGATGTCTATAAGCCATATGTCAGATGTCTATGTTTATCCTCCACATCACTTGGCTTTTCTTTTGTATGTTCTCTCACTTTCTTCTTTTCTACCATTTTCTGGGAGACTTCTCAATTGATCGTCCAACTCTAACTAATTTGCTTTTCACATGTATCCACACTGCTATTTATCCCATGAGTTAATTCTTTATTTCAACAATTATACTTTTACACTTAAGATTTCCTCTAGGGGGTCGGCCCCGTGGCTTAGCGGTTAAGTGCACGCGCTCTGCTACTGGCGGCCCAGGTTTGGATCCTGGGCGCGCATCGATGCACCGCTTCTCTGGCCATGCTGAGGCCGCGTCCCACATACAGCAACTAGAAGGATGTGCAACTATGACATACAACTATCTACTGGGGCTTTGGGGGCAGGGAAGGAGGAGGATTGGCAAAAAAAAAAAAAAAAAAGATTTCCTCTACGGTTTTTTCCTTATTTCTCATTCTCATGGCATGTTTCTAACTTCTTCCCTGTATCTTTAAATGTATTTCATGCCTTTTTTTTTTTTCAGTGAGGAAGATTAACCCTGAGCTAACATCTGTTGCCAATCTTCCTCTTTTTGCTAAGGAAGATTGCCCCTGAGGAAGATTGAGCTAACATCTGTTGCCAATCTTCCTCTTTTTGCTGAGGAAGATTAACATCTGTGCCCATCTTCCTCTACTTTATATGGGACGCCACCACAGCACAGCTTGATAAGCGGTGCGTTGGTCTGTGCCTGGGATCTGAAACCACGAACCCCCAGGCTGCCGAAGCAGAGCACACGAACTTAACCGCTATACTACTGGGACGGCCCCTCATGCCTGTTTTAAAATCCTGGTCAGTATGTTCCAATAGTTCTGCTTCAGATGGTATACGGTGTTAAGTTTGTTGTACAGTCATATGACATATAACAATGTTTCAGTCAATGACAGACCGCACCTGTGGTGGTAGTCCCATAAGATTAGTACCACATAGCCTAGATGTGTAGTAGGCTATACCATCTAGGCTTGTGTAAGTACCCTCTATGATGGTCACACAGTGACGAAATCGCTTAATGACACATTTTTCTCAGAATGTGTCCCGGTCAGTAGGTGATGCGTGACTATATTTCTTTTTCAGTAGCCATATTCCTTAGGTATCCAATTATTTTGACTTGTAAGCTTACATTCGTTGTGGCTATTTGCTCCTCTGTCTGGCATCTTCTGTTAGGGCAAGGCTGAGGGTTTGCTCGGGACAATCTCAGTCTGTGGCTGTTATCTCAACATAATTACTATAGCACATTCTTTACACTTTCGAAAGTGTCCTGGCTTGGGTGAGGTATTATATAGTCACCTTCGTTGAAAGCTAGGACCTAGGTCTGTTTTTCTTTTTCTTTTTTGGCAAGGAAAGAGTCACCCTGAGCTAACATCTGTTGCCAATTTTCCTCTTTTTTTTTTTTCCCCATCCCCAAAGCCCCATTACATGGTTATATATCCTAGTTGTAAGTCATTCTAGTTCTTCTGTGTGAGCCACTGCCACAGCATGGCAACTGACAGATGGGTGGTGTGGTTCTTCAACTGGGAAGCAAACCCAGGCCACCGAAGTGGTGAGCACCGAACTTTAACCACTAGGCCATCAGGGCTGCGTCTAAGGTGTGTTTTTCTTAGTAAGATTAACATGAGGGGAGCTGATGAGCCTGCGGCCAGAGAGTCTCAGGAACCATGAAACACTGTAACCAGTCAACTCCTCTTCTCAGAGTATGTCACCTTTAAGCTCCTGGGCAAAGCAGCATTTGAGGAGGCAGTGTGCCTAGGTTGTCACCTGGGGCTTTGGAGATGGAGGAGGTGGAGGAGTGAAGGACCAAGGATTGCTCTTCAGCCATGCCCTGTTTTCATCAACCAGCCTAATGCTACCATAATTTTATCACAACTACATCCGGGTAGTTGCTACTGGTTTCTACTGAGAAAGGAAGGGATTGTCTCTAAGCAACTCAGGGAAGAGGCAAGAACAGAACTTAAGACTTTCCCTCCCACTGAGCCCCTTAAGGCTGCCACCCGCTGCCCCTCATCCCAGGCTATGCACCAACTAAGAGACAGCCTTCAGGCCTCTGTCATTTCCCAGGGCCTGTTGCTGTTGTTATTTCTTGGAATCCACACTTCCGTTCAACTTGTGTAGTTTTGGGAGGAAGATACAGCATGCTGTATTATTTGTCACCTTGATAGGAACCTAGGATTTCTCTGGAAATTATCGGGGTGTATGACTTTGATGAGAAACTGTAAGTGTATTTGAAATTTAAAATATATATTGGTTTATATTGTTGCCACATACAGACTTTTATGGCATGACATTTGGTGAAGAGTGCAGGCTATCTAAAAACCAATAATATTTGTGAAATGTTGAATATTACCATGATTTTATGAAGTTGAAAGATGCAAAGTGCGTTTTGCATGTGTCTTATTTTGTCTGTGAGAGAAAAGTTATATAAAGAAAAAATTACCCAAGCCAGTGGTTTGGGAGTGAGAAGTCCTGATTTGGATAACATAACTGGATATGTTTTCTGAACTGACTTCAGAGAAAAAGAAAAAAAAATCATTGTTAACACAGGCTCTACACTCAGGTCAGAAAAGCTTTTAAACATCATTTGGCCATTCTTGACCTTCCTCCTTGTTTCTTTCCAACCAAATGGGGACCAGGGACTAGCCCTTGGTGTTGGAATGTTAATTGTCCCTGTGTTTTCTTGCTTTTCTCCTGTATCCCTTTAGAGCTATGACTTGGCCCCATCCCTACACTCTCAGATCTCTCACACGTTTCCACATTGATTCCAGACTGCTATAATGGTAGACAAAAAGGGGAAGAAGAAAGGAGGTTTGATCGTGAAAGCTATGTCTCCCTTGCTTCCTTCTTTCTTTTTCCAGTGGACACACACACACACACACACACACACACACACACAGCCCAGAAGCTGTTTCAGAGGTCCCAATGCTGTACCCTGAAACAGACGCTTGGGTTCATGTCATGTTTCTTCATGATTTTACTTGTTGTATTCAAATTCTGTCAGGAAAAAGAACCTGATTATCTTCCAGAAACTCTGACTTTACTTTGTGTGTGTTTTTTTACTCTTTGGCAGAGCTGTGGATTCGTCTTTAATGTCCTCTGGCACCATTGACAAGACGGGGTGAGTTGACTTGACTGATCTGAGTGGTGAAAGGTATTGGGAGCCTCGATAGGAATAACAGGTTTCCGTAAGAGACTATAAGCGTCTCTAGGTCACCTTCTTTCCTTTTGGCTCTAGGTGGCAAAAAGAAGAAAGAGTCATAAGAGGGTGACTTGTTACTCATAGCTTGTTTGTGACCCTTAGAAACTAGTAGCCAAAACTCTTAGGAAACGATCAGAATGTCTTAGTGTAAGACTCTGCCTGAGCGGGCCAGGGGAGGAGAGAATCCTGTTTGGAGCGAGGAGAAGGCAGCCGTGGACAGGGAGCGGCGGAGCTCTCAGCAGCAAAGAATGGAGCTGATAGTCCTCGGCTCTGTTCCTCACCCTCCAGAGCTCTGCCACCATCTAAAGCCGTATCCCAGACGCCAACCCACCATCATATGGGAGGGAGCCCCTGCCTCAGACCTGCAGTTATTGGAACCCTATCTGAGGATCGGAAAAGACATAGGCGTTCTTTGAAGAGTGAGGATGTGGTGGAGGGGCTTGAGAATCAGGAAATGAGGAGGGGCTGGAGAGATGTGTGCCTAGAAACTGAAGTTGAAGTTTGAACTAAATTCAACCTCAGTGCAATTACACATGAGAGTTAGGTTCAGTAGTAAAGAACTGTACTTCAGTCTTTGTATTTGGCTTTTTTAGGCTTTTTGACAGGCCAAAGATCTTCGTTACACCTATATGAAGCCCTATGTCTAGGGAAGATTGAAATACTCGTTTCCAAATAACTAATATCCAAATAATTTTTTAGAGTTCAACCAGTTTACCAGTTGAAGACTACATGTAACGAATTTCAAACAAAAGTGTAACTCTAGGAAGTCACTTGGAGTCTGATCATCTATGTTTTTAATTCTTTAGAAATGATCCCGATGTATTGACTGAAGTAGTCTGCGATGAAGCCACCAATCAAAGGTGACGTATGAATTGAGAGAGAGTCAGAGAGAGAAAACGTATATGAATATGGATATACAGAGAGAGCTATCTATCTATCTCTGTATCTACAGCTGATTTTTCTGTCAGTTGAGGCCAAAGACGTTTGTTAGACACGCACGTTACACAGGCCCTTCTCTACACTTATACTCTTTTCCTGAGTCATTTGCGAGAAGATGCAGACCGCATGTCCTTTACTCCTGAACATTTCAATTTTATTTTTCTACCTTCAGGGACACATAACCACAGCTACAGTGATCAAAATCAGAAAATCTCACTTCCATAACCATAATACAATTACCAAAATTGGAAAAGGAAAGCGTTAGCAGACTATTATTATCTAATTTATAGGCCTTGTTCGGATTTAGCCATCGGCCCCCAGAATGTCACTTTTAGAACTTTTATCCGATATCACATCCACGCCAGGCTCATACCTTGAGTCTATTCTTCCCGTCTCTTTAGCTTCCTTCCATTTGGAATGGTTCTTTGGCCTTTCTTGGTCTTTCACGACATTGACGTTTGTAAAGAGTACAGGGCATTTGTTTTGTAGGATGTCCCCCAGTTTAGGTCTGTGTGGTGTTTCCTTGTGATTACACCACGGTATGCATTTTGGCAGGAATAGCACAGAAGTGACGTTGTGTCACGTTTGCGGTATATCAGGTTCATCCCGCTATTGGTGGATGTTAACTTTGATCCACTTGTTGAGTAGTCACTTGGTTGAGGGGCCTGATTTATTCACTGGCAGGTTACTGTTGTTCCATTTATAATTAATTACGAATTTGGGGGAAGCTACTTTGAGTCTATGTTCCAAGTATCTCAATGTTCAATACCCTGCTCCACATAAAACTTTGATGCACTAGTTTTAGCATCCATTGATGATTCCTGTGTGAATAACATACAGCTATGATGGTTGCAAAACAGTGATTTCTTTCAAACTAAATTGTTCTGTCTGCATTTAATAGCTAACATTCTGTTAGCTGTTAACAGAAGAACTATTCCTACTCACCTATTTGTTTATTATTACTGTGAACTTGTACATTCTTATTCTATTCCGTGAGTTACAATCCATTTCTAAGCTTATTTATTTGATGCTCAAATGGTCCCAGGTTTGGTCAGAGGGAGTTCCTTAAAGCTGGCTCCTATGCCCTTCTTTATTTTTGAAGCCTCTTTTGTTTTTAAGAGCAGTTTTAGGTTCACAGCAAAGTCACGAGGAAGATGCAGACATATCCCGCCTGCCCCCTGCCCCCACACATGCGTCGCCTCCCCTATTATCAACGTCCCCCACCAGAGTGGAACGTTTATGATAGTTGGTGAACCCACATGGGCACATCATAATGACCCGAAGTCCATAGTTCACATTACGACTCACTCTTGGTGTTACGCGTTCTCTGGGTTTGCAGAAACGTCTAATGACGTGCATCTGCCATTATAGTATCCTGACGATAGAGTGCTTTCGCTGGCCTTGATGAAATCCTTTGTGCTCCGCCTATTCACCCCTCTCCCCGCCAGCTCCTGGCAGCCATGGCTATTTTCCTGTCTCGCCAATTTTGCCTTTTCCAGAATGTCATATAGTTGGAGTCATACAGTATGCAGCCTTTTCAAATTGGCTTCTTTCGCTAAGGAACCTGCATTTAAGGTTCTCCCATTTCTTTTCATGGCTTGATAGCTCATTTCTTTTTAGCACTGACTAATAACCCACGACTGGATATACCATAGTTTACTTATCCGTTCATCTATGAAGGACATCTTGGTTGCTTCCAGTATTTGGCAGTGATGAATAAAGCTGCCGTCAACATTTGTGTGCAGGTTTTCGTGTGGATGTAAGTTTTCAACTCCTTCGAGTAAATACCAAGGAGCACGATCGCTGGCTCGTACGTTAAGGGTGTGTTTGGCTTTCTAAGAAACCGCTCGACTGTCTTCCAGAGTGGCTGTGCCAGTTTGCATTGCCAGCAATAACGAATGAGTGTTTCTCTTGCTCCACGTCGTTGTCGGCATTTTCTGTTGTCGATGCTCCGGATTTTGACTATCCTAATAGGTGTGTAGTGGTATCTCATGGTTGTTTCGATTTGCATTTCCCGGATGACACGTGATGAGGAGCACCTTCTCGTATGCTCATTTGCCATCTGTATATCCTCTTTGGTGATGTGTCTCTTAAGGTGTTTGGCCCATTTTTTACTCAGGTGGTTTGTTTTCTTATTGTTGAGTTTTAAGAGTTCTTTGTATATCTGGGATAAGAGTCCTTTATCAAATATGGCTTTTGCAAATATTTTCTCCCAGTCTGTGGCTCGTCTTCTCATTCTCTTGACATTGTCTTTTGCAGAGCAGCAGGTTTTAATATTAATGAAGTCCAGCTTATCAATTATTTCTTTAATGGTCTTGATTTTGGTGTTGTATCTAAAAAGTCATTTTTATAAAAAGGTCATCTAGGTTTTCTCCTGTGTTATCCTCTTCTAGGAGTTTCATAGTTTTGCATTTTACATTTAGGTCTGTAATGCATTTTGAGTTCCCTTTTGTAAAGGTGTAAGGTCTACGTATAGGTTCATTGTTTTGCATGTGGAAGTCCAGTTCTTCCTGCACAGTTTGTTGAAAAGACTGTCTTTGCTCCATTGTATTTCCTGTGCTCCCTTGTCAAAGATCAGTTGACTGTATTGATGGGGGTCTATTTCTGGGCTCTCTGTTCTGTTCCTTTGGTCCATCTGTCTGTTCTTTCAGCAATACCAATACTGTCTTGATTACTGTCGCCTTATAGTAAATCCTGAAGTTGGGTGGTGTCAGTCTTCCTGCTTTCTTCTTCTT
Organism: Ceratotherium simum simum; assembly: GCF_057802395.1. Classification (NCBI taxonomy): domain Eukaryota; kingdom Metazoa; phylum Chordata; class Mammalia; order Perissodactyla; family Rhinocerotidae; genus Ceratotherium; species Ceratotherium simum. The sequence continues at coordinate 65,766,657 of NC_141909.1, read as the reverse complement.
CAATGTTATGTTGGCCCTGCTGGGTCTCTTGCCTCTTCCTATAACCTTTAGAATCGGTTTGTTGATATCCCAAAATAACTTGCTGGGATCCTTCTTAGGGTTGCACTGAGAGTATAAATCAAGTTGAGAAGCACTGACGTCTTGACACTGTTGAGTCTTCCTACCAGTCAACATAGAATCTCTCTCCACTTGTTTAGTCCTTTGATTCCATTCGTGAGAATTTTGTAGTTTTCTTTGTATAGCTCTTGGGGATATTTTCTTAGATTTATACCGAAGTATTTCTTTCTTTCCTTGTTTTTTTTTTTTTTTTTTTGGTGCTAATGTAAATGGTGGTGTGGTTTTGCTTTGAAATTCCGCTTGATCATTGCTGGTGTCTAGGAGAGTGATTGACTTCTGTATGTTAACCTTGTGTCCTGCAACCCTGCTCTAGTGGCTTGTTTGTCTCGGGGGGAGGGCTGTGTTTTTGTTTTGTTTTGTTTTTCTTGCAAAGTCTTTTGGATTTTCTACACAGACGATCTTGTCACCTGCGAACAAGGACAGTTTCATTGTTTCCTTCTCAATATGTATACCTTTTATTTCCTTTTCTTGTCTTCTGCACTAGCCAGAACTTACTAGTAGAATGTTGAAAAGGAGTGGTGGTGGGGGGTTATCCTTGCTTTGTTCCTGATCTTAGTGGGAAACTTTGAGTTTCTCACCATTAAGTTGACAGTAGCTGTAGGTTTTTTGTAGCTATTCTTTATCAAGTTGAGAAAGATCCCCTCTATTCCCCGTTTACTGAGATTTTTTTATCGTGAATGGGTGTTGGATTTTGTCGGATGCTTTTCCTGCATCTATTGATATGATCCTGTGATTTGTTGATGTGTTAGGTTACATTAATTGATTTTTGGAAGTTGAACCAGCCTTGCATACCTGGCATAAATCAACTTGGTTGTGGTTTACCATTCTTTGTGTACGTTGTTGGCTTCGACTTGCTAACATTTTGTTGAGAGGGTTTGCATCTATGTTCATGAGAGAGACTGGTCTGTGGTTTTTCTTTTCTAATGTTTGTGTCTAGTTTTAGTATTATCATAATGGTAGCCTCACAGAATGAGTTAGGAAGTATTCCCTCTGCTTCTCTGCTCTGAAAGAGATGATGGAGAATCAGTATGATTTCTTCTTTAAATGCCTGGTAGAATTCACTAGTGAACCCATGTGGCCTGGTGCTTTCTGTTTGGGGAGGTCATTAATTGTTGATTCAACTTCTCGAATAGACATAGGCCTACTCAGAGCGTCCATTTCTTCTTGGTGAGTTTTGGCACTTTGTGTCTTTGAAGGAATTGGCCCATTTCATCTAGGTTATCGAGTTTGTGCACATAGCATTGTTCCTAGTGTTCCTTTATCATCTGTGTAGTGTCAGTGGCATCTATCGTGATATTCTCTTTTCTATTTCTGATATTAGTAATTTGAGTCCTCTCTCTTCTCTTCTTTATCCCTTTAGTAGCTATGACTTGGATCCACCTCCCCATCCTGACACTCTCAGATCTCTCTCACCTTTCCCAAATTAATTCCAGAGTGCATGAATGGTAGACAAAACAGGGAAGAAGAAAGGAGGTTTAATCGTGAAAGCTGTGTCTCCCTTGCTTCCTTCTTTCTCTTTCCAGTGGACACACACACACACACACACACACACACACACACAGCCCAGAAGCTGTTTCAGAGGTCCCAATGCTGTACCCTGAAACAGACTCTTTGGTTCCTGTCATGTTTCCTCACGATTTTACTTGTTGTTTACAAATTCTGTCAGGAAAAAGAACCTGATTATCTTCCAAAATCTCTGACTTGACTTTGTGTGTGTGTTTTTTTACTCTTTGGCAGAGCTGTGGATTCGTCTTTAATGTCATCTGGTGCCAGTGACAAGACGGGGTGAGTTGACTTGACTGATCTGAGAGGTGAAAGGTATTGGGAGCCTCGATAGGAATAACAGGTTTCCGTAAGAGACTATAAGCGTCTCTAGGTCACCTTCTTTCCTTTTGGCTCTAGGTGGCAAAAAGAAGAAAGAGTCATAAGAGGGTGACTTGTTACTCATAGCTTGTTTGTGACCCTTAGAAACTAGTAGCCAAAACTCTTAGGAAACGATCAGAATGTCTTTGTGTAAGACTCTGCCTGAGCGGGCCAGGGGAGGAGAGAATCCTGTTTGGAGCGAGGAGAAGGCAGCCGTGGACAGGGAGCGGCGGAGCTCTCAGCAGCAAAGAATGGAGCTGATAGTCCTCGGCTCTGTTCCTCACCCTCCAGAGCTCTGCCACCATCTAAAGCCGTATCCCAGACGCCAACCCACCATCATATGGGAGGGAGCCCCTGCCTCAGACCTGCAGTTATTGGAACCCTATCTGAGGATCGGAAAAGACATAGGCGTTCTTTGAAGAGTGAGGATGTGGTGGAGGGGCTTGAGAATCAGGAAATGAGGAGGGGCTGGAGAGATGTGTGCCTAGAAACTGAAGTTGAAGTTTGAACTAAATTCAACCTCAGTGCAATTACACATGAGAGTTAGGTTCAGTAGTAAAGAACTGTACTTCAGTCTTTGTATTTGGCTTTTTTAGGCTTTTTGACAGGCCAAAGATCTTCGTTACACCTATATGAAGCCCTATGTCTAGGGAAGATTGAAATACTCGTTTCCAAATAACTAATATCCAAATAATTTTTTAGAGTTCAACCAGTTTACCAGTTGAAGACTACATGTAACGAATTTCAAACAAAAGTGTAACTCTAGGAAGTCACTTGGAGTCTGATCATCTATGTTTTTAATTCTTTAGAAATGATCCCGATGTATTGACTGAAGTAGTCTGCGATGAAGCCACCAATCAAAGGTGACGTATGAATTGAGAGAGAGTCAGAGAGAGAAAACGTATATGAATATGGATATACAGAGAGAGCTATCTATCTATCTCTGTATCTACAGCTGATTTTTCTGTCAGTTGAGGCCAAAGACGTTTGTTAGACACGCACGTTACACAGGCCCTTCTCTACACTTATACTCTTTTCCTGAGTCATTTGCGAGAAGATGCAGACCGCATGTCCTTTACTCCTGAACATTTCAATTTTATTTTTCTACCTTCAGGGACACATAACCACAGCTACAGTGATCAAAATCAGAAAATCTCACTTCCATAACCATAATACAATTACCAAAATTGGAAAAGGAAAGCGTTAGCAGACTATTATTATCTAATTTATAGGCCTTGTTCGGATTTAGCCATCGGCCCCCAGAATGTCACTTTTAGAACTTTTATCCGATATCACATCCACGCCAGGCTCATACCTTGAGTCTATTCTTCCCGTCTCTTTAGCTTCCTTCCATTTGGAATGGTTCTTTGGCCTTTCTTGGTCTTTCACGACATTGACGTTTGTAAAGAGTACAGGGCATTTGTTTTGTAGGATGTCCCCCAGTTTAGGTCTGTGTGGTGTTTCCTTGTGATTACACCACGGTATGCATTTTGGCAGGAATAGCACAGAAGTGACGTTGTGTCACGTTTGCGGTATATCAGGTTCATCCCGCTATTGGTGGATGTTAACTTTGATCCACTTGTTGAGTAGTCACTTGGTTGAGGGGCCTGATTTATTCACTGGCAGGTTACTGTTGTTCCATTTATAATTAATTACGAATTTGGGGGAAGCTACTTTGAGTCTATGTTCCAAGTATCTCAATGTTCAATACCCTGCTCCACATAAAACTTTGATGCACTAGTTTTAGCATCCATTGATGATTCCTGTGTGAATAACATACAGCTATGATGGTTGCAAAACAGTGATTTCTTTCAAACTAAATTGTTCTGTCTGCATTTAATAGCTAACATTCTGTTAGCTGTTAACAGAAGAACTATTCCTACTCACCTATTTGTTTATTATTACTGTGAACTTGTACATTCTTATTCTATTCCGTGAGTTACAATCCATTTCTAAGCTTATTTATTTGATGCTCAAATGGTCCCAGGTTTGGTCAGAGGGAGTTCCTTAAAGCTGGCTCCTATGCCCTTCTTTATTTTTGAAGCCTCTTTTGTTTTTAAGAGCAGTTTTAGGTTCACAGCAAAGTCACGAGGAAGATGCAGACATATCCCGCCTGCCCCCTGCCCCCACACATGCGTCGCCTCCCCTATTATCAACGTCCCCCACCAGAGTGGAACGTTTATGATAGTTGGTGAACCCACATGGGCACATCATAATGACCCGAAGTCCATAGTTCACATTACGACTCACTCTTGGTGTTAACGCGTTCTCTGGGTTTGCAGAAACGTCTAATGACGTGCATCTGCCATTATAGTATCCTGACGATAGAGTGCTTTCGCTGGCCTTGATGAAATCCTTTGTGCTCCGCCTATTCACCCCTCTCCCCGCCAGCTCCTGGCAGCCATGGCTATTTTCCTGTCTCGCCAATTTTGCCTTTTCCAGAATGTCATATAGTTGGAGTCATACAGTATGCAGCCTTTTCAAATTGGCTTCTTTCGCTAAGGAACCTGCATTTAAGGTTCTCCCATTTCTTTTCATGGCTTGATAGCTCATTTCTTTTTAGCACTGACTAATAACCCACGACTGGATATACCATAGTTTACTTATCCGTTCATCTATGAAGGACATCTTGGTTGCTTCCAGTATTTGGCAGTGATGAATAAAGCTGCCGTCAACATTTGTGTGCAGGTTTTCGTGTGGATGTAAGTTTTCAACTCCTTCGAGTAAATACCAAGGAGCACGATCGCTGGCTCGTACGTTAAGGGTGTGTTTGGCTTTCTAAGAAACCGCTCGACTGTCTTCCAGAGTGGCTGTGCCAGTTTGCATTGCCAGCAATAACGAATGAGTGTTTCTCTTGCTCCACGTCGTTGTCGGCATTTTCTGTTGTCGATGCTCCGGATTTTGACTATCCTAATAGGTGTGTAGTGGTATCTCATGGTTGTTTCGATTTGCATTTCCCGGATGACACGTGATGAGGAGCACCTTCTCGTATGCTCATTTGCCATCTGTATATCCTCTTTGGTGATGTGTCTCTTAAGGTGTTTGGCCCATTTTTTACTCAGGTGGTTTGTTTTCTTATTGTTGAGTTTTAAGAGTTCTTTGTATATCTGGGATAAGAGTCCTTTATCAAATATGGCTTTTGCAAATATTTTCTCCCAGTCTGTGGCTCGTCTTCTCATTCTCTTGACATTGTCTTTTGCAGAGCAGCAGGTTTTAATATTAATGAAGTCCAGCTTATCAATTATTTCTTTAATGGTCTTGATTTTGGTGTTGTATCTAAAAGTCATTTTTATAAAAAGGTCATCTAGGTTTTCTCCTGTGTTATCCTCTTCTAGGAGTTTCATAGTTTTGCATTTTACATTTAGGTCTGTAATGCATTTTGAGTTCCCTTTTGTAAAGGTGTAAGGTCTACGTATAGGTTCATTGTTTTGCATGTGGAAGTCCAGTTCTTCCTGCACAGTTTGTTGAAAAGACTGTCTTTGCTCCATTGTATTTCCTGTGCTCCCTTGTCAAAGATCAGTTGACTGTATTGATGGGGGTCTATTTCTGGGCTCTCTGTTCTGTTCCTTTGGTCCATCTGTCTGTTCTTTCAGCAATACCAATACTGTCTTGATTACTGTCGCCTTATAGTAAATCCTGAAGTTGGGTGGTGTCAGTCTTCCTGCTTTCTTCTTCTTCAATGTTATGTTGGCCCTGCTGGGTCTCTTGCCTCTTCCTATAACCTTTAGAATCGGTTTGTTGATATCCCAAAATAACTTGCTGGGATCCTTCTTAGGGTTGCACTGAGAGTATAAATCAAGTTGAGAAGCACTGACGTCTTGACACTGTTGAGTCTTCCTACCAGTCAACATAGAATCTCTCTCCACTTGTTTAGTCCTTTGATTCCATTCGTGAGAATTTTGTAGTTTTCTTTGTATAGCTCTTGGGGATATTTTCTTAGATTTATACCGAAGTATTTCTTTCTTTCTTTTTTTTTTTTTTTTTTTTTTTTTGGTGCTAATGTAAATGGTGGTGTGGTTTTGCTTTGAAATTCCGCTTGATCATTGCTGGTGTCTAGGAGAGTGATTGACTTCTGTATGTTAACCTTGTGTCCTGCAACCCTGCTCTAGTGGCTTGTTTGTCTCGGGGGGAGGGCTGTGTTTTTGTTTTGTTTTGTTTTTCTTGCAAAGTCTTTTGGATTTTCTACACAGACGATCTTGTCACCTGCGTAACAAGGACAGTTTCATTGTTTCCTTCTCAATATGTATACCTTTTATTTCCTTTTCTTGTCTTCTGCACTAGCCAGAACTTACTAGTAGAATGTTGAAAAGGAGTGGTGGTGGGGGGTTATCCTTGCTTTGTTCCTGATCTTAGTGGGAAACTTTGAGTTTCTCACCATTAAGTTGACAGTAGCTGTAGGTTTTTTGTAGCTATTCTTTATCAAGTTGAGAAAGATCCCCTCTATTCCCCGTTTACTGAGATTTTTTTATCGTGAATGGGTGTTGGATTTTGTCGGATGCTTTTCCTGCATCTATTGATATGATCCTGTGATTTGTTGATGTGTTAGGTTACATTAATTGATTTTTGGAAGTTGAACCAGCCTTGCATACCTGGCATAAATCAACTTGGTTGTGGTTTACCATTCTTTGTGTACGTTGTTGGCTTCGACTTGCTAACATTTTGTTGAGAGGGTTTGCATCTATGTTCATGAGAGAGACTGGTCTGTGGTTTTTCTTTTCTAATGTTTGTGTCTCGTTTTAGTATTATCATAATGGTAGCCTCACAGAATGAGTTAGGAAGTATTCCCTCTGCTTCTCTGCTCTGAAAGAGATGATGGAGAATCAGTATGATTTCTTCTTTAAATGCCTGGTAGAATTCACTAGTGAACCCATGTGGCCTGGTGCTTTCTGTTTGGGGAGGTCATTAATTGTTGATTCAACTTCTCGAATAGACATAGGCCTACTCAGAGCGTCCATTTCTTCTTGGTGAGTTTTGGCACTTTGTGTCTTTGAAGGAATTGGCCCATTTCATCTAGGTTATCGAGTTTGTGCACATAGCATTGTTCCTAGTGTTCCTTTATCATCTGTGTAGTGTCAGTGGCATCTATCGTGATATTCTCTTTTCTATTTCTGATATTAGTAATTTGAGTCCTCTCTCTTCTCTTCTTTATCCCTTTAGTAGCTATGACTTGGATCCACCTCCCCATCCTGACACTCTCAGATCTCTCTCACCTTTCCCAAATTAATTCCAGAGTGCATGAATGGTAGACAAAACAGGGAAGAAGAAAGGAGGTTTAATCGTGAAAGCTGTGTCTCCCTTGCTTCCTTCTTTCTCTTTCCAGTGGACACACACACACACACACACACACACACACACACACACACAGCCCAGAAGCTGTTTCAGAGGTCCCAATGCTGTACCCTGAAACAGACTCTTTGGTTCCTGTCATGTTTCCTCACGATTTTACTTGTTGTTTACAAATTCTGTCAGGAAAAAGAACCTGATTATCTTCCAAAATCTCTGACTTGACTTTGTGTGTGTGTTTTTTTACTCTTTGGCAGAGCTGTGGATTCGTCTTTAATGTCATCTGGTGCCAGTGACAAGACGGGGTGAGTTGACTTGACTGATCTGAGAGGTGAAAGGTATTGGGAGCCTCGATAGGAATAACAGGTTTCCGTAAGAGACTATAAGCGTCTCTAGGTCACCTTCTTTCCTTTTGGCTCTAGGTGGCAAAAAGAAGAAAGAGTCATAAGAGGGTGACTTGTTACTCATAGCTTGTTTGTGACCCTTAGAAACTAGTAGCCAAAACTCTTAGGAAACGATCAGAATGTCTTTGTGTAAGACTCTGCCTGAGCGGCCAGGGAGGAGAGAATCCTGTTTGGAGCGAGGAGAAGGCAGCCGTGGACAGGAGCGGCGGAGCTCTCAGCAGCAAAGAATGGAGCTGATAGTCCTCGGCTCTGTTCCTCACCCTCCAGAGCTCTGCCACCATCTAAAGCCGTATCCCAGACGCCAACCCACCATCATATGGGAGGGAGCCCCTGCCTCAGACCTGCAGTTATTGGAACCCTATCTGAGGATCGGAAAAGACATAGGCGTTCTTTGAAGAGTGAGGATGTGGTGGAGGGGCTTGAGAATCAGGAAATGAGGAGGGGCTGGAGAGATGTGTGCCTAGAAACTGAAGTTGAAGTTTGAACTAAATTCAACCTCAGTGCAATTACACATGAGAGTTAGGTTCAGTAGTAAAGAACTGTACTTCAGTCTTTGTATTTGGCTTTTTAGGCTTTTTGACAGGCCAAAGATCTTCGTTACACCTATATGAAGCCCTATGTCTAGGGAAGATTGAAATACTCGTTTCCAAATAACTAATATCCAAATAATTTTTTAGAGTTCAACCAGTTTACCAGTTGAAGACTACATGTAACGAATTTCAAACAAAAGTGTAACTCTAGGAAGTCACTTGGAGTCTGATCATCTATGTTTTTAATTCTTTAGAAATGATCCCGATGTATTGACTGAAGTAGTTCATATGAAGCCACCAATCAAAGGTGACGTATGAATTGAGAGAGAGTCAGAGAGAGAAAACGTATATGAATATGGATATACAGAGAGAGCTATCTATCTATCTCTGTATCTACAGCTGATTTTTCTGTCAGTTGAGGCCAAAGACGGTTGTTAGACACGCACGGCACACAGGCCCTTCTCTACACTTATAGTCTTTTCCTGAGTCATTTAAGTGAGAAGATGCAGACCGCATGTCCTTTACTCCTGAACATTTCAATTTTATTTTTCTACCTTCAGGGACACATAACCACAGCTACAGTGATCAAAATCAGAAAATCTCACTTCCATAACCATAATACAATTACCAAAATTGGAAAAGGAAAGCGTTAGCAGACTATTATTATCTAATTTATAGGCCTTGTTCGGATTTAGCCATCGGCCCCCAGAATGTCACTTTTAGAACTTTTATCCGATATCACATCCACGCCAGGCTCATACCTTGAGTCTATTCTTCCCGTCTCTTTAGCTTCCTTCCATTTGGAATGGTTCTTTGGCCTTTCTTGGTCTTTCACGACATTGACGTTTGTAAAGAGTACAGGGCATTTGTTTTGTAGGATGTCCCCCAGTTTAGGTCTGTGTGGTGTTTCCTTGTGATTACACCACGGTATGCATTTTGGCAGGAATAGCACAGAAGTGACGTTGTGTCACGCTTATGTATATCAGGTTCATCCCGCTATTGGTGGATGTTAACTTTGATCCACTTGTTGAGTAGTCACTTGGTTGAGGGGCCTGATTTATTCACTGGCAGGTTACTGTTGTTCCATTTATAATTAATTACGAATTTGGGGGAAGCTACTTTGAGTCTATGTTCCAAGTATCTCAATGTTCAATACCCTGCTCCACATAAAACTTTGATGCACTAGTTTTAGCATCCATTGATGATTCCTGTGTGAATAACATACAGCTATGATGGTTGCAAAACAGTGATTTCTTTCAAACTAAATTGTTCTGTCTGCATTTAATAGCTAACATTCTGTTAGCTGTTAACAGAAGAACTATTCCTACTCACCTATTTGTTTATTATTACTGTGAACTTGTACATTCTTATTCTATTCCGTGAGTTACAATCCATTTCTAAGCTTATTTATTTGATGCTCAAATGGTCCCAGGTTTGGTCAGAGGGAGTTCCTTAAAGCTGGCTCCTATGCCCTTCTTTATTTTTGAAGCCTCTTTTGTTTTTAAGAGCAGTTTTAGGTTCACAGCAAAGTCACGAGGAAGATGCAGACATATCCCGCCTGCCCCCTGCCCCCACACATGCGTCGCCTCCCCTATTATCAACGTCCCCCACCAGAGTGGAACGTTTATGATAGTTGGTGAACCCACATGGGCACATCATAATGACCCGAAGTCCATAGTTCACATTACGACTCACTCTTGGTGTTAACGCGTTCTCTGGGTTTGCAGAAACATCTAATGACGTGCATCTGCCATTATAGTATCCTGACGATAGAGTGCTTTCGCTGGCCTTGATGAAATCCTTTGTGCTCCGCCTATTCACCCCTCTCCCCGCCAGCTCCTGGCAGCCATGGCTATTTTCCTGTCTCGCCAATTTTGCCTTTTCCAGAATGTCATATAGTTGGAGTCATACAGTATGCAGCCTTTTCAAATTGGCTTCTTTCGCTAAGGAACCTGCATTTAAGGTTCTCCCATTTCTTTTCATGGCTTGATAGCTCATTTCTTTTTAGCACTGACTAATAACCCACGACTGGATATACCATAGTTTACTTATCCGTTCATCTATGAAGGACATCTTGGTCGCTCCCAGTATTTGGCGGTGATGAATACACCTGCCCCCAACATTTGTGTGCAGGTTTTCGTGTGGATGTAAGTTTTCAACTCCTTCGAGTAAATACCAAGGAGCACGATCGCTGGCTCGTACGTTAAGGGTGTGTTTGGCTTTCTAAGAAACCGCCGACTGTCTTCCAGAGTGGCTGTGCCAGTTTGCATTGCCAGCAATAACGAATGAGTGTTTCTCTTGCTCCACGCCGTTGTCGGCATTTTCTGTTGTCGATGTCCGGATTTTGACTATCCTAATAGGTGTGTAGTGGTATCTCATGGTTGTTTCGATTTGCATTTCCCGGATGACACGTGATGAGGAGCACCTTCTCGTATGCTCATTTGCCATCTGTATATCCTCTTTGGTGATGTGTCTCTTAAGGTGTTTGGCCCATTTTTTACTCAGGTGGTTTGTTTTCTTATTGTTGAGTTTTAAGAGTTCTTTGTATATCTGGGATAAGAGTCCTTTATCAAATATGGCTTTTGCAAATATTTTCTCCCAGTCTGTGGCTCGTCTTCTCATTCTCTTGACATTGTCTTTTGCAGAGCAGCAGGTTTTAATATTAATGAAGTCCAGCTTATCAATTATTTCTTTAATGGTCTTGATTTTGGTGTTGTATCTAAAAAGTCATTTTTATAAAAAGGTCATCTAGGTTTTCTCCTGTGTTATCCTCTTCTAGGAGTTTCATAGTTTTGCATTTTACATTTAGGTCTGTAATGCATTTTGAGTTCCCTTTTGTAAAGGTGTAAGGTCTACGTATAGGTTCATTGTTTTGCATGTGGAAGTCCAGTTCTTCCTGCACAGTTTGTTGAAAAGACTGTCTTTGCTCCATTGTATTTCCTGTGCTCCCTTGTCAAAGATCAGTTGACTGTATTGATGGGGGTCTATTTCTGGGCTCTCTGTTCTGTTCCTTTGGTCCATCTGTCTGTTCTTTCAGCAATACCAATACTGTCTTGATTACTGTCGCCTTATAGTAAATCCTGAAGTTGGGTGGTGTCAGTCTTCCTGCTTTCTTCTTCTTCAATGTTATGTTGGCCCTGCTGGGTCTCTTGCCTCTTCCTATAACCTTTAGAATCGGTTTGTTGATATCCCAAAATAACTTGCTGGGATCCTTCTTAGGGTTGCACTGAGAGTATAAATCAAGTTGAGAAGCACTGACGCCTTGACACTGTTGAGTCTTCCTACCAGTCAACATAGAATCTCTCTCCACTTGTTTAGTCCTTTGATTCCATTCGTGAGAATTTTGTAGTTTTCTTTGTATAGCTCTTGGGGATATTTTCTTAGATTTATACCGAAGTATTTCTTTCTTTCCTTGTTTTTTTTTTTTTTTGGTGCTAATGTAAATGGTGGTGTGGTTTTGCTTTGAAATTCCGCTTGATCATTGCTGGTGTCTAGGAGAGTGATTGACTTCTGTATGTTAACCTTGTGTCCTGCAACCCTGCTCTAGTGGCTTGTTTGTCTCGGGGGGAGGGCTGTGTTTTTGTTTTGTTTTGTTTTTCTTGCAAAGTCTTTTGGATTTTCTACACAGACGATCTTGTCACCTGCGAACAAGGACAGTTTCATTGTTTCCTTCTCAATATGTATACCTTTTATTTCCTTTTCTTGTCTTCTGCACTAGCCAGAACTTACTAGTAGAATGTTGAAAAGGAGTGGTGGTGGGGGGTTATCCTTGCTTTGTTCCTGATCTTAGTGGGAAACTTTGAGTTTCTCACCATTAAGTTGACAGTAGCTGTAGGTTTTTTGTAGCTATTCTTTATCAAGTTGAGAAAGATCCCCTCTATTCCCCGTTTACTGAGATTTTTTTATCGTGAATGGGTGTTGGATTTTGTCGGATGCTTTTCCTGCATCTATTGATATGATCCTGTGATTTGTTGATGTGTTAGGTTACATTAATTGATTTTTGGAAGTTGAACCAGCCTTGCATACCTGGCATAAATCAACTTGGTTGTGGTTTACCATTCTTTGTGTACGTTGTTGGCTTCGACTTGCTAACATTTTGTTGAGAGGGTTTGCATCTATGTTCATGAGAGAGACTGGTCTGTGGTTTTTCTTTTCTAATGTTTGTGTCTCGTTTTAGTATTATCATAATGGTAGCCTCACAGAATGAGTTAGGAAGTATTCCCTCTGCTTCTCTGCTCTGAAAGAGATGATGGAGAATCAGTATGATTTCTTCTTTAAATGCCTGGTAGAATTCACTAGTGAACCCATGTGGCCTGGTGCTTTCTGTTTGGGGAGGTCATTAATTGTTGATTCAACTTCTCGAATAGACATAGGCCTACTCAGAGCGTCCATTTCTTCTTGGTGAGTTTTGGCACTTTGTGTCTTTGAAGGAATTGGCCCATTTCATCTAGGTTATCGAGTTTGTGCACATAGCATTGTTCCTAGTGTTCCTTTATCATCTGTGTAGTGTCAGTGGCATCTATCGTGATATTCTCTTTTCTATTTCTGATATTAGTAATTTGAGTCCTCTCTCTTCTCTTCTTTATCCCTTTAGTAGCTATGACTTGGATCCACCTCCCCATCCTGACACTCTCAGATCTCTCTCACCTTTCCCAAATTAATTCCAGAGTGCATGAATGGTAGACAAAACAGGGAAGAAGAAAGGAGGTTTAATCGTGAAAGCTGTGTCTCCCTTGCTTCCTTCTTTCTCTTTCCAGTGGACACACACACACACACACACACACACACACACACACAGCCCAGAAGCTGTTTCAGAGGTCCCAATGCTGTACCCTGAAACAGACTCTTTGGTTCCTGTCATGTTTCCTCACGATTTTACTTGTTGTTTACAAATTCTGTCAGGAAAAAGAACCTGATTATCTTCCAAAATCTCTGACTTGACTTTGTGTGTGTGTTTTTTTACTCTTTGGCAGAGCTGTGGATTCGTCTTTAATGTCATCTGGTGCCAGTGACAAGACGGGGTGAGTTGACTTGACTGATCTGAGAGGTGAAAGGTATTGGGAGCCTCGATAGGAATAACAGGTTTCCGTAAGAGACTATAAGCGTCTCTAGGTCACCTTCTTTCCTTTTGGCTCTAGGTGGCAAAAAGAAGAAAGAGTCATAAGAGGGTGACTTGTTACTCATAGCTTGTTTGTGACCCTTAGAAACTAGTAGCCAAAACTCTTAGGAAACGATCAGAATGTCTTTGTGTAAGACTCTGCCTGAGCGGGCCAGGGGAGGAGAGAATCCTGTTTGGAGCGAGGAGAAGGCAGCCGTGGACAGGGAGCGGCGGAGCTCTCAGCAGCAAAGAATGGAGCTGATAGTCCTCGGCTCTGTTCCTCACCCTCCAGAGCTCTGCCACCATCTAAAGCCGTATCCCAGACGCCAACCCACCATCATATGGGAGGGAGCCCCTGCCTCAGACCTGCAGTTATTGGAACCCTATCTGAGGATCGGAAAAGACATAGGCGTTCTTTGAAGAGTGAGGATGTGGTGGAGGGGCTTGAGAATCAGGAAATGAGGAGGGGCTGGAGAGATGTGTGCCTAGAAACTGAAGTTGAAGTTTGAACTAAATTCAACCTCAGTGCAATTACACATGAGAGTTAGGTTCAGTAGTAAAGAACTGTACTTCAGTCTTTGTATTTGGCTTTTTTAGGCTTTTTGACAGGCCAAAGATCTTCGTTACACCTATATGAAGCCCTATGTCTAGGGAAGATTGAAATACTCGTTTCCAAATAACTAATATCCAAATAATTTTTTAGAGTTCAACCAGTTTACCAGTTGAAGACTACATGTAACGAATTTCAAACAAAAGTGTAACTCTAGGAAGTCACTTGGAGTCTGATCATCTATGTTTTTAATTCTTTAGAAATGATCCCGATGTATTGACTGAAGTAGTTCATATGAAGCCACCAATCAAAGGTGACGTATGAATTGAGAGAGAGTCAGAGAGAGAAAACGTATATGAATATGGATATACAGAGAGAGCTATCTATCTATCTCTGTATCTACAGCTGATTTTTCTGTCAGTTGAGGCCAAAGACGTTTGTTAGACACGCACGTTACACAGGCCCTTCTCTACACTTATACTCTTTTCCTGAGTCATTTAGCGAGAAGATGCAGACCGCATGTCCTTTACTCCTGAACATTTCAATTTTATTTTTCTACCTTCAGGGACACATAACCACAGCTACAGTGATCAAAATCAGAAAATCTCACTTCCATAACCATAATACAATTACCAAAATTGGAAAAGGAAAGCGTTAGCAGACTATTATTATCTAATTTATAGGCCTTGTTCGGATTTAGCCATCGGCCCCAGAATGTCACTTTGAGAACTTTTATCCGATATCACATCCACGCCAGGCTCATACCTTGAGTCTATTCTTCCCGTCTCTTTAGCTTCCTTCCATTTGGAATGGTTCTTTGGCCTTTCTTGGTCTTTCACGACATTGACGTTTGTAAAGAGTACAGGGCATTTGTTTTGTAGGATGTCCCCCAGTTTAGGTCTGTGTGGTGTTTCCTTGTGATTACACCACGGTATGCATTTTGGCAGGAATAGCACAGAAGTGACGTTGTGTCACGCTTATGTATATCAGGTTCATCCCGCTATTGGTGGATGTTAACTTTGATCCACTTGTTGAGTAGTCACTTGGTTGAGGGGCCTGATTTATTCACTGGCAGGTTACTGTTGTTCCATTTATAATTAATTACGAATTTGGGGGAAGCTACTTTGAGTCTATGTTCCAAGTATCTCAATGTTCAATACCCTGCTCCACATAAAACTTTGATGCACTAGTTTTAGCATCCATTGATGATTCCTGTGTGAATAACATACAGCTATGATGGTTGCAAAACAGTGATTTCTTTCAAACTAAATTGTTCTGTCTGCATTTAATAGCTAACATTCTGTTAGCTGTTAACAGAAGAACTATTCCTACTCACCTATTTGTTTATTATTACTGTGAACTTGTACATTCTTATTCTATTCCGTGAGTTACAATCCATTTCTAAGCTTATTTATTTGATGCTCAAATGGTCCCAGGTTTGGTCAGAGGGAGTTCCTTAAAGCTGGCTCCTATGCCCTTCTTTATTTTTGAAGCCTCTTTTGTTTTTAAGAGCAGTTTTAGGTTCACAGCAAAGTCACGAGGAAGATGCAGACATATCCCGCCTGCCCCCTGCCCCCACACATGCGTCGCCTCCCCTATTATCAACGTCCCCCACCAGAGTGGAACGTTTATGATAGTTGGTGAACCCACATGGGCACATCATAATGACCCCAAGTCCATAGATCACATTACGACTCACTCTTGGTGTTAACGCGTTCTCTGGGTTTGCAGAAACATCTAATGACGTGCATCTGCCATTATAGTATCCTGACGATAGAGTGCTTTCGCTGGCCTTGATGAAATCCTTTGTGCTCCGCCTATTCACCCCTCTCCCCGCCAGCTCCTGGCAGCCATGGCTATTTTCCTGTCTCGCCAATTTTGCCTTTTCCAGAATGTCATATAGTTGGAGTCATACAGTATGCAGCCTTTTCAAATTGGCTTCTTTCGCTAAGGAACCTGCATTTAAGGTTCTCCCATTTCTTTTCATGGCTTGATAGCTCATTTCTTTTTAGCACTGACTAATAACCCACGACTGGCTATACCATAGTTTACTTATCCGTTCATCTATGAAGGACATCTTGGTTGCTTCCAGTATTTGGCAGTGATCATTCACGCTCCCGCCAACATTTGTGTGTAGGTTTTCGTGTGGATGTAAGTTTCCACCTCCTTCGAGTAAATACCAAGGAGCACGATCGCTGCCTCGTACGTTAAGGGTGTGTTTGGCTTTCTAAGAAACCGCCGACTGTCTTCCAGAGTGGCTGTGCCAGTTTGCATTGCCAGCAATAACGAATGAGTGTTTCTCTTGCTCCACGCCGTTGTCGGCATTTTCTGTTGTCGATGTCCGGATTTTGACTATCCTAATAGGTGTGTAGTGGTATCTCATGGTTGTTTCGATTTGCATTTCCCGGATGACACGTGATGAGGAGCACCTTCTCGTATGCTCATTTGCCATCTGTATATCCTCTTTGGTGATGTGTCTCTTAAGGTGTTTGGCCCATTTTTTACTCAGGTGGTTTGTTTTCTTATTGTTGAGTTTTAAGAGTTCTTTGTATATCTGGGATAAGAGTCCTTTATCAAATATGGCTTTTGCAAATATTTTCTCCCAGTCTGTGGCTCGTCTTCTCATTCTCTTGACATTGTCTTTTGCAGAGCAGCAGGTTTTAATATTAATGAAGTCCAGCTTATCAATTATTTCTTTAATGGTCTTGATTTTGGTGTTGTATCTAAAAAGTCATTTTTATAAAAAGGTCATCTAGGTTTTCTCCTGTGTTATCCTCTTCTAGGAGTTTCATAGTTTTGCATTTTACATTTAGGTCTGTAATGCATTTTGAGTTCCCTTTTGTAAAGGTGTAAGGTCTACGTATAGGTTCATTGTTTTGCATGTGGAAGTCCAGTTCTTCCTGCACAGTTTGTTGAAAAGACTGTCTTTGCTCCATTGTATTTCCTGTGCTCCCTTGTCAAAGATCAGTTGACTGTATTGATGGGGGTCTATTTCTGGGCTCTCTGTTCCGTTCCTTTGGTCCATCTGTCTGTTCTTTCAGCAATACCAATACTGTCTTGATTACTGTCGCCTTATAGTAAATCCTGAAGTTGGGTGGTGTCAGTCTTCCTGCTTTCTTCTTCTTCAATGTTATGTTGGCCCTGCTGGGTCTCTTGCCTCTTCCTATAACCTTTAGAATCGGTTTGTTGATATCCCAAAATAACTTGCTGGGATCCTTCTTAGGGTTGCACTGAGAGTATAAATCAAGTTGAGAAGCACTGACGTCTTGACACTGTTGAGTCTTCCTACCCGTCAACATAGAATCTCTCTCCACTTGTTTAGTCCTTTGATTCCATTCGTGAGAATTTTGTAGTTTTCTTTGTATAGCTCTTGGGGATATTTTCTTAGATTTATACCGAAGTATTTCTTTCTTTCTTTGTTTTTTTTTTTTTTGGTGCTAATGTAAATGGTGGTGTGGTTTTGCTTTGAAATTCCGCTTGATCATTGCTGGTGTCTAGGAGAGTGATTGACTTCTGTATGTTAACCTTGTGTCCTGCAACCCTGCTCTAGTGGCTTGTTTGTCTCGGGGGGAGGGCTGTGTTTTTGTTTTGTTTTGTTTTTCTTGCAAAGTCTTTTGGATTTTCTACACAGACGATCTTGTCACCTGCGAACAAGGACAGTTTCATTGTTTCCTTCTCAATATGTATACCTTTTATTTCCTTTTCTTGTCTTCTGCACTAGCCAGAACTTACTAGTAGAATGTTGAAAAGGAGTGGTGGTGGGGGGTTATCCTTGCTTTGTTCCTGATCTTAGTGGGAAACTTTGAGTTTCTCACCATTAAGTTGACAGTAGCTGTAGGTTTTTTGTAGCTATTCTTTATCAAGTTGAGAAAGATCCCCTCTATTCCCCGTTTACTGAGATTTTTTTATCGTGAATGGGTGTTGGATTTTGTCGGATGCTTTTCCTGCATCTATTGATATGATCCTGTGATTTGTTGATGTGTTAGGTTACATTAATTGATTTTTGGAAGTTGAACCAGCCTTGCATACCTGGCATAAATCAACTTGGTTGTGGTTTACCATTCTTTGTGTACGTTGTTGGCTTCGACTTGCTAACATTTTGTTGAGAGGGTTTGCATCTATGTTCATGAGAGAGACTGGTCTGTGGTTTTTCTTTTCTAATGTTTGTGTCTCGTTTTAGTATTATCATAATGGTAGCCTCACAGAATGAGTTAGGAAGTATTCCCTCTGCTTCTCTGCTCTGAAAGAGATGATGGAGAATCAGTATGATTTCTTCTTTAAATGCCTGGTAGAATTCACTAGTGAACCCATGTGGCCTGGTGCTTTCTGTTTGGGGAGGTCATTAATTGTTGATTCAACTTCTCGAATAGACATAGGCCTACTCAGAGCGTCCATTTCTTCTTGGTGAGTTTTGGCACTTTGTGTCTTTGAAGGAATTGGCCCATTTCATCTAGGTTATCGAGTTTGTGCACATAGCATTGTTCCTAGTGTTCCTTTATCATCTGTGTAGTGTCAGTGGCATCTATCGTGATATTCTCTTTTCTATTTCTGATATTAGTAATTTGAGTCCTCTCTCTTCTCTTCTTTATCCCTTTAGTAGCTATGACTTGGATCCACCTCCCCATCCTGACACTCTCAGATCTCTCTCACCTTTCCCAAATTAATTCCAGAGTGCATGAATGGTAGACAAAACAGGGAAGAAGAAAGGAGGTTTAATCGTGAAAGCTGTGTCTCCCTTGCTTCCTTCTTTCTCTTTCCAGTGGACACACACACACACACACACACACAAACACACAGCCCAGAAGCTGTTTCAGAGGTCCCAATGCTGTACCCTGAAACAGACTCTTTGGTTCCTGTCATGTTTCCTCACGATTTTACTTGTTGTTTACAAATTCTGTCAGGAAAAAGAACCTGATTATCTTCCAAAATCTCTGACTTGACTTTGTGTGTGTGTTTTTTTACTCTTTGGCAGAGCTGTGGATTCGTCTTTAATGTCATCTGGTGCCAGTGACAAGACGGGGTGAGTTGACTTGACTGATCTGAGAGGTGAAAGGTATTGGGAGCCTCGATAGGAATAACAGGTTTCCGTAAGAGACTATAAGCGCCTCTAGGTCACCTTCTTTCCTTTTGGCTCTAGGTGGCAAAAAGAAGAAAGAGTCATAAGAGGGTGACTTGTTACTCATAGCTTGTTTGTGACCCTTAGAAACTAGTAGCCAAAACTCTTAGGAAACGATCAGAATGTCTTTGTGTAAGACTCTGCCTGAGCGGGCCAGGGGAGGAGAGAATCCTGTTTGGAGCGAGGAGAAGGCAGCCGTGGACAGGAGCGGCGGAGCTCTCAGCAGCAAAGAATGGAGCTGATAGTCCTCGGCTCTGTTCCTCACCCTCCAGAGCTCTGCCACCATCTAAAGCCGTATCCCAGACGCCAACCCACCATCATATGGGAGGGAGCCCCTGCCTCAGACCTGCAGTTATTGGAACCCTATCTGAGGATCGGAAAAGACATAGGCGTTCTTTGAAGAGTGAGGATGTGGTGGAGGGGCTTGAGAATCAGGAAATGAGGAGGGGCTGGAGAGATGTGTGCCTAGAAACTGAAGTTGAAGTTTGAACTAAATTCAACCTCAGTGCAATTACACATGAGAGTTAGGTTCAGTAGTAAAGAACTGTACTTCAGTCTTTGTATTTGGCTTTTTTAGGCTTTTTGACAGGCCAAAGATCTTCGTTACACCTATATGAAGCCCTATGTCTAGGGAAGATTGAAATACTCGTTTCCAAATAACTAATATCCAAATAATTTTTTAGAGTTCAACCAGTTTACCAGTTGAAGACTACATGTAACGAATTTCAAACAAAAGTGTAACTCTAGGAAGTCACTTGGAGTCTGATCATCTATGTTTTTAATTCTTTAGAAATGATCCCGATGTATTGACTGAAGTAGTGTGCGATGAAGCCACCAATCAAAGGTGACGTATGAATTGAGAGAGAGTCAGAGAGAGAAAACGTATATGAATATGGATATACAGAGAGAGCTATCTATCTATCTCTGTATCTACAGCTGATTTTTCTGTCAGTTGAGGCCAAAGACGTTTGTTAGACACGCACGTTACACAGGCCCTTCTCTACACTTATACTCTTTTCCTGAGTCATTTGCGAGAAGATGCAGACCGCATGTCCTTTACTCCTGAACATTTCAATTTTATTTTTCTACCTTCAGGGACACATAACCACAGCTACAGTGATCAAAATCAGAAAATCTCACTTCCATAACCATAATACAATTACCAAAATTGGAAAAGGAAAGCGTTAGCAGACTATTATTATCTAATTTATAGGCCTTGTTCGGATTTAGCCATCGGCCCCCAGAATGTCACTTTTAGAACTTTTATCCGATATCACATCCACGCCAGGCTCATACCTTGAGTCTATTCTTCCCGTCTCTTTAGCTTCCTTCCATTTGGAATGGTTCTTTGGCCTTTCTTGGTCTTTCACGACATTGACGCTTGTAAAGAGTGCAGGGCATTTGTTTTGTAGGATGTCCCCCAGTTTAGGTCTGTGTGGTGTTTCCTTGTGATTACACCACGGTATGCATTTTGGCAGGAATAGCACAGAAGTGACGTTGTGTCACGCTTATGTATATCAGGTTCATCCCGCTATTGGTGGATGTTAACTTTGATCCACTTGTTGAGTAGTCACTTGGTTGAGGGGCCTGATTTATTCACTGGCAGGTTACTGTTGTTCCATTTATAATTAATTACGAATTTGGGGGAAGCTACTTTGAGTCTATGTTCCAAGTATCTCAATGTTCAATACCCTGCTCCACATAAAACTTTGATGCACTAGTTTTAGCATCCATTGATGATTCCTGTGTGAATAACATACAGCTATGATGGTTGCAAAACAGTGATTTCTTTCAAACTAAATTGTTCTGTCTGCATTTAATAGCTAACATTCTGTTAGCTGTTAACAGAAGAACTATTCCTACTCACCTATTTGTTTATTATTACTGTGAACTTGTACATTCTTATTCTATTCCGTGAGTTACAATCCATTTCTAAGCTTATTTATTTGATGCTCAAATGGTCCCAGGTTTGGTCAGAGGGAGTTCCTTAAAGCTGGCTCCTATGCCCTTCTTTATTTTTGAAGCCTCTTTTGTTTTTAAGAGCAGTTTTAGGTTCACAGCAAAGTCACGAGGAAGATGCAGACATATCCCGCCTGCCCCCTGCCCCCACACATGCGTCGCCTCCCCTATTATCAACGTCCCCCACCAGAGTGGAACGTTTATGATAGTTGGTGAACCCACATGGGCACATCATAATGACCGACACTCCATAGTTCACATTACGACTCACTCTTGGTGTTAACGCGTTCTCTGGGTTTGCAGAAACGTCTAATGACGTGCATCTGCCATTATAGTATCCTGACGATAGAGTGCTTTCGCTGGCCTTGATGAAATCCTTTGTGCTCCGCCTATTCACCCCTCTCCCCGCCAGCTCCTGGCAGCCATGGCTATTTTCCTGTCTCGCCAATTTTGCCTTTTCCAGAATGTCATATAGTTGGAGTCATACAGTATGCAGCCTTTTCAAATTGGCTTCTTTCGCTAAGGAACCTGCATTTAAGGTTCTCCCATTTCTTTTCATGGCTTGATAGCTCATTTCTTTTTAGCACTGACTAATAACCCACGACTGGATATACCATAGTTTACTTATCCGTTCATCTATGAAGGACATCTTGGTTGCTTCCAGTATTTGGCAGTGATGAATAAAGCTGCCGTCAACATTTGTGTGCAGGTTTTCGTGTGGATGTAAGTTTTCAACTCCTTCGAGTAAATACCAAGGAGCACGATCGCTGGCTCGTACGTTAAGGGTGTGTTTGGCTTTCTAAGAAACCGCTCGACTGTCTTCCAGAGTGGCTGTGCCAGTTTGCATTGCCAGCAATAACGAATGAGTGTTTCTCTTGCTCCACGTCGTTGTCGGCATTTTCTGTTGTCGATGCTCCGGATTTTGACTATCCTAATAGGTGTGTAGTGGTATCTCATGGTTGTTTCGATTTGCATTTCCCGGATGACACGTGATGAGGAGCACCTTCTCGTATGCTCATTTGCCATCTGTATATCCTCTTTGGTGATGTGTCTCTTAAGGTGTTTGGCCCATTTTTACTCAGGTGGTTTGTTTTCTTATTGTTGAGTTTTAAGAGTTCTTTGTATATCTGGGATAAGAGTCCTTTATCAAATATGGCTTTTGCAAATATTTTCTCCCAGTCTGTGGCTCGTCTTCTCATTCTCTTGACATTGTCTTTTGCAGAGCAGCAGGTTTTAATATTAATGAAGTCCAGCTTATCAATTATTTCTTTAATGGTCTTGATTTTGGTGTTGTATCTAAAAGTCATTTTTATAAAAAGGTCATCTAGGTTTTCTCCTGTGTTATCCTCTTCTAGGAGTTTCATAGTTTTGCATTTTACATTTAGGTCTGTAATGCATTTTGAGTTCCCTTTTGTAAAGGTGTAAGGTCTACGTATAGGTTCATTGTTTTGCATGTGGAAGTCCAGTTCTTCCTGCACAGTTTGTTGAAAAGACTGTCTTTGCTCCATTGTATTTCCTGTGCTCCCTTGTCAAAGATCAGTTGACTGTATTGATGGGGGTCTATTTCTGGGCTCTCTGTTCTGTTCCTTTGGTCCATCTGTCTGTTCTTTCAGCAATACCAATACTGTCTTGATTACTGTCGCCTTATAGTAAATCCTGAAGTTGGGTGGTGTCAGTCTTCCTGCTTTCTTCTTCTTCAATGTTATGTTGGCCCTGCTGGGTCTCTTGCCTCTTCCTATAACCTTTAGAATCGGTTTGTTGATATCCCAAAATAACTTGCTGGGATCCTTCTTAGGGTTGCACTGAGAGTATAAATCAAGTTGAGAAGCACTGACGTCTTGACACTGTTGAGTCTTCCTACCAGTCAACATAGAATCTCTCTCCACTTGTTTAGTCCTTTGATTCCATTCGTGAGAATTTTGTAGTTTTCTTTGTATAGCTCTTGGGGATATTTTCTTAGATTTATACCGAAGTATTTCTTTCTTTCCTTGTTTTTTTTTTTTTTTTGGTGCTAATGTAAATGGTGGTGTGGTTTTGCTTTGAAATTCCGCTTGATCATTGCTGGTGTCTAGGAGAGTGATTGACTTCTGTATGTTAACCTTGTGTCCTGCAACCCTGCTCTAGTGGCTTGTTTGTCTCGGGGGGAGGGCTGTGTTTTTGTTTTGTTTTGTTTTTCTTGCCAAGTCTTTTGGATTTTCTACACAGACGATCTTGTCACCTGCGAACAAGGACAGTTTCATTGTTTCCTTCTCAATATGTATACCTTTTATTTCCTTTTCTTGTCTTCTGCACTAGCCAGAACTTACTAGTAGAATGTTGAAAAGGAGTGGTGGTGGGGGGTTATCCTTGCTTTGTTCCTGATCTTAGTGGGAAACTTTGAGTTTCTCACCATTAAGTTGACAGTAGCTGTAGGTTTTTTGTAGCTATTCTTTATCAAGTTGAGAAAGATCCCCTCTATTCCCAGTTTACTGAGATTTTTTTATCGTGAATGGGTGTTGGATTTTGTCGGATGCTTTTCCTGCATCTATTGATATGATCCTGTGATTTGTTGATGTGTTAGGTTACATTAATTGATTTTTGGAAGTTGAACCAGCCTTGCATACCTGGCATAAATCAACTTGGTTGTGGTTTACCATTCTTTGTGTACGTTGTTGGCTTCGACTTGCTAACATTTTGTTGAGAGGGTTTGCATCTATGTTCATGAGAGAGACTGGTCTGTGGTTTTCTTTTCTAATGTTTGTGTCTCGTTTTAGTATTATCATAATGGTAGCCTCACAGAATGAGTTAGGAAGTATTCCCTCTGCTTCTCTGCTCTGAAAGAGATGATGGAGAATCAGTATGATTTCTTCTTTAAATGCCTGGTAGAATTCACT
This sequence comes from Ceratotherium simum simum, assembly GCF_057802395.1. NCBI lineage: Eukaryota > Metazoa > Chordata > Mammalia > Perissodactyla > Rhinocerotidae > Ceratotherium > Ceratotherium simum. The sequence continues at coordinate 65,742,864 of NC_141909.1, read as the reverse complement.
AGTGAACCCATGTGGCCTGGTGCTTTCTGTTTGGGGAGGTCATTAATTGTTGATTCAACTTCTCGAATAGACATAGGCCTACTCAGAGCGTCCATTTCTTCTTGGTGAGTTTTGGCACTTTGTGTCTTTGAAGGAATTGGCCCATTTCATCTAGGTTATCGAGTTTGTGCACATAGCATTGTTCCTAGTGTTCCTTTATCATCTGTGTAGTGTCAGTGGCATCTATCGTGATATTCTCTTTTCTATTTCTGATATTAGTAATTTGAGTCCTCTCTCTTCTCTTCTTTATCCCTTTAGTAGCTATGACTTGGATCCACCTCCCCATCCTGACACTCTCAGATCTCTCTCACCTTTCCCAAATTAATTCCAGAGTGCATGAATGGTAGACAAAACAGGGAAGAAGAAAGGAGGTTTAATCGTGAAAGCTGTGTCTCCCTTGCTTCCTTCTTTCTCTTTCCAGTGGACACACACACACACACACACACACAAACACACAGCCCAGAAGCTGTTTCAGAGGTCCCAATGCTGTACCCTGAAACAGACTCTTTGGTTCCTGTCATGTTTCCTCACGATTTTACTTGTTGTTTACAAATTCTGTCAGGAAAAAGAACCTGATTATCTTCCAAAATCTCTGACTTGACTTTGTGTGTGTGTTTTTTTACTCTTTGGCAGAGCTGTGGATTCGTCTTTAATGTCATCTGGTGCCAGTGACAAGACGGGGTGAGTTGACTTGACTGATCTGAGTGGTGAAAGGTATTGGGAGCCTCGATAGGAATAACAGGTTTCCGTAAGAGACTATAAGCGTCTCTAGGTCACCTTCTTTCCTTTTGGCTCTAGGTGGCAAAAAGAAGAAAGAGTCATAAGAGGGTGACTTGTTACTCATAGCTTGTTTGTGACCCTTAGAAACTAGTAGCCAAAACTCTTAGGAAACGATCAGAATGTCTTTGTGTAAGACTCTGCCTGAGTGGGCCAGGGGAGGAGAGAATCCTGTTTGGAGCGAGGAGAAGGCAGCCGTGGACAGGGAGCGGCGGAGCTCTCAGCAGCAAAGAATGGAGCTGATAGTCCTCGGCTCTGTTCCTCACCCTCCAGAGCTCTGCCACCATCTAAAGCCGTATCCCAGACGCCAACCCACCATCATATGGGAGGGAGCCCCTGCCTCGGACCTGCAGTTATTGGAACCCTATCTGAGGATCGGAAAAGACATAGGCGTTCTTTGAAGAGTGAGGATGTGGTGGAGGGGCTTGAGAATCAGGAAATGAGGAGCGGCTGGAGAGATGTGTGCCTAGAAACTGAAGTTGAAGTTTGAACTAAATTCAACCTCAGTGCAATTACACATGAGAGTTAGGTTCAGTAGTAAAGAACTGTACTTCAGTCTTTGTATTTGGCTTTTTTAGGCTTTTTGACAGGCCAAAGATCTTCGTTACACCTATATGAAGCCCTATGTCTAGGGAAGATTGAAATACTCGTTTCCAAATAACTAATATCCAAATAATTTTTTAGAGTTCAACCAGTTTACCAGTTGAAGACTACATGTAACGAATTTCAAACAAAAGTGTAACTCTAGGAAGTCACTTGGAGTCTGATCATCTATGTTTTTAATTCTTTAGAAATGATCCCGATGTATTGACTGAAGTAGTCTGCGATGAAGCCACCAATCAAAGGTGACGTATGAATTGAGAGAGAGTCAGAGAGAGAAAACGTATATGAATATGGATATACAGAGAGAGCTATCTATCTATCTCTGTATCTACAGCTGATTTTTCTGTCAGTTGAGGCCAAAGACGTTTGTTAGACACGCACGTTACACAGGCCCTTCTCTACACTTATACTCTTTTCCTGAGTCATTTGCGAGAAGATGCAGACCGCATGTCCTTTACTCCTGAACATTTCAATTTTATTTTTCTACCTTCAGGGACACATAACCACAGCTACAGTGATCAAAATCAGAAAATCTCACTTCCATAACCATAATACAATTACCAAAATTGGAAAAGGAAAGCGTTAGCAGACTATTATTATCTAATTTATAGGCCTTGTTCGGATTTAGCCATCGGCCCCCAGAATGTCACTTTTAGAACTTTTATCCGATATCACATCCACGCCAGGCTCATACCTTGAGTCTATTCTTCCCGTCTCTTTAGCTTCCTTCCATTTGGAATGGTTCTTTGGCCTTTCTTGGTCTTTCCAGGACATTGCCGTTTGTAAAGAGTACAGGGCATTTGTTTTGTAGGATGTCCCCCAGTTTAGGTCTGTGTGGTGTTTCCTTGTGATTACACCACGGTATGCATTTTGGCAGGAATAGCACAGAAGTGACGTTGTGTCACGTTTGCGGTATATCAGGTTCATCCCGCTATTGGTGGATGTTAACTTTGATCCACTTGTTGAGTAGTCACTTGGTTGAGGGCCCTGATTTATTCACTGGCAGGTTACTGTTGTTCCATTTATAATTAATTACGAATTTGGGGGAAGCTACTTTGAGTCTATGTTCCAAGTATCTCAATGTTCAATACCCTGCTCCACATAAAACTTTGATGCACTAGTTTTAGCATCCATTGATGATTCCTGTGTGAATAACATACAGCTATGATGGTTGCAAAACAGTGATTTCTTTCAAACTAAATTGTTCTGTCTGCATTTAATAGCTAACATTCTGTTAGCTGTTAACAGAAGAACTATTCCTACTCACCTATTTGTTTATTATTACTGTGAACTTGTACATTCTTATTCTATTCCGTGAGTTACAATCCATTTCTAAGCTTATTTATTTGATGCTCAAATGGTCCCAGGTTTGGTCAGAGGGAGTTCCTTAAAGCTGGCTCCTATGCCCTTCTTTATTTTTGAAGCCTCTTTTGTTTTTAAGAGCAGTTTTAGGTTCACAGCAAAGTCACGAGGAAGATGCAGACATATCCCGCCTGCCCCCTGCCCCCACACATGCGTCGCCTCCCCTATTATCAACGTCCCCCACCAGAGTGGAACGTTTATGATAGTTGGTGAACCCACATGGGCACATCATAATGACCCGAAGTCCATAGTTCACATTACGACTCACTCTTGGTGTTAACGCGTTCTCTGGGTTTGCAGAAACGTCTAATGACGTGCATCTGCCATTATAGTATCCTGACGATAGAGTGCTTTCGCTGGCCTTGATGAAATCCTTTGTGCTCCGCCTATTCACCCCTCTCCCCGCCAGCTCCTGGCAGCCATGGCTATTTTCCTGTCTCGCCAATTTTGCCTTTTCCAGAATGTCATATAGTTGGAGTCATACAGTATGCAGCCTTTTCAAATTGGCTTCTTTCGCTAAGGAACCTGCATTTAAGGTTCTCCCATTTCTTTTCATGGCTTGATAGCTCATTTCTTTTTAGCACTGACTAATAACCCACGACTGGATATACCATAGTTTACTTATCCGTTCATCTATGAAGGACATCTTGGTTGCTTCCAGTATTTGGCAGTGATGAATAAAGCTGCCGTCAACATTTGTGTGCAGGTTTTCGTGTGGATGTAAGTTTTCAACTCCTTGAGTAAATACCAAGGAGCACGATCGCTGGCTCGTACGTTAAGGGTGTGTTTGGCTTTCTAAGAAACCGCTCGACTGTCTTCCAGAGTGGCTGTGCCAGTTTGCATTGCCAGCAATAACGAATGAGTGTTTCTCTTGCTCCACGTCGTTGTCGGCATTTTCTGTTGTCGATGCTCCGGATTTTGACTATCCTAATAGGTGTGTAGTGGTATCTCATGGTTGTTTCGATTTGCATTTCCCGGATGACACGTGATGAGGAGCACCTTCTCGTATGCTCATTTGCCATCTGTATATCCTCTTTGGTGATGTGTCTCTTAAGGTGTTTGGCCCATTTTTTACTCAGGTGGTTTGTTTTCTTATTGTTGAGTTTTAAGAGTTCTTTGTATATCTGGGATAAGAGTCCTTTATCAAATATGGCTTTTGCAAATATTTTCTCCCAGTCTGTGGCTCGTCTTCTCATTCTCTTGACATTGTCTTTTGCAGAGCAGCAGGTTTTAATATTAATGAAGTCCAGCTTATCAATTATTTCTTTAATGGTCTTGATTTTGGTGTTGTATCTAAAAGTCATTTTTATAAAAAGGTCATCTAGGTTTTCTCCTGTGTTATCCTCTTCTAGGAGTTTCATAGTTTTGCATTTTACATTTAGGTCTGTAATGCATTTTGAGTTCCCTTTTGTAAAGGTGTAAGGTCTACGTATAGGTTCATTGTTTTGCATGTGGAAGTCCAGTTCTTCCTGCACAGTTTGTTGAAAAGACTGTCTTTGCTCCATTGTATTTCCTGTGCTCCCTTGTCAAAGATCAGTTGACTGTATTGATGGGGGTCTATTTCTGGGCTCTCTGTTCTGTTCCTTTGGTCCATCTGTCTGTTCTTTCAGCAATACCAATACTGTCTTGATTACTGTCGCCTTATAGTAAATCCTGAAGTTGGGTGGTGTCAGTCTTCCTGCTTTCTTCTTCTTCAATGTTATGTTGGCCCTGCTGGGTCTCTTGCCTCTTCCTATAACCTTTAGAATCGGTTTGTTGATATCCCAAAATAACTTGCTGGGATCCTTCTTAGGGTTGCGCTGAGAGTATAAATCAAGTTGAGAAGCACTGACGTCTAGACACTGTTGAGTCTTCCTACCAGTCAACATAGAATCTCTCTCCACTTGTTTAGTCCTTTGATTCCATTCGTGAGAATTTTGTAGTTTTCTTTGTATAGCTCTTGGGGATATTTTCTTAGATTTATACCGAAGTATTTCTTTCTTTCCTTGTTTTTTTTTTTTTGGTGCTAATGTAAATGGTGGTGTGGTTTTGCTTTGAAATTCCGCTTGATCATTGCTGGTGTCTAGGAGAGTGATTGACTTCTGTATGTTAACCTTGTGTCCTGCAACCCTGCTCTAGTGGCTTGTTTGTCTCGGGGGGAGGGCTGTGTTTTTGTTTTGTTTCGTTTTTCTTGCCAAGTCTTTTGGATTTTCTACACAGACGATCTTGTCACCTGCGAACAAGGACAGTTTCATTGTTTCCTTCTCAATATGTATACCTTTTATTTCCTTTTCTTGTCTTCTGCACTAGCCAGAACTTACTAGTAGAATGTTGAAAAGGAGTGGTGGTGGGGGGTTATCCTTGCTTTGTTCCTGATCTTAGTGGGAAACTTTGAGTTTCTCACCATTAAGTTGACAGTAGCTGTAGGTTTTTTGTAGCTATTCTTTATCAAGTTGAGAAAGATCCCCTCTATTCCCCGTTTACTGAGATTTTTATCGTGAATGGGTGTTGGATTTTGTCGGATGCTTTTCCTGCATCTATTGATATGATCCTGTGATTTGTTGATGTGTTAGGTTACATTAATTGATTTTTGGAAGTTGAACCAGCCTTGCATACCTGGCATAAATCAACTTGGTTGTGGTTTACCATTCTTTGTGTACGTTGTTGGCTTCGACTTGCTAACATTTTGTTGAGAGGGTTTGCATCTATGTTCATGAGAGAGACTGGTCTGTGGTTTTCTTTTCTAATGTTTGTGTCTCGTTTTAGTATTATCATAATGGTAGCCTCACAGAATGAGTTAGGAAGTATTCCCTCTGCTTCTCTGCTCTGAAAGAGATGATGGAGAATCAGTATGATTTCTTCTTTAAATGCCTGGTAGAATTCACTAGTGAACCCATGTGGCCTGGTGCTTTCTGTTTGGGGAGGTCATTAATTGTTGATTCAACTTCTCGAATAGACATAGGCCTACTCAGAGCGTCCATTTCTTCTTGGTGAGTTTTGGCACTTTGTGTCTTTGAAGGAATTGGCCCATTTCATCTAGGTTATCGAGTTTGTGCACATAGCATTGTTCCTAGTGTTCCTTTATCATCTGTGTAGTGTCAGTGGCATCTATCGTGATATTCTCTTTTCTATTTCTGATATTAGTAATTTGAGTCCTCTCTCTTCTCTTCTTTATCCCTTTAGTAGCTATGACTTGGATCCACCTCCCCATCCTGACACTCTCAGATCTCTCTCACCTTTCCCAAATTAATTCCAGAGTGCATGAATGGTAGACAAAACAGGGAAGAAGAAAGGAGGTTTAATCGTGAAAGCTGTGTCTCCCTTGCTTCCTTCTTTCTCTTTCCAGTGGACACACACACACACACACACACACACACACAGCCCAGAAGCTGTTTCAGAGGTCCCAATGCTGTACCCTGAAACAGACTCTTTGGTTCCTGTCATGTTTCCTCACGATTTTACTTGTTGTTTACAAATTCTGTCAGGAAAAAGAACCTGATTATCTTCCAAAATCTCTGACTTGACTTTGTGTGTGTGTTTTTTTACTCTTTGGCAGAGCTGTGGATTCGTCTTTAATGTCATCTGGTGCCAGTGACAAGACGGGGTGAGTTGACTTGACTGATCTGAGAGGTGAAAGGTATTGGGAGCCTCGATAGGAATAACAGGTTTCCGTAAGAGACTATAAGCGTCTCTAGGTCACCTTCTTTCCTTTTGGCTCTAGGTGGCAAAAAGAAGAAAGAGTCATAAGAGGGTGACTTGTTACTCATAGCTTGTTTGTGACCCTTAGAAACTAGTAGCCAAAACTCTTAGGAAGCTTGATCAGAATGTCTTTGTGTAAGACTCTGCCTGAGCGGGCCAGGGAGGAGAGAATCCTGTTTGGAGGCGAGGAGAAGGCAGCCGTGGACAGGGGCGGCGGAGCTCTCTGCACCAAAGGATGGAGCTGATAGTCCTCGGCTCTGTTCCTCACCCTCCAGAGCTCTGCCACCATCTAAAGCCGTATCCCAGCCGCCAACCCACCATCATATGGGAGGGAGCCCCTGCCTCAGACCTGCAGTTATTGGAACCCTATCTGAGGATCGGAAAAGACATAGGCGTTCTTTGAAGAGTGAGGATGTGGTGGAGGGGCTTGAGAATCAGGAAATGAGGAGGGGCTGGAGAGATGTGTGCCTAGAAACTGAAGTTGAAGTTTGAACTAAATTCAACCTCAGTGCAATTACACATGAGAGTTAGGTTCAGTAGTAAAGAACTGTACTTCAGTCTTTGTATTTGGCTTTTTTAGGCTTTTTGACAGGCCAAAGATCTTCGTTACACCTATATGAAGCCCTATGTCTAGGGAAGATTGAAATACTCGTTTCCAAATAACTAATATCCAAATAATTTTTTAGAGTTCAACCAGTTTACCAGTTGAAGACTACATGTAAGCAATTTCAAACAAAAGTGTAACTCTAGGAAGTCACTTGGAGTCTGATCATCTATGTTTTTAATTCTTTAGAAATGATCCCGATGTATTGACTGAAGTAGTCTGCGATGAAGCCACCAATCAAAGGTGACGTATGAATTGAGAGAGAGTCAGAGAGAGAAAACGTATATGAATATGGATATACAGAGAGAGCTATCTATCTATCTCTGTATCTACAGCTGATTTTTCTGTCAGTTGAGGCCAAAGGCGTTTGTTAGACACGCACGTTACACAGGCCCTTCTCTACACTTATACTCTTTTCCTGAGTCATTTGCGAGAAGATGCAGACCGCATGTCCTTTACTCCTGAACATTTCAATTTTATTTTTCTACCTTCAGGGACACATAACCACAGCTACAGTGATCAAAATCAGAAAATCTCACTTCCATAACCATAATACAATTACCAAAATTGGAAAAGGAAAGCGTTAGCAGACTATTATTATCTAATTTATAGGCCTTGTTCGGATTTAGCCATCGGCCCCCAGAATGTCACTTTTAGAACTTTTATCCGATATCACATCCACGCCAGGCTCATACCTTGAGTCTATTCTTCCCGTCTCTTTAGCTTCCTTCCATTTGGAATGGTTCTTTGGCCTTTCTTGGTCTTTCACGACATTGACGTTTGTAAAGAGTACAGGGCATTTGTTTTGTAGGATGTCCCCCAGTTTAGGTCTGTGTGGTGTTTCCTTGTGATTACACCACGGTATGCATTTTGGCAGGAATAGCACAGAAGTGACGTTGTGTCACGTTTGCGGTATATCAGGTTCATCCCGCTATTGGTGGATGTTAACTTTGATCCACTTGTTGAGTAGTCACTTGGTTGAGGGGCCTGATTTATTCACTGGCAGGTTACTGTTGTTCCATTTATAATTAATTACGAATTTGGGGGAAGCTACTTTGAGTCTATGTTCCAAGTATCTCAATGTTCAATACCCTGCTCCACATAAAACTTTGATGCACTAGTTTTAGCATCCATTGATGATTCCTGTGTGAATAACATACAGCTATGATGGTTGCAAAACAGTGATTTCTTTCAAACTAAATTGTTCTGTCTGCATTTAATAGCTAACATTCTGTTAGCTGTTAACAGAAGAACTATTCCTACTCACCTATTTGTTTATTATTACTGTGAACTTGTACATTCTTATTCTATTCCGTGAGTTACAATCCATTTCTAAGCTTATTTATTTGATGCTCAAATGGTCCCAGGTTTGGTCAGAGGAGTTCCTTAAAGCTGGCTCCTATGCCCTTCTTTATTTTTGAAGCCTCTTTTGTTTTTAAGAGCAGTTTTAGGTTCACAGCAAAGTCACGAGGAAGATGCAGACATATCCCGCCTGCCCCTGCCCCCACACATGCGTCGCCTCCTATTATCAACGTCCCCCACCAGAGTGGAACGTTTATGATAGTTGGTGAACCCACATGGGCACATCATAATGACCCGAAGTCCATAGTTCACATTACGACTCACTCTTGGTGTTAACGCGTTCTCTGGGTTTGCAGAAACGTGTAATGACGTGCATCTGCCATTATAGTATCCTGACGATAGAGTGCTTTCGCTGGCCTTGATGAAATCCTTTGTGCTCCGCCTATTCACCCCTCTCCCCGCCAGCTCCTGGCAGCCATGGCTATTTTCCTGTCTCGCCAATTTTGCCTTTTCCAGAATGTCATATAGTTGGAGTCATACAGTATGCAGCCTTTTCAAATTGGCTTCTTTCGCTAAGGAACCTGCATTTAAGGTTCTCCCATTTCTTTTCATGGCTTGATAGCTCATTTCTTTTTAGCACTGACTAATAACCCACGACTGGATATACCATAGTTTACTTATCCGTTCATCTATGAAGGACATCTTGGTTGCTTCCAGTATTTGGCAGTGATGAATAAAGCTGCCGTCAACATTTGTGTGCAGGTTTTCGTGTGGATGTAAGTTTTCAACTCCTTGAGTAAATACCAAGGAGCACGATCGCTGGCTCGTACGTTAAGGGTGTGTTTGGCTTTCTAAGAAACCGCTCGACTGTCTTCCAGAGTGGCTGTGCCAGTTTGCATTGCCAGCAATAACGAATGAGTGTTTCTCTTGCTCCACGTCGTTGTCGGCATTTTCTGTTGTCGATGCTCCGGATTTTGACTATCCTAATAGGTGTGTAGTGGTATCTCATGGTTGTTTCGATTTGCATTTCCCGGATGACACGTGATGAGGAGCACCTTCTCGTATGCTCATTTGCCATCTGTATATCCTCTTTGGTGATGTGTCTCTTAAGGTGTTTGGCCCATTTTTTACTCAGGTGGTTTGTTTTCTTATTGTTGAGTTTTAAGAGTTCTTTGTATATCTGGGATAAGAGTCCTTTATCAAATATGGCTTTTGCAAATATTTTCTCCCAGTCTGTGGCTCGTCTTCTCATTCTCTTGACATTGTCTTTTGCAGAGCAGCAGGTTTTAATATTAATGAAGTCCAGCTTATCAATTATTTCTTTAATGGTCTTGATTTTGGTGTTGTATCTAAAAAGTCATTTTTATAAAAAGGTCATCTAGGTTTTCTCCTGTGTTATCCTCTTCTAGGAGTTTCATAGTTTTGCATTTTACATTTAGGTCTGTAATGCATTTTGAGTTCCCTTTTGTAAAGGTGTAAGGTCTACGTATAGGTTCATTGTTTTGCATGTGGAAGTCCAGTTCTTCCTGCACAGTTTGTTGAAAAGACTGTCTTTGCTCCATTGTATTTCCTGTGCTCCCTTGTCAAAGATCAGTTGACTGTATTGATGGGGGTCTATTTCTGGGCTCTCTGTTCTGTTCCTTTGGTCCATCTGTCTGTTCTTTCAGCAATACCAATACTGTCTTGATTACTGTCGCCTTATAGTAAATCCTGAAGTTGGGTGGTGTCAGTCTTCCTGCTTTCTTCTTCTTCAATGTTATGTTGGCCCTGCTGGGTCTCTTGCCTCTTCCTATAACCTTTAGAATCGGTTTGTTGATATCCCAAAATAACTTGCTGGGATCCTTCTTAGGGTTGCACTGAGAGTATAAATCAAGTTGAGAAGCACTGACGTCTTGACACTGTTGAGTCTTCCTACCAGTCAACATAGAATCTCTCTCCACTTGTTTAGTCCTTTGATTCCATTCGTGAGAATTTTGTAGTTTTCTTTGTATAGCTCTTGGGGATATTTTCTTAGATTTATACCGAAGTATTTCTTTCTTTCCTTGTTTTTTTTTTTTTTTGGTGCTAATGTAAATGGTGGTGTGGTTTTGCTTTGAAATTCCGCTTGATCATTGCTGGTGTCTAGGAGAGTGATTGACTTCTGTATGTTAACCTTGTGTCCTGCAACCCTGCTCTAGTGGCTTGTTTGTCTCGGGGGGAGGGCTGTGTTTTTGTTTTGTTTTGTTTTTCTTGCCAAGTCTTTTGGATTTTCTACACAGACGATCTTGTCACCTGCGAACAAGGACAGTTTCATTGTTTCCTTCTCAATATGTATACCTTTTATTTCCTTTTCTTGTCTTCTGCACTAGCCAGAACTTACTAGTAGAATGTTGAAAAGGAGTGGTGGTGGGGGGTTATCCTTGCTTTGTTCCTGATCTTAGTGGGAAACTTTGAGTTTCTCACCATTAAGTTGACAGTAGCTGTAGGTTTTTTGTAGCTATTCTTTATCAAGTTGAGAAAGATCCCCTCTATTCCCCGTTTACTGAGATTTTTTTATCGTGAATGGGTGTTGGATTTTGTCGGATGCTTTTCCTGCATCTATTGATATGATCCTGTGATTTGTTGATGTGTTAGGTTACATTAATTGATTTTTGGAAGTTGAACCAGCCTTGCATACCTGGCATAAATCAACTTGGTTGTGGTTTACCATTCTTTGTGTACGTTGTTGGCTTCGACTTGCTAACATTTTGTTGAGAGGGTTTGCATCTATGTTCATGAGAGAGACTGGTCTGTGGTTGTTCTTTTCTAATGTTTGTGTCTCGTTTTAGTATTATCATAATGGTAGCCTCACAGAATGAGTTAGGAAGTATTCCCTCTGCTTCTCTGCTCTGAAAGAGATGATGGAGAATCAGTATGATTTCTTCTTTAAATGCCTGGTAGAATTCACTAGTGAACCCATGTGGCCTGGTGCTTTCTGTTTGGGGAGGTCATTAATTGTTGATTCAACTTCTCGAATAGACATAGGCCTACTCAGAGCGTCCATTTCTTCTTGGTGAGTTTTGGCACTTTGTGTCTTTGAAGGAATTGGCCCATTTCATCTAGGTTATCGAGTTTGTGCACATAGCATTGTTCCTAGTGTTCCTTTATCATCTGTGTAGTGTCAGTGGCATCTATCGTGATATTCTCTTTTCTATTTCTGATATTAGTAATTTGAGTCCTCTCTCTTCTCTTCTTTATCCCTTTAGTAGCTATGACTTGGATCCACCTCCCCATCCTGACACTCTCAGATCTCTCTCACCTTTCCCAAATTAATTCCAGAGTGCATGAATGGTAGACAAAACAGGGAAGAAGAAAGGAGGTTTAATCTTGAAAGCTGTGTCTCCCTTGCTTCCTTCTTTCTCTTTCCAGTGGACACACGCACACACACACACACAGCCCAGAAGCTGTTTCAGAGGTCCCAATGCTGTACCCTGAAACAGACTCTTTGGTTCCTGTCATGTTTCCTCACGATTTTACTTGTTGTTTACAAATTCTGTCAGGAAAAAGAACCTGATTATCTTCCAAAATCTCTGACTTGACTTTGTGTGTGTGTTTTTTTACTCTTTGGCAGAGCTGTGGATTCGTCTTTAATGTCATCTGGTGCCAGTGACAAGACGGGGTGAGTTGACTTGACTGATCTGAGAGGTGAAAGGTATTGGGAGCCTCGATAGGAATAACAGGTTTCCGTAAGAGACTATAAGCGTCTCTAGGTCACCTTCTTTCCTTTTGGCTCTAGGTGGCAAAAAGAAGAAAGAGTCATAAGAGGGTGACTTGTTACTCATAGCTTGTTTGTGACCCTTAGAAACTAGTAGCCAAAACTCTTAGGAAACGATCAGAATGTCTTTGTGTAAGACTCTGCCTGAGCGGGCCAGGGGAGGAGAGAATCCTGTTTGGAGCGAGGAGAAGGCAGCCGTGGACAGGGAGCGGCGGAGCTCTCAGCAGCAAAGAATGGAGCTGATAGTCCTCGGCTCTGTTCCTCACCCTCCAGAGCTCTGCCACCATCTAAAGCCGTATCCCAGCCGCCAACCCACCATCATATGGGAGGGAGCCCCTGCCTCAGACCTGCAGTTATTGGAACCCTATCTGAGGATCGGAAAAGACATAGGCGTTCTTTGAAGAGTGAGGATGTGGTGGAGGGGCTTGAGAATCAGGAAATGAGGAGGGGCTGGAGAGATGTGTGCCTAGAAACTGAAGTTGAAGTTTGAACTAAATTCAACCTCAGTGCAATTACACATGAGAGTTAGGTTCAGTAGTAAAGAACTGTACTTCAGTCTTTGTATTTGGCTTTTTTAGGCTTTTTGACAGGCCAAAGATCTTCGTTACACCTATATGAAGCCCTATGTCTAGGGAAGATTGAAATACTCGTTTCCAAATAACTAATATCCAAATAATTTTTTAGAGTTCAACCAGTTTACCAGTTGAAGACTACATGTAACGAATTTCAAACAAAAGTGTAACTCTAGGAAGTCACTTGGAGTCTGATCATCTATGTTTTTAATTCTTTAGAAATGATCCCGATGTATTGACTGAAGTAGTCTGCGATGAAGCCACCAATCAAAGGTGACGTATGAATTGAGAGAGAGTCAGAGAGAGAAAGCGTATATGAATATGGATATACAGAGAGAGCTATCTATCTATCTCTGTATCTACAGCTGATTTTTCTGTCAGTTGAGGCCAAAGGCGGTTGTTTGACACGCCACGTTACACAGGCCCTTCTCTACACTTATACTCTTTTCCTGAGTCATTTGCGAGAAGATGCAGACCGCATGTCCTTTACTCCTGAACATTTCAATTTTATTTTTCTACCTTCAGGGACACATAACCACAGCTACAGTGATCAAAATCAGAAAATCTCACTTCCATAACCATAATACAATTACCAAAATTGGAAAAGGAAAGCGTTAGCAGACTATTATTATCTAATTTATAGGCCTTGTTCGGATTTAGCCATCGGCCCCCAGAATGTCACTTTTAGAACTTTTATCCGATATCACATCCACGCCAGGCTCATACCTTGAGTCTATTCTTCCCGTCTCTTTAGCTTCCTTCCATTTGGAATGGTTCTTTGGCCTTTCTTGGTCTTTCCCGACATTGCCGTTTGTAAAGAGTACAGGGCATTTGTTTTGTAGGATGTCCCCCAGTTTAGGTCTGTGTGGTGTTTCCTTGTGATTACACCACGGTATGCATTTTGGCAGGAATAGCACAGAAGTGACGTTGTGTCACGTTTGCGGTATATCAGGTTCATCCCGCTATTGGTGGATGTTAACTTTGATCCACTTGTTGAGTAGTCACTTGGTTGAGGGGCCTGATTTATTCACTGGCAGGTTACTGTTGTTCCATTTATAATTAATTACGAATTTGGGGGAAGCTACTTTGAGTCTATGTTCCAAGTATCTCAATGTTCAATACCCTGCTCCACATAAAACTTTGATGCACTAGTTTTAGCATCCATTGATGATTCCTGTGTGAATAACATACAGCTATGATGGTTGCAAAACAGTGATTTCTTTCAAACTAAATTGTTCTGTCTGCATTTAATAGCTAACATTCTGTTAGCTGTTAACAGAAGAACTATTCCTACTCACCTATTTGTTTATTATTACTGTGAACTTGTACATTCTTATTCTATTCCGTGAGTTACAATCCATTTCTAAGCTTATTTATTTGATGCTCAAATGGTCCCAGGTTTGGTCAGAGGAGTTCCTTAAAGCTGGCTCCTATGCCCTTCTTTATTTTTGAAGCCTCTTTTGTTTTTAAGAGCAGGTTTAGGGTCACAGCAAAGGCACGGGGAAGGTGCAGACATATCCCGCCTGCCCCCGTCCCCCCCACATGCGTCGCCTCCCTATTATCAACGTCCCCCACCAGAGTGGAACGTTTATGATAGTTGGTGAACCCACATGGGCACATCATAATGACCCGAAGTCCATAGTTCACATTACGACTCACTCTTGGTGTTAACGCGTTCTCTGGGTTTGCAGAAACGTCTAATGACGTGCATCTGCCATTATAGTATCCTGACGATAGAGTGCTTTCGCTGGCCTTGATGAAATCCTTTGTGCTCCGCCTATTCACCCCTCTCCCCGCCAGCTCCTGGCAGCCATGGCTATTTTCCTGTCTCGCCAATTTTGCCTTTTCCAGAATGTCATATAGTTGGAGTCATACAGTATGCAGCCTTTTCAAATTGGCTTCTTTCGCTAAGGAACCTGCATTTAAGGTTCTCCCATTTCTTTTCATGGCTTGATAGCTCATTTCTTTTTAGCACTGACTAATAACCCACGACTGGATATACCATAGTTTACTTATCCGTTCATCTATGAAGGACATCTTGGTTGCTTCCAGTATTTGGCAGTGATGAATAAAGCTGCCGTCAACATTTGTGTGCAGGTTTTCGTGTGGATGTAAGTTTTCAACTCCTTCGAGTAAATACCAAGGAGCACGATCGCTGGCTCGTACGTTAAGGGTGTGTTTGGCTTTCTAAGAAACCGCTCGACTGTCTTCCAGAGTGGCTGTGCCAGTTTGCATTGCCAGCAATAACGAATGAGTGTTTCTCTTGCTCCACGTCGTTGTCGGCATTTTCTGTTGTCGATGCTCGGGATTTTGACTATCCTAATAGGTGTGTAGTGGTATCTCATGGTTGTTTCGATTTGCATTTCCCGGATGACACGTGATGAGGAGCACCTTCTCGTATGCTCATTTGCCATCTGTATATCCTCTTTGGTGATGTGTCTCTTAAGGTGTTTGGCCCATTTTTTACTCAGGTGGTTTGTTTTCTTATTGTTGAGTTTTAAGAGTTCTTTGTATATCTGGGATAAGAGTCCTTTATCAAATATGGCTTTTGCAAATATTTTCTCCCAGTCTGTGGCTCGTCTTCTCATTCTCTTGACATTGTCTTTTGCAGAGCAGCAGGTTTTAATATTAATGAAGTCCAGCTTATCAATTATTTCTTTAATGGTCTTGATTTTGGTGTTGTATCTAAAAAGTCATTTTTATAAAAAGGTCATCTAGGTTTTCTCCTGTGTTATCCTCTTCTAGGAGTTTCATAGTTTTGCATTTTACATTTAGGTCTGTAATGCATTTTGAGTTCCCTTTTGTAAAGGTGTAAGGTCTACGTATAGGTTCATTGTTTTGCATGTGGAAGTCCAGTTCTTCCTGCACAGTTTGTTGAAAAGACTGTCTTTGCTCCATTGTATTTCCTGTGCTCCCTTGTCAAAGATCAGTTGACTGTATTGATGGGGGTCTATTTCTGGGCTCTCTGTTCTGTTCCTTTGGTCCATCTGTCTGTTCTTTCAGCAATACCAATACTGTCTTGATTACTGTCGCCTTATAGTAAATCCTGAAGTTGGGTGGTGTCAGTCTTCCTGCTTTCTTCTTCTTCAATGTTATGTTGGCCCTGCTGGGTCTCTTGCCTCTTCCTATAACCTTTAGAATCGGTTTGTTGATATCCCAAAATAACTTGCTGGGATCCTTCTTAGGGTTGCACTGAGAGTATAAATCAAGTTGAGAAGCACTGACGTCTTGACACTGTTGAGTCTTCCTACCAGTCAACATAGAATCTCTCTCCACTTGTTTAGTCCTTTGATTCCATTCGTGAGAATTTTGTAGTTTTCTTTGTATAGCTCTTGGGGATATTTTCTTAGATTTATACCGAAGTATTTCTTTCTTTCTTTGTTTTTTTTTTTTTTTGGTGCTAATGTAAATGGTGGTGTGGTTTTGCTTTGAAATTCCGCTTGATCATTGCTGGTGTCTAGGAGAGTGATTGACTTCTGTATGTTAACCTTGTGTCCTGCAACCCTGCTCTAGTGGCTTGTTTGTCTCGGGGGGAGGGCTGTGTTTTTGTTTTGTTTTGTTTTTCTTGCAAAGTCTTTTGGATTTTCTACACAGACGATCTTGTCACCTGCGAACAAGGACAGTTTCATTGTTTCCTTCTCAATATGTATACCTTTTATTTCCTTTTCTTGTCTTCTGCACTAGCCAGAACTTACTAGTAGAATGTTGAAAAGGAGTGGTGGTGGGGGGTTATCCTTGCTTTGTTCCTGATCTTAGTGGGAAACTTTGAGTTTCTCACCATTAAGTTGACAGTAGCTGTAGTTTTTTTTAGCTATTGTTTATCAAGTTGAGAAAGATCCCCTCTATTCCCCGTTTACTGAGATTTTTTTATCGTGAATGGGTGTTGGATTTTGTCGGATGCTTTTCCTGCATCTATTGATATGATCCTGTGATTTGTTGATGTGTTAGGTTACATTAATTGATTTTTGGAAGTTGAACCAGCCTTGCATACCTGGCATAAATCAACTTGGTTGTGGTTTACCATTCTTTGTGTACGTTGTTGGCTTCGACTTGCTAACATTTTGTTGAGAGGGTTTGCATCTATGTTCATGAGAGAGACTGTTCTGTGGTTTTTCTTTTCTAATGTTTGTGTCTCGTTTTAGCATTATCATAATGGTAACCTCATAGAATGAGTTAGTAAGTATTCCCTCTGCTTCTCTGCTCTGAAAGAGATGATGGAGAATCAGTATGATTTCTTCTTTAAATGCCTGGTAGAATTCACTAGTGAACTCCTCTGGCCTGGTGCTTTCTGTTTTAGGAGTTCATAATTGTTGATTCAACTTCTCGAATAGACATAGGCCTACTCAGAGCTCCATTCCTTCTTGGTGAGTTTTGGCAGTTTTTGTCTTTGAAGCAATTGTCCCATTTCAGCGGCATCTATCCTGATATTCTCTTTTCTATTTCTGATATTAGTAATTCATGTCCTCTTTCTTCTCTTTTGTATCCCTTTAGTAGCTATAACTTGGATCAACCTCCCCATCCTGACACTCTCAGATCTCTCTCACCTTTCCCAGATTAATTCCAGAGTGTATGAATGGGAGACAAAATGGGGAAGAAGAAACGAGGTTTAATCCTGAAAGCTGTTTCTCCCTTGCTTCCTTCTTTCTCTTTCCAGTGGACACACACACACAAACGCACACGTACACACACACACATAGCCCAGAAGCTGTTTCACAGGTCCCAATGCTTTACCTGAAAGTCAGTCTTCTGTTCCTGTCATGTTTCCTCATGATTTTGCTTGTTGTGTCTTTAAATTCTGTCAGGGGAATAAACCTGAGTATCCTCCAAATCTCTTTCTTTACTTCTGTATATTTTGTGTGTATATATTTTTTAGTCTTTGGCAGAGTTATTGATTCCTGTTTAATGTTCTCTGGCGATGATGACAACACAGGATGGGTTGACTTGTCTGATATGAGTGGCGAAAATTATTGGGAGCATCGATAGCAATAACAGGTTTCCATAAGAAACTATAAGCTTCTCTAGGTAACTTTCTTTCCTTTTTTGTCATGCCATTTTCTTCTACAGTTCTTTATTTGAATCTTTGCTTTTTATTTTCTTCATGTATTGCCTGAGGCCTAGCTTGCTAATCTTTTCAAAGAGCCATATTTTTGTTTTATTACAATGTTCTACATGTTTTATTGTTGTTGTTTTCTAGGTCTTTGTTTTCTGAACTCCTCTGCTGTGTGTTTTGCTTTCTCATTATTTCATTGAGTTTTCCTTGTTGCTCGTTTTTCCATTCTTTTTAGTTAAATGTGTACTTTGTTTGCTTTTAACCTTTGTGATCCCGATTAATGTTTCTAAAGCTATAAATTTTCTTCTAAGTACTGCTTCTCTTTGTTCCACAAATTTTGTCATTTTATTATCCATCAGTAATGACCACGTTTTTCAATTCTCTTCATGATTTAATTTTTAACTTGAGTTAATAAGTTACAAACATGGGATTTTAAATAGCTATCCATATTGCAATATGGTCAGAGAACATCCATATGATATCAATCCTGTTGACGTTATTATAACTTTCTTTATGTCCAAATACATGGTCTGTTTTCATACATGTTACCTGTGTGTCCGCAAACAACGTGTGTTCTGTTTGGTGAAGAGAAATATGATGTTAGTCTGTTGTTGTTCTCTTTGGTCTTTTGGGAAGATTTTCGAATTTTCTCTTCATATCCATAAATCCTTTAAAGCTAATTTCTTACTTCCTTCTTTAACTTCAGGAAATTTTTCTTCATTGTTTTTTGAATATTTCCTCTTCTCTATTTTCTTTTTTCATTTGTCTTGGATGTCTTTGATTTCATTTAATCCAGCCATTAGATATCTTTCTTTACCCTCCATATTACTTGGCTTTTCTTTTGTATGTTCTCTCACTTTATTCTTTTCTACTGTTTTCTGGGACAGTTTCTCAATTTCATCTTCCAACTCTAAAGTAATTTGCTTTTCACATGTATCCATACTATTATTTATCCCAGGAATTAATTCTTTAACAATTATACTTTTTTGTGTGTGTGTGAGGAAGATCAGCCCTGAGCTAACATCCATGACAGTCCTCCTCTTTTTGTTGAGGAAGACCGGCTCTGAGCTAACATCTATTGCCAGTACTCTTCCTTTTTTTCCCCAAAGCCCCAGTAGATAGTTGTATGTCATAGTTGCACATCCTTCTAGTTGCCATATGTGGGACGTGGCTACAGCATGGCCAGAGAAGCGGTGCTTTGGTGTGCGCCTGGGATCCGAACCCAGTCCGCCAGCAGCGGAGCGCGCGCACTTAACCGCTAAGCCACAGGGCTGGCCTACAATTATACTTTTATACCTAAGATTTCCTCTTGAGTTTTTTCCTCATGATTTCTCGTCTTCCCTTGTATCTTTACGTGTATTTCTATGCTTATTTTAAAACTTTGTTCAGGGTGTTCCAGTAGTTCTGCTTCGGATGGTATATGTTGTTGAGTTTGTTGTATTTCTTTTTCAGTAGTTGTACTCCTCACGTATCTAATTGTTTTGATTTGTGAGCTTTCATTACTTGTGGCTATTGGCTACTCTGTCTGGCATCTTGTATTAGAGAAGGGCTAAAAGTTTTCTTGGGACCATCTCAGTCTGTGGTTGTTATCTCAGCATAATTATTAATAGTGTGTCCTTTTTCGCTCTCAAAAGTGTCCTGGCTTTTGTGAGGTGTTATATAGTCACCTTCATTGAAGGCTAGGACATAAAGTGTGTTTTTCTCACTAAGTTTAACATGAAGGGAGGTGATGTATTTGAAATTAAAAATATAGATCACGAGGCCAGCCTGGTGACGTAGTGGTTAGGTTTGCATGTTCCACTTTGGTGGCCCATGGTTCACCGGTTCAGATCCTGGGTGCAGACCTACTCACCACTCATCAAGCCATGCTGAGGTGGCATCCCACAAAGAAGAGCTACAACTCTACCACTATGATACACAACTATGTACTGGGGCTTTGGAAGACAGAAAAATAAAAAGAGGAAGATTGGCAACAGATGTTAGCATAGGGCCAATCTTCCACACACACACACAAAAATATATGGATCAGGTAGGACCTACCCGGTGGCCTAGTGGCTAAGTTCAGCACTCTCTGCTTCGGCAGCCTGGGTTCGGATCCCAAGTGTGGATGTACACCACTCGTCTGTTGGCAGCCATGCTGTGGTGGCAGCCCATATAAAAACAGAATAAAAGAGGGAGATTGGCAACAGATGTTAGCTCAGGGCGAATCTTCCTTAGGAAAAAAAATATGGATCAGGTTATACTGTTGTCACATACTGATTTTTTTTTTTTTGCATAACAATGGTGAAGAGGGCAGGTTGTCTAAAAGCAAGTAATATTTGTGAAATGGTCAATATTCAGCATGATTTTATGAAGTTGACAGATGGGAAGTGCATTTTGCATGTGTTTTATTTTATAGAGGAGGAAATTAAATTGTAGAGAGATTAAATTACCTAATCCAGTGGTTTGGGTGAAAGGGATTCTTGATTTTCAGTGATATAGCCAAATATCTTTTTAGAAATGAACTTGAGAAAAGGAAAAGAAATTCTATTAATCCAACAGTATCAATAGTCGCTTGAAATGTAAATGGTCTAAACATACCAATTAAAAGACAGAGACTAACTTGTTTTGATAACAAAATGAGACCCAACTATATGTTGTCTATAAGAAACTCACTTTAAATATAAAGACACAGGTAGATTAAAAGTAAAAGAATGGAGGGGCCGGCCCCGTGGCTTGGCAGTTAAGTGCGCGCACTGTGCTGCCGGCGGCCCGGGTTCGGATCCCGGGTGCGCACCGACGCACCGCTCCTCTGGCCATGCTGAGGCCGCGTCCCACGTGCAGCAACTGGAAGGATGTGCAGCTATGACAGACAACTATCTGCTGGGGCTTTGGGGGAAAAATAAATAAATAAAATCTTTAAAAAAAAAAAAAAAAGTAAAAGAATGGAGAAAAATATACCATGCTAATGTAATTAAAGCTGTATTAATTTCAGACAGAATAGACTTTAGAGCAAGCAAAATTATTAGAGATTAAGAGGGACATTAAATAACGATAAAGGAGTAATTCTCTAAGAAGACATAATTCTAATGTGTACGCATCTGACAGTAGGACATCAAAATATGTGAGGCAAAAATTGCTAGGACTGCAAAGAGAAATAGACAAATCCAGTATTATAGTTGGAGATTTTAACACCCCTCTATCAATAATTGATAGATCCAGCAGGAAAAAGTCAGTAAGGATATAGTGGCACTGAACAGCACCTTCAATTAACTGAATCTAATTGACACTTACAGAATACTTCATTTAACAAGAGCAGAATACGCATTTTTCTCAAGCTCACATGGAACATTCACCAAGATAGATCACATTCTGGGCCATAAAACACATCTTAACAAATTTAAGAGAATAGGAATCATTCAGAGTATGCTGTTGGACCACAGTGGAATTAAACTAGAAGTCTGTATGAGAAAGATTGCTTGAAAATCCAAAAATACTTGGAGATTAAACAGCACACTTCTCAATAACACATTAGTCAAAGTAGAAGTCTCAAAAGAAATTTTAAAATATTTTGAACTAGGGGCCGGCCCGGTGGCATAGAGGTTAAATTTGCACACTCCACTTTGGCAGCTCAGGGTTCACTGATTTGGATCCCGGGCATGGACCTATGCACCGCTCATCAAGCCATGCTATGGTGGCATCCCATATCCAAAATAGAGGAATATGGGCACAGCTGTTAGCTCAGGGCTAATCTTCCTCAGCAAAAAGAGGAAGATTGGCACTGGATGTTAGCTCAGGGTGAATCTTCCTCACCAAAAAAAAATTTTTTTGAACTAAATTAAAATGAAAATTCAACCTATCAAAATTTGTCAGATGCAGCAAAACCAGTGCTTAGAGGGAAATTTATAACATTGAATGCATATGTTAGAAAACAAGAAAGATCTAAAATCAATAATCTAGGTTTCCAGCTTAGGAAGCTAGAGAAAGAAGAGCAATATAAACTTTTAAAAAGCAGAAGAAAAGAAATAATTAAAAATTAGAGCAGAAATGCATAAAATTGAAAGCGAGAAAACAATAGAGAAAATCAACAAAACCAAAAGCTGTTTCTTTGAAAATATCAGTAAATTGATATCACTCTAGCCAAGCTAACCAGGAAAGAAGTCACAAATTCCTAATATCAGGAATGAAAGAGGGGTTATCATGATTGATCATATGGACATTAAACGGATAATAAAGGAATATTATGAACAACTCTAAGCCCACAAATTTGATAGCTTATATGAAATGGAGTAATTCTTTAAAAGACACTACCAAAACTGACAAGGAGGAATAGATAATTTGAATAGGCTTATGTCAGTTAAAGAAATTGAATCAATAATTAGTAACCTTCCAAAACAGATACTAGTCCTAGATGTTTTCACTGATCAGTTCCACCAAACATTTAAGGAAGAAATAATATCAATTCTCTAAAATCTGTAGCAGAAAATAAAAGAACAGGGAACACTTCCTTATTCATTTTATGAGGCCAGCATTACCCTAATACTAAAACCAGGCAAAGATACTACAAGAAAAGAAGACTACAGACCAGTATCTCTCATGAACATAAATGTAAAAACTCTCAACAAAATATTAGAAAATTGAGTCCTACAATGTATATAAAAAATTATACACTGAGATCAACTGAGATTTATCCCAAGTAGGCAATGCTGGCTCAACATTTGAAAATTAATGTAGTCCATCATATCAACAGGCTAAAGAAGAAAACTTACATCATATCAATAGATACAGAAAAAGCATATGACAAAATTCAACACTCATTCATGAAAAAACTCTCAGCAAACCAGGAATAGAGAGGAAGTTCCTTAACTTGATAAAGAACATCTACAAAAAACTTATAGGTAGGAGGAGTGACGTCAGCATCATGGTGGAGTGAGCTCTTCCCTTAGATTCTCCCCTCTAAGATACAATGAAAAGGACACTCATAAACCAGCAGAGGATGTTCACACAGCACAATACATGTCTGAGAGAGCCACACAGCCAAATGTCTGAAGGTGGAAGTGCTGGAGCCCCCAGAGGCAGTGGAAGGAGGTAAGGCAATTTCCTCTCCCTCCCCAGCAGTGATCTAGGGTGTGGGACCATGCACACCTCTGAGAAGATAGGGGAGAAGGGCCAGCACTCCATGGGAATACCTTTTCTCTCAGAGTGGCCTCCCTGCCCATGAGAAAGCTCCACACTGAGGAGGCTAAGCAATCACAGGGATGTCTTCACAAAGCTGAGCAGCCAAGGAGGGCAGACAGTGAGTGCAGAGCAGGAGTGCCCTGGGATCATGCACATGAAAGAAAGCACCCCTCCCCCCACCTGGCACACCAGCTCGGCTGGTGGGCCAGAGCAAGGGACCCCCACCAGAGCACCTGCGCATACATGTGTAAAGCAGCAGCAGCTGGTGGGCAAATACAGACAGGCCCTGTCAGCATAGCATCCAAAGGACAGGCACAGCTGCCAGAGATTGTGAGAAGCTCAGAATAGACAGCTCCTGCCCGCCTCCACTGGTGGCAGATGGAATCTGCGACCAGATACTGCCACTATGCAAAGGCACCAATCCACTCCATCAAATAGTGTGAAGAGGTATATTGCCACTCCAGACCAGAAAGAAAATGACAAGCACCCAGAAGTTAATCCTGAAGGCACAGAAATTTACAATCTAAATGACAGAGAATTCAAAATAGCTATCATAAAAAATCTGAATGAGTGACAAGAAAACTCCAAAAGATAGTTCAATGAAATCGGGAATAAAATTAATGAACAGAGGGCATTCTTCACAAAAGACATTGAAACTATAAACAAAATTTGGGGGGCCAGCCCAGTGGCATGGTGGTTAGGCTCACATGCTCCACTTCCGTGGCCTGGGGTTCATGGGTTTGGATCCCAGGTGGGGACCTACACACTACTCATCAAGCCATGCTGTGATGGCATCCCACATAAAAAAGAGGAAGATTTGCAACAGATGTTAGCTCAGAGCCAATCTTCCTCACACACACACACACACACACACAAACAATCAGAAATGTTGGAAATGAAAAACACAATGAATGAGATAAAGAAAAACCTGGAGTCCCCAAATAACAGAGATGATATTATAGAGAACAGAAATAGCAATTTATGGGACAGAAATATAGAAATGCTTTAGATGGAGGAGGAGAGAGAACTAAAACTAAAAAGAAATGAAGAAATACTCTGAAAAATATCCAGCTCAATTAGGAAATGCAACATAAGGATGATAGGTATTCCAGAGGGAGAAGGGAGGGAGAAAGGAGCAGAGAGCTTGTTCAAAGAACTAGTAGCTGAGAACTTCCCAAACATGAGGAAGGAGCTAGAATTACAAGTAAATGAAGCTAATAGAACCCCTAATTTCATCTGTGTAAAAAGACCTTCTCCAAGGCATATATTAGTAAAACTGGCAAAAGTCAATGACAAAGAAAAAATATTAAGGGTAGCAAGGCAGAAGAAAATAACCTACAAATGAACCTTTATCAGGCTTTCAGCAGATTTCTCAGCAGAACCCTTACAGGCTAGGAGAGAGTGTAATGATATATTCAAAATTCTGAAAGGCAAAAACTTCCATCCAAGAATACTCTATCCCACTAAAATATCCTTCAGATATGATGGAGAAATCAAAACTTTCCCAGATAAAGAAAAGATGAGAGAGTTCATTGCCACAAGATGCCCCCTACAAGAAATGATCAACAAGGCCCTCATACCTGAAAAAAAAAAAAAAAGGAAGAGTTTACAAAGCCTTAAGCAAGGAGATAAATAGGCAGACAAAATCAGAAAATTGCAGCTCTCTATCAGAATAGGTTATCAAACACTTAATTATAACATTAAAGATAAATGGAAGGAAAACATCAAAATAACTCATTTTAACCACAAACTTTCAACACAAAACAGAATAAGGTATGACAACAGTAACTTAGATGGGGAAGAGGAAAGGGAGGGAACCTGCTTAGACAAAGGAAATAAGAGGTGATAAGAAAATGGACTATTTCATGTACGAGATCTTTTATACAAACTTCACAGTAACTCCAAAACAAAAAATCAGAACAGAGGTGCAAATGATAAATAAAGGTAAAACTGAGAAAATCATCATAGAGAACCACCAAACTGAATTGGCAGACCAAAATACATGAGACAAGAAACAAGGAAAATACAGAACAACCAGAAAACAAGTGATAAAATGGCAGCCATTAAGCCCTCATATATAAATAATCACTCTAAATGTAAATGGATTGAATTCTCCGATCAAAAGACACAGAATGGCTGGATGGATTAAATAACAAGACCTAACATATGCTGCCTCCAGGTAACACATCTCAGCTCCAAATACAAACATAGGCTCAGAGTGAAGGGATGGAAGATGATACTCCAAGCTAATGGCAAAGAAAAGAAAGCAGGCGTTGCCATACTTATATCAGACAAAGTAGATTCAACATAAAAAAGACAATGAGAGACAAAGAGAGGCAGTATATAATGATACAAGGGACACTACACCAAGAGGACCTAACACTTATAAATATATATGCACTTAAACTGGAGCACCAAAGTACATAAACCAACTATTAACAGACCTAAAAGGAGATATTAACAGCAACACAATAATAGTGGGGGACCTTAATACCCAACTTAAATCAATGGATAGATCATCCTTACAGAAAGTCGACAAGGAAATAGTGGAATTAAATGAAAAACTAGACCAGATGGACTTAATAGATACATATATAGAACACTCCATCCAAAAACATCAGAATACACATTCTTCTCAAGTGCACATGGAACATTCTCAAAGATAGACTATATGTTGGGAAACAAGGCAACCCTCAATAAATTTAAGAAGATTGAAATCATATCAAGCATCTTGTCCGACCATAATGCTATAAACTAGAAATCAACAACAAGAAAAAAAGCTGGGAAAGTCACAAATATGTGGAGACTAAATAACATGCTACTGAACAACCATGGTTCATTGAAGAAATCAAAGGAGAAATCAAAAAATATCTGGAGACAAATGAAAATGAAATTACACCATACCAACTCATATGGGATGCAGCAAAAGTGGTCCTAAGAGGGAAATTCATAGCAATACAGGCCCACCTTAACAAACAAGAAAAATCTCAAATAAGCAACCTTAAACTAAACCTAACAGAACTAGAAAAAGAAGAACACACAAAGCCCAAAGTCAGCAGAAAGGGGGAAATAATAAAAATTAGAGCAGAAATAAATGAAATTGAAACCCAAAAAACAATAGAAAGGATCAACGAAACTAAGAGCTGGTTCTTTGAGAAGATAAACAAAAGTGACAGATCTTTAGCCAGATTCACTAAGAAAAAGAGAGAGAAGGCTCAAATAAATAAAATTAGAAATGAAAGAGGAGAAATTACAACAGATACCACAGAAATATAAAGGATTATAAGAGAATACTATGAAAAACTATATGCCAATAAATTGGATAATCTAGAAGAAATCGATAAATTCTTAGACTCATACAACCTCCCAAAACTGAACCAAGAAGAAATAGAGAATCTGAATGACCAATCACAAGTAAAGAGATAGAAACTAATCAAAAACCTCCCCAAAAAGACAAGTCCAGGACCAGATAGCTTCTCTGGAGAATTCTACTAAACATTCAAAAAAGATTTAGTACCTATCCTTCTCAAACTATTCCAAAAAATTGAGGAAGATGGAACACTGCATAACAGATTTTATGAGGCCAACATCACCCTGATACCAAAGCCAGACAAGGACAACACAAAGAAGGAAAATTACAGGCCAATATCACTGATGTAGCTGGATGCAAAAATCCTCAACAAAATATTGGCAAGCTGAATACAGCAATGCATCAAAAGGATCATACACCATGATCAAGTGGGATTTATACCAGGGACGCAGGGATCATTCAACATCTGCAAATCAATCAATGTGATACACCAAATTAACAAAATGAGGAATAAAAACCACATGATCATCTCAATAGATGCAGAGAAAGCATTTGACAAGATCCAACAATGATTTATGACAAAAACTCTCAACAAAATGTGTATAGAAGGAAAGTACCTCAACATAATAAAGGCCATATATGACAAATCCACAGCCAACATCATAGTCAATGGGGAAAAACTGAAAACCATCCCTCTGAGAACAGGAGCAAGACAAGGGTGCCCACTCTCGCCACTCTTATTCAACATAGTACTAGAGGTTTTGGCCAGAGCAATTAGGCAAGAAAAGGAAATAAAAGGTATCCAAATTGGCAATGAGGAAGCGAAAATCTTGCTGTTTGCAGACAACATGATTTTATATATAGAAAATCCTAAAGAATCCATAGGAAAACTATTAGAAATAGTCAACAACTACAGTAAAGTTTCAGGGTACAAAATCAACTTATAAAAATCAGTTGCGTTTCTATACTCTAATAATAAACTAACAGAAAGAGAACTCAAGAATACAATCCCATTTACAATTGCAACAAAAAGAATAAAATATCTAGGAATAAATTTAACCAAAGAGGTTAAATTTGTGGTGAAAGACCTATACAATGAAAACTATGACATTATTGAAAGAAATCAGTGATGACATAAGGCAATGGAAAGATATTTCACACACATGGATTAGAAGAATAAACATTGTAAAAATGTCCATACTACCTAAAGCAATCTACAGATTCAATGCAATCCCAATCAGAATCCCAATGACATTCATCACAGAAACAGAACAAAGAATCTTAAAATTCATATGGGGCAACAAAAGACCCGGAATAGCTAAAGCAATCCTGAGAAAAAAGAACAAAGCTAGAGGCATCAAAATCCCTGACTTCAAAATATACTACAAAGCTACAGTGATCAAAATAGCATGGTACTGGTACAAAAACAGACATACAGATCAATGGAACAGAATTGAAAGCCCAGAAATAAAACCAAACATATATGGACAGCTAATCTTTGACAAAGGAGCTGAGAACATACGATGGAGAAAGGGAAGTGTCCTCAATAAATGCTGCTGGAAAACTGGACAACCACACGCAAAAGAATGAAAGTAGACCGTTATCTTTTGCTATACACAAAAATTAATTCAAAAGGGATTAAAGACTTGAAGGTAAGACGTGAAACCATAAAATTCCTAGAAGAAAATAGAGGCAGTACACTCTTTGACATCGGTCTTCTCAGGATCCTTTCAAATACCATGTTTACTCAGACGAGGGAAACAAAAGAAAAAATAAACAAAAGGGACTTCATCAGACTAAAGAGTGTCTGCATGGCAAAGGAAACCAGGAACAAAACAAAAAGACAACCCAGCAACTGGGAGAAAATATTTGCAAATCATATATCTGACAAGGGGTTAACCTCCAAAATATATAAAGAACTCATACAACTCGGCAATAAAAAAACAAACAACCCGATCAAAAAATGGGCAGAGGGTATGAGCAGACATTTTTCCAAAGAAGATATACAGATGGCCAGTAGGCACGTGAAAAGATGTTCAACATCAGTAATCATTAGGGAAATGCAAATCAAAACTACAATGATATATCACCCTACACCTGTTAGAATGGCTATAATTACTGAGACAAAAAACAACAAATGTTGGAGAGAATGTGGAGGAAAGGGAACCCTCATACACTCTTTTTTTTTTTTTTGACAAAATAATGTTATTTATTAAAACTTCAGTTTGTTTGTTTGTTTTTAATTTTTTGTTTATTGAAGTAACATTGGTTTATAACATTGTAAAAATTTCAGGTGTACATCATTGTACTTCTATTTCTGCATGGACTACATCATGTTCACCACCAAAATACTAATTACAACCCATCACCACACACATGTACCGAATTATCCCTTTCACCCTCCTCCCTCCCCCCTTCCCCTCTGGTAACCACCAATCCAATCTCTGTCCCTATGTGTTTGTTTATTGTTGTTATTATCTACTACTTAATGAAGGAAATCATACGGTATTTGACCTTCTCCCTCTGACTTATTTCACTTTGCATTATACCCTCAATGTCCATCCATGTTGTCACAAATGGCTGGATTTCGTCGTTTCTTATGGCTGAGTAGTATTCCATTGTGTATATATACCACAGCTTCTTTATCCATTCGTCCCTTGATGGGCACTTAGGTTGCTTCCAAGTCTTGGCTATCGTGAATAAGGCTGCAATGAACACAGGGGTGCATGTACCTTTGCAAATTGGTGTTTTCAAGTTCTTTGGATAAATACCCAACAGTGGAATAGCTGGATCATATGGTAGTTCTATCCTTGATTTTTTGAGGAATCTCCATACCGTTTTCCATAGTGGCTGCACCAGTTTGCACTCCCACCAGCAGTGTATGAGAGTTCCCTTCTCTCCACAACCTCTCCAACACATGTTGTTTCCTGTCTTGTTAATTATAGCCATTCTGACGGGCGTGAGGTGATATCTCATTGTAGTTTTGATTTGCATTTCCCTGATAGTTAGTGATTTTGAACATCTTTTCATGTGTCTGTTGGCCATCTGTATATCTTCTTTGGAGAAATGTCTGTTCAGGTCTTTTGCCCATTTTTTAATTGAGTTGGTAGTTTTTTTGTTGTTGAGATGCATGAGTTCTTTATATATTTTGGAGATTAAGCCCTTATCAGATGTATGGTTTGCAAATATCTTCTCCCAATTGTTAGGTTGTCTTTTCGTTTTGTTGATGGTTTCCTTTGCTGTGCAGAAGCTTTTTAGTTTGATGTAGTCCCATTTGTTTATTTTTTCTATTGTTTCTCTTGCCCGGTCAGATGTGGTGTTTGAAAAGATGTTGCTAAGACCGATGTGGAAGAGCGTACTGCCTATGTTTTCTTCTAGAAGTTTCACAGTTTCAGGTCTTACATTCAAGTCTTTAATCCATTTGGAGTTAATTTTTGTGTATGGTGTAAGGTAAGGGTCTACTTTCATTTTTTTGCATATGGCTATCCAGTTTTCCCAACACCATTTGTTGAAGAGACTTTCTTTTCCCCATTGTATGCTCTTGGCTCCTTTGTCAAAGATTAGCTGTCCATAGATGTGTGGGTTTATTTCTGGGCTTTCGATTCTAATCCATTGATCTGTGTGTCTGTTTTTGTGCCAGTACCATGCTGTTTTGGTTACTATAGCTTTGTAGTATATTTTGCAATCAGGGAGTGTGATACCTCCAGCTTTGTTCTTTTTTCTCAGGATTCCTTTAGCTATTCGGGGTCTTTTGTTGTTCCATATAAATTTTAGGATTCTTTGTTCTATTTCTGTGAAAAATGTTGTTGGAACTTTGATAGGGATTGCATTGAATCTATAGATGGCTTTAGGAAGTATGGACATCTTAACTATGTTAATTCTTCCAATCCAAGAGCACGGAATATCTTTCCATTTCTTTGTGTCTTCTTCAATTTCTTTCAGCAGTGTTTTATAGTTTTCGGTGTACAGATCTTTCACCTCTTTCGTTAAGTTTATTCCTAGGTATTTTATTCTTTTTGTTGCAATTGTAAATGGGATGGTATTCTTAATTTCTCTTTCTGCTACTTCGTTGTTAGTGTACAGAAATGCAACTGATTTTTGTATGTTGATTTTGTATCCTGCAACTTTACCATACTCGTTTATTACTTCTAAAAGTTTTCTGGTGGATTCTTTAGGGTTTTCTATATATAAAATCATGTCATCTGCAAATAGTGACAGTTTCACTTCTTCCTTTCCAATTTGGATCCCTTTTATTTCTTTCTCTTGCCTGATTGCTCTGGCTAGGACTTCCAATACTATGTTAAATAGGAGTGGTGACAGTGGGCATCCTTGTCTGGTTCCTGTTCTTAGAGGGATAGCTTTCAGTTTTTCACCATTGAGGATGATATTAGCTGTGGGTTTGTCGTATATGGTCTTTATTATGTTGAGGTACTTTCCTTCTATACCCATTTTATTCAGAGTTTTTATCATAAATGGATGCTGTATCTTGTCAAATGCTTTCTCTGCATCTATTGAGATGATCATGTGATTTTTATTCTTCATTTTATTAATGTGGTGTATCACGTTGATTGATTTGCGAATGTTAAACCATCCCTGCATACCTGGAATAAATCCCACTTGATCATGGTGTATAATCTTTTTAACGTATTGTTGTATGCGATTTGCTAGTATTTTGTTGAGGATTTTTGCATCGATGTTCATCAGTGATATTGGCCTGTAATTTTCTTTTTTTGTGTTGTCCTTGTCTGGTTTTGGTATCAGGGTAATGTCAGCTTCGTAGAATGAGTTAGGAGCTTCCCCCTCCTCAATTTTTTGGAAGAGTTTGAGAAGGATAGGTATTAAGTCTTCTTTGAATGTTTGGTAGAATTCACCAGGGAAGCCGTCTGGTCCTGGACTTTTATTTTTGGGGAGGTTTTTGATTACTGTTTCGATCTCCTTACTGGTGATTGGTCTATTCAAATTCTCTACTTCTTCTTGATCCAGTTTTGGGAGGTTGTATGATTCTAAGAATTTATCCATTTCTTCCAGATTGTCGAATTGGTTAGCATATAGTTTTTCATAGTATTCTCTTATAATCTTTTGTATTTCTGAGGTGTCTGTTGTAACCTCTCCTCTTTCATTTCTGATTTTACTTATTTGTGCCTTCTCTCTTTTTTTCTTGGTGAGTCTAGCTAAAGGTTTGTCAATTTTGTTGATCTTTTCAAAGAACCAGCTCTTGGTTTTATTAATTTTTCTATTGTTTTTGGTCTCTATTTCATTTATTTCTGCTCTGATTTTTATTATTTCCCTTCTTCTACTGATTTTGGGCTTTGTTTGTTCTTCTTTTTCCAGTTCCTTCAGGTGCATTGTTAGATTGTTTATTTGAGATTTTTCTTGTTTGTTGAGATAGGCCTGTATTGCTATAAACTTCCCTCTTAGAACCGCTTTTGCTGTATCCCATAAATTCTGGCATGTCGTATTTTCATTTTCATTTGTCTCCAGGTATTTTTTGATTTCTTCTTTGATTTCTTCGTTAACCCAATCGTTGTTCAGTAGCATTGTGTTTAATCTCCATGTATTTGTGGCTTTTCTGATTTTCTTCCTATAGTTGATTTCTAGTTTCATACCGTTGTGGTCAGAAAAGATGCTTGGTATTATTTCGATCTTCTTAAATTTATGGAGACTTGTTTTGTGGCCTAATATGTGATCAATCCTGGAGAATGTTCCATGTGCATTTGAAAAGAACGTGTATTCTTCGGTTTTTGGATGGAATGCTCTGTATATATCTACTAGGTCCATCTGTTCTAGTGTGTCGTTTAAGGCCAATGTTTCCTTATTGATCTTCTGTTTGGATGATCTATCCATTGGTGTAAGTGGAGTGTTAAAGTCCCCTGCTATTATTGTGTTACTGTCTATTTCTGTTTTTATGTCTGTTAATAATTGCTTTATATATTTAGGTGCACCTACATTGGGTGCGTAGATATTTACAAGTGTTATATCCTCTTGTTGGATTGTTCCCTTGATCATTATGTAATGCCCTTCTTTGTCTCGTTTTACAGTTTTTGTTTTAAAGTCTATTTTGTCTGATATGAGTACTGCTACCCCAGCTTTCTTTTCATTGCCATTTGCATGGAGTATCTTTTTCCATCCCTTCACTTTCAGTTTGTGAGTGTCTTTAGGTCTGAAGTGTGTCTCTTGTATGCAGCATATATATGGGTCTTGTTTTTTTATCCAGTCAGCCACCCTATGCCTTTTAATTGGAGCATTTAGTCCATTGACGTTTAAAGTAGCTATTGATAAGTATGTACTTACTGCCATTTTTTAACTTTTTTTTTTTTTTTTCCTCAGTGTTTTAGTAGTCCTTCTCTGTTCCTTACTTCTTCTATACAGAATTGATGGTCACTTTAGTTTGACCTCTGTCTGAAAGCTGTACTCTTTCACTCCCCTCCTCCCTCCTTTTATGTTTTTGATATCATATCCAACTTCTTTTTTGTGCATTTGTATCCATTACGTTCTAATCGTGGAAATAGATAATTTTTCCTATTTGTGGTCTTCTCTTTTCCCCTTAAATCAGTCCCTTTAACATTTCTTGTAGCACTGGTTTCTTGGTGACAAACTCCTTTAATTTTTGCTTATCTGGGAAAATTTTGATCTCTCCTTCCATTTTGAACGATAACCTTGCTGGGTAGAGTATTCTTGGCTGTAAGTTTTTTCCTTTTAGCACTTTAAATATATCGTGCCATTCTCTTCTAGCCTGTAAGGTTTCTGCTGTGAAGTCAGCTGATAGCCTTATGGGGTTTCCTTTGTATGTAACTTGACATTCTCTTGCGGCTTCTCATACACTCTTGGTGGGAATTCAAACTGGTGCAACCACTATGGAAAACAGTATGGAGATTTCTCAAAAAATTAAAAATAGAAATACCATATGACACTACTGGATATTTATCCAAAGAACTTGAAATCAACAATTCAAAGAGACTTATGCACCCCTATGTTCATTGTAGCATTATTCACAATGACCAAGATGTGGAAGCAACTCAAGTGCCCATTGACTGATGAATGGATAAAGAAGATGTGGTATATATATACAATGGAATACTACTCAGCCATAAAGAAAGACAAAATCGTCCCATTTGCAACAACATAGGTGGACCTGGAGGGTATTATGTTAAGCAAAATAAGCCAGACAGAGAAAGACAAATACCATATGATTTCACTCATATGTGGA
The DNA here is from genome assembly GCF_057802395.1 of Ceratotherium simum simum. Taxonomy (NCBI): domain Eukaryota; kingdom Metazoa; phylum Chordata; class Mammalia; order Perissodactyla; family Rhinocerotidae; genus Ceratotherium; species Ceratotherium simum. The sequence continues at coordinate 65,709,470 of NC_141909.1, read as the reverse complement.
AGATAAACAAACACATGCACAAAGAGAACAGATTAGTGGTTACCAGAGAGGAAGGGGTTGGGGGGTGGGCATAAGGTGTAAAGGGGCACATATATATGGTGATTGGAAAATGATAATGTAAACCTGAAATTTCACAATGTTATAAACTATTATGACCTCAATAAAATAAAAATAAAAAATAAAGAAAAGGAGTTAGAAAGTTAAGAAAAAAACCTACAGCTAGCATCATAATTGACAGTAAGAAACTTGAAGTTTTTCTGCTAAGATCAGGTACAAGGCAAGGATGTCCCCCTTCACTACTCTTTTTTGACATCATACTGTAAGTTCTAACTAATGCAATAAGAAGGAAATAAAAGTATGCAGGTTGGAACAGAAGAAATAAAACCATGATTGCATAGGACACGATTGTCTGTGTAGAAAATCCAAAATAATTTACAAAGAAACTTCTGGAATAATAAGCAGTTATAGCAAGATTTCAGGATACAAGGTTAATATGCAAAAGTTTATATTAAAAAAATATTTAAAAAATCCTTTATACCAGCAATGAATAATTGGAATGTAAAACAAAAAGCGCAACACCATTTACATTAGTACCAAAAAATTGAAATACTTAGGTATAAATCTAACAAAATATGTATAAGATCTATATGAGGAAAACTACAAAACTCTGCTGAATGAAATCAAAGATCTAAATAAATGGGAAGATGTTCCATGTTCATGGATAGGAAGACCCAATATTGTTAAGATGTCAGTTCTTTCAACTTGTAGTTCAATGCAATCTGAATCAAAATCCCAGAAAGTCATTTTTTTTTCCATATTGATGAACTAATTCTAAAGTTTATATGGAAAGGCAAAAGACCCAGAATAGCCAACACAATTTTGAGGAAGAAGAGCAAAGTCAGAGGACTGACAATACCTGACTTAAGTCTTCCTATAAAGCTACAGTAATCAAGGTAGCATGGTATGGGTGAGAGAATACACAAGTAGATCAAAGATCAGAATAGAGAGCCCAGAAATAGGCCCACACAAATATAGACAACTGGTCTTTGATAAAGGAGCAAAGGCAATCCAGTGGAAAAAGGATAGTCCTTTCAACAAATGGTACTGGAACAACTGGACAGCCATATGCAAAAAAAAAAGAATCTAGACACGGACTTTACACACTTCACAAAAATTAACTCAAAATGGATCACAGACCTAAATATAAAATGCAAAACCATAAAACTCCTAGAAGATAACACAGGAGGAAAACTGGATGACCTTTGATACAGCAATGACTTTATATACAACACCAAAATCAAAATCATGAAAGAAAATACTGATAACTGGATTTCACTGAAATTTAAAACTGCTCGGCGAAAGACACTGTCAAGAGAATGAGAAGACAAGTCAGCCACAGACTGGAAGAAATTATTTGCAAAAGACACATCTGATAAAGGACTTTTATCTAAATATACAAAGAACTCTTAAAACTCAACAATCAGAAAAAGAATTACCCAATTAAAAAATGGACAAAAGATCTGAAGAGACACCTCACCAAAGAAGATATACAAATGCCAAATAAGCATATGAGAAGATGCTCACCATCATATGTCACTCAGGAATTTCAAATTAAAACAATAAGAAGATGTTCTGCCCTCAGCAGAAAATAAAGGAGCTAATAGACTTGAGATCTGTCCCCCACCCTCTAGAGCTCCACCACCATGGGAGGCTGGTGTCCCAAACCCAAACCCCATCATGCTGGAGGGAGCCCCTGCCTCAGGCCTGCAGTTAGTTAACCCCATCTGAGGAGAAGGAAAGACATCCATGAAGCATGAAGAGTCAGGAGGTGGTGGAGGAACTTGAAATCAGAAAATTAGATGGGAAAAGAGGGATGGGTACCTACAAACTACCGTTGAATTTGAAGTAAATGTAATCACAAAAGGCATTTATACATTGGGGGTAAGTTCAGTAGTAGAGAAATGTTTTTAAATCTTGATCCATTAAGGATTCTTTTATAGGCCTAAGAATTTTATTACTATCATGTAAAGCCTCAATTCTAGGCAAAAATGAAATATTTTCCAAATAACCAAATTATATGTGAATTTATAGGGTTCAACCGTTTTATAAGTTATAGAGAAATTTTAGCTAATTTGAATGAAAAAAGTAAGTCTATGAAGTCACATGGTGTTTGATCATGTACATTTTAATCCTTTGGCTCGGATTGGAATGAATTGACATCAGTAACCACTGAGGAAGTCACCAATGAAAAGTGAGTTTATATGTACATATGTAAAGATACACACACACAGAGATTCAATACAGAGTTTCTTGGACACTCAAGTGTTGGCAATGTCAGCTTTTGTGTGTAACATTCTTTCTTTTTTGGATCTAGCTGGATAAAAGTGGAATAAGTCAGAAGAGGGAGACTTCTTCCTCCTATCTGAGTGACTAGCAGCCAAAACTCTTAGAAAACTCCATCAGATTGCCTGTGTATAAGACTCTGCTAGAATGGGCTGTATTAATTTGCTAGGGCTGCCATAACAAAAAATCACAACCTGAGTGGTTTAAACAACAGAAATTTATTTTCTCAGTCCTAGAGGCTAGAAGTTGATGTCACGGTGTCAGCAGGGCTGGTTCCTTCTGAGGGCTTAAGGAATAATCTATTCCATGCCTCTCTCCTGGCTTCTGGTGGTTACTGTCAATCTTGGTCATTCCTTGGTGTGTAGAATCATCGCTCCAATCTCTGCCTTAATCTTCCCATGACATTCTTCCTGTGTGTACGTCTGTGTCCAGATTTTCCCTTTGTCTAAGGGACACTAGTCATATTGGATTAGGAGCCCACCCTAAACCAGTATGATCATACCTTAACTAATTACATCTGCAGCAACCCTAATTCCAAATGAGGTGACATTCTGAGTTACAGGGGATGGCACTTCAACATATGAATTTTGATGGGACAATATTCAACCTATAATATTGGCAAGTGAAGAGAGATTTCTATTTGGAAGCAAGGAGAATGAGAGCAGTGTGTCAGTGGATGGCAACACAGAGTATCTTTAACACTCTTTCTGAGTCATCTCACAGTAGCATCTGTAGGTAACTCTTTATCTTTTTTGGATCCATTTGGATAAAAAAGCAATAAGTCATAAAAGGAATGCTTCTTCCCCTAAGTATGTTTGTCACCCTTAATTAGTAGCAGCCAAAACCCTTAAGCTATCAGATTGCCCATGTATGAGACTCTACTAGAGTGGGCCAAGAGAAGACAGAATCGTATTTGGAGCAAGGAGAAGGTAGCAGTGGACAGAGAGCAGTGGAGCCCTCAGCAGAAAAGAATGGAGTTAATAGAGCCTGGATGTGTCCGTGACCCTCCAGAGTTCTGCCACCATGTGAGGCTGGTGCCCAGACTTAGGGCACTAAGGAGCCCCTACCTTAGCCTGCAGTTACTTGACCCTGAGGGTCAGAAAAGACATCTATGATGGTGAAAGTGAGGAGGCGATGGAGGAGCTTGAGAATCAGGAATTAAACGGGAGAAGAGGGATGGGTACCTACAAACTGAAGTGGAATTTGAAATAAATTCTACCACAAAAGGCTGTTACACACTGGGGTTAGAGTAATTGTAAAAAACTTTACTTGTATCTTGATGCATTAACTATTTACAGGCCTAAGATTTTCATTACCACCTATATAAAGCCTCATTTCTAATAAAAACTGACAAACCAGGTTTAACTTAGTGATATATACATGAATTTTTTTTTTACAAGTGGATCAGAGTTTATTAAGTAGGGAGTGGAGAAGGTGCAGCACAAATAGAAGTATGCAACACCCAAACTGACCTGAACCTGAGATTCCTGAAAAAAATCTGTCAGTTACACAACTGGCCATTTCATCCCCCATTGACACAGGGGCTTGGCGGGGGAGATGAGGGAATAAATCCAGTGGCAGGACCGGTGGTTGCTCTTGGGCTGGGAATAATCTCCGCAGAGCTTTCAAGGCCAGGCCAGGCTCAGGTCGAGACTTCGTAGCTGATGCAGCCGGACCCAGCAAGGTGGCTGCAAGTGAGAAGCTGTGGGTGGCGATCTGGGTGCACATCATGAGCTCGGAACACTGGCTCTGCCCCGGGGGGAAGCAGTAGAGGCCATGGGTGAGGGCAGCCACTGTGCCCAGGAGCCTGTGGGGACCGGTGGGTTCTCGAAGGTCCTGGGAAGGACCTTTTCCTTGAAGCTCTCTGGAGTGCTGTAGACACTGAGGCTAAAGCCCTCAATGACTGGAGGCTGCGATGGTTCAAAGGCGCCTCCGAAGTCACAGGGCCCAGAGTCCGCGTGTCCCAGGCAACAGCATTAGGAGAAAATAGGGACGCTGAACTCCGTCTCCTCTATGTGTGAATTTGTAAAAATCAACCAGTTCATAAGTGTAAAGTAATTACAGCTATTTGAATGAAAACAAGTAAGTCTAAAATTAAAACATGGTATCTGAACATGTACCTTTTTAATCCTTTAGCACTGCTCTGAACGCATCAACATCAAAAACCTGTGAGGGAGCTGCCAATGAAATGTGAGATATAAATGAATAAATATATATCTTTTTATATATACATGTGTATTTCTATACTTATATCAACACAGACATACAAACACACATACACAAACATAAATACAGTGAAAGAGAGAGAGATAAAATTTCCAAATTCATTCTTAGGAGTATCCATGACAGTACAGTGTCTTTGACACTGTTTCTAAATCTTCTTACTATAGCACCTGTAGGTAACTTTTTATCTTTTTTGGATTTAGTTGGATAAAAGAGGAACAGGTCATAAGAGGAATGCTTTCTCCTCCTAGTAGCTACCACCCAAAACTCTTAGGAAATTTCCAGAGTGCTCCAATTAGGAGCATTCCGTGTTTGAGATTCTATAGATTGAGTGAAAGGAGGACAGGATCCTATTTAAGGCAAGGAGGAGGAATCAGTGGACAGGCAGCAGAGGAGCCCTCCGCAGAAAGAAAGGTTCTAATAGACCTGGGATCTGTCCATGACCCTCCAGAGTTCTGCCGCCCCGTGAGGCTGGTGCCCCAGACCCAAACCCACCATCCTATGGAGGGAGCCCCTAACTCAGGCCTGCAGTCACTTGACCCTGTCTAAGGGCCAGGAAAAACAGCCATGATAGATGAAAGTAAGGGGGTGAAGGAGGGACTTGAGAAGCAGGAAATTAGGTAGGAGAAGAGGGATGCATACCTGCAAATTGAAGTTGATTTTGAAATAAATTCCACCACAGAAGGCTGTTAGACCTTCAGCCAGGTTCAGTAGTAAAGAACTGTACTTAAATCTTGAGTCATTAACTTTTTTGATAGGTCTAAAATATTCATTACAAGCATATATAGCATCATTTCCAGGGAAAAGGAGATATCAGATTCCAAATAACAAATTTACATGTGAATTTTCAAAGAGTCAACTGGTTGATAAATTCAAGAGTAATTGTAGCTAATTTGAACTAAAAAAAGTAAGTCTAGAAGTCATGTGGTGCCTTACTATGTGTGTTTTTAATCCTTTAGCTCTGGCCTGCCTGAATTGACAACAGGAATTTCTGATGAAACCGCCAATGAAATGTGAGATATAAATAAAGACAGATAGATATACACAGAAATATATGTGTGTGTGTATATATATATATACACTATACACACATAAATACAGAGAGGGAGAGATATGGAGATTTGGAGGTTCATTTTCAGGAGCATGCATGACGTTACAGAGTGTCTTTGACACTAGTTGCATAAAAGAGAAATAGGTCATAAGAGGGATGCTTCTTACCCCTAATCTGTTTGTCACCCTTAGTAGCAGCCAAAACCCTTAGGAAACTATCAGATTGCCCATGTATAAGACTCTGCTAAAGCAGGCCCAGAGAGGAGGGAAACCTATTTGGAGCAAGGAGAAGTGCTTCTGAAGGGGTTCAGGAGTAAACAAACGTACATGAACTTGATTCACTAAGTTGTTTTTCCTAGGACTACGACTTTCATTACAAACGTATAAAGCCTCATTTCTAGGGAAAAATTAAATATCAGTTTCAAATAACTGATTAAAATGTTATTTTTTAGGACAACTAGATTACAAATTATAGAATAATTGTAGCTAATTCGTGCTTAAAAATAAGTCTAGAGAGACATGTGAAGTCTTACTATGTGCATTTTTAATCCTTTAGCTCTGACTCAAGTGAGTTGAAAGATGTAACCCGTGTTAGAGACGTCAATGAAAGGTGAGCTATAAATATACAGATAGAGAGAGGTGGGGGGTATTGAGATTTGTGAAATCTGATTAGTTATTAAATGGAGTCCTTGTTTCAGGCAGTTATTTGAATCCTAACCAAGGAAGAGAAAGGATATCCATGATATGTGACAAGTAGAAAGTGGTGGAGGGACCCAGGTTCCAAATAACTAATTGACATATAATTTTTTAGAGTTCAATTGGTTTATAAATTGTGGAGCAATTGTACCTAATTTCAACCAAAACAGTAAGTCCACAAAGTCACTTGGTTCTGACTATGTACATTTTCAGTCCTTCACACTGGCCTGAATAAACTAATATCAAAAGTCGGTGACTGCTATCTTACCTGTCAATGAAGGTGCCGTCGAAGACTACTGATGTCATTTATTTGGGTCAGTGCTATATATAACAATTGAGAGAGAGAGAGAGAGAAAGATAGAGAGACACAGAGAGACAGAGACAGAAAGGCAGAGATAGAGAGAAAGAGAAAGGGTGATTTGCAAAATTCAGTCTTGGAAGTATCCGTGGGAACACAGAGTTTTCTGGACAATCATTCTAAAACTCTTTCTAAAAAATTAGGTCTTCCAGTGAACCAAGTCATGTTTACTCTATCCTTTAGATTCAAAGAATTCTTTTTGTTGAAATAAATTTTTCACATCACTGGTCCATGTAGCACATCTCTAATGATATATTATTGCATTTGTTGGCGGTTAAAGTATAAAGGAACAACTCGCCAGGCTCGATAATGGTAAAGAGGACGTTGACTTCGATCTGACTTGGTAAGTCAGTTTGGAGTTTGGAGGGAGGGAGCCATCGGTGGATCTCTTATCTTTGCGAAGATAGGGCTTGTGTTGAGGCGAGAAAGAAACAGGAAAATTATGGAAAGGTATCTAAATGTTTGGGAGGGAGGGTACACAATAATGACTCTAATTGAATTTGCAGATAAGTACTAGGTGTGAAAAAAAATAGTTCCACATACTCACAAATAAATGTTCTTCTAGTTTGAAAATGTGAAAATATCCTTAGTAGATAATTTTATTACAGAGTTTCTTTCTTAACAGAGGATTGCAGAATGCTACTTACTCTTCGATTGTGTTCCTCTCCTGTTTCTCCTGGACATATTCTGATTCTTGGTTTTGTTGACTTTGTCTATGAGCAAACGGGACTGATAGCAAAAAGCGAACATGTTTTGCTGATTAAAGCTCTCTTTAGGCTCATTGGAATTTTATTAATTTTGACTTGTTTCTGGGTAACCTCACTGAGAGTACTTCCTACTGCACTGATCTGAAGGCATTTTTACCATGTACTCACGGCAAGGAAACGAGACATTCTTAAAATGGCATGTGTCTGAACTGCAGAAATATTCATGAGATTTTTCTCCTGCTTGTCTCTTGGCCGGTTATTTAACCATTCACCAGCTTGTGCCAGTGTTGAAGAGTGAGTAGTGCTGAACAGGATATTCACTGGTCACGGCTACAGTTTTTTGTTGTCTAGACAAAGACCATATGGAAAAGAGAGAGGTGACCAATGAATACAAATTGTTCTTCAAATTACCTGTGAATTTCCGTTTTCTATGACTTTTTTCATTCATGGGCCATCATTGAAGAGTTCATTCTGCCACTTAATTGAATTTTATGTCTGCATATTAGCTATAGATTTTCTGCAATGAGGCTGCCCAGGGCTGGGGCAAAATTTGAATAGATTGAGCAAGGCAAGCATTTCCTTCTTCTTACCCCCTCCAAACAAAATAAAGTGGTTTTGTGTGTATGTTTTTTTTCAATTATAGATGCTTCTTGTATAGATACAAGTGGCGTTTGCATTCATCCCTGTGAGAAACACTGGTGTTTCAGACTAGGGGCATGGTTTTCAATTTGGAGTTTGACCGGGAAACAATGCTTGGCTTTGACAGCTAATATTCACTGGACACTCACGAGTCACTAAACCTCTTGAAACTTTAGATCATTCACTTGTAAACTGTAAACATAATGCTATCTACAGTATCTATCTGCTTGGTCTTGTATAGTAAAAAACTCATAATAAAGGTAAAGTAGTATGTGTGAAAGTGCGTTTAAAGCTCTAAAGCACCATAAATAATTTTTATGCTAAAAACCAAAAATAACACAAAAGTTCATTATTAGGAAAGTCAGAAAATACAAACAAGCAATAAATTCACCCATAAATAGCCATTCTTAATTTTTGTTATATGCCTTTCCAGTTCTTTAGGGATACACATTTTTTGTTTATGGGTATGGTATCATACCTTCTTTTTCAAACTAACCTTATTACTTAATGACATATCACATATTTCCATGTTAATAAATATACATATGCACTTACAACATTATATATATTTTCATTTCAGATTTTTTATTGTTGCCTGAAGTCCTGCCAATAGCTGACTTTATTTTTAAATTTACAACGTTATTTTTTTATTTTTATTTTTTGAGGAAGATCGACCCTGAGCTAACATCTGCCAATCCTCCTCTTTTTCCTGAGGAAGACTGGCCCTGGGCTAACATCCATGCCCATCTTTCCTCTACTTTATATGGGACCGCCACCACAGCATGGCTTGACAAGCGGTGCATCGGTGCGCGCCCGGGATGCGAACTGGCGAACCCCGGGCCACCGCAGCGGAGCGCACGCGCTTAACCGCTTGTGCACCGGGCCAGCCCCCTACAACATTATTTTTAACAGCTGTATAATACTTGGTGTATTGTGCCATTATTTATTTAAATAGTCAGATATCACTGGACATTCAAATTGTTTACAACTTTTTACTGTTTCAGAAAGTGATGAATGTCTTTGAGACCAAATCTCTGTATATTGTTATTTCCTTATGATAAGTTCTCAGAAGTGGAAATTCTCTGTCAAAGGAATGCTTGTGAGGCTGTTGATGTTGACATGCCCTCCCACAGCAAGATGCCAAAGTGTATGTTTCCTCCCTCCCTGCAAGTTTCATAGAACTTGAATTTCATTGTTTGCAAACTACCTTTGCCCATTTAAAATGAGGATGTTTATCTCTGTCATTGGATTGAAAAGTTAAATATATCCATCCTTTTTATATCATATATAGGGCAGGTAATTTTTCCCAGGTTGTCTAGCTTTTCACTATATAGAAGTTTATAATCTTTTTTTTTTTCTGGTGAGGAGGATTCCCCCTGAGCTAACATCTGTTGCCAGTCTTCCTCTTTTTTTCCTTCATGTGAGCCGCTGCCACAGCATGGCCACTGATAGACAAGTGATGTAGGTCTGTGCCCAGGAACCCAACCCAGGCCACCGAAGCGCCGTGCACCAAACTTAACCACCAGGCCACCGGGGCTGGCCCATAGTTTATAATCTTCATGCATTTGAATACATCTCTACTTTCTGTTATGATTTATGCCTTTAGTGTCATACTTAGAAAGTCTTTCTCTACCCAAGATTTTAATATATTCACCAAAATTTCTTCTTCTGTGTTTTAAATTTATTTTCTACATTTGAATAAAACATCTGCCCAGACAGAATTTATTTTGCATTCAGGTATAAAATGTAGGAATCTACTTTTCTGCCAAGTGGCTACCTAGTTTTGCCAACATCAAAATTGCATCCCCTCCATTGTCCTTGCCCCATTTTAGTGATCTCTCATTGCACTTATCACCTCATAACTTACTATGTTATTTACTTATTTATTATATTTATGCTCTGTCCTCATAACAAGAATGCAAGCCTCATGAAGGAAGAAATTTTGTCCATTTTGTTAACTGCTGTATCTCTGGTGCCTAAAACAGTACCATGGTACACAGTAGGCACTCACTGACTTTGGCTGAATGAATGAATGTATTATTGAAAAATTTATATCTTCTTTAGTGATTTTTAAATCTCTGTTTTATTTTGAATCTTTACGTACTGGGTCTGTTTCCAGAATCTATTTTATTCCATTGTTTTACCAGCCTTTTGATTACAGCACACTTTTCACACATTAACAGCATAGTAAATGTTTTTTAAAAACTTAAACTACAGTTTATGTATAATGAATTTTATTCATTGTGTGGCAATTCTATGAGTTTTGACTAATATGTACATTTGTGTAACCACTACCATAATCATGACACAGAAAAATTCTATCATCTCTTTAAAATTTCTCAAGTCCTTTTGTGTTCAACCCTTCGCCCAAACCCAGCCCCTGGCCATCACTGATCTGTTTTCTGTCCCTATAGTTTTACCTTTTCCAGAATGTCATTGAATAGAATTGAAGTATGTAGCCAATTGAAATTGGCTTCTTTCACATAGCATAATGCATTGGAGATTCATCCATATGAATTCATGTATCAGTAGTCTGTTTCTTTTTCTTGCTGAGTAGTATTCCATTGTATGAATATACTGTATTTTCTTATCCATTCACCCATTGATGGACATTTGGATTATTTCCAGTTTTGGCCTGTATGAATGATGTGGCTATGAACATTTGCGTACAAGTCTTTATGTGGGTGTAAGTTTCATTTATCTTGGTTAATGCTGAGGAACAGGATTGTTGAATCTTATGGTAAAGTGTATGTTTACTTGTGTAAGAAACAGTTTCTGAAATGGCTGTACTGTTTCACATGTGTGAGGGTTCTGGTTGCTCTGCATCCTCGCCTGTACTTGGTATTGTCCTTCTGTTGCGTTTTGTTTTGTTTTTTAAGACATTGTAATAGGTGAGTAGAGGGGTCTCATTGAGACTTGAAATTGTATTTTCATTGTGACCAATGATGTTGAGCATCTTTTCTCATGCTTACTTGCTATCTATCGATTTTCTTTGGTGAAATGTCTGTCCAAATCTTTGGCCTGTTTTTAAACTTTTTTTCCTTGCTGTTGAGTTTTGAGAGTTCTTTATATGTTCTGCATACAAGTCCTTTATCAGATAAATGTTTGCAAATATTTTCTTCCAATCTGTAGCTTGTCTTTTCTTTTTTTTGTTTTCTGCACAGCAGAAATTTTTAATTTTGATGAAATTCAGTTTTTTCTTTCATGATTGTGTTTTTGGTGTCCTAAGAAATGTTTTTCTAACCCAAGGTCACGAATATTTTCTCCTATAAATTTCATAGTTTTAGGTTTTACATTTAGGTACATGGATCCATTTTGAGTTAATTTCTGTCTATGTTGTGTGATACAGGTTGAGGAGCATTCTCTTTGCATTTGTATGTCCAATAATTCCACTCCAATTTCTTGTAAGACTATTTTTTTCTCCATTGACTTGCCTTTGCATCTTTGTTGAAAATCAGTTGATCAAATAGGAGAGTCTATTTCTGGACTCTATTCTGTTCTACTGTTCTCTGTGTCTATTCTTTCTTCTATACTACACTGTCTTGATTATTTAACATTATAGTAAGTCTTTAAATCAGGTAGTGGTATCACTTTGCCTTTCCATATAAATTTTAGAATCAGGTTGTCAATATCTACAAAAATTTTTTTAATTGAAATTTTGTTGAATCTATAGATTGGTTTGAGGAAAAGTGACATCTTAACAATATTAACTCTTCTAATCTATGAACATGGTACATCTCTTCTTATCTTTAGATTTCTTTTTCTTTCATCATGTTTTGTAATTTTCAGTGTACAGATCCTGCACATATTTTGTTAATTTATACCAAAGTATTTCGTGGGTTTTGGTGCTAATGTAAATGGTGCCGTTGCTTAAATTTCCATTTTTCAGTTGTTCATTGCTAGTATATAGAACTATAATTGAATTTTGTATATTGACCTTTTATCTGGTAACTTTATTAAACTCACTTATTAGTTCCATTAGCTTCTTTGTAGATTCCTTGGGATTTTCTAGGTAGACAAGCATATCGTCTACAAATAGGGAGAGTTTTATTTCTTCCTTTCCAATCTATATGCCTTTTATTTCCTTTTCTTGTCTTATTGCATTGACTAGAACCTCCAATACAATTTTGAATAGAAGAGTGAACTGACATACTGAATTCCTAATCATTGGAAGAAAACATTTAGTCTTTCACCATTAAGAATGATATTAGCCACGGGTTTTTTGTAAATGTCCATTGTCAGGTTAAGGAAGTTCCCTTCTATTCCTAGTTCACTGAAAGTTTTTATTATGAATGGATGTTAAATTTTTTGAAAAAAATTTTTTACGTCTATTGAGATGACCATGTTTTATTTTCCTTAGTTTATTGACATGATAAATTACATTAATTTTAGAATGTTGAAGCATACTTGAATTCCTGGAACAAACCCCCCTTGGTCATGACATATTTTTTTATGTTGCTGGATTCAGTTTGCTAATGTTTTGTTAAGGATTTTTGCAACTATATTCATGAGGGATATTGGTTGGTAATTTTCTTGTCATATAATGTCTTTACTGGTTTTGCTGGTCTAACAGCGATCGGGTAATCAGGGTAATGCTGGTCTCCTAAAATGAGTTTGGAAATAGTCCTCTTCTATTTTCTGGAAGAGTTTGTTTAGAATTGGTATTATTTCTTCCTTTAAAAATGAATAGAGGGCCGGCCCCATGGCTTAGCGGTTAAGTGCACACGCTCCGCTACTGGCAGCCCTGGTTCGGATCCTGGGCGCACACCGACGCACTGCTTCTCCGGCCATGCTGAGGCCGCATCCCACATACAGCAACTAGAAGGATGTGCAACTGTGACATACAACTATCTACTGGGGCTTTGGGGAGAAAAAAAAGGAGGAGGATTGGCAATAGATGTTAGCTCAGAGTGGGTCTTCCTCAGCAAAAAGAGGAGGATTAGCATGGATGTTAGCTCAGGGCTGATCTTCCTCACACACACAAAAAAATGAATAGAATTCTTGAGTGAAGTCACCTGGGCTTGGATTTTTTGTTGTTGGAAAGTTTTAAACGACAAGTTCAATTTCTTTAAAAGGTATATTATCTTTTGAACTATTCAGGTTATCTATTTTTTCTTGAGCAAATGTTAGTAGTTTCTGTCTTTCAAGCAATATCACCATTTAATCTAAGTTGTCATATATGGCACCTTTTTAATTTCTGTAGTGATAAAATGCAATTAAATACTTTGTATGTGAGTACTCTCCCTTTGCAATGGTTTTATTACATTGTGGTCAGAAAATGTAGCCTGCATAATTTTTATGTTTTAGAGTACATTGAAGTTTTTTGTATCTTATTCCAGGATGAGTTTCTTTAAATATCGCATACGAGTTCTTTAAATATGTGTTTCCTGCACAATAGAAATTATTTCAATATATATATTTAAGAATGGATAGTATTTGGCCAGAGACACTCAGATCCTATCCTTGCTACCAACACTCCCTAGGGAAGTACATACCCTGAGGACCAAGCCATGCAGAAGACACTCTTAGGTACTTTCGGGCTTCCTCTCCAAACCCCAGTAGAGAATTCTAATGAGCTAACTTAGGTTGGAATCAGATCTGAAGCCTGACTCTACTCTCTTCAACCTGAGTTTACACTATAATCTAGGAATGTTGCTTTGTGTCTTGTGGATAGTCTGGGGGGAAAATCCCGAGCCCTAGAATGAGAGCGGGAAGACCAAAGAATCACCCCAGTGCCCTTAGTGCTTTGAGTGTGGCCACATGCCTCCTCCAGCCTCTGCAGAGAGAAATGTGTTCAGTGGAAAAGACAATACCTGACCCCAATACAGATCCCACCCCTTTTCAACATGGTCTTGTTAGTGTCCTATAGAGTCTGCCTTCTATCAATATAAGATGTCTTGGTCATAGCTAATATTTTTGCTTTGAATTCAACTTTGATATTAATATTACAACTTTCAATGTTTTGAGATTTAACATTTGCTTCTCATATCATTGTCCATCTCTTTATTTTCTATAATTTTATTTATTTATTTATTTATTTTTTCCCCCAAAGCCCCAGTAGACAGTTATATGTCATAGCTGCACATCTTTCTAGTTGCTGTATGTGGGACGCGGCCTCAGCATGGCCGGAGAAGCGGTGTGTCGGTGCGCGCCTGGGATCTGAACCCGGGCCGCCAGCAGCGGAGCGCGCGCACTTAACCACTAAGCCACGGGGCCAGCCCCTATCTCTTTATTTTCAAACTATCATTTTAATTTAGTTTTTGTCTCTTGTACAGAACATATAGCGCATTTAGTTTTTTAAACTTATCTGAGAGTATTTGCCAATATTTAATATGAGAGTAATGTGTTTGTATTTGTTATCATTTCTGGTATGCTAGGTTTTCTTTGCTGTCATCTTACTTTGTTTTCTGTATTAAACACTTCTTGATATTTTCTCTTTAAATTTTTCTACGTTTTGCTATTGATTAGTTTGTATTCCTTTCAATTTTTAGTGATATGAAAGTTATAAACCTATTTTTTGAGATCATAATTATACCTTTGTTTCTCCACCAATATCCAGATTAAAACTGGACTTGTACCTGGGAAAGAGAAGAAATGAGACATGCTTTTATTTCTGTCTTCCTACAAACCTTAAATCCTAAATGGTGTGAGAAAACCTGCAAATTTAAATCCATACTATTATCAAGAATTTTAGATTATTTATCTCGCTTTTAGAATCATTTGTTTACATTTCCATGTACTCCATTAACAATGATTACTTAGACTTAGTCCTGAATTTGTATGATGTTATTTCTTAACCTTTTCTCTATAAGGCATCTTTCTTATTCCTGCCTTCTTCATTTTGATTTATTGCTCAGTTGGCCCGAGCGCTTTGAGTAATTGTTTTCAGGAAAGGTGCGTGGCTGCTATGCTTTCAGTTGCTGCATGTTGGGGAGTATCTGTCTGTTGCTCCCAAATATGAACAGTACTTTTCCTGGATATAGAATTATGGAGTCACAGTCCTTTCGCTGCAAACTCTACACACATTGTTTGAAGTTCCGTTTACATAGCACACTCTTTAAAAAAAAAATCTCAATTGTATATTTACTTGGGGTAGTTTTGGGAGGCACTGAAAGAGATAGGAGGGGCTAAAGCCATCTCAGGTCATACCTTTGTGCCCCCATGATTCTGTCAGGCACGGTTCTGTATGTTCACTTTGTCAGGCAAGTTCAGATTTATTATAACATTTCTGTGCTATCTAGAGATGCAGTAGTCTGTGTGGGATGAGAAGGGCCTTGTATTAAGAGAATGGCAACCTCGGGAGAATTCACCTTGTTTGGCCAATCAGTTCCCCATCCACATCAGCCTCAGCTCCCTAAGCCTGGGCAGAGGTGGTGGGTGCAGGTGGAGGAGGGAGACAGTGGGAGTGGGGAGCTCTTTTACCCCAGGTTAGCCTAACAGTATTCATCTGTGGCCAATTTGGGCAGTGCCCTAGTTCTGTTCATCATCCATCATCTCCATTCTTCAGTCTTGGGCGCAGGCTATGAGCACTGCCTTGGGATTGACCCCACTTGGGGTGGAATTTGCTTCCTGTGTTGGAGGCTTCAGCAGGGCATGAAATTGCTCCTCAACGGCTACCTTGTCTCTGGCCATGGGGTACAAAGAGGCATAACTGCAGGCTTCATTACAGAGGCTCCTCTTCCTTCTTCTGCTAATGGAAGGAGCCCAGTCTCTAGGTTCTTTCTCCTTTTAAATGTGTCTTACTAAAATTCCTTACCTCCAAAGTACACTTGCAACTCCAAATGTGACTCTCATTAATGACTAACTGTCGTATTCACGGGGTGTCTTGTTTCAAGAGATGAATATTGCAGGACAAGATGGGTGCTCCCTACCCATCCCTGAAGCCCCTTCTTTTATTGCTGTGGCAACAGGTCTGCCAAGGTTTGATGACTTGCCCAGGATCCCACAGCTCATTCATGGGAGAGCTAGAACACAGGTCTCTTCTACCACACCCTTCTGTCTCCATGCTGTGTTGCTTTAGTTGATGACCCCAAGTTTAATATTACCATAAAGGTGGGGTTGGGGCTTTATAGGCAAGGGAAATGTTACTCAACATCCAAAGTTTAGTGTTTTATTCACATATATTCCAAATATGAAAGTTAAAAAAATCATGAAGCAGAAAGGTGAAAATTTTAGTTATTAGTAAAAAGCACTTTGTTATGCAACTTCTGAAGAATTTTCTTTTAAAATTATACTTATACAGGCCTTTGTTTCTGGGCTAAATTCATATTATATGTTAAAAGAAATCTGTGATAAACTTGAAAACTCTGGAATGTTATTTTTACTTCTTTTTGCAGCCGAAAGTGTAAGAGAATTGTTCACCCAATTGTATCATCCTTCATATTAAGGTATGTGAGACTCTAGAAAAGGAGGTAATTAAACATGTATCCATTTAATATCAATATTTTTTAATGAGAAAGGAGCTAGGAGTGAAAAAAAGCATTTCTGCTATCAGTATGTTGCTGACTAGCCCCTGTGCCCTGTTAATGTAATCTAATTTATCTTGGAATTTTAGTTTAAGCTGAACATTATGAATTGCAAAGAAATGGCATTTACCTAAGTCTAATAGTAACATAGTAATATGTTTTTTCTACCTGGAAAAGTAAAAATAATGAAGCATGCACTTTAAAATATTCTATAATTATAAGTAAAGTGTTTTATAAAATACCTTATTTGTCTAGAATTACTCCTTAATTCTGGAAGCATTCTACTTAGGCTTCTTTACATGATGGTAAGATTTTGTACTATCATACAGATTCGCGCAATACACTTGCTTCCTTTTAAATTTATAATATTTTAATTTGTATTGCGATTGTAAAAAAATACTTTGAAGACTAAGTAATTCATCTTCCTAGGTTATACAAATAGTATAATCAATTTATGGAGAATGTGTTTAGAATATATAAGAGAAAGGCTTAGGCATGAGGCTAAGAGAAAGGCTTTAGAGTTCAGTCATGTATATATTTATGGAATTGAATTCCTTCTCATGTACCCAGCACTGTGCTAGAAACATCCATTAATGTGTAATCATATACTTATTGAAAATCTCACTGATAAAAAAATCTTACTGGTCAAAGTGGTCTTTTAAGGGCTTACGTTAGTCATGCTTTTGCTTGGTTTTTATTACTAAATTCTTAAAAATTATCAAGATTAATGAGGTTTTATTTATTATGAGAAATTGGTAGAAGCTCCTTATAAAATTCTCAAATTTTAAGAAGAGTTTACAAGCAGAGACGTGTAATTTTAATTCAGTTTGCCGATTCTTTCTTGGACTGTTAGTCTGATCTGTCTAGTATAAAAGGGCATAATAACATGAAGTTGTTTGGTGGGATTTTATTTTCCTAACAACTGCTTCTATTAGGTGAAGACGGAGTCATTTTTTTGAGATTCTAAGGTAGCACAGTTCTCCTTAGCACTGACAGTTTAATTCTAAATAATGCCATTTTAGTATCAGATCATTGGCCTAAATATAGTCTAACTATAGGGGTGAAAACCACTTTATCTTTGTTCTATTTATTTATTTATTTATTTATTTTTCTTTTGTAGAATACTTGGAATTTTTCTCGTCTTCCTAGATATGTCCCTAGTGCTTATGGACCAATTTACCTCTAACAGCACAATGCGTTTGGAATATCGTTCAATTTCCTTAGCTATCGCTTTGTTTTTTTTAATGGATGTTCTTCTTAGAGCATTTGTAGAAGGGTAAGTTCGATTAATTTTTCAAAAACACATAAAGCTATTTTGTACTGCTGTGAGAAGCATCCCAAAGAAATTACCAGGCCAACACAACCAAATGTGTCCCTCTTTATCAAAATGATTCTCCTCAAAGGCGTGGTCCACCAGAGAAACAACTATCCAAATCCCAATTTCTAGTAGCTCAGGCTTTAATAGTATTGTTGTAACTGGCACTCTAGTCTCCAATAATGTATTCTAGAAGGTTCCTTCAACAGGTAAAACTTAAAGGGTTTGCAAAATGGAGGCAGGCAGCTGATGTATCTACATGCACGTTATTAAGAGGAACATGTACGTGAAGTATAAATATTAATACTTTATCATTGAGTTGAATCTAAATAAAAGCTGACAGCATATTAAATACTAGGTAATAGATCATGAATAACTCCCTACCTCAGTTAAAATGAAAACTTTTGCTAAGGCACCCAGGAGATCAGAGGCATGCTCATCCCATCAGCAAGGCTTGGTAGTGAGGCAGCAGCTCATTTTCTCTGCTGCTGGCTGTCTGAGAAGGCGGATGGAGTGAGCCCAGCCTTGGAGCTGGACTGCTGTGGGAGTCAGAGACTAAATTCCCCAGCCTCACTGCATCCAGAGCATTTCAGAAGGCAGCTTGATTGCTCTCCTGCTGAACTTCCACCCTCATGCCTTTGAGCTAAAGACAGTTGCCCACTCCCAGGTTACTCAGAGCGTGAAGGGGGCTACCCCGGAATTGGAAGACGCTTCCCCAGGGAGCACCAGTGCCCATGGCTGAAGGGGCCAGTGCTGGGGAGGAAGGTGCAGCGGGTGGAAGTTCAGCTTTGCGCAGGGGAGGCCATACCAGCCACTGGGATTCCACCGTGGCTACAATGGCAGATGATGGGTTCGCAGGCCAAAAAAGTGGACCTGTCTCCCTCTCACGAGCTCCTCTTCTACACTCCTCACGACTGCAGCTGCTCTAAGGCTGTGACACGTTCAGCTCCTGTTGCCCAATAGTACTGCCCAGCATCTCGCCTTTCTCTCCCGCCGGTGTGAAGGCGTTGCTTGCCTCTTGTTCAACGGTTTGGTTCTCTCTCCTGCTAAACTTAAATTGCCATATTGATGCTTTTGTCATACATATGTATAAAATAATGAATATGAATATTTTCCCTTAGTCTAGTCTAGTAAATGCATTTTAGATAATTCATTAAAGTAGAATTGTTAATGGGGATGAGTCAAATAATTTTTGCTCTTAAAATTTCCCTGTTTCTTCTTTGGGGGAGCATAAACTTATATTTTTTGTTTTCCATTATAGGATATGGCGGTATTTTTCCGATTTACTTAACTCCTTAGATGCTGTCATTATTGTGGTGACTTTACTGGTTGATATCATTTGTACTTTTTATGACTTTAATTCTTTTGAAGATATCCCCAGGTAAGAAACATATGATTCATCTTTCTTAAAGTTTTTCTTTTTTTTTCTTTTTGCCTTTTCTGTGGCTTTCATTTTGTATAATCGTTTCAACAGTGAATGTGCTGATTCTGTGCCAGATAAGCTGCTTGAAAATGAAATGTTTAGATAAATCTCCACATACGTAGAAACTAAAGGGTGGTGGTATTTAGGGACCCATGAAGGGTATACACACTAAGTACCTTCAGTTGAATGAAGCAGACGGAGCACGGGAAGAAGAAACTGGGGACTTTGCCTCTTGTACTAACTTGAACTTCTCTACATTTTGAAATTCCCACTAAATTCCCACTTGAGCTTCATCCACAAAATTTCTTACACATGAAATTCCTGGGTTTTTCCTATAACCAAGAGTATTGGTTTGAGCATGTGCAAAATATGAGTGACTCCAGTGATAATTTTCCAAAAAAGAGCAAATGGAACAGAAACCCAGGGGACATGGATAGCAACACAGAGGTGGAATTTTGCAGTATCATCGAAATGAAGAAAGCTGAGGCAAAGTTAGAATGTTAGGGATCAGGAAACTAAAATGTGTGTGAGGGACTGATGGCTTTTTCTTCTTCTTTCTGCTGTGGCACTGAGGAAAAGGAGAGCAATGTGTGCTGGGATGTGGACGTGGGGTGGCTCCCTAGGCTTATGTCTTAGTAAATAGCTTGCTTCCTTCTGCACTCCGGTTCCCAGGACTTCAGTTCAGGTCCCAGTGAAACTTGGCGTTATGTGATAGGCGTTTGGAGTTGTTTGAAAATAACTGGAGCCAGTGTGGTCCTCGGATCCGCAGCCTCGGCGTCATCTAAGAGCTAGAAATGCAAGAAGTAGAACCCCTCAGGCCCCAGTGACCTACTGAGTCAGTGTGCACTCAAGTTAGAGAAGCACTGGTCCAAACCATCAGTTCTCTACCATTCTGTTTTTTTCTGATGGTAGGAGAGACAGCAGCTAGCACCCTTGGGAAGTTTCTCATTCTGACTGATGTGTGTTCGCAGTGTAATGAACCTCTGTTACTGATGGGAGTAACAGAGGTGAACGAGAACCTTCGGTTTGTTTTGATGGGAAAAAGATTGAAAAATGCTAATCTTAAGCCACGAAAGTTAAATCCACAAATTCAAAGCATCCATCATATAACTATTTCTCTAGACCAGAGTTTCTCAACCTCAGCACTATGGATATTTTGGACCAGATAGTTCTTTGTTGTGGGGGCCGTCCTGTTCATTGGTATTGAGCAGCATTCCTGGCCTCTACTCACTAGATGCAAGTAGCACCCCCTCACACACAGTTGTCATAACCAAAAATGTCTCCAGACATTACCCAGTATCCCCTGGGTGAGTGGGCGGGAGGCTTGGGGGGCAGGGAAGGGGGCACTAGACTTAGTCCGTATTGACAAAATCCTCGTTTATGAAGCAAAAATGGATCTTTTTAATTCATTGTTAGATTCGCCATTTTATTTCGACCTCTACGACTTATCATTCTGATCAGAATTTTTCATCTGGCTTATCAAAAAAGACATCTTGAAACACTAACGAGAAGGATGGTAAGTGGGCAAAACATGTTTATGATTCAGAAAAAAGTTCGCGTTTAGGGAAATCCTGGCGAGTGTTGTAGATATGTATATAATGTTCTTTATTTTTATGTTGATTTATATTTTACAAGCTAATGGTTGTTTTAAACTCTCAGGTTTCAGAAAACAAACGGCGATACAAGAAGGATGGATTTGACTTAGACCTCACTTATATTACTGGTTTGTAAAGATTAATTGTTGATTTACCTATATTAACTTCACATTTTTCTTGCGTTTGAGTAATTACATGTTTATTTTGTTCTTGCCTTGTCTAAGCCATGTTCTTTCAAAGCAGTCTTTCTCCATGAAGACATACACCACTGTGGTAGTGTGACATATTTGTAGTTTAACCCTGACAGTGGAAAATCTCCATTGTCATCTCAAATCAGAACTACTTGGTTACAGTACAGGAATTGAAGGAATTTTCAGCTGACTCCAGTTGTTCAGTTTAGAATTTATCGAGTTCTAGTAGCTATCCTGGGTCTCAAGGATCTCAGAGAGACTTGTTCTCTTCCTGGAACCGCAGAGAGTAAGGTCACTGTTTTGTGGGTCTTGGGTTTCTGAGTCAGGAGCACTGGAAAGCACCCTGGGAGTTCCCACGATTGCTGGAGCCCAGGTCTCCCTTTTTCCTTTAGTGTTTAGTTAAGAAATAAATTCTCACCAGGGGGAGCTCCGGACTGAGATCAGCACAAATCTGTTGCATTTGGCTGGAACCAGTCAAGTCTTGGGAACACTATGTGAGTTTAATGGTCATTATATTGGGTATTTTAATATGTTATGTTGAGTATCCTGAGGGTTAGTTGGCTTTTTTTCTGTCATTCCCAATCCTCAAAGTTCTTTTTTATGAAAAAAAGACTCTGGTTATATGTAAATTAAGTTCTCATTTATTGTTTCACATCTATAATGACATTTGTAATAGTGACTATTTTGACTTCCAGATCACATTATTGCGATGTCATTCCCGTCTTCTGGAAGACAGTCTTTCTATAGGAATCCCATTCAGGTAAGGGTATTTATCTAACAAATGCTCATATTTCTCAGTAAACAGACAGTGGAGTTATAAGTTTAACATTGGCACAGAGATGGCAGTATTCTCCTAACAATTTACTCTTTCAGGTAAAAAATTATAATGGATTGATATCTGTTAGCTTTTGCTGTGTTACAAACCACCCGAAAACTTAGTGACTTATAACAGCAACCATTTGCTTAGCTTATCATAATGTGGTTTAGGAATTTGCGTCAGGCTTAACTGAGTGGTTCTGCTAATCAGGAACAGGCTTAACTAATCTCTGCCGGGCTAACTCACGCATCTGTGGGCAGCTACTGGGCCTCTGAGGCTTGGCTGGTCTAAAATGGCGTGGCTGGATGGCTCCATGTGGTGTCTCCTTCTCCAGCAGGCTAGCTCAGCCTTGTTCACATGGTGGCAGGGCAAAGATCCCACAAGCAGCAAGCGAAAAAATGCAGGGCCCCTAAAGGCCCAGGCTCAAAACTAGTATAATGGGGCTTCTACCTGATTCTATTGCACAAAGTCAATTACGAACCCATTCCAGATTCAAGGAGTGGAAACTGGCTCCATATCTTGATGGCAGAAGTTGCAATGAACTGTGGCCATCTTTTGTAGTCTATCATAGGGGAGAAGGATGGGACTTCTTCAACTAAAATGTGTTTTCTTAGGTTGAGATCCTAAATTATAGTGGAGGCATACTGCTTTAAGTTCTGTGGATTAAATAAATTAATTTCAAACATACAATGATGTTTACTATGAAATTCCAGTTTAAAGTCATTGTTTTAAGATGTTTGCATATGTGTGTTGGTGTGTATACATTAGTGCAATTTACAGTATTTGTTATATCTCAGTAAAAATGTAATTATATATGTATGTCTATATATAAGTGTACATATATACACATGCAAATATAATTATACTTTTACTGAGACATACAAATACTATAAATTGCACTAATCTTAAGCATATATCTTGATGATGGAAAACAGTATGGAGATTCCTCAAAAAATTAAGAATAAAACTACCATATGATCCAGCTATTCCACTGCTGGCTATTTATCCAAAGAACATGAAAACACGAACGTGTAAAGATATATGCACCCTTCTGTTCATTACAGCATTGTTCACAATAGCCAACACTTGAAAACAACCTAAGTGCCCATCAAGGGATGAATGGATAAAGAAGCTGTGGTATATTTACACAATGGAATACTACTCAGCTATTAAAAAAAAAAAAAAGATGAAGTCTTGCCATTTGCAACAACATGGATGAACCTTGAGGGTATTATGCTAAGTGAAATGTCAGAGGGAAAAAGTCAAGTACTGTATGATCTCACTCATAAGTAGATGATAAAAACAACAACAACAACAAACACACACATAGGTACAGAGGTTAGATGGGTGGTTACCAGGGGAAGGTGGGAGCAAGGAGGGGGAAAGAGGTGACAGGGCATAGGTGTATGGTAATGGATGGTAATTAGTCTTTGAGTGGTGAACATGATGTAGTCTACAGAGAAATCAAAATATAATGATGTACATCTGAAAAAGAAAAGTATATATCTTGATGAAATTATATATAGATGTATATGCATGTCACCAACACCCTTATAAAGATATAGAACATTTCTTGCTCTTTTTCAGTCAATATTCCAACACACTAGAGGTAATTACTATTCTAACTTCTGTCACCACAGATTAGTTTTACTTTTTCTTGAATTTCACATAAGTGGAATCATATAGTACATCT
The DNA here is from genome assembly GCF_057802395.1 of Ceratotherium simum simum. Taxonomy (NCBI): domain Eukaryota; kingdom Metazoa; phylum Chordata; class Mammalia; order Perissodactyla; family Rhinocerotidae; genus Ceratotherium; species Ceratotherium simum. The sequence goes on along the minus strand of NC_141909.1, from coordinate 65,685,955 downwards.
TTTGTGACTGGCTTTTTATGCTCAAAATAAATTGTGTGAGATTCTTCTAATATTGTTGTATGTGCCATAGTTATTTTATATATATATAAAATTAATATTCATTGCTTTCTTGAATACTATATTGAAAGCCCAAGCATTCCATTTACATACAGAAATTATACAATTGTATACTGCTTCACAAAAGCAGCAAACATATTACATTCTACAAGATCTACTTTACAGAAATTAAAAAATTCTATCTATCAAAAGAGACAGCTGAAGAAACAAGTATAAATTTGGCAGCCAGTAGTTTTGACAGGGAAGTTATACAGCTTACATGGCTTAAACAATGTGAATTTGAAAATATTGAGTTTAGAGTTATCATTATGCTTTTGTGTTGATAGAAAAATATAAGACTGGCTGTTGAAGAATCATGTTTAAAAATATTTAATTCACTTCAAAATGTCAATGCAAAGTATTGTGCTTTCTCTGTACCCCTACACCTTCAGTCATTTAGCTCAAGTCTATTACTAAAGTGATGTATTAATTCTTCCAGTACAGTGGTGGTTCACACCATTCCCATTTGCATACTTTAGAATATATTAGATTAGAAAGAAAGGTGTAATATTCACAGATGTTCAGAAAAGCAAGCAAAAGGTCAGTGAACCTGCCCAGTTCTTCTGAGATGGTCTCATGTCAGCTTCATAAGCATTCATTCTAAAAAATGGTAAGGCAATGTTTGAACACAGTCTCCAAGATAAAGCACATTGTCTTATAAATAATGAAGTCTTTTTCTCAAACATCATAAAAGTAGACAAAAGAATTTTAGTTTGAAGAGATCTCTTGGAATGTGTTTAGCCTGATATTTCAGCAGCCTTAAGGTTCCCAGGGTTTCACAAGGACCAGATTCTGAATTATTCAGAAGAGAAAGAAACTGCTTTGAGAGAGATGAACTCAATCATTACCAATAGATAAAGTATCCACTGTATTCATCTCTTATAGGAACGAAAAAGATAACATTTGTCCCTTAGAATAATATATGTATATTTATATATAATATATAGTATGTATATTATATAATATATACAATTATATATAACTACATATAAAATTATAGTTATTTATAATGTTTAATGTATATTATATATAAAATATATTATTCCATTTATAAATATGTATAATTTATATAATAATATAAATTCATCTCTTATAGAAGCAGAAAAATATAACATGGTCTCCCTTAGACTAACATATGTATATTTATATTTAAAATTATATAATTTATATGTAATATATGCTGTATATATTATATACAGTATAATTATTTGTATATACTCATATCATATAACATTATGTTATATCTATAATCTATATATAATATATTACATTATATAATATAACCTGTATGTTATAATATATCCTGTATAATATATTACATATAACTATAAAACATTATTCTAAGGGGGCAAATTTTATATTTTTCTGTTTCTGTAAGAGATGAATATATATAATGTATATTTATAAATATTAATAATATATAACTATCATGAAACCCTACAATTCACATAGTAAAATGTTGAAACTGATGAAAATATGAAAACTGCTAGAGCTGTCAGAAAAAGACAAGACACAAAGATTTCTTGTGTATATGTAAACTAAATGTGATACTCTCCTCAAAGTTTAAAAATTATAATTATTACCATCCAGTTTAATACTTTAATTCTAAATTTTAAGGAATCTATACACAAACCACTGATTAACCAGACTCCCCAACCAAAAAAAAATCAGTGATAAGCAGGAGCCAGAGGAGCTGATAATTCACAGTTCCTATGTGAACAACTCTCTCAGGATTTATCCCATAAAGTACTTTATTTTACAACCTGCTTCTCTTGTAAAACTAAAGCTCCACTTCACTACATACAAACCTCGTACAGTGTGAAACTAGAATTGTATGTCAAATACTGCAGCTGAATGTTTCTAAATAATCTGTTCTATCGGTTCCTCAGTGACTTCTGTGGCTCATCCTCATTTTCTATGGATGATTCTGAGACAATCTCTCCAGTTCGACTGGTATTGGATCCTACTAATTATTCTGTTTCACTACTTACAGGGCCTTATAGTTTCACTTCCTTTGGAAGGCAAATCTTTCTCAGCTTGAGACAGACGAGATTCCTCCATTTGAGTCTTTTCCTCAGAAGTCTCTTCGTTCACAGTTAAGGCGTCGTCAGATTCTTTTTCTTGATTTTTTTTTCTTTCTGGGATCAAGTCTGTTGATGTCATTAGAGACTCTTCTTCCTCTTTGTCCTCTTCTGTACAGTGCTGCCTGATACAACCACTTGCTTTGTCTTTATTCTTAGATGACGATGATTCTTCTGTTTCTTCTACCGTAACTGAAGAGATTTCACTAGAAGTTGTTTGGCCATCTCTCCGACTTCACCTTCTTTGTCCAACTTGAGTCTTTTCACCTGATGTTTCCACAGCATCTTCATTTGATGTTTATTCACCTGATGATTAGATTTCCGCCTTGTTAGCAAAGGATACAACTCAGGACCAGCCAGATGGAAGAGATGCCTAGGGCAACGTATGGGGGAAGGGGCACAAAGTTTCCAAGCCCTCTCCAGACTCCCCGTTCTCCCAGCATTTCCACCTGCTCACCAACCCAGAAGAGCCTGTACTTCTTTAAAACTGTCTTGGCTTGGGCCGGCCCGGTTGTTTAGTGGTTAAGTGCGCACACTCTACTTCGGCGGCCCGGCGTTCACAGGTTCGAATCCCCGGTGCACACTGATGCAGCGCTTGTCGAGCCATGCTGTGGCGACGTCCCCTATAAAGTAGAGGAACGTGGGCATGGGTGTTAGCCCAGGGCCAGTCTTCCTCAGAAAAAAGAGGAAGATTGGCATCGGATGTTAGCTCAGGGCTGATCTTCCTCTCACACACACACACACACACACACACACACAAAACACTATCTTGGCTTTCCTAGGTCCTTTGAGTTTCTATATAAATATCAGAATCAGCTTGTTAATTTCCACACACACACACCCTGCTGGTATTTTAGCTTGGATGACATTGACTACATAGCTTAATTTGGAGGAGAATCAGCATCTAAAAATATTGAGTCTTCCAACCCACAAACATAATATATCTCTCCGTTTATTTAGATCTTCTTTAATTTCTTTTAGCAACATTTTCACTGTACAGGCTTTGCACATCTTTTGTTAGTTTTATCCCTATTTGATGGATTTTGATGCTATTTTAAATGGTATTTTTAAATTTTCACTTTCTAATTGTCTGCTGCTGATACATGGGAATATAACTGATTTTTGTATGTATATCCAGCACCCTTCATAACTTCACGTATTCATTTCAATAATTAATTTGTAGATTCCTTGGGAACTTTTACATACATAATCATGTAATTTACTCTTTTCTTTCCACTTTTTATGCCTTTTATTTCTTTTTCTTTCTTTCTTGAGTTGTCTATGACTCCACTGTAATGTTGAATAGAAGTGGTAAGAGTAGACAGCCTTGCCTTGTTCCCAAACTTAGGTAGAAAGACTTAGCTATTTCACTGTTAGAATGATGTTTTCTAGAGGCTTTTTGTAGCTGTCCTTTACCAGATTAAGAAACTTCCATTTTATTTGTAGTTTGCTAAGAGTTTTTAATCATGAATTGGTGCTGAATATATCAGGTACTTTTTCTGCATCTACTGAGATAATCAAAATGTTTTTCTCTTATTCCATTGAGACTTTCAAATGTTAAAACAACCTTTTTTATTCCTGAGTAACCCCCTTTTGGTCTTAATGTATTATCCTTTTTATATATCACTAGATCCTATTTGCTAATATTTTATTTAGGGATTTTTGTATATATTAATGAGAGATATTAACTTCAATTTTCTTTTCTTGAAATGTGCTTATCAGCTGGTCTACAATGACCTTAGCGGGGTGTCTGGGGTAACTCATATGTGCTCCACATGTCTTCATCCTCCGTTAGGCTTGCCTGGGTCTGTTCTCATGGTGATGGCAAAAGGCAAGAGCTAGAGTGGAATCTTATAAGGGCTTTGCAAGCCTCTGCTTTGTGTCATCCCGTTGACCAAATCAACTCACATGATGATGGAGCCCAATATTAGAGTGAGAGGACACTACAAGATGGATACAGGGAGGGATGAAGAATTGGGACCATTAATGAAATCATTCTACCTTATTCTAAGGCAGGGAAACATTTCTATACATGTAAAACATTTACAAACAATAACTAATACATATTCAGAGCCTTGTGACTTGGAAAGTTGCATAAAATCCATTTGTAAATGTCCAAAAGGCCTTGAGGAAGGAGGCCTGAAGCATATCTTACCCAGGTTATGCTATTTCGATGTAAGACGCGATTCAACCACTCCCTTGGCCAATTTTGAATAATTTTCTAAATTACTGTTTAATGTAGAAACTACTTAACCTCTTCCATAATGAGAACAGTTATGGAGTAATTTGACCAGGGTCCATTGGATGGATCATGGCACTTCTGGGCAGCCATCCCAAAATTGCCATAATCCATCTTTACTGATAAAGCATCCCTTGATTGCCAATATTGCTTTTTCAGTAGGTTCAGCTGATAACTGTGAGTTAATTATAACTTGTCTAAACGGAGCCAATTTTCTTTTGTAGATTTGGTGATGATAAATATCAATTTAACAACACTTAATACTAGCTGTTAAAAAAAAAAGCAAAAAATTTAATTTAGTGTGTATGTCAAAGCAAGGACATTATGTGTGGCTTCTGGAGTGGTCTCTAGACTTCTGGTTTCTATCAGTTATTATACTATTATCTTCTGGAATATTGACAAAGTTCTAATAAGTCATTGATCCCTTTAGCATTTTTAGTCAGCATATTCAAAGAGGAGATAATAAATCATCTGTTTTCATAAAATCTGTAAATTGAGAACCACCCCCAAAACACATCTACTATACATATTAATATTTACTCTCATCTTTTGCCAGATTGCAGGCTCAAGCAAACTCAAGATAAGAGCCATCTACAAACTATTTTAAATCAGGGTTGACTAAAGGGTGCGAGAGTCAGATCTGGGCATACTTAACTCCCGAGAGAATGCTGAACAGTCATGTGGTTCTCCTTTACTCTCAAGAGGGAATAAACTTGCGTGGTTATATTTTGAACAACACTGAATAGTAATATGCAGGGCAAACAGTAGGATTTCATAAGTGGTAAATGTGCTAACAGAGAAATGTCCAGAAGTGTTGCCTAGAAGTAGCAAGAATCGTGTGGATGTGGGACAGGAGAAGCAAGCACTGTGGTGGAAGTGTCAACAAGTTTGGCCACTGCTGCCACCACATGCAAGCAAGGAGGGTGTGCCTTCACCTCCACGTCGAGGAATGTGCTAAGGTAGACAGTAGACTTCTGGTGTGAACTATTTTGTTTAGTTAATATTTGAGTTAATATTTTGTAAACAGAGAGAAGGGTTTGGCTTATTTAGAAACTCAACGGTGGATGTTGTTGTAAAAAGCCTTTCAAAGAATAAACAGCATTTTCCTCTTTTGCATCCCAAGGAAGAGTTTCAGGAATTGTAAACTTAATAAGCCCATGTAAAGGCCCAGCCATTTAGAAAAATGAGATATCGATTACCTATAGTCCTAAAAGTCTTATTTAGCTTTTCGTTTTTGGCCTTGGTACAACTGAATATTCCTTATTCTGCTTGAGGACAGAAACTGTGCGTCTGGTGACAGATTGTGACTCAAAAATGTAGTTTCTTGGCGGAGTCGAACTTTTGTCTAGATGCTTTATGTCTCTGTTCAGCTAATTCAGATAAGAGGTATTTGGAGTCTTCAGGTAAACTACTTAGGTCAGAAAACACAGCAGTAAATTATCTCCATATTGAGTCAAGGATGGACTCATGGAGAAAACTCCAATCCTCAAGATCATTTTTTAAACATTTAGAGAAACATGAAGGAGATTTTTTTAAATCCCTGAAGCTTAACCACTCAGATATATTAATTTTCCCATAAAAAAGCAAATACTGACTATCCTTAAATGTGGGTATACTAAAGAAGGCTGCACATAAATTAACCACTGTGAAATAGTTACTTCTTGAGAGAATAAAGCCAGCCTTGGTGGTCAAGTGGATAAGATTCTGGCGCTCTCGCCTCTGCAGCCTGGGTTTGTTTCCTCATCAGCGAACGTCACACCAGTCGTCTGTTGGTTGTCATACTGTGGCGACTACGTGTTGCTGTGGTGCTGAAAGCTATGCCATTGGTATTTCAAATACCAAATACCAGCGAGGTCACCCATGGGAGACAGGCTGCAGTGGAGCTTGCAGACTAGACAGACTAGGTAGAAGGACCTGACCAGGGAGGGTTCTGCTCTGCTGTACACAGAGTCCTGTGAGTCGGAATCAACTCGATGCTGCTAACAACAAAAAAACAGCTGAGAAAATAAGGGCAGAAGCGTATTCTAACGGTTGCATGATATTTTATTAGTGCTGTAATTAACCTTTAGCGTTGGATGGTAAGTGTCAGTATTATCAATAACGCAGCAACAAAGGCATAAAGCTTCTTCTGCGTAGATTCCTAGGAGGGAAATTAACTGGTCAAAGAGTATGAATACTTTCAGAGTTCTTAATATATACTGCCAAATCCAAGGGATTGTATCAGCAATAAATCAAAGGTTTAATTTTCATGCCATATTTGCCAGCATTGGATTTTCTCATTAAAAAGGAAAGGGCTAATTTCATGGGTGAAAATGGCATTTCGTCGTCGTTTTGGCATCTTTATTGGTGAGGCTAAATATTCGTCTATGTAGGTTGTTAGCCAGTTGGATTTTCTCTTTTGTGAATTGACGTTTTTATTTATGGCCCATTTATCTATAGGGTGAGGGAGTACTTTTTCAATTATTGTTAATGAGTTATTAGTTTATACTACTCTAACTAATTTATAGAGTATACTAGGCATCGTCCTCGTTCACTCAGTTTTACTGAAAAATCTCCCATTATTTGTTTGTTGTAGTGTGGCATTTTTTCAACAGAAGTTTCAAATTTTTATGAAGTCAAACATAAATCTGTTGATCTTCCATTGATTTAATCCTTAGTTCTTCCTCATCCAAAGACTTGATTAATGTTCACTTAAATTTCTTAGAGATATTTGTGGGTTTTTTATATTTGATTCCTCAATCCATCTGGATTTTATCTTGGTGTAAGGAATCCCATGCATTTTTGATGTGTGTAAGACTATTTATCCCCCCTACCACAGTCCTGTGCAGACTCAGAATGTTTATCTTTTTGATTTATTATTTTCTCCTGACAGGGATAATCAGTTTAACAAATTGATTACTTTAATACCTTAGTTTTTCTTTTTCTCAATATTAAGCCAGGAAACATTGCTCTAAGGGTACTATACTAATCAATTTTTGAGATTTTTTACAGTAACTTTTGTTTTTGACAGAGACACATGCACATGTGTGTGCTGCAGATGGATAAGTTTGCTGGAAATATTGTTGTATTAGTATGGTGATATTAACTATATTTTAAATAATAACCACTATTTATTTCTTATTTTAAAGTTATGCATATATACATATATGTGTGTATATACATACACATATATACACATACACATATACATATTCATTAGAAAATAAGAAAACACAGATGAGCCAAGAAAGTCTCCGTATTGCCACCACTTATCCAAAATTTGGGTAGTGGTTAAGTTTGCGCACTCTGCTTTGGCGGCCCGGGCTTTGCAGATTCGGGTCCTGGGGGCAGACCCACTCACCACTCATCAAGGCACGCTGTGGCAGTGTCCCATATACAAAATAGAGGAAGATGGGCACAGATGTTAGCTCAGGGCTAATCTTCCTCAGCAAAAAAATAAATAAATAAAATAAAATTTGATATAATGTGTTTATCTTTTTCTATCGTGCACACACACACACACACACACAATCATACATACATTTTTTGCATTTATTTATTTAAATAGTGCTTAGATAGATTGTAATATCCAGATCATTATCTAAAAGACATATCTATTTAGAATTAGATCTAGATGAGAATCATATACTACTGTGAACTAATGATTTGGAACAAATTTACTTAAAGCCGGTTAACCATCTAATTTCCTTCTCTGGTGTCTTTAAACAATGTGTATTTATGATAAGAGGCTGATCAGAGTAGTCAAGCACAACCTTGTGGGCTATTTGAAAACTATCAGTGGGTTAGATATGACTTGGAATGCACGTACCCTCATAGTCCCTGAATCTCCCCTAAAAGGTGCTAAGTGAGGGACAAGTGAATAAAAGGTAATAAGCACTTTAGGTTACTCCTAGGAAATGGCTTCTGTTGGTGCTGTGTGGATATATGTAATATACGTGTCCATCGATTTTAGGAAGTTGTGCGGTTCCTGGATACCAAGCATCAAAACCACTATCAAGTCTACAATCTATGCAGTATGTACATGACTAGATATTTTGCTACTATAGGTAGAAAACTGATCACTGCATGTAAGAAGATGATTCAGGTTTTCCATTTCATCTAGTCCTAAGTATTTGGTCATGGTAGGAAGTGAGTTAAAAAAGTGTCCATCTTGTGCTGGCCCTATTTGGTGGGAGAAGATAGCTCAACAGCACAAAGTGCCCTGTGAGGGAGGCAGGAGGCTGGAGTAGAGGCGGACCCATTCTAGGAGGAGTCCGCTCTAGTGGTATTAGATTAGGAAAATATTCCTGTCTTTCCTGCCAGCTTGTGTTTTGAAGACAGACAATTCAACAAATGCGTACTCTAACCCACTAGGTGTGGGGTGTGAGGAGAGCAGGCCCCTACATGGAAAAAAAAAAAAAGGAAAACTGTGTAGAAAACAATTATATCTCAGCTTACTACTTTGTCTCTCCTGAGTTTTCCTCTTCCTGTACATTAGATAGACATTTTCAGGAGGCAAGCATTTTGGTCAGCCACATTTGCTTCTGCTCTGTGGTGTCTAACTACCCTACGCTAATGTAATGAGTAGCCTGCTAGAAAATTTCAAGTAAGGCCTATTAAACAAACCAAAATAAGTTGGGCTTAGGTTACTCAAGATGGACAAACCACTACTGGCCTTATGTTTTTGAGACCATTTAGTTTCTTTTAGAGCAGCAGGAGCCAGTCAGAAAGCTCCTTTTAAAGATGGATAAGGAATTTCTAATAGAAAAGTATAACTTATTCATAGCTTGATCATTTACTGTGTTTATTAGGTATAGAAATATGACCTATATATCATTTATTTTAGGTGAGAAAGCTTATAATCCTGAGCACTTCCACCATAGGGTCCATCGAGTCATGATTGACGACCACAATGTCCCCACTCTGAAGTAAGTTTTCTCCAAGTTGCCTGTCAGAAGAGGGCTAAATAAATTGAGCTTGATTTTTTTGAAGTATTTGAATTCAACTAAAAATCTTACATTTGAAATCAGTGAGATGCTGCAACTTGCGAAGGAAGTAGTTGAGTGGCTGGCTCAAGATACAGAGAACATTGTAGCGATTCATTGCAAAGGCGGCAAAGGTAACAACATTTTTCTTTTTATTTCTCTTTTTCTTAAGAAATTTGAAACATATGTTAAAGTGCAAGACCGAGATACATACTGCTATTAATCAGTATTAATAGTTGTTAACATTTTTTATTATTAGCTTCAAGACTGAAGGAAGGGAAGGAAAGAGGGAGGAGAGGGGGAGGAAGGAAGAGAGGAAGGAAGGAAGAAAATAGGAATAAAAGAACTGAGGGCCGGCCCTGTGGCTTGGTGGTTAAGTGCGCGCGCTGCGATGCTGGCAGCCCGGGTTCGGATCCCGGGTGCGCATCGAGGCACCACTTCTCTGTCCATCCTGAGGCCGAGTCCCACATACAGCAACTAGAAGGGTGTACAGCTATGACATACAACTATCTACTGGGGCTTTGGGGGCAAAAAATAAAATAAATAAAATCTTTAAAAAAAAAAAAAAAAAGAACTGAGCAATGTTGAGCGTATTTTCCCTTGTCTATTGACTATTTGGGTTTCTTCATTTTTGATTTGCTAAAATAATCTGTCGAAATACAAGCGGTGTTTACTGTCCGAGCCCTTTTACTCTATTTAAGATTATTCTTAAATTTTGTGAGAGCCTTTTAAGGTTAAGGGAGTCAATAGCGATGCTATTTCAAAAACCCAAAATTATGCTGGAATTCTTATAGTGTAATGATACAAAGAAGCTGACTTTGCGGCGGTAAAATGAAAAAAGCCGCTTTCTAAATCCAGCCAATTTAAGTTGAGTTAGATTTTCTCTCATTCAGCTTCAAACTTTTAATAATCATCTAAGCATATCTCACAATTTTTGACAAACAAAGAATTATGTTTTTGGTGAGCTATAAAATGGCTTTTTATATTGAATTCCAGGAAAACACCACTCTTTAAAACTGGCTTATATAATTGAGTAGAATCAAGTTTTAGTGTTACTTGAACATGAGTTTCAAGCCCATTCGTGAGTAGGCAAGTTCTGTCTTCAGCTCCACAGGTTGAAGTCTTCTGTATATATTGGCAATTTACAATACCATGGATAAATGAAGAATATAGAGGTTGAACCATATGGAATTGCCAGTTTTTGACTATCTTTTACTTATAAAAATGGCCATTTCACATGGGTCAACCTAAAGTATTATAATTCAAGCAATTGGCTTCAGTTTTCTTTTCATTAAAGCTAATTCCCTGCTTGAAGCAAAACATTCATTTCAAATTTAATTTTTTTCTTTTTTCTGAGAGAGGACTTAACATTATTCTCTGTTCACGTCTTTCATTGATTTTCCTTTAAGACTCTTTGGAGGGCTGGTATTCAGCTGGTGTGCACCAGAGCAGCCTCTTTCTCCAAGTTTTCATTCGTATTGGTTTTCCCCTTTTCTTGTTGGTTAGTGCCTCCGTGTTACCAGTAGTATCATGATAGTCAAAACATTTATTGATTTATAGGACTTCTTTAAATAATCTGAATGCTCATTTTTTGTTAGTAGTTTATACTATAAATATCTCCTCCCACTGTGTTGTCTTTTAAATTTTATTATGATTTATTTTGTCACATAGAAGTTTGTAATTTTGAATGTAGTGAAATTCATCAGTCGAGTGTGTGTGTGTGTGTGTGGTTCATGCTTTTTTTGTCGTGTTTAAGAAATCCAGAGCCAGCCCTGATGGCCTAGTGGTTCAAGTTCGGCGCTCACTGCTTCGGCAGCCCAGGTCCACTTCTGGTTCTCGGAACCACACCACCCCTCTGTCAGTTGCCATGCTGTGGTGGTGGCTCACATATAAGACCTAGAATGACTTAACAACTAGGATATATAACTATGTACTGGGGCTTTGGGGAGAAAAAAAAAAAAAGGAAGATTGGCAACAGATGTTAACTCAGGGCGAATCTTTCCCTGCAGGAAAAAAAAAAAAAAAAACCCACCCATACTCTGAGATAGTGAAGATATTCTAATATAAAATATTAAAGTTTCATTTTTTACATTTAGGTCTTTAATTAGAATTTGGAGAGGGAGGTGTTTTTTTCATATGGTTGGAAGTTGTCCTAACACCATCTATTGCATGCTCATTTATTCCCCATTGATTTGTAATCCCTTCTCAGTCACTTATCAAGTTTCCATAAATGTTTGGGACTGTTTCTGAGTTCTCTATATCATGCTATTGTAATTTTTATGGCTTTATATGTCTTGATAAAGACAGAATTGTCTTGGCTTTTCTTACACTTAATTTTAGAATCATTTTATTAAGTTCTACAATAATATACATTTAGGATTTTTATTGGAACTGATTGAATTTATAGATTAATTTGATAAAGAACTGACAACTTTGCAATATTGAGTTGTACATGGGTTTTGGTTATGTTTATTTGAACCATCTTGTCTGTCTTTCAATAATATTTTATACTTTTCTTCATGATGGTCTTGCATATCTTTTGTTAAATACTGCAAATGGAAGGGTTTTTTTCCTATTACATTTGGATTGTTTCCAGTTTTTACTATTATAAATAATGCTGCTATGAAATACTCGCTTCTTGTTGCACATGTGCCCACATTTCTGTTGAGTATATGAACTAAAATTGTTGTGTCTTAGGATAATGAATCTTGAACTTTGATAGATGATATCATTTGTTTTCCAAAACAGTTGCACCGATTTACACTCAACTGACATTTATCAAAGTTCCAAGTGCTCCACGCTTCACCAATACTTTGGACTTCTCAGTTGTTTTTATTTTTAGCCATTGGGTGGATGTGTAGTTGTGTCTCATTATGGCTTTCATTTGCATTTCTATGATTATTACAGAATAATAATGAAACTGAGACAGCTTTTTCATAGGTTTATTAGCCACTTGGATATCCTTTTTTGTGAAGTATCTGTTTAATTTCCTTGTCCATTTTTTCTCCTGGATTGTTTGGTTTTTTCCAGTTGACTTGTAGGAGTTCTTTATTCTCGATTTCAACTCTGTTGTTTGTTATAGGTATTGCAAGAAAGGTTTTCTGTTCTGTAACTTACCTTTTCTCTCTCTTACGAGTATTTTTTGGTTAACAGAAGTTCTTCATTCTAACATAGTCAATGTATATTATTCTTTCTTTTTATAAGGATAGTGTTTTTGTGTCCGAATTAAGAAATCTTTCCCTGAGTTTAAAAAGACATTCTCTTATATTATCTTACAGAAGGTTTGTTCCATTTGGAGTTGATTTTTGTGTGTGGTGTTAGGAAGAGGTCAAGTTTCGTGTTTTTCCATATGGCTCTCTGATTGTTTCAGCACACTAATTGGAAAGACTTTCATTTCTTTACTGCTCTGCGGGACATGGATCTGTTTCTGAACTTTCTATTCTGTTCATTGCTCTTTCATCTACCTGTGTGCCAGTAACACAAATTGCTTTCTAATAAGTCTTGATTTACAGTCAAGGAAATCCATCCATCTTGTTGTTCTTCACAATTGTTTGGGTTTTTTAGGCCATCTACATTTCCACATAAATAGGGAATCACCTTGTCAAGTTACACACACACACACACGCACACACGCCTGATGGAATTTTGTTTGGAATTATATTGAATCTGTAGATTGAGGAGAATCGAAATCTTTACAATACTGTGTCTTCCAATCCATAAATGGAGATATCCCCTCATTTGGTTAGGTCTTCTTTAATCTCTCTTTATAATGTTTTTTCATTTTCTGTGCAGAAAGCTTGTATGTTTTTCATTAGATTTATTCCTGGGTATTTGTTATTTTTGATACTATTATGAATGATATCCCTTTAAAATTTTTATTTTCTAAATGTTTTTTATTGTTGCTTTAAATGCAGTTGATTTTATTAATTTTGCAATCAGCAGCTTCATTAAACTCTCTTATTAATTCTACTAATTTATCTGTAACTTCTTTGGGATTTACGGCACAGGATTACATCATGTGAAAATAATGAACTGTATTTTTTTTTCTTTTCAATTCTTTTTTTCCCCCAGCCCTGGCTAGAACCTTTGGTACAGTGTTGAATTAGAAGTGGTGATAGTAGCCATCCTTGTTCTGTTCCTGCTCTCAAAGGAAAGGCTTTCAACAACATCTCGTCAATTACTTTAGGGTTTTGTGTGTGCCTGCGTGTGTATGTGTTTGTTTTTTAGATACTCTTTCTCAGATTAAGAAATTCCTTTAATTTGCTAAGAGTTTTTAACATGAGTGGATGTTGAATTTTATTGGAAGCTTTTTCTGAGTCTTTAAGATGATAATATGCTTTTTCACCTTTATTCTATTAAGCTGGTTGATTATGTTGACTGATTATCAAATGGTAAACCAACCTTGTATTCCTGGAATAAACACAATTTTGTTGTGCTGTATTCTTTTTTAATAAATTGCTAGATTCAATTTTGTTCTGCTTGTTTTGAGTATACTTATTTTCTTTTACTACTTTCTTGAATTGAAAATTTAACTAATTAAATTTTAATTTCTTAGCTTTGTGATCTATGTATTTAAAGTCTATGTATTTTCCTGTTAATACTGCTTTAGCTAACTTCCAGTTGTCTTACAGGTACTGCTTTTGTTGTCATTTAGTTTTGAATAATTTATGATTATTCTACTAATTCTCATAAAAATAATTCTCCTAAAAATTACCTGATTTTTTTAACACAGAGATTATGTAGAAGTGATTTTTAAACATCTGGATTATTTAGAAATTATTTATTTTAAATTCCCTAGTGCTTAGGAGTTTTAGCCATAGTTTTCTTATTGATTTTTCATTGTATTTGTTCAGAGATAGTGATCTAGAATCAAAGTGAGGTCCATGGACTAGCGGCATTAGCATCAACTAGGAGCCATTTAGAAAAGCAGAATCTCATAACCGCCACAGACCTACTGAATGAGAATCTGCATTTTAATACAATCCTCAGATGACTCGTACACCTTGAAATTTGAGAAGCACCAATCTATATGATTGCTCAGTAATCACTGTAGAGTTTTTGCCTTTTATTCTTTCCCTCTGGTTTATCTAAAGCTTTGGTTCACGCTGGGAACTGATTTAACCATTTTTCCTTCAACTTGGAGAAAAGAGCAATGCAAACTTTTAACATTTTTGGCCCACTCAAAGCTCACTTTTAGGAATGTTTGGCCCTTTCTCCTTCTACTTGGAGGAGGGAATAAAAACCAAGGGCATCACCTGGGTTGCATGTTTTCCTCACTTTAGCCAGCACAGCCAAAATCTGCTAGGGGAGCCAGCAAGCCAACTCTCATATGGTTGGATCCATCATTTCTACTTCCATAGGCAACTTCTCCGTCTCACAACAGCACCTGAGCTGCTGTATCACACCACTGGTAACTCCATAACCACTCAGGCACCAAAGATTTGTCATACCATCCCTTCATCCTTCCTTTTCCCAAACAATGCTTTTGCCATATTTCAGCGAGTCAGGGTCATTTTAGTGAATCCCACTTCTACCACCAGCTGTGTCAGAGGCCCCCAAGACCCACCTCCAGACTCAGTGATTCTCCAGAGGACTCACGGGACTCAGCATATAGTCATATTCATGGCTATGATTTATTACAGTGAAAGGATACAAAGCAAAATGAGCAAAGATAAAAGGTGCTTGGGGCAAAGTCCAGAAGAAACCAGGCACAAACTTCCAAGGGTCTTCATCAGTGGAGTCACACAGGATGTGATTAATGCCTTCAGCAGTGAGTTGTGACAACACATGTGAGGTCAGGAAAGCTCATTAGAGACCTAGTGCCCAAGGTTTTTACTGGGGGCTGGTCACATAGACACCTTCTCCCTGGCATGCGCTGAAATTCCAGACTCGCGGAAGAAAAGCAGGTGTTCAGCATAAACCATATTGTTTGCATAAACGGTTTAGGCACAGTGAGCCAGTCTTATCTGGGAATGGTGGGAATCCTCCCGAATTCCAATTTCCCAGATGCCAGCCAAGGCAAAACTTGCAAGCAAGCCTATGGATAGCAGTCTCAGGCCTGCTATGTTAACTCTTTTCTGCACGATGATATTGGGTCTTTGGAATTTGTTGACACTTTCTTTGTGGTGTAATATAGGATCCATTTAAAACTATAACTAGAAATCTCATACCTAGAAGATAATGTATATTCTCTAATTTTCTTGAGCAGGGGCATCTATCTATCCATTAAATCAATCTTATTAATTATATTACTCAAATCTTTATATTTACTACTTCTTATCTTTTTTACTATTTCTTTCTTTATATCAACTATTTCATGTGTTGGTTTCTTCTTTTTATTCTGTCAACTCTTGCTCTTTATCTTTCACAGTGTGTTGTGAGGTGCATGCAAATACATGATTATTATATCTTCTGAATGGATTCTTTCTGCTATAAATTTGTCATGATTTTATGTTCAACCTTTCTGTGTCATTTTGGTTTAGGTCTGTCTCTTGAAACAGCATATACCTGCATCATTAAAAATGCAGCCTTAGTGGCTCCATTTTCAATGTATTTATTGTGATTGCTGACATATTTGGACTTATCTGTGGCATTCAATTATGTGTTTTATATTTACCACAATTTTTCTGTGCTTCTTTTTATCTCTTTTCCTGCATTCTGTGGATCCTCTCACCCTTTTCTTCTTCCTCTAATAGTTTATTTTGAGGTTTCTTGGCTTCACCTCCTACCTACCAGTTTGATTCCTCTCTCCATTTCTGATCCTCTGTGTTTTCCTTGCCTTTTCATTATTGAGTTCAGCCATGTTTTTTCTCTATCATTTCCACATGTTTGATATAGAGGTGGAAGTTTTTCAGTCTACCGTTGGTGCTCAAATCATCATCTTGATTTAGAAATAGAACTTTCAATCATCTTTGTTAGATTTATTGAACTCTAATGCAAATAATACTCAGATTTAATATTCTCAGTATGCTTGTAAAGAAAACTCTTTAGAATTTCTTAGAATATTTTTTTGTCCTTTATGGGAAAATGGTAGAACAGAAACCTCCTTGCCAGATTTGCCAGATAAATAACAAAATACCTGAAATGAAGCAAAAAGAAAAAAAAAGGTCCAGCAAAGGAAACTCCAAAAACAGTGATCCAGGGTACAGTGACAAAATACTGAAAACTCCAGAGGAGTCAAGCAAGCCTGCAGGTGACTGGAAAAGGCAGTCATATTAGTGGGACATAAAGAAGTTCAAGACTAAGATAGATAAATGGATTGATTTCGTAAACTTGTACATATCTACTGTGATATCTACTGTAAAAGGATAAAAAGAAAAAAATGGTTATGTAAGAAAGCATTTGGAAATAAAATTGGAAAGCCATAATAAACTTGTAAATGCTACAGAACGGTGTTCCTCAAAGTGTGCATGTCATTATGCAGTTGGTAATAGTGGGATAATTAGCATTAAACTGTCTGAATTTAAATCCTAGGACCGTTGCTAACCACTTGGGTGAGTTAGATAACCATTCAAGACCTCAGTTTTCAGGCCGGCCCCGTGGCTTAGCGGTGAAGTGCGCACGCTCCGCTATTGGCAGCCCGGGTTCGGATCCCGGGCACGCACCAACGCACTGCTTGTCCGGCCACGCTGAGGCCACGTCCCACATACAGCAACTAGAAGGATGTGCAACTATGACATACAACTATCTACTGGGGCTTTAGGGGAAAAAAGGAGGAGGATTGGCAATAGATGTTAGCTCGGAGCCGGTCTACCTCAGCAAAAAGAGGAGGATCAGCATGGATGTTAGCTCAGGGCTGATCTTCCTCACACAAAAAAATAAATAAATAAACTTAACAAAACAAAACAAAACAAAACAAAACCTCAGTTTTCCCATCTGTAAACTGGGAATTGTAATACCTACCTGAGACGATTGTTAAGAAACTAAAATGAGGTAATGCATATTAAACTGTGTAGTAGACCACCTGGTAAATAGTAAACAGTGAATAAATGGTAGCTCTTATAATTATTAAAATGGGGTCTAAAGATAGCCAGCACCAGAATCATTAATGAGGAGGAAGTGGCGATAGCAAGTGTAGACTAGGGACTCAAGCAGCTTGGCTGTAAAAGGACAGAGAGAACTTAGTTGTTTGGGCATTTGGGGCTGATAGAGAGTGTTGTTTATAAGACAGCGCGAGGGGACCTGAATGTGTTTATTTGCCAAGGGAAAGGGTCAGAGAGAGGGAGAGGTTGAAGATACAGAAGAATGGGGACTAATAAAGTCAAAACCCTGAGTTGAGAGAAGAGGATGGGGTCCAGAGCCCAAGTGGAGGATTTGGCTAAATGAAGAGGAGAAACTCCTCACCAATGAGATTCAAGGGAAGAGGCGTAGTCACAGGAATAGACATAGTCACAGGAAGATTGTAGGGGGCACTGGGAGGCAACAAGTTATGGGAGGTCTCGCCTCTGTGAAGAAAGAAATGAAGACGCAAACTCAGAGTCAGTGGGAAGGTAGACCATTAATTGATATTATTACCAATATGAAAAGTTGTGTGATTTTTCTCCAGCAGTTCTCTGCATCTCTGGTGTCTCTGCATCTCTGGTGTCTCTGCATCTCTGGTCTAGGAATGCAGGAAGTGGGTGCCCAAATTGACCCAGTATTAGGTTTGTACAGAATGGGTACAGCAAAAGGACCCAGAAGCAAGAGTGGCAATGTTATTGGCAATGTTATGCAGTATTGGTAAAACCAACAGTGAAATTGTCCATCATGCTTCTAGGGGGTTGAGGAAGTGAAAACAAAATGAGAAAAATGAGTGGTCATGGGACCGGATGACATGATAAATTGAAAGGGCAGATATATTCGTTCATTCATGCATTGAACACCAGATGCTGTCTAGATGCATTTATGTGACAGTGTACAAAGCAGACACGTGCACTTCTCCCATGGAGACCACAGTCTATTGTTTACAGAGAAAAAATATATGTATTAGATGGTGATACGTGCAATTGAAAAAATAAAAATAAGGAGAATATGAAGTGGGAGAGAGGTTGCTAATTGATATGTAGATGGCCAAGGAAGGTCTCACCCATACAAAGACATTTGAGCAGAGATGTCACACAAGGAGTACCCTGAGAGTACAGGTGTGCAGGGAAGGTAGGGTATAAAGAGTACCAAGAGAATATCAAAGAAGTAAATGAAATAAATCCACCAGAGCCTAGAAAATTCACATTGAGCTTGAGTGATCATGGCTTTCCTTTATCTATGTGTATGCAACCAATCCTTTCAAGTATATTTGTGTTAAAATTTCTCCCTCAACTGATACCAAGGTTACTGGCTTACAATCTGGGAAATGCACCACCTCCTGGTTTTCAAAGCAGGAAATGAAATCAGCTCTAGGCCATCCACACCTCTCCTGTTCTCCACCATGGGGAATAACTAGTGATGCTGGGGAATCTCTTTTGCAAGTTCATCCAGTCAGGAATTCTAAGTTTTCTGGAATAGAATTCCACTGGGCCCAAGGACTAGAATTAACTGAGAACTCTCTCTCAGATTCTTCAGCTGTCTTTTATAGATGTCTTTTACTAATGTTTAGTCTATCCTTTTCAATTGGAATTTTTTTCCTATTTGAAAGACTGACAAGTAAAAAAGAAAATTGAAAAGTTGCAGTTATCAGAACATAATGATTCAAAGCACAGGCTTTGAAATAAAATATCTGGGTTTAAATCCCAACTATGCCATTAAATAATTGTGTGGCACTGAGTGAATTACTTAAACTCTCAATGCTTTAGTTTTCTAATATGTATAATGTGGATGATGACAGTTCCAACCTCAGAGTCCTATTGTAGAGATTAAATGAAATATGAAAACTATCTATCTGGCAAGAAGTGTCGATGGCTCAATAATACTGGCCATTATTGTTATCCTTCAACTGTATGCTATCAGTTTTTAGCAGCAGACTTATCTTTCCTGAGTCTTTTTCTAGTAGATATGCAATGAGCATATTTTTATTTAAATAATAGGAGTGAATATTTAAGCTTCTCTAGCTCTTTCAAAGTCTTTTAAAGGATGCTACAAAGTTCATCTTCATTTGAGACATTCATTGTATCAAATAAGGCAGTCAAACTGACAAAAGCCTATTTTGGTCTGAATATCTTGAAGAAGAAATTGTTTCAGTTACATTTTTAAGTGCTTTAAACAACTCTAAGGGACACACACACACACAGCTACCACTCTTGGTGTCTGGAAAATTACCTCAGTGCTCTGCTTGTAGATTCAAGAATTTGAAGTATAAGATCTGTATTGTGAGGAAGGGTGATGGACACAACTTGAGAAAGAATACAGTTTAAGGATTGTTGTAAAAGGTCATATAAGCTGGCGTTAAGATATCTTGCTATTTGACTAGGTGAAAGTTTCTTAAACTTACAGAACCTCAGTTTCTCAGTTTCTTTATGCTGGGTTATTTACCTCACAGAGTTGTTGTAAAGATTATATGAGATCTGTAAAGCATTACCCAAACGTTAGTTATTATCATTATGAAAGCCAAGAATTGTGCTATATTTAGAGGTGCAAGATGCTTCTGCTGACTTCAGGATAACAAAAGCTCTCTTATGACTTCCATCTGACTAACTTGGTAGATTATCTGATGTTCTCCATTCCCACCATGAAGACACCTATTGGTGTCCATTGGCCTGTTGAAAACTTGTAGCTAGTGAGCTTCTTTGTAGTATGGCTATGTGTTTCTGCTTCCACCAGTATCTGCCAGTTCTACTTGTTATTATGCTTACGTCAAGTAATCAACTATTATGTAGATCTGTAAAACGTCGGAGTGAACAGAAAGAGTTACAATTTTATGAAACCTAAGTTGAATGTTTCAAGAAGATTCAATGAAGTTGAGTGCCTACAACCAAAATTGCAGCTGAATTAAATGCAAGTAAGACTAATGTAAAACATTGGGAGAAAAATTCCAGTAGTAAAATCTAGAAGGATTCTGGACCTAGGTTGCTCTAAAGAATCTGAAACTAGAAATATAGATGAGGCAATGGTTTATACCATGAGCCTGGCCTTTCCAAGAAAGAACGCCAACTGGGGGGACTCATATTTAAAAAGTTAAAACCTTTGTCTAATATCAGAAGTGTAGTGAATGAATGTACATTTATGTTTTAAGTGAAAATACAATATTGAAGCCAAGTATGTATCATTTTTATGATTCCCTGCTGTACATGACTTGACTGGATGAGAGAGCATCTACTATGGCTGTGGTTGTACTTATCCATAGCCACAAGGACGTGAAGCTGAAAAAGTTTTTTTCAAATGGGAAAATATCAGACTTATAGAGACCAGAGATGTCCTCCAAAATTGAAATATTAACAGTCTATACAACTGACAGCCAGGTCATTAACGGTCAGTAGCTCCGTTTAGCAAGAGGCTTTTATTTGTAATAGCACAGGGTAGTACAAAGTCCTGTTTGGAAGTACTTGGCTTCAAATAGTGTTTTTCAACCTATGGGCTGCAAAATAACTTTAGTGGTCCAATAAAAAAAAAAGATGGACTAGAAAATAGAGTGCATCTCAAGGTAGAAGGCTAAGTTTGGAATTACATAAAATAAGTTCAGCATATACTGGCTAAGACAAAAGCTACAGATCATTGTCTAAATAAAAGAAGCAACATAATTTTTTAACTTGAATTTTGTATAGTAGGACAAAAATATATATTGGAATAAAACATAAGAAACTGAGGATGAAATGACATGAAATCAAGGGTTTGCTTTACAATGCTACGGAGGAAAGAGAAAGGAGGAAAGAGAAAGGAGGAAAGAGAGAGAGAAGCAAGAAGGAAGGGAAGAAGAAAGAGAAATTAAACAAGTACACCAATATGATATGATAATTATAGAATCTGGGGAACAGGAACACGGAGAGTCATTATACTGTCCTTTTTACTTTCATATATGTTTTGTAACACACTTAAAAACTCTAACTAAAATGTAAGGAATAATGGGTATTCAAATACAAGATGGTGTTTTGGGTTCTGACCATGTTTTGCCTTTTACAGGTACTTTTATTGATGTTAGATAAACAGGGTGTGTGATTAGCTCTTAACTGGTAGGTAACTCTTTAGCTTCAGAGCCCTAGAGCAGAACTGATTGCCTCTGCCAATTACTGCAGGCCCCAGCAGTGGTGACTCAAGAACAGGATACGCACACACACGTGCGTTCATGCACACAGTTAGGGCGGAATTCCAGGTAGAACCTCTGAGCGGTGAAACAGCTTTGGCTATTTCTGAATTGAAGTATTTTGAACAAGCACTTGCAGAATGAAAGAAAATCAGTCCAAGATGAACTGTGAATATTTCTGAGAGTATTTTTATACCAAGTACTACCATGAACAATGGTTCATGAACTAACTACTTTTCTTTTCTAGGACGCACGGGAACTATGGTTTGTGCCTGCCTTATTGCCAGTGAAGTGTTTGTAACTGCAGAGGTATGAAAGATGTTACTACAAACTCTGTCTTATGCTGATTGAATTTGCTAGTTCTGAAGCCTCACTGGTAGGATGTTAAGATGATCCTTTGAGCCATGGTACTTAAGGAAATTGTAATGGGAGAGGTAGTTATTAGGAAGCTTGGTTTTAATACATCCTTGCTTAACTTAGACTGGTCAGTAGCTGACCTAGGTACCTCTTACTCTGAGCCAAGACTAGGGTGATGTCAGTGAGACACTCCCCTCGGGCACAAAATGTAAGGCAATGCCAAAAATCTTAGAAATTAAGATAAATAATATTCTAGTGCGATATTTTTAAAAATCAAAGTTAGTGCAAGAAATCCATGATGTATACAATATCAACATTTTAAATAAAAACAGAACTCAATAGGGACAGGATTAATGTGAGATGAGAAAGGTCAAGTTATGCAATTGCAAAAGTACTCAGCAACCTAGATGCTTTACTCGCCTCACCTAGTCCCAGCCCTGCTCCTGCTCCCACCAATTACGGGAATTCCTCCTTCCTCACAAGAATAATATCAAGATGGTTAAGGTAAGTTCACCAGAGAGAACTTACCTTAGACATCCTCAGAAGTGCTAGGTAGATAAAAGGTATCATTTTTCAACTTAGAACAAAGTCTCTCCTGAATGTTATTATCTTTGCATAGTCAATATAGCTGGGGTCTGTGCCCTCTGGAAATTTCTGAGAAGACAGGGTGGGCTGTTTCTACTTCTTTAAGTAGGGTTGTCAGTCTTTTTTCTGCCGTGATCTTGCTGAGAAGGTACCACTAGAGGACCCGCTCCCGGCAGCTCTGCTCCTCGCTTGGCCTGCAGTGCAGGAAGAGGAGCTGGAGGCTGTGCACAGTGCCGGCACTCTGACTCCACCGTCTCCTGTTCCTGATTCAGACACGCAGGTTATGACACGGCTGTTCTAGGACAATGTTTTCCAACTACGGATCACGGTGTATCAGTGAGCTGTAAATCAACTTGTTGGGTTGTGACTTGCATGTTTTTTAGTAAAACAAAATAGATTAGAATAGAAAATACCAAATGGTCAGTATTATTTTGTGAAGCTTTTGTTTCAGGTGTGTGTGTGTGTGTGTGTGTGTCTCCTAGGTTTATTAATGTGGACTGCAGCTTTAAAAATAAAAAGTTTGAAAGCCATTGATCCAGAGCCCTTGACTGAGAGCCAGAGCCCTGTGCCCCAG
This sequence comes from Ceratotherium simum simum, assembly GCF_057802395.1. Classification (NCBI taxonomy): domain Eukaryota; kingdom Metazoa; phylum Chordata; class Mammalia; order Perissodactyla; family Rhinocerotidae; genus Ceratotherium; species Ceratotherium simum. The sequence goes on along the minus strand of NC_141909.1, from coordinate 65,662,911 downwards.
GCCTGTGCTCCCTCTAACTGGCGGCACACGTCTCCATGACAGGTCACTTGCTTTTCTTTTGGTCTCAATCTTCTCCATTTGTAAAATGGAAAGGTAGGAAGAAGGACCAGATGATCTCTAAGGTCTTTCCAGCTCTAAAATTCCATGTCTTTGTGAAGCTTTGAATGAGAGCAGGCCTTGATGTGGCTTTGTTCATTTTGTTATATTAGGTAGCCTCTGCCCAAAGACCGCCGACTTAAGGAAATAATGTGCCTCGGAAACCTTAAGAATGCCTTATATAGGAAAGGAAAGTACAAATGAACCGTGATTGTATTCTCCCCTTTTCTGTAGGACAGCCTTTATTATTTTGGAGAACGACGAACAGATAAAACCACCAGCTCTAAATTTCAAGGGATAGAGACTCCTTCCCAAGTAAGTGTCTTTTAAAGAAAGGGGTTCTTTGAGGAATTGGGTTAGATGGGCGCCGATTACCTGGTTTCATTTAGACTCTCCTCCTTTGGTGATCAGGTGGCAGCACTCGGGTGCCCTGTGACAGGCCGGATCCGCCCAGGGGCCGAGAGACATGAGTGTGGCGCACCTGTACTTTGGAAGCACTGAGTTCTCCCCAGAGCATCCTGCTTTCCATTTTATATTGGTTATTGTTTGCAGAGTTCAGGAGTCGATTCCCTTCCCAAACTAGGAAGGTCCAGTTCCTAAGGTTCCAGACCCCTGAAGATAACTAAAGTCATCAGCCTATTATTCCCTGCAAAGAGCAACTGAGTCTTTCACAAACCCCTACTAGGGCAGTTCAGCCCATGCAGAACATCGCAAGTACATGTGTGTGGGTGGGTGTGTGTGTGTGTGTGTGTGTGTGTGTGTATGTGAGAGAGAGAGAGCGCGAGAGAGCGAGCGAGACACGGGGAGGCTGTATTTTGAAAGAGAAAGAAAAGGGGGAATTAACATTTTTCAAAAACCTATTTTATGCCAGACACTATTGTACTTTCACATATATTAGCTCATTTAATACTCAGACAACCCATGTGAAATCTATGCTATTACCCTATTTTTTCCTTTCAAAAACATTTTATTATGGACTTTTTCAAACATAAAAAGTCAAAACAGTCATACAGTAAATCTCCTTACAGTCACGTCACTGCTTCAACAATCATTTCATCACGTAGCCAACCATGCTTCGTCCATTCCCTCCCCATTCTCCTCACACACACCCACTCTCCACTCTTTCTCTACACCCGGATTATTTTGAAGGAAATCCCAGATATTAGATCATTTTACCCCACAAATATTTTAGTGTGACATCTAACAAAGACTCTTGAAAAAAACCCTTAAAACCATTTATCATATTTAAAAATATTATACCTTAATAATACCAAATATCAAATGTCTAGTCCATGTTTAAATTTCCATAATTATCTGAAAAATATTTTTTTTAATTTAGTTTATTTCAATCAGGGTCCAAAGAAGGACTACACATTTCATTGGGTTGCTTTGTCTCTTAAGTGTCTTTTAGTTTATAGGTTTCCCACCTCTCTTTTTATTCCTTGAAATTTGTTTATTGCAGAAACCAGGACATTTATCCTATAGAGTTTAAATATACTAGACTTTGTGGAACCATGCTAAGGGCTTTACATTCATTATCTCATTTAATACTCTCAATAACTCCATGAGTGGGCACCATCATGATTCCCATTTTACAGATTGGGACATTGAAGTTCAGGGAAATAAATTTTTTGAACCAACAACTCAAATCCAGATCTGTCAGACTCTGAAGCCCATTATTTCCCATCCTGTGCACAGCATCTCATCTATTTTGCCTTTTCTATATTGCCCTCCAACCAAAGTGAGAGTTGGTTGGGAATTCTTAAGTAGATGTGGATGTGGCTGCAAATGAAAGTTTTCTTTGAATGAAGTGATGGAAGCTCAATAGGTAACCTTGGCCTTAGTCTGTAACTGCTGGCTCTAGACCTTGAGTTTGGGGCAAAAGAACTCAGCCTTATCCACTGATCCTTTTCTGCCACACCCAAGCAAAAAAAAGAGAAAAAAAAAGCTAGTAATAAGCCGTTGGCTAAAAGTAATACATGAACCTACTGAAACCCAGCTCTGATCATGCCATTTCCATGTTCGAAATCCGTAATGGCTCCCCACTGCCAATGGGAACAAATATAAAATTTTTTCTTTTTTTAAACTTCCTGAAGCTTACACTGCCCTTAAATCTTTTGACAGTTGATTGATTGCCTGTCTTTCAGCCTTCTTAACACAGAGTTCTTTTTTTTTTCTCCCAAAGCCCCAGTGCATAGTTGTGTATCCTAGTTGTACACAAGTATAAATGTTTTAATCAGACCCTCGAGGTCTTCTGGTATTTGATTTTTCCAAACGCCTCTTCCACAGTGTGCATTCACATGTCCACGCTTTAACACACTTGGACCGTTTCCTGTTTCTCAGCCTGTCACCACTTTGTACCCACATGCTATTGCTCCTGTGGGCCCCTTTCTCTGGGGTCCTTTTCTCTTCCCAGCCTGAAGCAGTCGCTTTCTTTTTCAGTTCTTGTAGCCCTTTGTGTTTCTTTTAGGGACTAAGTGACTTTACATTATTCTCTAGCCATGTGAAGCAGTGACTTCTCTACCCCTTTTGCAGACAAGGCCCATGTCTTACCCACCTTTCCACCCTTGGCATCCCAAAGCGCCTCTCATAGTATCTGCTTTGTTTGTAGTGAGTGCTTACTAAGTGGATGCTGGCTTTATTAACTTGTGTTACAAGCCCCTGTTGTTTTAGGCTGAAGGAGGAGGAAGAGTGGGAGTAAGAGCAGCTTGAGGGCCGTGGTGGGTGACCACCTCTAGCGGGAAGTCGAGAATCTAGTGGCAGAAGCCAAGGGGACGTTAGATGTAACTTCTTCAGGGCCTCCCCTGTACAGCTTCCCTTCCCCATTTCTTCTGTAGTCATGCACAGTTTCTCTGACTTTGGTCCAGAACCAGCACTCCCTAGGCTACAACTGAATCTTTTCTGATTCACTGGGAGACCAATACAAGGACTCGGCCTCAGGTTTGCCAGCTGTGTTGGCAAGGCCCCGGGACAGAGTTCCCTCCATGTGGGGAGGTAATTCTCAGATACCATCACATTCTGACGCTGCATTGTGGGCCATTCTACAGACTACATTTCCTCCACCCCTGAGTTAAGAAATTGCAGGAGCCTTTCCCTTGACTGGCCCTTTCCAATGGAAAGTATGGCAGTTAATTGGATTAACAATTCCCCTTGGCTGCAGAAGAGTCTGTGCACTTTTAAGTCCAGTTGATTCGGTACCAGAACTCTTCAACTTCTTAAAGAAAGATTCAAGGAGAGCCCTTCTGAGCAGCTTGCCATAGGAGAAGAGCTAGACTGAAAGGACAGGGCTTCCTTGCAAAAATAGAATTGGGGAAATGGAAGATGAAGGAACTCGGCTGGCAGGGACGAGAGAAGAATATGTATCGACTACTGTCCTGGAGAGATCTTCCTCTCGAGTGTTCAGGTCTGCAGTTCGCTCATGCTTAGGAGGCTGCTCTCCAGCAAACCACAAACCTTCCTTTAACTCAGTCACAGCTAAGCTTCTACCCTCGGATCGACCTTTTGCACAGTTGCAGTTAGCTGCATCTCGTGGTGATGTTGTTGCAGCTGGTTTGTTGGTTCTGGTTAGTTGACCTCTCAGTCATAGCAGCCTGTAAGCAACACCTGGCTCCTCTCTTGTTACTTCCCCACAGCACTTCATTCTTCATTCAGTATCTTTTCTAAGGTTGATATTCAGTCGTGAGGCAACATATATAAAAATGCCTAGTCATATAATGGCATCCAATAAATGTTTCCTTAATTAATTCCTCTCCTTAACAAGTTCTATATAAAAAATAAATCAGGAATGCTGACTTTAGGCTTTTCATCTCCACTTAAACTGAGGCTTCTGTTGTTTTGCAGAGTAGATATGTTGGATATTTTGCAGATGTGAAAAATATCTACAATTTGAATCTTCCTCCAAGGAAAATCGTCAAGATAAAAAAAATTGTTATTTATTCAATTCGTGGTAAGTGCTTTACGTATAATTTGAGAATTGGGCAGGAGGGCCGGTGTTCTTACTATTCAGGAGGGTTCTCCTCATAGTTATATACAGACGGTCCCAACTCACGGCTGTCTTTTTATGTATCCTCACACATGAACCCCTCCCTCTGGAATTTCCCATTGGCCCAGCAGTGCTGTGGCCATATTACCAACCCTTAGATGTCCTCTCCTTTCCTCTCCCGTCACCAGTTTGAGGGGTCCATCCATTTCCTTTTTCTCCTGTTCCCGTTGCTCCTCTGGCCTCAGCCCAGGTGGACTTTTCAGAGTGGAACCTCTGATGCAGAAGAGGAAGGGCCCGTGAGCCCTGGAGACCACCTCTCTCTCACCCACCTCTAGTTTGGGGATCGTCTTGGCAGGGGCATCCCTACCATCTTCTCACCTACTCCTTTCAGAGACTCTTTTTTTCTCATCACCCTGGTCTCTCCCTTTCCCCTCCGTCCTCCACCTGTAGCTCCCTCACCCCTAGCAACTCCATCAGGATGTCTTAAATACCCAAACAGCAAATGAATTTTGTTGCCACATATCCCTTTTACAAATAACTACCGAATATCTGCTTTGGGCCAGCCCCATGCTAGTGTTTCTCTGCCCTGAAGGAGTCCCTGGGTGGTAAGCAGAGGAGAGGAGTGAGTACATAGACAAAGAGCTGACCACAGTGTTGGGAGCACACAGAGGCTGGGCCCTGCCCGTCCTGGGGGTCAAGGAATGCTTCTTGCGGGCACAGCGCTTAGGTCTTCCCTACCTGAATCTACGTGAACATGGAAAGGGTTGAGAGAAACCTGAGCTCTGTGGGGTGCCTTTCAGCCCCCTGTTAGCAATTATTACCAGGAGTAAAAATCTTTATAAACTTCAAAAGAGCTGATGTTTGCCTGCTTCTGGAATGATGGAGAGAGACTGGGATCTACCACCGCCCAGGGAGGCAGGAAAATTGGTCAGATCGTCCATCTCTGGGACCTGAGAAAGAAAAGAAAGGAGGGAGGGGAGAGGAACTGGCCTCAAGTCCCGTGTCTCTATTTCTCTCTCACTCACCTCTCTTTCCTGCACAGCTCACCCTCGGGGAGGTGGGAAAGAAGGGATTTCTCTGCAGGGAGGGGATGGGGCCTCACTCTCACTGCCAGAGGTGCAGCAGGGGCGATGCTTCTGATCCCTAAAGCACCAGCCAGATTGTGGACCATGAGGATGTGCTGAGTGCGGGACCTCTCCTGGGTGGAATGGTGCCAGAGCATTGGTATCTGCCCAGACAGCACAGTGTTTATAGCCTTCTGAGGAGTCACCCAAAATAAGATCTAGATGTATACTTTTTTAACATTTCGTCCAATTATTCAGAAATGAAAGAATCTTTTAATATAAACTGCATAGTCAAAAAAATAAATTATTGTTAGTTAAAATATAAAATGCTTTTTTCAAATTACTTACATGCCCCCTCCACACACACACACACACATACACCCATATCACCACCACCTCTTGTTGATGGTGAGGAATTTTAGTGGATTACCACAAACAGATTACATAGGTTTCTGGCTTCTGAAAACAAACTTCAACCCAGTAGCATTGTTTCTGCGGGAAATTTGGGTCTAAATTTTCAAGCAAGCATTGTGCAGGCAGAGCCTAGAAGCACAGCCTGTTCTAGCAGGAGGCTGCCTGGTAGAAGTTAGGGGTCAGCGTCACCTTGCTCCCCTTCCTTTCCACCCTTAGTGGGCCCCACCCACCAGCCTGCTGGACTGCCTTATTCTACAGTGTGAGAGGCAGCACAGTTGGCTGTTGGAGCAGTTTCTTCCTCTAAGGAATTTAAAGCCAACTATAAACCATCTGGATGGCGTGAGAGCCTGTATTGTACCTGAGTGTACACTCTGCCCCAGTCTCTTCTTTGTTAACATTGGGGATAACAGTATCTGTACAAACCTCTGTGAGTAGTAAACTATTCCATACAGGCAGACAGGCATTTAGTCTAATGGAGTTGTTTTTTTTTTTTTTTTTTTGAGGAAGATCAGCCCTGAGCTAACATCCATGCTAATCCTCCTCTTTTTGCTGAGGAAGACCGGCTCTGAGCTAACATCTATTGCCAATCCTCCTCCTTTTTTTTTTCCCCTAAAGCCCCAGTAGATAGTTGTATGTCATAGCTGCACATCCTTCTAGTTGCTGTATGTGGGACGTGGCCTCAGCATGGCCGGAGAAGCAGTGCGTTGGTGCACACCCGGGATCCGAACCCGGGCCACCAGTCGCGGAGCACGCACACTTAACCACTAAGCCATGGGGCCAGCCCCGAGTCTAATGGAGTTTTAATGCATTTCTCTGATGTGTACAGTGAGAATAGGAATCGTTTCTCAAAATTCTAAGCTTAGAAGTGTTTTTAGTGAGTTCTAGAATTTCATATATTGTCCCAGTCTGATATTATATCCCAAGACTGTGACTTCTCTCTTAATATTTTGAATTTTATTTAATTCAATGTCTGTGGAGACATTGTTCAATAAAAATATAAGGTGCAGAGATGGAGAACAGGGGAACTAACCCAAATTTATAAGTACTACAGGTGAAAACTGGTGGAGAATACCATAGATTTGGTTTCCTAGTCTTGGACTAACATAAAATGGAGGATTGTAAGTGTCAATTTTGAGATCCTCATGAAGGCTTCCCGGTAGAAAGTTGGGACCTTAGCAGCTGTTCAGTACAGTGTGAGTCTAGGCTTGCAGGGCCAACTGAAGAAGGCCTCTGCGGGAAGTTAAAATTCTTGCTGCACTCATGTGGATAATCAGGCCAAACCTACTGACACCAGCCTTCTTTTGGAACAAGATTAATCTTCCTTTGAGATTGTTCTGATCACAACAGAAAAAGGATGGGGAGACTGTCAGGAAAAAGTGTGAAAGACTTTGAAACAGTATCTTGTCTATTGCACCCTTCCAGGGTTATCTCCACCTCTCACTGTCTTTAAGCTATTTTACAACTCTCTAAGTTGTAGAAAACTGATGATAATGCAAATGTTTTGTACATAGAAATGCAAATTAGTTGTGTCCAGTGGAATGCAATTGAGTATTGACCAATTTTGTATCTGTTTATAAATTCGTCCTTCCTTATCTGCCTCTAAGTGTGCAGTACTTTGAACCAGCTGTAGCATTTTACTGGTTCCTATTAATGAGTTAAATAAAATTTTTGACATGTGTTAAAAAAATGCAAGATATAGGACAGTGCTATGGTATGCAACAATTTCTGTAAAACAGAAGGGGGGAATAATATGTATTCATATTTGTGTGTGCACACATATATAAAAACCTCTGGGAGAATGTATGTTCATATTTGATTATATATGCATAAAAAGCAAGAAACTAATAATAGTGGTTATCTATTTGGGGCTGGAGAACTAAACAGGTGGAGGATGGGTGAGACGGAGAGTTTTCACTTCATCTGTTTTACCTTTTATCTTTAAATCATGTAAATGTACTTCAATTATTTTAAAAATTTAAAATGTGTGAGAATTGATTTCAGCTTATAAATCAATGTCCTTTTCTTGTCATGATCAGCATTTGACTTAGTTTAGTTCTGCATTTTACTGATCTCTGGTAGACTTCAGTAGGAAGAAGTTCTGCAGCTGGAACAGGACAGAGGGAGCTGAGACAAAGAAACCCTGATTCCTGATGACAAATTAATAATATGGGGTTAGTGAAAACAACACAAACGTAGTATGAGACGAACAATCAAGAATGATTAGTGTATGACTTTATTTAAGTATATGTTTTAGTTTTGTATCTTTAATTCTGTGCATATTTTTTTCTTTTTGTGAGGAAGATCAGCTCTGAGCTAACATCTGTTGCCAATCCTCCTTTTTTCCCCCACAAAGCCCCAGTAGATAGTTGTATGTCATAGGTGGACATCCTTCTAGTTGCTGTATGTGGGACGCGGCCTCAGCATGGCCGGAGAAGCGGTGCGTCGGTGTGCGCCCAGGATCCGAACCCGGGCCTCCAGTAGCGGAGCGCGGGCACTTAACCGCTAAGCCACGGGGCCGGCCCTAATTCTGTGCATAGTTAAATGAAATATGCAGGGTTGAAAGGAAAGCAATAAAAATTAATTGGAGCTTTGAGAATCCAGCCCTTTGAGGAAATGCTAAAGGAAGTGGGTCATTGGAATTGCAAAAGGGGCAAGAAACCATTTGTCTGTAAATATACACTGACCACAGCAGGAATGTTTGGATACAGCTATCCTATATTTTCATAGAGGCTGTGCTAGGAACTGGACTTAAACTAGGGCAAGAGGAACTTACACTGTTGTTAAGAAACATCATGATTAGAAGTCTGAAGCAAGCAACATGTTAACAAGGAAGGTTGCAAAGTCACCTTTCCTAATTTTTTTCCTAGAAAGATGAAACGATGAGATTCTAAGTCTTAGAAGCTGAACTATATGTCTCTTTTTTTCTCCAGCCTTCTAAATTCTGCTTTAGGAGACAGAATTGGGCTTGAAGTCTTGTCTTTCAAAGACAAAATCGATGCAGTCCCAAATGTTTCAGTATTGACATGCTGTTAGCTGGGATAATCTTTTGTCTTTTTGATCCATAATGTTAATTGGTGAGACATTTTGGTCTTTGCTCTAACCAGCCTAACTTTTTCATTTCATTCAGGTGTTGGAAATGGCAATGGAAATGATCTAAAAGTACAAATAACAATGGAGCGAAGGATTGTCTTTGTCTCTACTGCTCACATAAACTGCAAGGTAAGAGAAAGCACATGAACTGAAAATTCTGGTGTTTGTCTCAGTCTCAATGTCAAATCAGCATGTTGACCTTCCCAAACCGTTGCTCACCACAAAGACAGGCCAGGTTGCTTTCTTTTTTTTGTGAGGAAGATCAGCCCTGAGCTAACATCCATGCTATTCCTCCTCTTTTTGCTAAGACTGGCTCTGAGCTAACATCTATTGCCAATCCTCCTCCAATTTTTTCCCCCAAAGCTCCAGTAGGTAGTTGTATGTCATAGCTGCACATCCTTCTAGTTGCTGTATGTGGGACGCGGCCTCAGCATGGCCGGAGAAGCGGTGCGTTGGTGCGCGCCCGGGATCCAAACCCAGGCCGCCAGCAGCGGAGTGCGCGCACCTAACCGCTAAGCCACGGGGCCGGCCCCAGGTTGCTTTCTGATTACCATCCAACTGGGTGTCCCTAGTCAGAGGTAAATTAAACTCATTGTGCAAAACAGTTTTTTCAGGGCATTTTCCAGAACATATTTTCAGTTCAGAGTGTTGCATTGCCTTTCACTTTTCCATAAATGCCAAGCATGCTCCCAGGAATCCATCAGAGTTTTAAATTCACGTATCTGGTCATTTTTAGCCATATACTCTTCTTCTTCGTCATTTTATTGTATGGCGCTGATTCTGAAATTGTAGTGTGCGAGAAAATCACCTAAGAGCTTGTAAGATGCAGATTCCTAGGTTGTACCCCAAAAGTATGATTCAGGAAATCTGGAATGGGGCCCAGGAATCTCTAGACTTAGCAATGTCCCAAGTGATTCTAACCCAGATGTCCCATGGGACTGCACTGTGAGAAACAGTGCACGAGTGTCTGGATTGCGGAGGAATCTCTACCCAAAGCAATAGGACCTGATACTCAATGTTTTGTTACGTAAAGCAATGCCTAAGACTCCAGACCTTCTCTGAAGCAATAAGAAAGCTTCCTTCGTGGGTCTAAGAAAAATTAACTTTTAAAATTCTCTCTCAGGCTTTTGTCTCTAGTTCTACTACTACCTCTCCAACACCATTCCTTTCCCTTCTTTTTGGCCCCCTACATGAGGGCACTCACCCAGGCCTGACCCTTGGCTTGCTGTTCCCATCTCTATGCATATTCTGTTACTGGTTCTGCTCATCCATCCCCCTGCTTTAAACTCTACTTTTTTCTTTCATTCACTCAACACATATTTAGAGCACCCACTGTGTGATAGACACCGGAGCTACAACAGGGACAGTCTCTGCCCCAACAATTCAGACACACTTGTCAATCCATATTTATCAAATGAGCTTTTCCTCTGCTTCTGCAAACGGCACCAGCATTCTCTCACTCAGGCCTTCACATTTGGTATTATCTTGGATTCTCTCTTTGCCTTGGCCCTCTATATTCGGTTGGTCACCAATTCCTGCTGATTATACCTTTGAAATCTCTCTTCACTCACTCCCTTCTTTTCTGTTCCCATTGCCACTACCTAGTCCAGGACCTCATTTGCTCATGCCTAGATTTCTACAACCATCTCCTTACCTTTTCCTTCTCCTTATACAATGCAGTATAAGGAGTCCTGCAATGTGCATCCTGAAATACTGCTCTCCTGGTGAAAAGCTATAGGTAGAGGAGACGACACACTGTGTGCCCGTGGTCAAAGCCAGTTAGTATCTTTGTGGCTCAGTATTCTTATCTATAAAATCAAGATTACATCTCAAGTGTGGCAAGGATTAAATCACATAATATATGTGACGTTGCTCTGTGAGCTATTAATCACTAAATAAATGTTATATGTGATAATTATCAGGCCACTTTGTCATAGAGGAAATGCCCCACCATATTCTTCAACAACTTTGTTCTTATTTCCCCACCTCTTGAACTCTCGAGATCCAGCCCGATCAGACATGAGCTTATTCCATCAGTAACCTGACCTGCAGGCTCCATTCCAGGTAGACTGCGTCCCCTCTGGCCTTTGGAACACAACACTAATTTCTGATTCCTGTTTTTGCTGGTCTTTCCTCCCCCTTCCCCTTTGTGCCCCTGCCCCCCACCCCCAACTGCCCCCTGCCTGAACTGGATTATCTTTTCAATGCTCTTCTTCATTTATACACGTCCTTCCACGCCCAACTCAATTTCTGCCTCCTTAGTGAGGCTCTCTCATTCTATACCTCCAGCTAACCTCCCGCAAAGCACACAACGGCACACTCAGACTTCATCATACAGCTTGACACGTAATTATATGCCATTCTACTTTGTTCCTTATGTGTGTAGCTCCCTGAAGCATCAACTGAGTCTGCACCTTTGTATTTTCACAGGGTCTAGCATAGACCTTTCTCACTGTGGATGCCACTACTATACATGGGTGAACCAGTAACAGAAATATTCAGTATAGCTTCAAAGTCGCTCATTCCAGAAACATGGCATGTCTTTGGTCAGTCCAGTCAGTAGTCTGCTCTGGACGAGGCCTATGATCCCATCAGCAATCACATTTTTGATAAAACGTGAGCAATTATGCATTGCTTTTTGAATGTGAATGTCAGCTTTAAAATTGAGCTTCTTAGGGTATTCCTAATATATGAAAATCGGGTGACACACATTCAACAGTCAAGTTTACTTAAACTCTAATAGAAAATTGAATACTTGCTTTTCAATAGTGCCCTACGATAACCCTCAAACAAGTGGGCCTTTTACAACTGTAAACAACAGTATTGCAACTTTATAGAAATAATGATTAACATTTATTTATACATATAGTGATTGGGCCATGAGACCAAGAGTACTTGATAAATACAGGAAGCCTCAATAAGTGAACATGAACTTCACTGTTACACTTATTATCTCCTTATTAGCTAGGTGTATAGTTCTGAATTCCATGTATTCATTCACAGGTAGATCATGAAGTCAGAGAAAACAAAGTAATAATTACTCTGTTTGACTGTCCACCTCTCTATGAGGATGTCAAAGTGAAATTTTTCTCTCCGGTGAGTAATCAAGAAACAGCCTATGCCTTTATTCTTGTCTGGTCTTCTAAATGATGCTGGTTTGGGATTTCCTTTGCTACAATTCCCAACAGGGAGAGGATAGGAGATGTCAACCCCTAGCCAGGGAGGGGAGAAAAGAAAAGCAACAAGTCACATCTGTAAAGTTGTTTTAAAAGAAGAGCATATGTAATTTAAAAATTCTTTTGCTCATTTATTTTTTCTGAATTCTATACAACTTGCATGGATTAACTTCCAAATAAGAAAAAATACAGAAACCAAGATGTTAAAACAACAAAGGTATGTTTTACTGTATAGCAGTGATCATGTTTTTGTTTTGTATTAGGAAAACACATTGCTCCCCATAATTTACAAAATACTTTACCAGGAGGGAGATTTTACTTTCCTCTGAATTAATTTATAATACATTATAAATAGTATTTTTAATCCAATATTTACTGAAAAACTGAATATCTGCCACTGTCATTACTCTGAATATGAGTATAATTTATATTGACGAGTCATAAAATGTATAAGTATTATTCTGTACATAAATTTCTAAGCCTCAATAGTTTCAATTCATATTCCTATTAAATCACCAAACAGAAATGCCAACAAGTAAATACGCTGATCAATTTAAAACTTATTTTTTCTGTGCCTTCCTTCATCTGCTGCTGGGGGAGAATCTGTTAAGTAATGAAGTGGTAAATGTGTTGAAGCAACTGACCTGGATAGTTCCCACATTGGAATGGTTACCCTTGAATAAGGAACAGTCTGTATTCTCCGTCAGTGGTCTCTAAGCAGACACACTGGTGTAAGGGCACTGGCCCAGGTGACATTGGTAATACCTGGCCTTTGTGATTTTTAAGGGCCATGAGATGAGCGCACTTTCAGAAAATTTAGGTATTTCTATCATCAAGAATGACGGTTAATTATCCAATGCAGCAGCTCCTTGTAGAAATGGGTATATTTGGGCATAAATAAGCATAGATCCTTAGTAGATTCTGTTTAGCACTATCTAAACCAGATTAAAAGACCAGTGCCTCAATTTATAAATATCATAGAAAAATAGATTTCCTTGAAAATTTTGGTAGAAACAGCAAGAGAAAGGAACAGCAGTCTCTTAAAGCCTTCTTTGTGTCTTGAGTATAACGTTATAGACTGTAAGTGCTGCATATTTAATGGCTACAATTGTTTGGTAAATATATAAATGAATAAAGGAATTTTAATCCCTTTGGAATGATTAGTTCTTGGTATCAATTTTAGTATGAAAAATAACCTTTTTTTTAACCATGTCTTTTCAGCATATTCCTAACTATTACGACAAGTGTCCCTTTTACTTCTGGTTTCATACATCTTTTATAAAAAATAACAGGTATGGCTATGATATAACCCAGTAGAAACAGTTCAATGTTCAATGTCTGTGTAAGGTGTAATGGCAAGTCTTTTGCTGATTGCCATAAGCTCAATTTATAGAAACCAAAAATCCTCAAGCACACCACTCTTCACTGCCTTACTCATCTTAATCTGGTTATTTAAAAATATGGCTCTTCTTGAGACCCACTGTTGCATTATCCTCAAGGTCTATACCATAGGACTGCGTTATACGTTAAAACGTATTATAATCAGATCCCGAGTGTGGTAATAAATCCCTCCCATGGAAGTTTAATAGGAGTCTGCTCAGTACCTTGACTATGGCAGGTCCTCAGTATGTGTTGATTTACTGATGACCGGCCACCACCACATTCTGTCCCAAAGTAAGGCGTCATCTAGGGAGGCTTCAGCTAGTTTAAAAGCTGATTGACACATCTATATCAGTGGCAGAAATTATAAGACACAATAAGTATCAATGAAGACAGGTAAAAGAAGTCTCCCATTTAAAAATGATTTTCTAATAACTAAATTGGGAAACCTTTTTTAAAGTAATTGTTAATTTATTTGAAGATTATTCCAAAGCACATTCTACCATATCCAAAAACTCATTCCTGAGTCTCTAAGTTCTCCACTTTAAGGAGTATTTGTTCTGTGGTGCTAAAAATTTGAGATTATTGGTATCGCCATGCCATCCAATACAAAAGGAAAAATAATATTCAAAAGATTGTGCAGGTGAGTTTTGAAGAAATGGTTGTGATCGTATGTGGCATGAATTGATAGTTCTACACTACATACAAGCCTAGCCTTTTCTTCACATCTGAACTGCATTTAATCACACCTCAAGCCCAGTAAGGCAACAGTCAATTGAACATCTGGCCTACACACTTATAACACACACACATTTAATGGATTTTGATAGAGTGAACTTTGGATTTGATGGAAAATTGTTACGAATTTTAACCCTAGATGGTTGCAAACAATAAACTTGGACTCTTAACACCAGCAAAGTCCCTCAAATGGACATCTGGGTAGAACTTCACTTGATGCTCCTCCTCAAGAGTGGTTCTTGCTAGGAACATGCTTGTCTCCTTTAAAACACCACATTCATACTGGAGAGGCAACAAACTAGATGATTGTTCTCACTTTTATGTTTCTAAAGATTTAACATTTAAATTTCCATACTACTTGGGAAAGCTGCTTTTATTAGTTACAAGATTCTTAATTGGCTGAAAATGCCAACTTTATCATTTAAAAGACACTCAGTATTTTACTACTGGGTTTTAATACACATCTAGTCTCTCTGGCTGATTTCTGTCACATAGAAATTTATTTTATTAAACCCAGATGTCATCAACTCCATTAAAGCCAATGTTAAAAGAATCAGTGACATGTTGTTACTGAGGATGAAGATATTTTGCGTCTCACTAGAGAAAGTGGGAGAGTTGGCTCTGAGAAATGTCAGATACAGAAAAGGGCTGAGACTAGTCATGGCAAGTCTGTCTGAAAGCTCAAACGAGGGTGCCCTGCTGCACGGCTTTTCTCTCAGCCCTAAAATAAAATGTAATGATTTTTTTTCTATTCTAGGCTTCATCTTTCAAGAACCGAAGTAGATAATCCCCACAACAAAAAAACATGGAAAATTTACCAGGCAGATTTTGCAGTTGAGCTATATTTTGATGAAGTCATAGCTGATGAAGTCATAACTGACGTCTAGACACAGGAGCCCTTCCAGAACAGATCAATTCTTCCCAAATCCCTGCTACATGTTTACAGAGCTTATAAACCTATATCCTTCTCGATATACATTTAAATATATGTAAACATGGTCTTAAGAAATCTATTAAATATATAAAAGATAAAATGTCAGTGGCAATTTTTTCTTCTTCTTCGGAGTATGCCTCACACACAGTTCTCATCCGTGTTGAGACAAACCTGGAACACGGTGCATAGGAACATTCGCCAGCCCTGGTGGTCTCGTGGTTAAGATTCGGTGTGCTCACCACTGCGGCCCGGGTTCGTTTCCCGGTCAGGGAACCACACCATCCGCCTGTGTCGGTTGTCATACTGTGGCGGCTGCGTGTTGCTGTGATGCTGCAAGTTGTGCCACCGGTATTTCAAATACCAGCAGGGTCACCCATGGTGGACAGGTTTCAGCAGAGCTTCCAGAGTAAGACAGACTACGAGGAGGGACCTGGCCACCCACTTGCAAAAAAAATTGGCCATGAAAACCCTGTGAATAGCAGCGGAGCACTGTCTGATAAGCCCAGGAAGGTGAGAGGACCACGCAAAAAGACCCAGCAGGGAATTCTGCTTTGCTGTACACCGGACGCTAGGAGTCAGGATCCACTCCATGGCACGAACAGGAACATTAAAAGTTATCACTTTTAAGAACTTGGAAATAATAAAACTTGCATATCACAACTGAGATATTTAAAAATTGCGATTCCCCCCAATACTGTGGGTTTATTTCATATCCTTATATATTTTTGGACAAGTATTTATTCCCTGCTTTGTTTCACATTTGTAATTTCAGATCTATTAGAAAGGTACTTGCTATTTTCTTCCTCCACTTGATTTACAAACCATCTGTTAACAAACATCAGATTGGCAGCAAAGACTGTTGCACACCCAGAGAAATGTTTGCACAAGCAGTCCCCCCCACACATGCTCTGTCCTGCTCCAAGCACTGCCCCGAAAGGCAGTGCTGCGCCACCTCTGCCTCCACAGGCACAGGCGCGGGGGAGGCTGAGCCTTGTAAACGTGAGGGATCAAGACTCCTCGGTAACTTTTGGTTTTGTGTAACATCACAGGTGAAGTCACAGGAAACATTTGCCTAGAGAAATCTAGATTTATTATTTTAAAATCCACCCCCTCACTCACCAGCCTCACCGGGCTTGTGGAGCTCTGTGAGGGAAGGTCACCTCATCGTCGTGAACACGGGTTAGTCCTGTGTCCACGGGGAGTCATCTTCTCTTTGGTACTGGCAGCCACTTTATTCTAAGCACCTTCACTGCCACTATACCTCATGGTCGTAATCGTCCTTGAAAACAGTTCTATTGTGGCTTTATCTCAATTATCCTTGAGTGATTTTCCTTTTATTGGCAAGTCTAGACCAAGTTGAATTTATCAGGAAATGAGAGGTAGCAACTAAGAAGAACCAGTGCCTCTGCTGAAACAGTGTCCTCGTTCCTGAAAACCTCGTGACTCGCCCACAAGCACACGCTAAAAAAAATGGTTTGTGGGGGAAAAACAGGGTTCGGGGCAGACCACGCCAACTAAGCAACTTTGTAACCAGCACACGAACCACTAACCACCCAGGCTGGCAGCTCAGGCTATCTGGCAGTTACCACAGTAGGTGTGGTTTTAAAGGGGAACTAGAGCCATACTTGAGAGAAGGGCTGGTGGGTGGCAAAGTGGCACAGATGGAAGTAGAGCTCTGAGCTACTGGGCATCATGGTGGCACAGAAGGCCACGCAACCCTGGCAGGCTGCCTGGTTGTGGTGCTCTTCTTTCCCCTCAACATAACCCACAAAGGGCCCCAGCTGCCAGTGCAGGAGCCTGGCTGACGGCTTTCTGCTTTTTCTGACAAAGTCATCATTCTACTCCCTAATCTGGCTCCCCTTGGAGCAAAAAGATCGTGGAGGAACATGCTGTCAGGTTCCTTCCATATCATGATTACATTAGTCCGTCATTTGTGTGACAGAAACGTGTTGTGGCAGAACAGGTTGTACAGTTTCCTCTAAAATTCCTGCAGCAGTAATCCACGGAGGGCGGATGAGGTGGCGGCTTAGGTGAAGGGGAAAAACAGTTAGATCTCACTCTTCAACAGCCAGTTATCTTTCTCAATACTGGCAATAACAAGGAAGGAAACTCCAGTTTTTAAGAACCTTGCTTTTGAAATACAGGAGATTACAGCTGGGGTGTCTCTTCCTGACCCTCCAGATGCATCAAAATTTCTGGCAATTCTGAGTCGCCACACTACTCTGCTTTTGCTCCTACAAAGAGAAGTTATTTATAGCCTCCTGGTGTTGCTTTCTTAGAACCCAGCATGAATCATTCTTTGACCAATGCGAGAAGCTTCCATCATAATATTTCATAATGATCCTTGTTTTCTAAACAGAACTTACTCACCTGGAATAGAAGTATGCCAAACTTAATAGCGAGAAGTTTAACTATATTAAAACACAGAATGGCCCCCTGCCACACCAGCCCATGCCACCCACCGCCTGGGGGAGGGAGAGTGAGCCTGGAGAGCCGTGTGCCGTATCTGCAGTGAACATACAGAACGTGCATTCTGTCCATTTACCTACAGTGAGACTGTTCCTACAGCAGGAATCCTGCTGACAAAACCAGTGCTTGTTGCAATAAAACCACCACCTGGAAACATGACTAAACATCCTCCAACGCTGCTGACAGTTGGTTCTTAGCGTGATGTAAAGTAGCTTAAACCAACTCATCATATACTCAAATACTAGGTAAATAATTAATGATGCTAGAACACTAGAAGCTCTTTCAAACAATATTTCCAGTTACTATATTTTTGTCTGGAGTACAAATCTGAAATGGTACAAATTGTACCCAAATACTGGGAACCATGAATTAAGCAAATAGAATGAAAAAAATTCTCCTGACTCAGGTTTCCACTGCTTACTCCCAGTCACTCCTCCTGGCCTCAGACTGCTTCTATTGAAGATATTTAGTTCAATCTTTAAAGGACGACATGTATGTGAGTTAAGGTCTGCTGCCAACAGGGCTCACCCAGACGAGCCACAGGCACCGGGCAGTGGGACCACGGACTCTGAAGCTCCTTCACTGGGCGGAAGCCAGGCCCATCTTCTATTTTGCTTCAAGCCAGGACTGTTCACATGAAGCACCACTCAGCAGCTACTGACCATTTAAGTATGGAGAGAAAAGTAAG
The DNA here is from genome assembly GCF_057802395.1 of Ceratotherium simum simum. Classification (NCBI taxonomy): domain Eukaryota; kingdom Metazoa; phylum Chordata; class Mammalia; order Perissodactyla; family Rhinocerotidae; genus Ceratotherium; species Ceratotherium simum. Next base: position 65,644,880 of record NC_141909.1, on the reverse strand, counting down.
GTAGAAAAACTACATTCTGCCAACAGGGACAGGCACACATGTATGGGCTACTAGTAACACTGTCAGGCTGCTTGCTTTGAGCCTTACGGGCTGCTTAAGCACACTTTATTGCGAGAACCCTTGCCAGCCTAGGAGCAGCACGGAATGAGGCGGCTGACTTGAGCGGTGACAAGAAGGACTCTCTCACACCAGGTGCCAAAGAACAGCTGCCCATCCCCAAGTCTGGGCATCAGATGAACCGGGGTTTCCTGTTGTTGTCAGTACACACATACGGCACAGTTTCACAAAACCACCCTTCTTGTTTCATTGCTTTATAAAGAACACCCCATATACGATCATCATTCAAATTCACTGACTGCCAGTACCAAAAGTAAAAGCTCCAACACTGGAAAAGCACGGCACGGAGTGTGGATCCCGAGATCAACTTCAGAATGGCTCAGCCCTGACAGTACTCACAGTAGAGTGCAGACACTACATTGTGTCATGTTCTGAGATGGGAGGACTCCATCCATGAGCACTGTCACTCAGTCACCAGACGGGGGACGAGGGCTTCTCTTGGCTTTGGCACTCTAGCTTCCTGGATGGGTTTCCAATTGGTGGGGGCGATGAGTGAGCAGCTCAAAGTAGATCAATAGCCCACAGATGGTCCAACACAATACTCTGGAATCCCAGCCAGGCCAGGACCAAGACAGAAGCTAAGGGCTGTTGTCAGCCACAAGGTCTTCCCAAAGCACAGCAGCACAGCCCCTCCCTTCAGCCCCTTCCTCAACCTAAAGCCCAGCAGAGAGGAAGCTCTTGGGGAGAGGAGGAGGGAAGTTGGCATAGGTAAAGGCTCTCAAAGGCCTGTGCTCTAGGCCACGCCCTATTAAGGCATCACAGTGGGGAATATGACCCCACCTAGAAAATGAATGGCACTATTTTAACAGTAGAGCATCTTGGGAAACCCAGGATGCCCACTCTGAAACTTAAATCAAGAACGTGGGAAGCCACACCAGTATGCAGGTATAGTCTCCTCTATAAATCTAGATGGATATTTTAGTTTTCAAGAACCACAGGAACACTTTTTAAAAACTTGAACCACTTAGTATAGTGCAGGTGCTAAGCAGATTTTAAGAGAGACCCTACATAGAGAGTGGGTTAAGCCGTCACTTATAACCATCTTTGTGAAACACAGTTACACCTCCGGGTTTTTCTGGTGAGATTTGAGGTTAAACAGGGAACCAAGTTGTGCTTCACTCACAACTCATAACTGTCCAGGCTGCGTGTACACACACAGGGTCGTGCAAAAGCCCTCGTGATAACTATATCCAGCCTTTCAGATTAGGGCACAGAGGGCCAGCAGCTCACCCCAAGGCCCCACCAAGGAGAAGAGCAGTAACTTTCCTATTTCAGTACCATTATGAGCAGAAACGTATGATGTAAAATAGGGCTCCTTCCATAAAGCTTAGGATTTAAAGCAGAAGAAGGGAAGACAAAACAAAATTCCCACAAAATCAAAAGTATTTCCACACTGGTCCTGTGCTTCCAGGAAACCCTGAGATGAACGTAGTCCTCGAATGCCTGCACTCAGATCCAGGTTCACCAGAACACTTCAGTGAGCTTCCAACTGGCTCATCATTAACCTCCTGCTGTGTTCGTAGGGCCAAAACAGTGCCCTGCTGGCAGGGAACGCTTGATCATGGTAGGTTTCAGGCCAGAATATAAGACCGTTATTCCTAGAAGATAAAAGGTGATCAAAGACTCAGACTCCTCCTTGGAGATGCCCCACTAAGCTGCACAGTGTAGATATGTTTACACTTCCAAATCCAGACAACAGCATCTAAAACCACAAGTGATGGAAGGACTTATTTCCAGGTTTCCCCAGACTAACGGAACTAAACAGACTAATGGAGACAAGACAAGCGTTAGGTCTCCCAGCAAAGCTGGTTGATGCTTAGGTAACATATACCAATTCCACGCCTGGTTAACCCCTGGTACATGGATTGGGCAGAGCTGAGGCCTCACACGGGCCGACAGAAGGCATCCACAGGGCCACAGGGGCAGCAGCTTTGCAGCTTCTCCTGGGGCGAGGACCACGAGGCATGGGGCCAGAAGGAGCACTGGTGTTGAAGTCAGAGACCTGTTTCTAGTATCAGCACTGCCCAAGGTAGTTATGCAGAACTAGTCAGATAAGGGAGGTGTGACTACTGTAAAACTAAAGTGCAAGGTGGAAATTTAAAGAGGGGTTACCTCAGTAATATACAAGATGTCTGTGCTCTATTTGGGATACAAATTAAACAGTTTCTGCAAACTGTTACCGTGCTCTCTCTCTTAAAATCAAGGCAGAGAAGTTCACATCCCAAGTTTTAAGATGTATAGTGGATGCTGGAGGGACAGATCTTTACTCACTAGTAGGCTAAAACTGGTTTTATACAAACATTAATTAGAAAATCTTTTATCCTCCTGCATAACTCTAAATATTAACAGCATATCACCTTCAGAAGTTGCTTAGTGCTTTTTTTTTTTTTTTTTTTTTGGTGAGGAAGATCAGCCCTGAGCAAACATCCATGCTAATCCTCCACTTTTTGCTGAGGAAGACCGGCTTCCTGAGCTAACATCTATAGCCAAGGCCAATCCTCCTCCTTTTATTTCCCCAAAGCCCCAGTAGATAGTTGTATCGCCATAGCTGCACATCCTTCTGAAGTTGCTGTATGTGGACGCCTCAGCATGGCCGGAGAAGTCGCGTGGCATCCGTGCGCACTCCGATCTGGAACTCGGGCTGCCAGTAGCAGAGCAAGCGCCTGCACTTAACCGCTAAGCCACGGGCCGGCCCGCTTTAGCTGCTTCTAATTCCAGAAGTCTTAGCATTAAAGAATGTCATCTATTCTTTATGTTCCTTTGTGGTTCTTAGAGATCATCTTCTGCTAATATCTCTATTAAGTGAAACAAGTTGTGCTAACTTCAAAACATCTCTTCCCTTGTGAGACAAAGCCCGTGATTTTAAAAATCCCTTCCAGGCTATTTAGAATCAAAGAATCCTGACAGGCGGTACCAAATGGTCCAGGGGTATAGAATAAGAACTTTAAATATTCTTGAGAATAATGAAAGTAAACTCAAGAAAGGGGTTTGGAAACAGGCATCCACAAAGGTGGATTAATATACAGTACCAGAAAAGGGATATGAGGCGGGGAGGAGAGCAATCAGGAGACCACCTGATCCACCTCAACAAGACCAGCAGCGAAATGACCAGGTCACCCATACACACCTCCTTCTGTTTCTGCAATGACCAGACTCACCTTCACTTCCTCACAACACTTATAAAGGTTCTGAGAAATCCCGCCTGTTTCCCAGACACATGGGAAAAGAAAACTTGAATTCTGGATTTTACACACATCCACTGGGTATACAGCAAGCCAGAGGCAGATCTCCACCACAATGCCGCCACTTACCATCAAAGAGTACAGGGCCTAGAAAAAGAAAATTAGCAAAACAGTATTCTGTCTCAAGAACAGCTGATGTGACATTTTCCAGAGGCCAAAACAGTAGTGGCCACAGGTAGAAAGTGCAAATAAAAATGCTGCAGAACACAGTTCCCTGAGGAGACTGCTTCAAAGCTCTAAGAGAACAAGGTTCCGCTTTGCAGGTCTGGGCTCACCCCTCATCAAGCTGCAGGACAAGAAGCTCCTAGTGAGGGTCGTAGCCGCTGGTCATTGTGGGGCACTCAGTGGCCCTCCTGCCCCATCCTCCAGAGTGGCTGGCCCCAGAACCCAGCAGGCCCCCAGCAGCAAATCGGGCAACCCCTCACCATGAGTGAATGAGAACAGAGGCCAGTGAAACACAGCCCGAAGGCAAGTCTTTCAGCTTTCTCCTAAGCATTTTAATATTTTAATGCCCTGCAGCCCTGAATCTTCCTTCACCAATGAGAACCAAAGTTGTCTTATTAATGCAGGGATAGTTAAGCCTGGGAGCGTGACTAACCTCAGAATAGGTCCCCACCAACACTGAAGGGAGTGTGCTTTAAGAGCAAAAGTGCAATTGCACTCTTGTGAGCCAAACGTTGGTAATGCCGGTTATGCCAGTGCAGCTACAGTAGTGATAAAGCCAGGAAAGAACTACACTTTTTTCACTGCTCTCAAAACACTTTCAAGGTTGCTATTACAACAAGTTTCAAGCTTATTGCAAGCTGATTTTGTAGGTGATTTCCTCCCTTATTGGTGATTTCCCCACAGGGGAAAAGCAATTTATATATTTCTTCCTTCCCTAAAACAGATCCAGAGGAAATTCACAAATGTTATTCCAGGAAAGAAGTTCGGGATGAACTGCTTCAGCCCCTGTCCTGAGGAAATTGCCAAGCTCCAGAGGAAGGTGCTAGGAAATTGTTAGGCCATGTTACTCTCTGGGATCCAGAAACTCCCCAGTGCGCCAGGGTGACTCTCCTCAAGTGGGGCAGAGTGCACAGAATCTGCAGCAAGCCCACCATCGGGAAGCGGACACCATCACCCCACCTGCTGTCCTTGCAAATACATTTACCTAGGTCATCTTTTTGATCTCCCGGATGGGGCAAAAACGATCGGCTCAGTTCATAGCCGCCTAAGAAGAAGAAATAGCCTGGTACTCTCTCGAAGCTAAAGTGCTCTGAGAGTCTCATGGTAGAAGTTTCTCCAAGGGGCCATCCTTTCTAAGGATGCTCTTCATGACAGACCACACTGTACTGGGAGGGAGACAGAGAGAGAGAGACAGTCACGGCAGGTGAAGCCACAGGGAAGCAGCTAGTTCTGGTAGACAGAGAACCAGAGTTCTAAAAGGCTGCTGTGGCAGGAAATCTTGTGAGAAGCACAGATACAATGATTTTATAACAAGCTTTCTCTCCTGAACTACTCTAGGTAAAGAAATCTTATTAAAAATGGATGAATACATTTCTAGAAGTCATTATCAAAGATGTAAAAGAG